>NC_091933.1:40137792-40786542 GCF_041260155.1 Ptychodera flava | reverse complement strand
TTAACCATATTTAGCAATGAAAAACCATGGCACCAAGGTTAACATGAGAGTTGGATGGTCAGCCGCTGAAATTTTGATAGAAAATATTTTAGGTAAATTGTTATATTAATTTACAAAGAAAGAATATTTGGATAGTAAATGAAATACTGTGCAGAGAGATCCAATAAACTAACAATAATTGCATGTCTCCTTTAGCTGCTTTAAGTACCTCTTTGACAGTAAATAATTCAGTGAAATGATCAAATAAACGTGAATTTGACATTCAGTTCTGATGACAATAATTATTTCCCATTTTTACAGATTACTGTACGTTGCCATAGATTCCAATCAGGTTGACAGAGGTCCCATTTACAACTTCCGTCCTGCTGTTGCCATCTACTTTTTCATTTACATCATTGTAATTGCCTTTTTTATGGTCAACATATTTGTTGGTTTTGTCATCGTTACATTTCAAAATGAAGGTGAACAGGAATACAAAAACTGTGAACTGGATAAAAATCAGGTAAGCCATAATTAATATCAAAGGTTTTCTGCCATCTTGAAAGAGGCATGCTATTAAAGAATTTCATTTTGTCAGTTCAGGATAATTGTCTGAGTCAATTTTATGTATTTTGATGAAAGTTGGAAAAGTGTCAAATGCCTTACAGAATTTTTAATTTCCCGACATTTTTTCCAATTTTTCTGCATTTGCAGAGGCAGTGTGTCGAGTTTGCTCTCAAAGCCAAACCAGTCCGTAAATACATCCCAAAGAATCCCACACAGTACAAAGTATGGAAGATAGTCACATCTCGACTCTTTGAGTATTTCATATTCATACTCATCATGATCAACACCATCACACTGGCCATGAAGGTAACAGAGAATCATGTTCTTGCTTTGTCACTTTCCTAAATATTAAGTTGTGACTGATGATCACTTATGATTTTCAATGTCATCATGTTAGTTAGAGTTATAAGTGGTCCTGTGAAAACACCTGTGACTGTACAATCAAGTCCAAGCAGGCTAAGATACTTTGACATCTAGTTCATAAAACTGACATGATATGAGTTGCAAAAAGAAGCAAAGATGGTCCCCCAGAAATGCCCTCTGCGGCACATCAAATCCAAGGTTGCAGTAGGAAGTGGTGATATTATACAGACAAATGGCACTGATACAGTCTGGAATCATTTGTCTGGGAGACGTATTACAACTCAAAATTTGCTATTGGTATTAGATTAAAACAGGTCTAATAATCAGTGTTATGAAAGGTATACATGGATAATTACCAGGTCCAAGAAGAAAATAACAAATTTCAATAACAATTGGGTCATCTTGAACCACTTCTTAATGGTAGCAACAGGTGTCTGCTGGGGAATGGTTAAGCATACTCAGCTAGCATGCTACACCCATTACGATTGACCCAGTGTGACAAATTTCATGTATTCAGCAAAACCACTGCATTATTGCACGAGTTAGTCTAAGTGAACTGCTATCTGTGTTGTTTGTATGTATGTGTTGTGTAACTAAACCACACATTGCATGAGGTGAAAGTTATTCAGAAGTATGCACATTGTGAAATGGACGAATGAATCAATAACTTATTTTAAATTGCAAATGCAAAGATCCAGCATTTTCAACATGACACCTTTGTCATTTACAATCTCATTTGCATGCATCACACTACAAATTTTGTCATTTTAGACTATATTGTTGTATGAATTTGTGTTAATCCACAGATTCAAATTAAAGTGTGTCTGTGCTTTTTCTCTTTCCTTAAATAGTATCATGGTCAGTCAGCCAGTTATGAGAGTGGTTTGGACTACGTTAACATTGTCTTCACAGCGGCCTTCATTATAGAATTCATTCTAAAAGTAGTAGCTTTCAAACCAAGGGTAGGTGGTTAACTTTATTCCAAAGCTTCAGGTGGCAGTTATAGTATGGACACCGACCAATTTGATTTATCCTGTCCAGCAGGTCATGTGCTTATAAATTTGCACCCATGCTGACAGAAAAATTCAAGACATCATAAGGGTAGTTAATATGTTTCTTGCAAACTCCCTCATATCTGTCTTTGGAGCAAACAAAAGGAAAATGTGATATGAATAATGGTGGAAATAATTCATTTTTGAATATAAAATTATTTTTAACAAGCTACATCTTTTTCTTTGACCAACAGCATTATTTCAGTGATTCCTGGAATGTTTTTGATTTCGTCATAGTATTGGGTAGCATCATTGATATCGCATTGTCATACATTGCAGTAAGTACATCTTTGTCTCTTTCTAGTTACTTTCCAACATTTTTGTGGTAGACATGCTGCATTATTATTTGTGAAAGACAACACATATATTGTATATGATTGAGGCAGATGGATAATATGACGAGACAAATCCGCAGCCATTCTAATCTCAACAATCCTGCCCAGATTGTCCATCATCCTGCCCAGACTGTCAATCTAGTACCCAATTGGTACATTTGGCAATCAAGCCTGCCAACCATCATGCTTACATTTTATTTGTTTCTGTTTACCTTTCAATCCCACTCATCAAATTTGTAGTTGTATTGATATTAATATTGATTCTTCAAGTGTCATTAATGTTTTTGTCATCAAGCTTGTATCCCCATAATGCAACATGCAAAATATGTATATACAGTATTCAGTTCCTCATGTTTGACAGTTTGAAAGTTATCAATTGTCAAAATAAAACTTTTGATCAAGGGAGTTTACAATTTTCAGATGTGTTCCAGATCAGAAAGTGAGTTGTGGAAGTTGATACAGGCCAGCCTCTGTCTATTCTTGGCATGACACATATTCAAGAGCCATCTTTACTTGATTTTCATTGCAACAGCAGTTGATTGTGGTCATGCATTTACATGTCTTGCACCAGTTAGTGAGAGTTGAGAGTCTACAGCAATGTACATCTGTCACTGAAATTTGAAAAGCTCTAGTAACTTTCTGCTTTTTTGCGTGTGTATGAAGACCATTATTCTATACATCTATTTTACAAACTTTAAGAAATTGCAGATGGTACTTAGTAAAAAAACAGTGAATGTTTTCACCAGGTTTTAGTTGACAAAACTCAATAAAAAAGACAGATGTGTTCAACTTCTTTGACATGGCAATTCTGACAATCTGGTGCTGAGGTAATGAGTTGGTTTATCAACTGCATTATTTATTATAAGAAAATGGTGAGTTTTTCAACAGAGGCCAATCTTCCAAGGTTTAAATCTTGAAAAACGTGCAAAGTATCATAAGAACTAAGATTTTTGAAATAGGCCTACAAGTGGATAAAACAGATATCTAATATTATGGCTGCTTCCAGCAACAAAAGTACTAGGTACAATGCAACCTTCACAATTCTTTTTTCCAGTAGAGTTTCAAATATTCACTCAAAGCCTCTTTTGCTTCTCACATCATTCTTAATGAACTGTTATCAAGGAAACCAGCCACAATGTGTGATATCTTTTTTCATCAGCTGTTACGGCCAATTAGCTGACATTTTGTTTTAATTTTGGTGGTACAAATTCACTTTTTGTTTTGTTTGTGTATTTTTTGCCATGTGACAGTTGTTCTTGGTCATCTGTTGTAAAAGTGCATTTGTCTTGTTCTGTATATTGGTGTGTGTTTTGTCATCTTGAACAGCATCTCCATTTCCTCCATGGTGATTTCATATTGGTTTATTCATGTATTAATCTTTATAGTTAATATACAGAATATTAGTTTCCAAGGTACAAATCATTTACTGTGGGTCTACACTGTTCAACAACATCTTGACACCTCCATTGTCACCATTATTGGGGATAAAGGCGCCAAATGTAAATTATGCATAGCATTTCACCTGCACGCATTGTCGCCATAGCAATAACTCATGTTTCTCATTTCATGCTGCTTCACTGAGAACTGTAAACAATCTATTTTTACTTTTCTTTTCAATTTCTTTTGGATGCGATGATACTAATTTTGTTGCTATTATATCTTGCCCTGCTTCCTCCTTGAACTTTGACCTCTAGCGGAGCTTAAAAAAACAGGGAAATGATGTAGGTCAAATTACTGGATTACTAATTTGTAGCATTTATGCATGTCATTCAAGTATCTCCATTTGGCACTTTTTTGTATTAACTGTAGTACTCAGAATGCCTTGTTTCTGCCTTTGTCCTTTTCTCTTGCTCTGTTCTTGTATATAACCAAATATTTAACTTTCAGCTTTTTAGTTTTACAGTAACTGAAAGAACGTCAAGAAAGTAGAAAAATGATGATGATCTGATTGTATCTCTCTTATAAATCTCTTGCTTGTGAAACTTTTCTCTTGAAAAATTAAGACACTCATTAATAATCATGTTATCTTGGAGACTGAAAAGAAGTATTGATCTGCTGTATTGTAACAATCATTTGAATATTCTGATAAGAAGTATTAAATGATATAACATTACTGATCCAAGAGATAACCATCTGTTATCCAACAGATACACTCAATGCATTGTTCACATATGAAAAAATTATCTAAAATAATTTTCTTTTTAACAAGAATAAAAAATACAGAAAATTTCAAGTAAAGCTTAAAATAATAGTTGACATTTGGAAAATGTTATTAGAATAATGAAAATTAATGTTAATTTATGCATTGTCATTTTACTTCCTAGATAGACTTCTTTTCAGCCAATAAATTATTAACAGCTTAGTCCATGACATGTTTTCCTGTTCAATAGTAATGCCAACCCTCCATGTGATTACAAGGGATAGCATTGCCATGCTGCCTTAGTGAAAAACATTGAGAATAGAAGTACAGGCATGTGAGATAATACAGTAACAAAGTATACAGTCATGCTCCATGTTTTCATTGATTGTCATTGAGAGATTTTTTGTCTTGCAAATATGAATTTAATGAAAGCCTCCACATCCACAGTAATGTATCAGTAATGATAAATTGCCTTTTTGTTGATCTGGTTTTCTATAGTAGTCTAAAAAAATGCAAATGAGAAGTGTGTAGGGTTAGCAAGTTAAGTATTTATGACATTTATTGACACCATGGATATGGTTAAAGAAGTATCCCACATAAATTAGTGAATATCTGTCTACGTACCGGATGGTGGTTCATCCATGAATGGAAGCAAAAACCAATAAATAACTCTGAATAACTGAATCATTCCTTCCATCAGTGTGGCTAAATCTCTAACACCAACACAAAGTCAGCGCTTAAACAGAAGCATGGATAATGAACTTGTCTATACTATTTTCCATAAATTTACTCAACTCTTTCATGCTGTTCATTTCAGACACTGATACATTTCCTGTAAAATCTCATAGCTGATAGAACTGCAAAACCATTATTGTTCTAATCTACCAACTCATCAGAAGTTGGTCTTCAGAGATAAAATAAACTGAATTTTAATATTATAATAGAAATCCCCCACATATTTAATGTGTGGTCTAGCTTAGGGCAAACCTATAGTACCTACATCTCACTTATCACATCTTTGTGATCAAGCTGTGCAATCTTAGTTTCTCTTTCTACATTACATATTTGCTTGATTAGTAATATCAAGGCAGAAACAAAGCTATAGAGTATTCTACAACTTGCACAATGTTTATGACTGTTTGTACATCACTACCATCCTACACTCTGTTAATCAAAAAAAGAAAAATCCTTCAAAGTCAGTGGTGTATATTCTGGGGATGCATTTTGCAATAACTCTTCCTCTTCAAGTGCTACAGGTTGGAATGTGTACAATCTCGTACTTGCTCCTCCTGTTGTGAAATACCAAGTCAAAAATTATAAATTTCAGTGAATTTTTGATTTAGGATGCTAATAAAAGCACTTAGTAAAAGAGACAAACTGTAAGAAAAATGGGACAATAAGCACATTTCACTGCTGTCTATTTGCTGCACCCTGTTGACACCTATATAGCAGTAAACTTTGTCTCTGCTCTCTGAATTTAATGGGTTCGTTTCTCTCCACTGTGCTTTCTGGGATTTCTCTGTCTTTGATTCTGCAAAGGCTGTACCTGGGATGGTAAATACACTTTATAACACTCTTAAAAATAGGTGTAGAACAAGCCAATGTTTACAACATATGTTCAATTCCAAGGAAAGTCTTTTAACCAGAGAGCCTCTTTCCCTGTGTGCTCACCTCCCTTTCTTGTCAAACCACGGTCATTCCTTTTGTGGAGTGACCATGGTCAAAGCTTACCAATTCCTAAGTCTGGGTTGACCTTTTCCTCGTTAATATTTAGTAAAATCTGTAAACAGGGAGAAAGGAATGAAGTGTTTCAAGAACGCCAAATGCAGCATGTTCCTATGTTTCATTTACTTGATATTTGCAATGTGTCACAGGACAATTAAGACTCGGCAGCTCATACTGTTCAATTCAGTACCACAATTTCAAATTGCTAAAATAATTCACTAATGGAAAAAAAACATAACTTTCAGGAAAGAAAATACTGTGAAGGGGAAAGGGAAAGAAAAAACTCAGGAATTTGTTCATGTGAATTTGATAATAGTTGTGCTGTTATGGAAAGGCAATGAAGAACAAATTCAAAGAATGATGTCCCTTACATAATTATATCCATCAGTTGAACATTTCATATTGGTGGGTATAAGTAGGATGATTCTATAGATTGAATTGTCAAATAAAAGTTTTTTCTCTGGAAAGTTTGATTGAGTAATCCTCTTTTAAAATGTACTCTTGAAAGACACCAATTACCACACAAACTCACACAAGGTTATGCTCTAGCTGCATAGAGAATTCACTTCTCAAATTCTGCTGACTCATCTTCCTCCCTGTGTGATATTCACATACGCTTGTTTAGATGAACGCAAATGCTAATTCTCATCCACCATAATCGCTTACCTATATTCATTGTCAAATCTACTTGGAATTGAACATATCTTGCATTGAACACATGGCTTTTTGCAACTGGTGTACGTGTAATGTGTGCAATGCCACAAGCAGAACTTGCTAGGATCTGTACTGTTTGTTCTAAAGACATGGTACAGATCCGGTGTGTACATCACAGAGTTATTTGCTTTTATCTTGCCAATCTTATGCAACATACAAAACAGATAATTTGTTACAGTGCATGTTGTATGACAAAAAATGTAGTCCAACATGTCTCTGTTTATGATCAATATGTATCATTTTTCAATCTCAGAAACAGGTAATATATGCCTACCATCATTACAAGACAAAAGATTCATGGCTTGCAATTAATGACTAAATTATTTCCACTCTCTCAATCACTTCTCAGTGTGTTCTTCATCTTCATGGCATTAAACTTTCAAGAGGAAAAATGCAGCTTTCTCCTTTTTCTTGTATATCACACTGGCGCCCAAGAAACTTGTACTGCAAATTTTCCTAAGATGTTGAAAGAAACTTAATCACATCCCCAAGATTCATTGCTTAGCGTGATGAAAACGTGTCCCGTGATTTCTCATTGGCAGCTGTCATGTTTCCTTGACAACCATCCCATCAAATCATGTCAGTTTCATCCAAATTCAAGATATCAGGGTGAAAAATAGAAAATGAACAGGATGTTTAGTCACTTCAAACAATGGTAAATTGAAGCATCGGTTCTTTGATGGTACAAGCACACATTGTTTTCAGTGTTGCCGTGTCTTTGTATGTTATTGGTGTGTGTTGGATATATAACCAAACATATATGTTTTGTTCAAAGAGGTATCTCAATTTGATATTTCCCCTGTCTGTCACTTTCCAGACCAGACAAGAGTTCATTAGCATTAACTTTTTTCGGCTTTTTCGTGTGCTGAGATTAGTCAAGCTGTTGAGCAGAGGGGAGGGTATCAGGACCCTTCTGTGGACGTTCATCAAATCATTTCAGGTTAGTATGGTATTTCAATGTACTGCAGTGTTTGGAAGTGTGTGAAGCTACAGTGACTGGCTTACAAAAGAACAAGCCAGATCACTGCAGTGTTGCACCAGTGATCTGGCCTGTTCCTTTGTACACCAGTCTTTAAACCTTTCAGGCCTGTCTTTCTGGTAATTTTTTATGTAGGTGTTTTAGCTCTGAGAGGGATGAAAAAAAACCATCATATTTATTGTACACCTTGTTTGGATGCCGGGTGTCAAGAATTAAACCTTACCATTAGGGCTGGTTTAGGGGGGGGGAGTGGATGGAAGCATAGGCCATTTTTTACCTAAAGATGTATACCATTGCCAGATGTGAGGAAATACAAAATATGCAATTATCCACAAGATAACCACAGCTAAGATTGCCAAAATTATGGAATAGTGTTGAAAAGTGATAAAACTTGTGAAACTCACCTGCAACATTGTCTTCTAGTGAAAATTACACCAAAATTTGACAACAAATAGAAAATTTTCATATCAAATACTTCAGGAGAAGTGATGTTTCAAAGTGGGAAAACTAACCTCCAAAAATTAGATATGCAAATCTTATCAGCATTTACATATTAGAATAAAGTTATCCATACAAACCAATATATTAATTTGTAGGGAAAATCATGTTTTGACCAAATATTATTTTTTTGTTTTTTTAATATGTACAACATGTTTGATTCATAAATTGTATTTGTTTCATTTTCTGCCAGGCTTTGCCGTATGTAGCACTTCTCATAGTGATGCTGTTCTTCATCTATGCTGTGATTGGTATGCAGGTAAGATATGTACACTGATTGGTCATGCCTTGACTTCAACTGTTTCTCTAGCATGTACCTGAAAGGTAACAAGCAAGCAGAAACAGTTTGAAATCGGAAATGAATTTCTATATAAAGCTGAAATGAATCGTTGCCTTTTTTGTTGCTTGAATATGATAAAGTTGAAAAACAATGCCCTGGTGTAAGGACAATAATAAATGTTTGTTATATATCAAGATTAATAATTATAAATAATAAATAAATAAATAAATAAATAAATAAATAAATAAATAAATAAGATTAATAATTGTTTCAGATGTCATTTTTAAACTATTATTTTGCTGTACAATATTAATTCAGGAAAGCACAAGATTTTGAACACTTTACCAAGTAAAACACACCAATTGGCTTAGTGTAAGACTAATGCTACAGTGAAAACTTTGATCACCAATTGGCTTAGTGTAAGACCAATACTACAGTGGAAACTTTGATAGCACTTGCAGCAAGGCCTTTTACTGCAGCTGTAATTTATTCAAAAAATCAAGCTGCAGATTGATCATGTATGGATTCTGCAATGTTCTTGTTCAGTTTGTCACATCAGATTAATTGCAGCCTTTATTGTTAAAAAGAAAGTCCCAAAGATTGAATTTTTTTTCTTGTTCTTTTTCATCTTTAAATTTTGTTTTATTCAGTGTCTCAGAAATTTGGTGTGCATGATCAAAATCATGAGCTTTAAAATCATAATGACGAGAAAACAGCATGAATTCAGAAATCTTAACAGTGATATGACATGAATGGTGTATAATCAACCCATTGATTTTACCCTTTGATGATTAGCTTCATAGTGGACCCAAGCACTGTGTATTAACCTTTACTTAGATCATGACGGTAAATCGTGTGTTCACAGCAAATTTTCAAGAGCTTACCTGAGCTTTCTGCATGTTCAGAAAATCTAAATGTCTCATTTTATAACCCGGTACTTTCACTGCATCTCACTAACTGCATCCCTTAACTCTTGACTGCTCATTTCTCACACTTGTGTCACTAACAGATGTTTGGAAAAATTGCTATTGATGATGATACAGCGATCAACCGTAACAACAACTTCCAAACCTTCCCGGCTGCTCTTTTAGTCCTATTTAGGTATGTATATTTCAGGCCGTTGCATGGTGGTGAGTACAGCCATTGGCTTGTCAATATTTTCTCTCTCTCTATACTCTTTTCCGTCCTTTCTTTCCTCTTGATATAGATGTTTGGAAAAATTGGCCTTGATGATGACACTCCAATAAATCGAAACAACAACTTTCAAACTTTCACTCAATCGGTTTTGTTATTGTTTAGGTATGTAAACATAAACTTGTCATGAACAAGTTGTTTCTTTCACTGGCTAAGATCAATGTGTCCATGATAGATGTGTTTTTCTGTTGATCTTATTGTGCTGTATGAAGGTATTATGATTTTAAAATTTAGATCACTGCATATTTTGCTGGTTTAGTGAGATTTGAAATGATTGTCAGAGAAAAAAAATGATTAGTGAGTAGGTATGTAGATTATTTGTAATATATTACATCGTAGTCAATAGTTACCCATTCATTTCAGTCATTTTCTCAAGAAGTTTTGATACATAAAGCATTGAGACAAACTATGCCTGATGTAGTCAAAGCTGTGTTGCGTACTCATTTTCTACAGAGTGAGTATAGTCTTGTCGTGAATTTCTGTTTATAAGTCTATTTTTCCCAAACAATCACATTCTATGTAGGGTACCAAATGCATCCTCTGTTGTACATTTTTATTTTCTTTCATCTGTTGGTTTCTCTGTTGGTTGTTGCTTCCTTGAAGTTGTAACAATTTGGTGCTGTTTTTACAATTTTTGCCACCAGATCAGCGACAGGGGAAGCCTGGCAAGAAATCATGTTGGCCTGTACAGATATACCGTCTGCCAAGTGTGATCCTAGATCAGAATCTGCAGGAGAACAATGTGGTACATGGTTTTCGTACCCATACTTCATTTCCTTCTACATTCTCTGTTCATTTCTGGTACGTTTCATCAGACATCCTTTAAGGGCCAGAAGCTGTAACTGTAGAGGACTTTTTCACTATTTTGTTTTTAATTTCTGCTAGTTTCTTTTTCTACTCCCCTGAGCATGCTCAGATTGTCATCTCAGTGTGTAGATGCAGTGTGCAGATGTGTAAACTGCATTGTTACTGCATGTTGACCAGTGAATTCTGATACAGACTAGAATTCAAATATCAACACTATGAATAGCAGTGAATTTCACACAGATGCTGTTGACAAGCTAAATAGTTGGTACGTTACAGCATGCTTTGAAAAGTAGAACGTGAAATTATAGTTGAAAATAAAAACACAAAAATAGTGAAAAAAAATCATCAAAAGTTACAGCTACTGACCTTAATATATGTGAACAAGTATAGTGTTTGACAAAATTACTTTATGACAGTACTTTATGACACTGATGGAAGCGGTAATTCCATCAGTGTTGTGACTTGTCAACAGGATTTTGGTGGTGGAACAAACAGCTATATTTTACAAACTGTTCAAAAATACTTGAAAATGTGTTTAACCTTACAGCTGAGGGACCCTTCATGTCTTCCTGCCCAGTAGACCTAGAAACGCTAGTTTATACAAAGAACAGATATACTAAAATTATCAAGAGTTTCAGATATTGAGGATTTAAACAAATCAGTGACTATTCATGCATCTCTAACACATGTACTCCATATTCATAATAGTTTCTTTCCTGGTTGCCAATTAAGTTGTAATCTCTTGCTGTATCTTGACCCCATCTAGGTCATCAACTTGTTTGTAGCTGTCATCATGGACAACTTTGATTATCTGACCAGAGATTGGTCAATCCTCGGTCCTCATCACTTGGATGAGTTTGTCCGGGTTTGGTCTGAGTATGACCCAGATGCCAGGTAAGATGACCAATCAACAGCAATGACTAATCCATTAAGAATCGAAAGCTACAAGCAATTTCATGTAGCATGAATGTTTAGCTGAAAGTGTAACAGGCACCAGAAATTGTCAAAACAGGTGCAGTTGGTCGTTTCTTGAACGGAATTATTTAATCTGTGGAAAATGTTGATAGGTCTGATACAAAACAAAAATGGCCATATTATCATGATAATGATATTCCATTTCAAGTAAAACAGGCAAAATCATTATTATTGCCATATTTTTACATCAGTGCAAAATATTGAAGATTTTGCTACAAAACTTGCAAAGCATACACTATACGGCTAGTTTTCAATCGGGTTTGAACCCACAACATATGGCATCAGTCGCCTAGTGGAGAGGCCACAGAGAGAACCGCTCGGCTAAATCTCCACTACCAAAAAGAGTGGTTCAATAGCCGGCTAAGTTGTTACATTTTTCTGACTGAGACCGCTCCACACGTTGTAGAGTTCATGAAGCACTCACGCACGCATCTGCATCTGCACTGGATTCCAGTTGGCTGTATCGGCTCATGTCATTCAGCAAAATGGTATAGATTCTTATACCTTGCCTTGGAAGTACAGTGTTCGAAACAACACACATGCACACACATACAAACCTATATACTAATGCTGATAACAATTATCAAAGGTCTTAACATGCCATCCTCTCTACCTTTCTTTGTTTTTTATCTGCAGTGGTCGAATAAAGCACCTTGATGTTGTAACTTTACTTAGACGTATATCTCCTCCTCTGGGATTTGGTGAATTCTGTCCACATAGAGTAGCCTGTAAGGTAAGTACACTACAAGTACTGGCAATGGAAAATACAGTAAAATGGGAAAGTGAATAATAGTCTTTGCTTTTGTTTGATGTATTTGCCATAATATCAAGAAGATGTGATCTGATTTAATAATTCCTGGCAAAAATAATCAATGTTGTTAAGTTATGCATATCTTAATATCCTTGGCATCCACAACATAGAAGAAACTATTGTTACCGTACTATCAGGGGAAAAAAGCTTAACATCCCAATGGCTGTATGCTATATAGTAATTTTAATACAAACACTCTTCTGTTAACTAGAAAGGCTTGACCATGTTACTGTGTGTAATTTACTAGGCTGGCGTAGGGACACATGATTCATATATTTCAAAAAGTTCATACATCACTCTATATAATTCACATGAAGGAGTATAATATTTTGTATGTTTTGATATTTTACATCTGACAGAGATTAGTAACAATGAACATGCCTCTGAACAGCGATGGGACTGTCATGTTCAATGCAACTCTATTTGCCTTAGTCAGGACATCACTGAAAATCAAAACAGAAGGTAAGCGATAACTTTGCTTGTCTAATTCTTGCATTCGCATATACATGTGGTCACTTCATCATGCAGACATCAGACAATTCAGAGGCTAGTCGTCAGATTTTTTCTCACTTGTAAACTTCAAAGCAGCAGACAAAGCAAAACTATGGATTCAAATTTAAGAGAAATAAAAAAATTTAGCTAGATTTTAGGCACAAGCACAACACAGTAGAGTCAACGTAAATTTAAGTATTGCCAGGTACATTGGGCTAATGACCCATTTGACTGTATACATACTGTCTAACATGAAATAGATCGACTATTGTTATAGTTGATATATAGACAACTGTTCTGTGATTGTTTCATTGTCTAAATTCTACAGATTGCATCATTTGCAGCTTTTAGTTATTAACTTACTTCATATTGTTTGATGACATATTTCATGCAAAAAAATCATTGTTTTTGAAAGTAAGAAAGATCTGTGGTGTAACTAATTATCATGAAATTGATATTGCAGAAATGAATTTCTGCTCAAAAGGCACTTTCTCATGATAAACCCTGAATGTTTGTGTCTTCTTTGAACACAGGTAACATAGATCAAGCCAATGAAGAGCTGAGAGCTGTCATCAAGAAAATTTGGAAGAGAACCAATGTGAAATTATTGGACCAAGTGGTCCCCCCAGCAGGTTGTAAGTTGTAATGGAAATGGAAAACAGTTACTGCAGAGGACATTGATTTTAAGGGGCATTTTTGTTTCATTCAAAATTGACATAATTCATCTTCCTTTGGAGAAATAGACAAATTTTATGTTTGCACTAAATAGGAATTCAATGTCATATGAGTTTAGATAAGCAGATGTTTGAAATAAATGAAGAACAGCTGGGAAAGGTGTAGGTTCAACGTTTGATTTCAAGATTTTTATCAAGTACAAGGATTTGGGTTACCTTTGAAGTGGACGATAATTGTTGTTGTCAAATTAGAGATAGATTGCTATCTATATTTGGAGAGGAAAACAATCGTTATATTGTTACAATTGTAAACATGAAGAAGGAAGTAGAAAAAGATTTTGTGGTCAGTTTCTCAGAGATATATTCCATGTGAATAGTGTATTTTTTAAACATTTTCGAATCATTGAAAGTCATTAAAGTGTTAAGTTTTCTAAAGAAAATACTGTAAAACAAGAAATGGACTTTATCATGTTATCACATAAAGGAAATTTGTCTCTGAAGGAAGGTGATTCTGTCTTCTCAAAAATTGGTAAAAGTTTGTTTTATCTGCTTTTGAATCTCTCAAAATTTCAACAATTGCACACTTTATGTTATAAGATGGAAAGTGCTATGTGAGTCAAGGGGTGGGTAGGGTATCAAAGTTATGTGCCCTCTTTGTTTTAGTGTCCTCTGCCGTAGCTAGACTAACACACTGACTCTTTTCATGATGTTGCATATTTTACTTACACTGCCTGCCACTAACATAGGAATATGGTAACTACGATGTCTTCACACCAAAATATGACACTGAGTCATGTACTTATCAAGAACATTGTGCCAACTGCCCAAATCAGCTTCGTAGCAATTTTATCTGTCTGTCCTATGAACCAGTGAACATCCTAGATGTCAGTAAAAAAACTGAGCAATATATATTGGATGTCAAGTTTACGGAACATGACATTTACATGTTCAGTATATCATGGTGTCCATATTGTGGACAACACCTGGTTGTGAGCAATTCTCAGTTTTATCAATTGGTCATTTTCTTCCTTCCATCATTATAAATTCTTGATTTTCTATGATTCCCATCTAAATGTTTTGTGTCAAAATTATCAGTAATTCTTCATAACCATTCCTGGTAGTATATTATTGGTATTTTAGTGGTGATCTGTAGGTATGACTTTCAGATTTAGTGACAACTAAAGCTGTGTTTATACTTTGAATCGGGTACCATCAACATTAGTAGAATTTGTAAACTTGTGTGTTACTTTATGAATAAGAAATCTCTATCTTCCCGTATGTTACAAATACTGATTGTTTTCTAAGGCCAGCTGGATGTTACATGAGATAACTGATCCAAGAAGAAACAGCTATCATGAATCTTGTATTTGAATCTCTAACTTGTTTCAGTGTAGCATTTTCATTTTTGTGTGCTTGTGATTCCCTGTTTGTGTATTTAACCAAACATAGAATAACATAGCTGCATTGACAGTATTTTGTAAAGATACTGATCTCATTTTATATGAGATGAGAAATTCACAGAATGCATGACCAAGTGATTGATAAAACTTAGAATTCAATGCATCAAGGTTGTACTGGCACAATTTTTCTCACCAATGGAATGAACTGGTTCATAGAAATTTTATGCATTTATTTGATTCATTACACACCACTGCCCCACTCTCCCATCCCCTTTTTAAAAAATGCCAATTTTATCTTCAAGTGTGTGTACCCTGCATGTCAAATTTTGATGTGAAGGTCTTTCTCACAACCCACTCCATTTCTAGTGGATGAAGCACCCAACAGCAAACTTACACTCCAAGTGATCTTGAACAGTTACTTGGTGACAAATTTAGCTTGTGTCAAATAGATTGTAAAGAGACATTTCAAGCATATTGATACTCACTGAATATCAATGACCACACATCTTTTGTGACATATTTTTTTACTTGGTCATGTGAGAATCAGTTATTGGCCATCCTAAATACAAACAACCTCATTCTATTAGGCCCATGCTTATCCTGATGGAATCTCTGACAAAAAGAGCATTTTTGTGTGACTGACACAAAGTTTAAAGCTATTGTCATTTGTAAATTGTGCAGAATTGAAGGGTTTTGCTGTTGCATGCTTCAGAATTTTTGACTGTTAAAATTAAATGTTATGACTTTAGCCGTAGGCCCTAGGATTTCCTGGGATCTTTGCTTGCACAGCCACCAACTGAGTTCATTTGCAATTTTCTAAAATCACCAAGTGATATTATGTTGCTTCAGTTCATTTGTCATGGAAGTTACATGAACTCAATCATATACCACAGGCAGTTGTAGCAGGGTTAAGAAATGTGACTGTCCACTTTGTACGTCATTCAAGCAAATTTGATGTCAAGTTATCAAAGAATGTATGCAGCAGAAATAATATTTGATGAAAAATCTAGAAACAGAGTTTAGGTTATGTGTACATTCACATGAATGTTAATAAGTATTGTAAGGCACATGGTTGTAACTAGGTAAAATTATGAAACACTTCTCACAATGTGCAATTCTTGAGTGAAAAGATTGATTAATTTTTTTCACACACACTACAGTGGTACGGCCCAATGGTACTTGGTTGAATTCATGTTGATAGCTTGTCATTAACTTAAGGTCTAGTTATCGATAACCAAGTGGGACTTCCGTACCTGCACAGATGTTCTATATAGAATCTTTTATCTTTCCGTATCTTTGCAGTGGTTCCTCTCAGGCCATATGAAATATTCCTGGAAACAGTGTGTACAAACCAAGATTTCCACATGAAAAATGCTTTGTTTTGTTCTTGAGTGAAATATGAGAGTCAATTTCTCAATTTTTTTGAACTTTAAAATTACTACCAAGATATCTGTTGCAGAAGTTATCCAACAATAATTTTGTACACTAAACAAGGGATATCAAAGCAACTTCACTGAATAGTTTTTAGTCTCCATGGACAAAGTTACCCATATACGTTGAATTTCTTAAAGTTTGAAAAATGAAATGAAAAGTATATAATTTTTCTCTATAAAGAAATGTCATTTTATCTTGAAATGAGAACACAATCATATGAACGTGAGAGGCAACATTGCAGTGTGCATGCATTCAGGGAATTCTGCTCAGCTCAGTTGAAATTCTGTCATGTAGTCACTCTGTACATTCAAAGCCCTTGCATTAAGGTAATCAGCAGGTTTTCAAAGTCTTAAGTTGGTAAAACATGCATATATAATGAGGTGTGAATGAGATCAGATGTTTTATGGGGCTATCTATCTTTGAAACGTTTTACAAATCAGCACCATGGGGATTTTTGCTTGCAGTGCATTAACCCTTTGAGTGATGTAATTTTAGCCCACTAAAATTTGAGTGCAACATTTTACCAATTTTTATGAAGTTTTCTGTAATTTTTTTGATAATTTTGGACCAAATGGATACAGAATTTCATTGACTACAATATTTTATCAAAATTTTGGCAAAATTCTGAAAAAATTTGACTGGAGTACATTTTATAAAGGCGACAAAAATTGACTTTGGCGCTCAAAGGGTTATAATAAGCCTCTTAAACACTTGAAAAATCTATATTATGGTATCGAATGGGGCACATTATAAGCATGAAGTTAGCATCTAATTTTCTCGACTCTGAATTTGTTACTGTCCAATGACTGTCTTGGAAGGTGTTCCTGGCCTTTTTTAGCATGAATAGCACATGTCGTGACAATTTTCTTCCCTCTGCGTTCTGTAACTTACAGCTGACGATGAAGTCACTGTTGGTAAATTCTATGCAACATACCTAATCCAAGACTACTTCAGAAGATTCAAGAAACGAAAGCAGGATCAAATGAAACAACACGGTCATGATGGCGGTGGTAGTGTTGTCAATTTACAAGTGAGTATATCATCAGCTATTTTGTTTACAGCCATTGCAATCATACTGTTTTAAAGGGAGAAAGTCGGCCATTTTTCATGAATTTTGTTTGATACCAGATACTACTTATTGTTTGACATGTTAAAAATACTGAATGAATGGGTGAACATGCATATATTCGACCCTGGTTTTAGACATGATTAATGAAACCATAGCCAGAATGAATAAATGGTCATGACCATTTATTCTTTCTCGCGTTGGTTTCATGTATTGTGTCTAAAACCGGGGTCGAATATATGCACGGTCACCCATTCATTATTTTTAACATGTCAAACAATATAAGCAGTATCTTGTATCATACAAAATTCATGAAAAATGGCCAACTTTGTCCCTTTAAGAATCTCCAGAATTGAAAATTGCTTGTGAAATGAAATGAAATGAAAAGTTGTTGTTGAAAGAGTTGTGAGCTTTTCTAAACCAAATTGTGATTATACTAATCTTGTATAAATAAAAGTTTACATATTTAAGCAGGGCAGGTTATGAAAATTCCTCTACACATATGAAACAATTTGCTGTTTAATAATAATAAAACAGCAGCAACAATCTCATGTACAGTCCCGTATTGATTTTACATAAATGCTTTGATAAAAGCTTGAACCCTGCTACAGTCATTAGCAGAGTTTGCATAGGAATTCCGAAGTCACACATTACTGCTGCAACAATATTTTGTGGCGTGTTGAATTCCTTCTATAACATCACCATTGCCATGAGTGGCTGAAGTCATAATGTCAAAAGTTCTCAAGATAATGTGAGGATAATGCTGTCTTGTAGGCTGGTTTTCGCATTCTGCATGATATTGGTCCTGAAATCAGAAGGGCAATATCAGGAAATCTGGATGAAACAGAGGCTGAGAATGCAGGGGGTGAATCAGTCGAGGATGAACCATCTCACAGGGTAGGTTGAGCATGAGAGGATGTAAAAATACTATCCCATAGACTTTTGACAGTTTTGATATGGTATATATAGCATATACTAGTCATTCTATCTGTACAATGATTTTGCAGACTTTAATTTCTGATGTGATATTCGTGAGTTCCTGATGGAATACCTATTAACATAAAGGATACTACCTCACGTTTATATCACTTTGGAAGTTTTCAGCTATGTAACTTTGGGATGTGCATTGTTATTTTTTACACAGCAGCATAAGTTGAATCTGAAAGTGTCAGCACAGAGAAACCAAATGGTATTAATATTAATTTGGACAGTTATCACTTCCAAAAGTCAAACAAGTTAGGTAGTTTGGTATACCACACTAATTCTTACCATACACTCAATAGTTCGTGCTTTAATCTTGGATTTCTTTGTCTTTCACAGAGGAGCCATAGTCTCTTTGGTACAGTACTCAGTGCCTATCACAACAGTAGACGTCAGTCAATGCCTGCCACGCATACTCCACAACACAGGTTAAATTCCAACAATTTACGCATCTCTCCAACCAACTCTCACCAAAAGCTGTCTCCATCCAACTCACTTAAAGTCTCACCTCAGAACTCCTTCAAGGGTCATTACAACTCGAATCAACAACCTCCTCGCTCACCAATCATGCCTGTTATGGCCAACTCCCTACATGCATCACCGCCGAACTCATTGAATTTGTCACCGGTCAATTCTCTCAGGCCTTCACCATCGCCAATTGCCGAGTCACTGCCAAACAGTCGAAGACCCAGCAAAGCCAGGTATTTCTATTCATTAAATCACTATTACTGATCCTTATACTAGTTGCTTGATCTTCAACATGATTTGTACAATTTGTATAGTCAAGTGATAGTCACTGTCTCTACGCTCCTGTATGTATTCCAAGCATAGGATTTATGGCATTTTGGTAAAGAAAGAATGCAAAGGTCATACACAGGTCATAACCAAGGGGAAGGAGAGACTTTAATCAGGTAGATTACGCCCTCAGAAATGTTAGTTGGAACTGTCACACTGTGCCAACAACCTGGACTCAACCATCATGGATGTCATGATGGTTGAACAGAGCAATATGTCTGCCACTGGTCTTTCACACAAGTTTATGAGCAACTTTCTTCATATATTATGAGTATCATTTGGTATCTTTGTTGTGTTAAATGTACATTAATGTTGTCTCAGGTTTTGGATATTTATTTAACAAATCTGATAACCCTAACACAGTTATTAGTTAATATGAAATTTCCAACATTTCCGCTTTTCACTGTCGTTCTTCAAGAAATGAAAGATAATCATCATGGTTCTATTATAAATTGTAGGGGATTCTCATGGACCTTTTTGTAAACGAAAACTGGAATTTTAATTTATTGCAGAAAATGTTTTACTTTTTTATTTTGTGAATAGTCCAGAAAGTGTCAAATGATCTTATACAAAGTTTTCAGTCTGCATTAGAAAAGAAGTTGAGGCATCCTCGGGTAGTACAAAAATGACGGACACTACTTCATCAATCAATATGGAGCGCAATAAATCTGCAATAGTCATTCTACCTGTATATACAGACATTTGTTATATTCTCGATGGTTTGTCTTTGTTTCTCCATGTGTTCTGATGATTACATGTTGACATCTCTGATTGTTATGTACACTCAAAAATCACCTATCTGTCACACTAGCTGCAAGGGGTTGCTGTAGTTTATCACATGTCCATCACACTAGCTGGGAGGGGTTGCTGTAGTTGATCACTTGTCCATCACACTAGCTGCGAGGGGTTGCTGTAGTCGATCACATGTCTATCACACTGGCTGGGAGGGGTTGCTGTAGTTGATCACGCGTCAATCACACTAGCTTGGAGGAGTTGCTGTAGTTCATCACATGTCTATCACACTAGCTGGGAGGGGTTGCTGTAGTCGATCACGCGTCAATCACACTAGCTTGGAGGGGTTGCTGTAGTTGATCACATGTCTATCACACTAGCTTGGAGGGGTTGCTGTTGTTGATCACTTGTCCATCACACTGGCGGGGAGGGGTTGCTGTAGTTGATCATGAATCAATCACACTAGCTGGGAGGGGTTGCTGTAGTTCATCACATGTCTATCACACTAGCTGGGAAGTTGCTGTAGTTGATCACATATCCATCACACAAGCTGAGAGGGATTGCTGTAGTTGATCACATGTCCATCACACTAGCTGGGAGGGCTTGCCGTAGTTGATCACTTGTCTATCACACCAGCTGGGAGGGGTTGCTGTAGTTTATAGGTATGATGAGACACACATGTCAAAAGAAATTTAAGCAACAGATAAACAGTTCAGTTATTTATATGTATAGCCCTTTCATCACATTAAATTATCAATTATCAGATTTTGGTCATGTAAGACTCAGTGATCTGCACTCCTGCACTTCAAGTGCTAGCTAATTTTCATGTTTCACTTGTTATAGTTCAGATATCAAGTGTCATAGTTCAAATGTCATAGTTCAAATACTCACTGAAGAATCTCTACCTTTCTTGCTCTTGCCCTCTGCTTGATCTGATCATTTCCCATGATACCCCCCACAAAACAACCACCTTTTAGCTGGACCAGTCTTTTTGATGTCATCCAACGGTACGTCCACATTCCAAGCTTCAAATGCTGCTAGATGTGTTTTTTTCACTTTCTTTCTTAGTCTCTTAGATTATATTTTTTCTTGCTCAAACAGTATCTTCAGTTATTTTTGTCACATTTGATGGTCTTAAACTCCGACCCTTTTTTGCTGATGTATGTCTTGTTGTTTCAACCACCAAACAGTGAACATTAGCCAAACAATGCCTGTGTATATGAGAAATATGCAAAGTCTTGGTTAACAAAAGATTGTAATCATTTTTTATCATCGAAGATCGCAATTGCACTCTGCCTAGTTTGGTGTTTTGGTTTCACTAAAATGCTTGATGATATGATAGGTTTTTCAGAAATGTTTGAAATTGCAAAACAAGATTTTTATTGTGCTGTAGGTTACAGCTTAACCAAAAAATTACTACAAACACCAAAAGATTAAGACTTTTTTTGAACAACATAACTGGATCTTGACAGCAAATTTTATGATGAAAGTTGCCAGTGTATCAATTTTTACAGCATTCAACATAGTCCAACACCAACTGTTTAAAGTTAATCAGTAGACCTGTTTTTAGAATGTTCCTGTAGACTTTGATGAAACAGTTCTTGAGTGTCTTCCATGCATGGTCTAGAAACTATACAACTGACTGTGTATGTACCGGTATGACAAGAAGATCAAATACCTTGCATTCACCAGATGATAAAGTCAAGAAGTAATCATTCCTTTCAAAACTTTACATATCGCAGGATATCTCATTTGATCGGCAGACATCCACAGCCTTGCCAATTACTTCAAGATGTCTCATATATCTGCCATATTCAAACTTTCATGTAAAAAACCCATAGCTGTCCATGTCCTCAGTGCTTATGCCCCATGCGACAATGTACAAATTTAAATGTGTTATGTCTGATCATCAGAAGTGCGCATGATGATATTTTACTTTTGTTTACGTGTTGTTTTTGTTTCTTATATGTATTAGCAATTTCCTGTATCCCAGCGTCGATGTGTGATTCAGTTTTACATGTATGCTTATTGTCTGTCAAGTCTGTGTAAAATTTTGTGTACCAGAAGTTACATTATCAATTCACAGAATCATCTGGCATAGCTTTGGCAATGTCATCAGTGAATCAAGGAGGAAATACAACATTATTCAGCAGGATTTTTTTTAAATTCTTGTCATCTGTACAATAATAAAAGATCATCAGGAAATGTACAATATATGAATTGAGTGAATCTGTCATCTACCATTTCAGTCATATAGTTCTCTTTCATCACTTCAAATCTGATTTCAAAAAAGAGTCAATATTCTAACAACTAATGCAAGTCATATCGTAGACTTTAAATGGTCTTGTAAGAGTAATACCCCTTTTTTCATGAGCAAAATGTGTACATAACAACTTCTTTAAAGCCCAATAATCATTTCCTTGCTTTGAGCATGTTCATTAAACTGCAAATGAGCATGAGCAGAAGTCTGACTATGATTGGTTTGTCCTGTGCTCTCACATTCTAACAGGCAGCAGAGTGAAGCGCATGAGCCTCTGATGCAACAGGAGGAACCAATGTCATTAGAAATTCCATACAGTCGTCGTAACAGCTTTGAGGACGATGACAGGCCTCTAACACCAACTAGCGTAGAGCTAGAGAATGAAATTAATTCAAGAGAACACATTAGGGATGTGTATCGACAACCATACAGAGAGCCATATAGAGAACATTATAGGTTGGCACACAGTTAACAGTACTAATTTACCAAGTCCCTATCCCAATTAATCTTCTGTGGTTGTAACATCAAGTTGCATGCAACATCCTACCATTTGCTGAAATGTGCACCCATCAAATCATTGTAAAATTACACGTCAAATTAATTAGCATGCTGTTGACCTCTAAAAAAAATAAGCTCCCCTGCATGTGACATACCGGTACTTGTGTACCCAAATCAGAATCTGTGGTAATCTTAGTTGTAGCTTACCCTTCATATGGGACGGTACTTATGTTGTATAAATTTCTAACTTTAAAATATGCCTACTGCATGATAATTTTACATGTAAGCACCCAAACACTTATGTCTTCAAATCAAGCTATTACTGTAATTGGTATTGTATGTGAATTATTTCATGATTTTTGTGTAGTGTGCCTTTTATGTCAACACGATTTATTTTTTGTGATTTTTTCGTTTGCTTCTGTAGGGAATCGTTGGTCCCTGAGCCGCCAGAGGTGAGAACAGAGGGAATCTTGCTTAGTGATCCTGAGTTGGATATTACTCCAGCCGGGTCACCTCTGCCATCACCCCTCCATTCAAGAGCCACCACACCTGGGCCAACTCCCACTCATACCCCCAGACTCACCCCACAACACACTCCTATCCCCAGCCCTGCACCCACCCCCATTCACACACCATCCCCCCTTCCAATATCACCTTTCCTAGGATGCCAGCCCAGCACCCACCCTGAGACCCCACAGGAAGAGTACTTACCATCCCTGCATTCACATGCAGCAGAGAGTCTTCCGGATGAACAGCAAAGTTTTAGGACTACTAGCAGTATTTACTGCGGTAGCCACCAAGCGGCACCTACGCCCCCTCCACGGAGATCCACCTCGACACTGTTGCCATGTGTGAGAACCAGAGACGAAACGCCATTCCAGAAGACCGCACTTCCATTAAAACTGGCTCAGGCTCAGGTCAGTTGAGACTGCACTTCGCCAGACCTAGCAAAATTTATTCAATTATCACAGAAATATGGAAAAAAACTACCAAAACAAATTCATGACCATACCTTCACTACTAGCCCCTTCCCCATCCATAAATCAAGAATTCATTCAGATTTTCCACCAGATTAAACCTACAAACTAACGCTAAAAAGATGCTGTGGTTTTATTCCTTAAAGTGCTACTTTACCCGTATGTAGCAAAATTATTTCTTAAGCAATTTATATTGATGTAATCATTACAATGTTGCTATTGTAGCAACTTTCAAGTGATTTCTGTTAAGTATCCACTGTGTTCATCCATTTGAAATGCAAAGTCTTTATTCCTCATGAATTTAAACTGAATGTAGAGATCTGTAATGCCCACCTTTATGTCAGGCAGGATGAGTGGTACGAGTCAACTTTCAGCTAATAAAAAAAATGTACCGTATTAAGCAGAATAATGGCATCAGACACAGGAGTTTTATTGTGATAATATTTTTACAAACCAAGTGTCAAATGATATTGGCTGATGATAGCTATCAGGCCCTGTATTATAACACTTAAAATCCTCTCTGAGAATATTTCCCAGAATGCATTGGGGGAATTTCTACCAGAAGAAGCAAAACTTAAAAAAATGATCAAATCTGCAAAAAGTACAATGGTGAAAAGTGTCTCAAATTGAGAGTCTGCTCTCCCCCACCACCCAGTATTTTCAGATATTCTATGCAATGTAGGAAAGAATGAAAGGGATATAATACCATTTAAGATATCTCTTGTGATTTGATAAAATGTAATAAATTGATACTTGGAAAGTCTTGTTTTCTTTTAATTAGAATAATTATCCACAGTGCCAGAAATGATAAAGGATTGTTTTAAATAATGCTTTAAAAACTAGTTTGGGATATGAAAGTGTAAAAATAAGTTGATTGTTCGAGTGTACCGTAAATCTAAAGTGAAGTCAGCCACAGAGGAGAATATTATGATTGTGCACAGTTCTATTGACCATCAGCAATGGTACTCAAAAGTAACTGTTATCTCTGTGACAATTGTGTGCAGTGCTTCAGCAGTGTTTGTGACAAATCAGTGTGACTGCCCTGCTTTCAATTTCTTGCATGGACGTTAAATAGCACCAAGACAGCTCATCTTTCTTTTCCCCCTCACCAGTTTCTCAGGCACACACATGTACACAGTGCAGCAAGGTGGCGGTCAAGGGTAAAAGTAAAGCATTCATCCAACGCTTTGTTTTCCTAGATGATCATTTGGACTCCATCTGGGCCAACCTTATCAAAAACAAAATCCAGCTTTGCTGTTTCATCTCGAAGATTAACTGTTGTGTCAATGTAAATGATTTCATCTTTTTAGAATCCAACATGCGGCATTTTTTTTATTCTTTATAGCAAAAAATAGGAAAAAAAAATCAAATTTTAAAGAGAATTGCTTGCATTATGCTGTGGTTTGGAGGGGTTATGGCAGACCCATATATATGCTTTTCATGTTAACTGTGTGTTCTATCCCTTCTGTTTGTTTGCTCCTGTCATTTATCGAGTCCTGTAAACAAATCCAACCATTAGAAAGTTGAATAAGGTTAAATCACTCAATTGTTTCTGTCCTAGTTTTTAACCATTTTTTATTCTGATATTTTCTTTCATACCAGTCGGATAGTAAGTTAAACTTCCCATTTTGTACTTTTTTCCCTAATTTCTAGGTGAACTCTAATGGGCATATAGTTTAACTAATTTTCAGTTCACTTGCATTTCATAACATGACACGGTTTTCTTTTTTCATCCTTGGGATCGGCAAAGCATCTGTCTGTGTTTTTTTTTTGTTTAACTTATTGATAAAGTGATTGCTTTCCAGATTTGTTCACACTCTTCAAAACAATAAAGTCACACACAGACTAACCAACTCTTCTTCACGCGTCAAGGCTGTACAAACACTACCTGTTAATAGGGCATTAACACTGCGTTTGGTAGCAAATGGAATAAGTTACTGTTTTGTATCAGGGACTTTCATTTTTCTCTGCATTTTGTTAACTACTGACACTTCTTATCAATAGAGTTTTTGCTGATTATTTTTCTTTCGGTTGACTGACCGAGGTTTGCATGTTGTATGATATGCCTGATTGCTTGCTTCTAGTGAATCACGGACAGGATCCACAAACAATTGAACAAAAAAGGAATTACAAATGCACTTCTCACATAACAGATTGAGACTAACCACTAAGCATGCTCATATAACTAACCCTAATAGGCAATGGCAGTGGCGGGAATGACTCCAGAAGGAAGAGCTCGGCGTGGTAGCCCACCCAGGGTCTGGCGCACACCACCGTCTTCGCCAAAACGGGTCAGGGCCTCTTACCACACTCCATCGCCCAATCCGGGCAGGACCCCTGGTGCTAACGGTGGAATTTCACGGGAGAGGAGCAGTTTTAAGAGGAACCGACAGAACACACAGGATGCTGGAGCAATGAGGGATGCCTCACAGGCATTCTACAAAGCTCTGGAATCAGGGAACTTGACAATACCTCCACATTCAGCACATCCTCTATCACAAACCAATCCAGGTCAGCCGGTTGGCAGTGCCACCAGCCTGGTTTCACATGTAAGTGGAAACACCTCCCTCTTATAGATATCATTTCAAGCTATTAAATGCCTGTCAAATAGATTACAATGGACGCATTCCAATCAACTGCAAATCTTTAAGTCACCTAATTGCCACACAAAGAAGATTCTCCAAGACCTATGATTAGGAGTGATTAGGAGATGTGAATTCTTAAATCACAAACTGTTCTCAAGTTCATCTCTGTACCATTAATAGGTTATCATTACAAATAACTTCATGCCAAAGTTTTCTTCAGCATCATTGTATGATAAAAATGATATAAATATAAACACTGACCAGTAGATTTCAAAACTGCACAATGTATTGACATCAGAACATTATGGTAAACCATTATTGCCACAAAGTTGTAGTACAACCTAATAACATGTGTTACATAGCAATGTAACCAGTAGTAACTTGGATTCTGACTTTTGGCAAGTGAATTATGTTCTGGACAGAAATTTGTGTTTGCAACAACTCGAGCCCAGATTACTTGAACACAGCTCTGGTATCAAGCTGTGTTGTATTCTGATATGCTGTTGGGGCTAACAAAGAAACTGCAGTTTAATCAAACAATATTTTAAAATAAAGTCAAAAGTAACACTCGAGTTGCTTTGGTTAATATTTCTGTATTTCAAAATGAATAAGAAAATTTGCCTAGTTTTCTGTCATAAAAGTGATATTTACAATAATCACTCTTGTGAATGAACAGATCCTAGCGCAAGAAGGACTACACAGAGTGAGTCAAGACCCAGACTTTGTGAGGGCGACAGAACGGGAAATAGCAGAAGCATACAACATGTCACAAGCTGAAATGGATGAAGCAGCCTTGGAAATTATGTCTTCTGACAGCAGTATTGCAAATGTGTCTTATTTTGATCACCTTGGTGGATACGAACTGCAGGACTATACTCAGAGATCTGCGGGGGAGAGAACGTTAAGTCAGGACTATTTAGATTCCGACGATCTTGAGGACGAGATGGTTTACGTAACGACTTTATAGCATTGGATGAGTTTCGTTAATCTATAATAGTGAATCATGTATGTCAATGGTGCTCACAATACGACTTTTGCATTTTTCAAGGAATGCAGTCTCGTGAAGTTCATGAGTTTCAAACTTGCCGTTGTGATTTAGGATTCTCAAAGTTTTCTCACTTATCATTAAGAGGATAGAGTCTCCTGCAGAACTTCTCATCTGGAATGTATGTATCGTGGAGAATGAAATTGTTCATGTACACTGTGCCATCTGAGGATTGGAAACCATATGCCAACTGTATGGAAATAAGTTATGCCAGGAATAATTTATGGATGTAAATTTATTATGTATCATGGATGACCTGGATCTTTTCGTATTTGTCATCGGATCAATTTGGAGGAAACCTGCCACCTCTATTTCCAGAAGTTACAGAGTAAAAGCAGACATGTTTTATATGGCACTAGAAGCGTTTACGTACCATATAGAGATATTCTTGATATAGTACTTGTATCTTAAATTCAAAAAATAGAAAATTTATAACTGGCTTACCAAGCCTCTGAGACTGCGTTGTACATTCGTGCCTGTGATGCTTCATGTCTCAATGCCAAGACCCTCAAACCCATCATTAAGCACCTGACCGTGTCATGGTTTGGACAAATGGTATTTCAGAAATGATGATAACTAAGGATTTTTCTCAGAGTTCACCGTAGCATTTATATTTGAAAGAATATTGTAGCAACAGAGTGATCTGATGGATACCGCAGACAGCAATGCTGAAGAAGAAACATCAACAAAAAGTAGCAAACTATTGTGGCGTTACTTCTTGGAACTGTACCAGTATAGCCAGTACGGAAGGAGAATCATTTGTAATATTTCACTTTCCCTGAAAAAAGATTGCAAGTGTTCCTACTACCAAGGAACATTTGAATGGCTTGATGCAAAGCCTTTGTTTTCAAGGGTCAGTAAGTGTCATCATTCTCAGTCACATGTACTCTGATTTGAGAAGCATTGGTATCCCAACACTGCTGCAGCATGGGTATGACTTTGTAGAAATCTTGAAAATGGTGGCGCTGACAAAAAATCAAGCTGAAGGTCATCGGTGCTTACAGTATTTAAAAAAGTGAATGTATACTTAAATATTTATTGTTTATGATGGTTTCAATATTTATTATTTTGTGGTTATTTTGTATGTTTACTCTTTGTCACAGCATTGTTTTATACTTAAAAATACCCATATTGCATTTGACATTATCATGTACTTCCATGATTTTGTACTTGTGTCTAAAGAAATTGTAAGTGCTGACGACTTACTATTGAGGGCCTTATGTGGCATAGCTTTTTGTCTTCTGCTGCTTCCTGTTTTATGTTTATTTTTCATGTCTTACATACAACGGCAAAAATGTACTCCACATCTGTATCTGTGCCAAAGTTATTTTCCCACCAGTGCTTTTAACATTTAGTTTATTGAAATTTTGTGAATCACCAAATTTTCCACTTTCAACCACGGGTGAGAGGTGGCACAAATGTATGGGTATATATATTATGCCACAACAACTGAAATATCCTTAGTTTACCTGTAACAGTGTATTACTTCTGTGTAATGGCAAACTTATAACAACTCATAGAATTGAATGGTAGCAAATTCAAAGATGAGGTCTGTTCCAACAAAATATTCATCATGGTCAATAATTAGCATATACTGTTATGTTTAAGCAGATGTTTGTTGTAATCAGTGCCCAAGCAAATTATGTATTCAATACTATGAATCAAATATTATTTTCAGATCATTTCATGATGTCGTATTTATGAGTTACTGGTGGTAATAGTTGTGTTTGGTTTCAGTAGTGGTTGATAATGATATGCAATTACTGACCTTTGAAGTGACTTGTTGGGCAAGACTCAAGTTTGTCATAGGAAAGTGTTAAACTGGGGAAGAAATGCCCAATGAGGAATAGAACTCATCTATTGATGACTTAGCTTGTAAGTTATTTAAAAAAAATCATCACAGTGTAATCTGATAAATATTTCCCTCTTATTTGCAAGCATATGTCCCTGTGCAGTTTAAAGTTGCATGCATACAACAGTAGACGTCTACTTATTGAAGTGTGTATCAAACTGGTAGAGATAGTGAAAACAAAAAAATAATCTCCAGCAGCAAGGTAACTGTTAACATTTCAAAAAACAAATTAACAAAAAAACTAACAGAAGTTTTCTTTACAAATTATTTATGTCTGGGTAACAGACTATTTTTAAGTGCAATTGTTAATTTGCCATTGGCAAGATGCTAACCGCTTTTCTTAAAAAACCAAAGTATATCAGCCATTATGGCTGACAAAAAAAACTTGTTTGTAAATAACTTTTTTGATTAATGATTGTTGTGACTTCACTTTGTGTAATTGGCAGCTGTTTTAAATAATCAATATTTTGAAAATGGTTGAGAAACAGTTTGTTGAGATATTTCATATCGGAGGAATGATCATTATTTAGGATGATGAAATTGAATGTGCTATATGTAACAGAAAAATGACAATTCTCAGTGAACCTTGGTTCATTTCAGATGTTTTTTTATGCCATCATTCCTCAAGTTATTATCATACATCAACTACCTGACAGTGTCAAATGAGTAGTAACAGGGATGGGGATCAAGCACGTGAAGGAGCCTGGTTGACAAATGCTGTCACCAGTCAGTGAAAAAGTGTTTGGCAGTTTTACATTTTTGATACTCGGGAATTGACAACTGTGGTTTTTATCAATTTGAAAAGATGAAGAAGACAATTTGAAAGGCTTGACATTGGAAAATTCAGACTGAGATCAACCTTGTTCTGAATTTTATATTAATGATGGACTTTGAGGTATATTAATCTCTCTGTGGTCGATTTAATCAATGTAAACACCATTTTCATGTCCATGTTTTTGGCCTCAACAATATAAAACTGTATGAATACACGTAGATATGCTAATCTTGTATCATGTAGGATATACATGCAGTTGCTTTTACTTGAAAAATTCATTTTTCTGGACAATACAGGTATGAGGTGTCAATTCCCAGCCACAATCATGAATTTTGAAAGTTGAAGCAACTGTGATGTGGCAAACTCGTATTCTTTAAATTCCCTCCTGTACCAACATAAGACTTGTTCAAAAGTTAGGGTATCAGTAGTGATTTCACCCTTTACACGTTAGGTATTCATTGTAAAAAATGGGTTATTGTCATTCATTGAGAGCTTTCATGGAAAATATCAGGGCAGTATCAGGAAGCTGGAAAACCTCAAGAAGTCCAGGTTGACAAATGTTCAAGATCAAATCTATTATGAAGATTGACAGATAAACTGGATGCACTGCCATGCAGTTCAAGAGGATAAAGAAACTGAAGTATGTCATTGTTCTCCTTGATTCTTCTAATTTTGTGAAGTGATGTACAAGTTGAATTTTACCCATTTCTTACTGATCCTCAAACTATAAGATCTCTGCACACCATACCATTATCCCCTTCCAAATATGGCAACGAAATATGAAACATTTTCAGCCTTTTTTGATATCATTGCATTGTATTCATAACCAAGTATTCCATGATCTTTCCACTTATTTCTGGGATATTGTTATATTTCAACATTGACATTTCATCATGATCATCGTCCTTGCCTAGCTTTTGTATAAAAACACATTACTGAGCCTTCTGTCCATCTTTACAAATTTTTTCCAAATAAAATATTTCTCTTTAAGAAATTTGCCACTACTCATTTTCGTCAGATTTGCCTTTTTATACAAAAATAAATGTGATAAAAATGAAATTGTAAAAAAAGATTTTTACTGAAAATATTTTTACTTTTTTCTTGAATAATACTTTTGTCCACCAGACAGTAAGCATGACTGGCACAGCATAGAAACCTAAGTCACACTTGTACAGGCCACAGTCTGATGGCATAAGCACCAATAGGTAGATCTTAATGGCAAAATGTTAGATAAAAATTAAGAAACATTATTTATTATGAAATATGAATATTAACAATCTGCAGTGTACCATATTTGCTAAGGAATGTTGGTTTACCCCATGCAATAAAAGAAAAAAAATTATTGATATAAAAATCCATGAAACATGTGGTCATGTCTTTTTACTGTGTATGTGTTATTGACTGTATCCGGGCGTGATGTGGAATATTGGCTGTTTATAGCACTGTCATCGATGAATAGGTTATGCTGAATGCCTTATGCTGAAGTATTGACTTACTCTGTAATAGAATAGAAAAGCTGTCAGTTGTAGGCCATTGCATGGTCACCATGTTACCAAATGAAACCAAAGGGCCATTTTCTGGATATGCATGGTGAAATCCTGCTTACTTTGACTGTATTTCTTCAGAAATAGAAAATCTTGTCAGTTTTACAGATTCATGTAGCAATTTTTTCAGCTGCAATATGTTAATTGTCAAGAACTGATATACAACTCACATCTAAAATGAAAAAGTAAGGAATTACATTTACAGTGCCCTTAGTTCCAATATGGCAAGTATTATGGTCTAGCGTAAAAGAACAGTGATAGATATCGGTCTCTTTGACGTCATCCTGTTAATTGGCTGAACACCAGTACATATGTGCTGCTGTCCACTGGGTCATGATTTTCAGCAATTTGATATGAAATACAGGGAATACAGATTCTTCCAATTCAGTCTAAATTGGCTTCTGCCATCATTCAGCTTCACATTACGTCATTATCTGAGATGAGCTTGATTTACCACCCGCCATGTGGACTATTTCCCAAACTGCCAGTTAACTTAATTGCCAGTGCTTCAGGACAGCAGCCTTGTATGTGGTTTGCCACTATATTTACCCATAATGCACTGTAACCACCATACTGGTAGTTGAATAGTCAAATCCCATTAGCAGCAATAGGTTTTAGTTTATTAAGATTTATACCAGGGTCTGGTGATAAAGAACTTCCTCTCAAATGTTGAGGAAACAAATTCTAAGGTTGGGCCATGTATCAAAATGTTGCTTTAATATGTTTCCATAGTCATATTGTTTGAAATGATTTTGCAGATCAGTAGTTTCTAGCAAGTTGTCATGGTAGCGGTGATTGTAGCAATGCATGAAACCACACACACGCACGCATATAATCCACATATGGCATTATTTTAACATCAAATTTTTAAAAGTACCCCAGGAGGGGGGAGACCACCAGACCACCTAGACTTGAAAGATCAGTCGCTCCCTACGCTCCCCTCCTCTAGAGAGCGCCCTCGAGCAACTGATCTTCCAGTCTACAGACCCCCCCCCCCCCCCCACACACACCAATTTATTTACTGCTTCATAGCTGTGCAATAACTACAAACACTGCATCTGGCTTCAAACTGTCCTTGTACTCTCTTGCAGTGACACACTGGGTGACTCAGAGATATGGTATACTGGTAGATTCAGTTAATGTTTTTTTGATGCATAGCTTTAAAGTTTTGACTGAACTTGTGGAGATTGTGATTTAGTGTTCTAGATAACACCAAATGACACCATTGCAACATAACACTTTCAAAAGTTCAGCATCAGGAGAGAGATTCCCTTCCTGGCCTGCCCCTGGCCATTTCTTCAACGCTGCTGCTTGCTTATCAAACATGAATCAGATATATTGTCATGTCTACAAACACTTAATTTACTTTAAAGCTGCCCCAGTATTGTGACATGGAAAGATACCCTATTTCTCTCGAAGTCTACAAATGGAATGGACAAACGAATCAGTTTTTTTATCATGTGATTCTGGAACGTGATGCAAGAAGAATCTGATGTAAGTATAGTCTTATAGCATTTGGGGTTTAGTGCCCAAACTGATTTGCACCAACTGTCAGATCTAATAGCCCTCTTTACTCACATCAATGCATGCATGCATATATAAATACATACGCACACACACACACACACACACACACGCACACACACACACACATTTTGGGTTGGTTTGGCTCGCGATCTATCCAAGTTTCAAAGACATCCACCATCCAGGGCCGAGTCATATAGTTTAGAATATAAACCCATGCTTTAGCCAATCACATGGTTTGATTGAGACAAGGCATTTTATAATCTATTAAAATTAGGTTTATTGCTGTATTGTAGTTTCTGTTATTGATTCAAGTAACATTGTGTCACATCGATAGAAAGGAGGGGACACTTTCTTTACACAGGCTGTGCAATACAACTTTCAACTGCCTGTATACATTACCTTCTTCATCTTAAAATGTATGATATTAAACACCTGATAATACGGTGCAATTTCCCCATCTTGGAAAAACTTTATCAGCTTGATAAGTGTAGATGCAGAAATGATTAGAAAAACTGCAAATATGAGATTATATGCACCAAAATATTGTTAATCAACTATATTTAGGACAGCCACAAATTTTTGTTTGTTCATTGTTTGACATCAAATATAAAACAAAATATACACTCAACTGGTCATTTGTGGTGGAAACCAAATCTGTCCACAAGTATGGACAAACAAGGTTGGAATAACAGTGTTATCTCTGAATACTGGAATCACACTGAAATCATAAAAGTTTCACAGCACTTTTTGTTATTCAGGCATATCATTCTCATCTTGAAACTTACCCACTGGGATTCACTGTCAAGAAATAGAATATTCTAAAAAAATCTTGGACATTTCTTTCATGGGAATAGGTTTTGAAAATTTTGCAGTGTATGAAATATTAGTTGAAATAGAAAGCTTATTTGACAGTGGTACAAGGGAGTTTGGATACTATTCTTGCAATTAATAATGTACCTGTATGAAGTTGAATGCCAATACTCACGTTGAAAACTGCCAACTGTTACAACAGCTGAATAATTCATCTGTGCCATTGGTGTGAATTTGGTCAAAATACTTGATTGTTAAAAATATGAAAATTACAGGAGCACAAAAGCACCTCTTTATGATGAAATATTGATTGATACCGGCCACATCACAGAATATGAATTCTGTGCATTTTGTAATGCACTGAATCTGACCTTATTATAGCACACGAATTCTGGCAATCTCCAGAGTAGGTTTATTATAGAATATGATCATCATAGCACCAAGGAGAATGAAATCTTGGAGCATACGGCATTGTATCTCATTTAAGCAAGACTAAATAGTGAATATTAGCTGCCCAATATCTAATTCCACATCATCTCAGGGGGATATTTGTTTATTTATTGTGGAAGAAACTCAAACAAGCCAATTACTAAGCATAGAGAACTGGGCCATGCGTTCCTCATATGTAGTGTCTTTTCTAGATGCAGCATGGAACAGAAAGCCAGCCTCTGACTGTCCTCACTGTACAGTTAGAATTCTTTTGGGATTGTCCACCAAGAGAGTATTGATATCATCTTCAGTAAAACCTCTCTTCAACATGTATGGCACCATATTCTTATGGATGTACTCAAACCCTTCACCTCCATACTTGGCAAGTCTTGTCTTCAATGCGATGTCATGTGATATTATGACCTACAAAAGATAAAGGAGATGAAAAAATATTAAAGATTATAAGACACTATAACATAATTGACTCAACAGATAATTATTTGCAGCTATTGTGTAGCAGAATGAACTCAAAATAAATGTGATCCGAAAACAAAAGACATACTTGTGCATTAACACTAGTTGATAACATGTTTTTTCTTTGCAAACTATACAGCACTTGTATTTTGAGTTTCGAGTTTTAATCTTTGGCACACGCGGATTTCTGACTGTAACGTACAAGTTGTCTTTCCTGACACGCAACATCACGCTCGTTCTCTTATCGTACAGAACATCGCAAAATAAAAACCCTGTAGCAGAGCTTTTACCTCTCGAAAAAGTGACAGTGACAGTATCTTTTTTCTGATTCAGGCGTTTGATTGGCTCAAAACTTTGCAGCCCAGTTGATCCATGGAGGTAACTCACAGAGCGTACTACATGTACCTCACAATAGTCAACCACAATGCAAGGTTCAACCATTTCGACAACAAGGGGCGTTATTTGTATGGGTAAGTCATTTTTAGGGGAATATCAAAATAAATGCAAAATTGGTTGGAGCTATTCTTTGTGAAAATGACCAAAATTACGTTTGTGTTGAGACAAGAAACGTAGCTCAAGGCATGCTTCTAATTCGTTATAAGTTTTGACCGACAGCTCATCAATTTTGATAGCTGTAATAATTGTAGCCCACGGGCCATGCGCCGGCTTCTTCTTTTGTGTTGGCATGTACATGTAGCACCGGCCCTGACCGGCTCACAGCCAACACGACAGGAAAAGCGAGCACATGGCCCGTGGGCAACAATTATTACAGGTACAGTTTTAAGGCTTCTTATGAACTTAACGTTGATCAACATCCAGTGATACTCATCATCAACGCCCGCAATGTAGTTGCAATTTCTCAGTAGTTATCTGCATTGCTCAGAGTGCCTAACACAAGCAATAAATTTAAATCTAACCCTGAAATAATGTGGAATTTCAATACAGCTGTGAACTGAGCCCAGTACTTAACAGCTTTGTCACAGAGTTCACTTGGCAAATGTCTGATGTTGACACATGGCTGGGCTGGTAGAAATATTTGTCAAACAAGATAACATTAGACAAATCTACATAGAAAAGAGTTATCACATCAAAATGTACATGTTGAATGGAGGCAAATGTTAATTCGCTTACCTGCTTCAGAAATCCATAATTTTTAAGTTCACGGATCATCTGACATCTAGTGAAGTCACTTGGATAATCTATACCATGTAAGAGGGCATGATACATGGAGCATCCCCATCCATATTGATCAAACTCTAAAACACATCCCATCTTGGCAAGTTCAATCATGTTTTGAACAGATAGAAGACCCCTGTCTACATGACCCATCACCACTCGGGATAAGTCAGCGCCTTCTGATTTTAAAGCATTCAGCACGACAAATGGAGACTCTACTGAGTAACCTGAAGTTAAGACATAATGTTTCATTCCATGTATTAAACTTAAAGATAAGAAATAAATGTATACATTGTGCATTTACTTTGATTTATCTGTAAACAATGGCCTTCACACATGCCAGACACGACACCTAGTCTGTAATTACCACAATCTTCTTATCACAGTCTACATCCAAAAAGTGAGTCTGTTTAACATCTTTATTCTATCCTGAATCATGTACTACCGGTATTTATTCATGTGACTCATCATGGTGCAATTATGTGTTAAGCCATAAAAACAACATAATTATGTACTTTGTGGCTGGGGGCGCTATACCAAGACAAGAGTTATTACTTGCTCATGGTAAAAGCTCTGGTGTATGTTCAGTTGAGATAGTATATACACAGAGTATAGTCATGTATGTATTGCAAAACTCTCAAGCAGGGTTTTACGAGACACAGACATACTGCATCATGACGCAATAGAAGTAAAGTGAGATCCCTAAAATATGAAAGTTGCGTCCGTTCTGATGCAGAAAAATTGCTATGAAAAGTCTGTGGTGAAGCTTTTTACACATAGTCATGGAGAAACTGTGATTTACATGCACATGCAAGTCAAACCTTAATGCCCCCAGAAGAAAATGGAATGTCCCGTAGTGATGTTGAAAGTTGTAACTCATCACTCAACAATACCAATGAAAAGCTCTCTCAGTAATTTGCACAAAAGTGCTTGCTCCCTTGCTCCCTTGAAGATATGACCTTATTTCTGACTGGCAGATTGCTTTCGCATCAATTCAAGCATTACTAAGTGACCTAATTTACTAGTGAACTTTTACTCAACACCGAGACTGAAAAGCCCTCATTGTGCAAACCCTAAATCTGAGGTCAAACTTTGTTACTGTTCATAAATCAGCTGATGAATACCAATTTGACAGCAAGGGGGTAAGAACCCCAATTATATTACCATGCTCTGTCTGTTGAATTTTCATTAATTGAACTAAACCATGTGACTTACCACAAATACACAGTAATGGTTTGTTTACATGCCGGTGAATTTGAATAATTATGTTAACATCGTAACTTTACACTTAAACGTAAATTGTGATTTGTACAAAGATCATAATCAATCACAGAACAAAATGAAGCACTTGTGGACCAAGTTTTGATACATTTTTCCAAAAAAATCTCTCAATTTGCAAAATTTTTACAGCGTGTATGAGAGTCTGTCACGTATTACACAAGTTCTTGGGCCCTGTTGTCTTTCATGTGGGAAATTTTTCATAAATTTTGACGGTTTTCTTGGGTTCTTTGATAATACAATGGTAATAACAGAATCCGCCCTGACCATTAATATTTATTTATGGGCGTGGGTGAGAGGAAAGCCAAAATTAATGGGCTTGGTAAGCCTCGCCTGTTAATTTTTGGCTTTCCTCTTGCCCTTGCCCATATATAAACGTTAATGGTCAGAGCGTCACCAATTATTTCTATAGTAATATGCTTGGTGGTTTAATATATACTGTTTACCTGCTTGTGAAACATGACATCCTGTGTGATGTGTACAGTGATCTCATGCATTTGAAGAGACTGAATGGTTTAGACAAAGTCGGCTTTTTCTCATGAATTTTGATTGATACAAGATACTATGGGTAATATTAATATTGTTTGATACGTTGAAAGATACTGAAGTGAAGTCTAAAGTGATCACTTTGACATTGAAAATTGAAGACATTACCTGGATGTATACTTATTGGAACTCCTGTCTCTTTCTGGGCCACTGCAGCAGCTTTTAGAACTTTGTACTCATTGTCTGTCAGCTTTGTTGTACAACCAAGCTCACCTATAATTCCAGCACAGATACCTCCTAGAACAGTGAAAACAGAATTGAGATGAAAACACAGTGAAAGCAAACATTTACTTCTTTGTAAATATTGAGAATTCCCATCTATAGAAATTATTTTATTAAATAAAATCATTTCAGTAAATAATTACAGAATGATTAGGATTATTATTTATATGAAATGTTTTGACTGGAATGGCTGTGATATATATGACCATACATTGTGATATTACTATACCACATCGCATTCACAAAGATAGTTTTATTCACAGACTTGCACTACTAGGTTTGCCTTGTATAAAACAAAGTCACAGAGTTCAACAACACCTACCTTCTACGCCCTCATAAATTTCAGAGATGAATTTATCAGCAATGACTTCAACTGTTCTGTGATTCATATCTGGAGGATGGACTCTGTCTAGATAGAAACCCGTCCCCATGATCACATTCAGACCGGTAATTTCACTGATCTTCTTCAAAGCTGTAGGATTACGACTAATCCCATCAATAGTCAATTCAACTGTGGAAAAAGGGAAAAAAACATTAATATTGATGAATATGACAACAAAAGGTCTGAGACACTTTACAAAGACAAAGAGAAAGGCACAGAAATAGCCATTAATTCACATCTACATGAGTACATTAAAACAGAGACTTTAAATTACATGCACATATATGTATTATGGAACCTACCCTACTGAATTTGAAAAATAATGATTCAGACAGGTCACAATTTTAATATTTATGATTTACCATTATCAATTTGCAAGAAACTTGTATGAAAAGATTTAATGAAAGAACATGTTGAGAAACAATATAAGCACAAGCTCTTGTGCCAGATAAAGTAGAGAATTCTAATTTTATGATAAATTATTTCACAAATTACAAATATTGAAGTATTAAAATGGGCAGATTCTTCAGTCATTTTTGGTTAGAATGAGTATGTGCTTATAACAATGACCTGAATTAACCCCTTTTAAAAATGTCATACATTTTGTAGACTGTAGAAATTACCTTTTTGACATAAAGTCATTTGTAGACCATCTGCAGATCTACTCTCGTCTACTGTAGACTTTGGCTATTAGTAAGGGAATGTTACAAATAAAAATAATTCATGTTCAATTGTAGATGACTACACCAACATTAAAGTGCCTGTTGAGGAACTACAGATCACTACATTTCTGTAACTCCCACTCTATACTTATTTGCTACCCATAGATGAAACTTAAGAATGTGCATCGGGGACAGATATTCAGCCTCTCAAACTTTTCAAATTCTTTTCTGATATACCACTTCAAGTGGGGTTTCATTTTAAAGCTCTTGTTGTAAGAAAACTTTTCACCAGCTTAGTTTTTCAAAATGCGAAAATTTTATTTTTCTCCATAGAGTTAACACAGGGATGGTAGCCAATGTTTTAAATAATAAATATAGGTAAATCTTGGGTAATTTGTTTCTCGAGTTCCAAAATTTGCACAGTGACCCCCCAATTTTTAGTCTTGATTTTGAAAGAGAACAGTTGAAAGATTCCTTAAGGAAAGTATGAGCAAAAGGTTAAATCTTTCACTTTCGAGGCGCATACTACCCTAACAGAGTGATCATGAAGTGACTTCTAAAGGGATCTTGCCTTACCAATACTTCCACCTCCACGTGCTTTGAATCTGGCTGCCTCTTCACACATTGTGTGAATATCATTCAAGATCATGTTATCTTTGTTCTGAAAAACAGAAAAAAGTTACAGGGCTGGCTTTGATGGTTTCTGTGAAAAGAAAAAATTTTCAAATACAAGACTGGAAGACACTGTTTGCTAATCAACATCCCCCTCAAATAATCAAATTCAAAAGTGGTGAGATTTATGATTAACACAGAGTATACTTTAAAGGCGGAACCTCCCTTTAAAAGGACATGAAGCTATGGCGGCGTTCATTGTGTAAGTGGACACCAAACAGGCAACACGCGGGCACACGCTCCAGAAAATGCCACTTTTTAGTTTTTCCCGGTCGCAAAAACACAGACAGACTGCCAAAATTGGCGCAGTCAGCGCGAAGTCGCTGCTGATCAAACTCTCTGGTTATATTCAAAGTCTAACGTGACTGGAAGACAATTTTTTAGAAAATTTGAGCGTTTGTGGTGGGGAATCAATGACCATTGACGATTTGAACCGACCGTCAATCAAACGCTTGTATAAACTCTATTTGCAAGGATTAGCAAAAGGTGACAAAAGGATGAGATCAGTTTGTGTAATTAATGTTATAGAAATCAAACACCGTACTGGCCAAGTGTTTGATGGGAGGAGAACTCCACTAATGCGAGAACCTGGGATTGAAAAGTGCGGCTTTAAGCAGTCAACTTCATGACTACTGTCTATGATGTAATATCATACAGTTGATGTAATCCACTATCTGTATCCATAGTACAGTGATACAAACAAGCTTCCTATTTGCAGAAGGATGTGATGTCAGCTGAAAGACTATCAAAAGTTTGCCTCCAGATTACTGACAAAACTGTGTTGGAACTGAAATGAATGAAATTTGAATGATTTGTGTAGGCTTCTAACTTTAATATTCAGCCTTTACTGTATGGAAAAAAATAAAGAAATGGGAGTGTCTTTTATTTATATTTGATGTTTGACTAATATGCTATAACCTTAATTTGCTAATACCATGATAAATCTTAATTTGCATAAATAAATAAATAAATAATAAATAAATAAATAAATTACACACACACACACACACACACACACACACACATATATATATATATATATATATATATATATATATATATATATATATATATATATATATATTCAAAAGTAGCTAAATAGTTTAAATTCACTCGGATGGAAATAAATACAGCAATGATGTAAAGTAACGTCATGCAAGTGCAAGCAATAGATCATTATGGGTTCTCTATGATTGTGTCATATGAATGATGAAGATATGACATCAGCAGGATTAGTTTATAACAATTAATATACAGCAAAGAAATAACATCATCAAAATCTCCTAGGTGTTCATCAGTTATTTACCAAGGCGACTGTTTCGGGGATTTGAAAACAATACAGTCAACTGCCTTGGCTGCCCAAGCAGTACTGATCAGGTACCACCACACCTTAAGTTATTCTGAGTCTTATGTTATATATGATGTCTTTCGGTGTTACATTGAATTTTTCAAAAAGTTGAGGATGTCTTGACATAGCTTTATGAAACTGTCTGATAATTTTAGGTTGTTGTCCTCCTTGAGACAACATCCTGTTGTACAGGCTGGCAACTCTTGGAAGAAAATCTTCTATTAGAAGTGTTGTGCGAGCAATGCGAAGATATTCTGACAATACAGTGCCATAAAAAATATACGAAGGGATGTTACTTTCGCAATCTGGCATTCGCACTATAGAAAACTTGAAATCATCGCGCTTGTCAAAGAGTTTATATATATATATATATATATATATATATATATATATATATATATATATATATATATATATATATATATATATATATATATATATATATATATATATATATATATATATATATATATATATATATATATATAGATTGAACTGATTACCTGTTCAATGTCCGTCTTACTCCCTTAACCCTTTCACCCCAGTTCCCTGTATACAGGTCCAACTTAACCATAGAAAACAATGGATTTAGGACAAACCATGGTGGTGAAAGGGTTAAAGCCAAGAAGCCAAGCAGTGAATGAGCAGTTACTGTTTGCAACTGCTACCAATATAGTAACATACTTTTTTCAAGCCAAAATGTCAACACCAAGAAATGTGTGTGAGAGTAAAATTGACAACGAGCATTATGTGCTTCTACACGACGTAATTTCTGACCTGTGTGAAATAACGTCTGATGTGACCTATATTTTGCATAGAGAGAGGTTGATGCCATAGATGCTGTTGTTCTTGTAAGGTCAGTCCACCAATAGTACTTTTAGATGATTCTTGAGTGGGAACTCCAAAGTTCTGTGCATAGTCGACTATCAGATGCTCGTGCATCAAAGTCACTCCGAGACTGTTACAGGAAACGGACATGGAATAAAACATTACCACTTGTGAGATATAATTTCATTAATAATAACATACAAGATTTTCAATATCTTGACGACATCACATTTTTGGCCTTTTCATGACTTAATGATATTGGTAACAATAATCAAAGTGACTGATCAGAATTTTTCATTCCAGTGGATTACTTAGAATCAATTTTTTCACCATCCACTATGAAGGTATGGCATCCAAAATTCCAGTCACGTGTACATGTGTTATGTGGCTCCAAATCGGAACATTGTATTTTGTATGATGCAGAAAGCGTTGTCGGCAGTTCACTAGAATGGTCCATGAATATGAAATATTCTGGATAACACAGTCGACAAATTCATCAGCGTTTTCTCTCAAATGCTGAACGCTTCCTTAGCCATACTTCAAGATAACCGCGAGGGCAACATCTGTACAAGTGTCGCGTATGCCCCGTACCATGTCATGTCAGACATCATCTGAGTCCAGGTCGGATCTAGGATAGTAGTATGAGAAATACAAGAAAACGTACGTACCTCTCTGGTTCGATTAAACCAAGAACTGTCTGGATTTTGCCTCGGAGTCGGTCTTTATTGCCCATATTGCACAATATCTGCTATCTATGACCAATTGACGAAGCTGGCCGAAGACCTCGACATATATGTACTATTCAATTTGGTCATGCATTGAGCTGAGGCGATGTAATTTGTAAACAAGTGTGAATGATGACCTACAAATGAGGTCAAAGGTAACACGTGATCTTATTGACTCTTATCTCGAGCGGGATAAAAAGATTAAGGCATTCAGTATGTTTGTTACGTATTTCAAAATGATTAATTGAATTTTCTTTGGTCGAAAGATTTGAGAGGGACCGAGCTTTCATATTTCATAGAGCGACACCTCGATGACCCTGACAGCTATATGCAAATGAAGCTGCCACCGGAAGTACAAGCACATCGAACAGACACATTGCACCAGTGCTAATGCTAGTCACCACGCACGCATGCTGGCGAACTCGCGACGGATTCAGCAGACACGCTTTTCTGAGACATAGCGAAGGTATGTTATAAATAAAAGGACATGTTTACCTGCCTTTTACTGTACTCTGTTCAAAAACGTGCACCACGGTCTTGATCAATACACACTTTCAGTTTGAGTTTTAGATTGCTTATCGTTACATGCTGAAAAAATGTGTTATAATACGATTCGCTTGATGCGAACTTACAGATCCCCGAAGGGAAAGGCTTATAAATAGTCCATAAGATGACGACAGGCGAAAATAATATGGAAGCAACTTATACTCCATTCTGTCATCTTTAAGAGATTTTGAAAATGGTGTCTGCTTTCTGCCATATAGACACGGTCACACCATCACGGCCATAACCCTGTGCCCGTTGTCTTTTGGTACCTCCATTAGTGGTACATACGCAACGTCGAAACGTACGTACACACCTGTGTACCTTCCAATCTTTGTCTTGCAATTGCGTGCTATTACTATTAGTATTACTTCTTTAAACTTGGTAAGAGCATGGAGGTACCTTTTGGTACATCCATGGTAAGAGCAAGGTTGTCATTTATACAGACAGAATGTTGAAAGTCCCTAAAGTAGTGTGGAAACCGTCACAATTTCGAAAAAATTATGGAGTTAAAATAGTTAAAGTGATGATAAATCTACAGAGTAAAAAGCATTTAAAGTTGAAAATCATGCAGCAAGGTTTACGTGCATACAGTGTCTTTTCAACTGAATTAATATTAAATAGTACAGAATAAGTAGAATCTCTCAACCCAAAGGACCTGGAATCAGATTTCTGACACGAGTTAGGGATATTTTGTGTGGCGAGTGTGAGACCAAATATCCCCAGTGAGTATGAGAAATCTGATCCCAGGTCCTTATGGTGTGTGAGATTCTTTTTCACCTGACAACAAAATGCATTAAATTCACACTGGAAACATTAAATGGTTATTTTAACTGTTTCAGTGACTATCCTACTTCGTGGCCATGTATTATTCCACTTCATTAACACAAACGCTGTGGCAAGTTTCACTGCTGATATTTCAACTTCTGCTCCGGACGAGATATCCATCAGTAAAACTTTACAATATGTTCCCAGTAGCCTACGTTCATTTGTTATGTAGAAAATTTATCCTTCTTTTGAGAGTCTGTCACCAATGACTTACAACATTATCCAAGATCGTGACAACGCTGTCGTCTGCCACCACACTGTGACCTGCTTGCTTTGTAATTCTGGTCTGTGCACTACTCATAGTGCCATTGGATAACATTATGAGCAGAGTAAAAGGCCGTTTATTATCCAATCAAAGCTCATGTAATAATATACAGCTTTCATATATGGGACAGTTTCTGAGTGTGGGATTGATTTTTCCCACACCAGCACTCCCCGTGGCCAAGAATGCGAGAATAAACAGGGGAGTCTTTTAACAGACAGAACTAGCATATTCACAGGAATGGGACACAAATTCACATGGTCTAACTAAAGATAAAAAGACTGTGAGCAAAGGTTTATCAATATGTAGGTGAATATATTTACAGTAAACTGAGGTTGTTTTCTTAAATGATAAAAGTTGAAAAAATGATTAAATAAGACCCCTGTAGATGGGTACCAGTTAACTCGCACCTTTTCTAACCCGCCCAGAACCAATCCGCCCAATACCAACTCGCCCAATACCAACTCACCCAAAACCAATTTGTAATTTTATTGGTACCTTGTCCTGACTTGATGCATGGAAGAGTTTTTAAGCCAATTTATTCGGCTGTATGAACACTTAAATAGGTTTTATTGAATTACAGACAATGTAAATATCCTGATCAGCCATATTTCAGGAACTAGTGCAGTGTAAAGGTCTTAAACCCTATCTCTCAAAGTGATGACAAAACTTTTAAAACTATTACCAACACCAGTATTTATCAAATTGAATTTTCAGACCCTCAACTGCAAAAATGACGACAATACGCACATACCAAGAAGAACTCAAGTTCATTGAAAAAGTAGACAAAAATAGCTGGAGAATCAAGAAAGGGTTTGTACCCAATATGCAGGTCAGTGAAATTTTTGTTCTTATTGTATGTTGTTTAAAATTTAAACAGCTCTGATGTATAATCTTCTCTATTTACAAATGTAATTTCTGATGTAATTGCATGTAATGTATTTTATGCTGTACAAAATGATTTGTCATGTATGTGATGCATAATTGCTCAGCAACATATCAGGGTACTGAAATTCGCAAATTCACAAACAACCTGGAAATTAGATATTGTCAACTTTAACCCAAACATTTTATGTATAAAGACATGTGCATGTGTGGTAACATCAGTTATTCTTTTTAACTAAATTCTGACCCCAGTCCAATGTGATTGTGATTTTGTGTACTGTTAAATTCCCTGGGTAGTTACAACTGTCATCTACATCTTAATGTACAAGTATGGTGTAGAATTCCTGCCAAAATTCACCTCTATGCAGTACTATAGTGCAGGAATGATATGATTCAATTATAAAATGAAACACTCTGTGCTTGAATGTCATTATGATATACTGATATGATGAGATACTTCAATTGTGTAATGCAATGATCCAGTTATAACATGCAGCACACCAGTAATTAGATGATTACACACACCGACTCCATGAAAACTTTGATGTCAAGCATGACATTTTGATGTATGCCCCCATGCGAGAACTTAGTTATGATGAATTCAGGCTTTTGTATTATTAAACAACTACATGATACAGTGAGTGATGCAGTGAGTAAATGACTCATTGAATGCAATCTTGCAACGTGACCATGCGAACATTAATATTAAATAACCTGAGGAGTACAGACTACACACAACATACATGTATAACTAATTGTCGCATGATCTAGTGGTATGACTTGATTTGCCAGTGGATTGTTGACAATCAAAGTTCTGTCCAGACAGAAGTTGTAGTAAACACTGCGCATGTGTTGGTAGTATTTACAAACCAAATACTTGGTATTTCAACATGTTGAGGGAAAGCCAAGAAACTTTTCTTTCAACAAAATCCTGCAATAACTGGCAAATATTTTACTTTAATTTCCTTCAATGACTACTTTTACACAAGAACTGTTGACAATCTACTGAGCATTTTCTTTTTCAGGTGGACGGTCTTTTCTATGTCAATGACTTCCTGGAAAAACTGATGTTTGATGAATTGAGAAACGCGTGCAGAAACCCTGGTAAGTTGTGTGACAACAACTCATTGTAAATATCAGAATATATGGATTGTGTTTTTAGAAGTTTGACATTTCTTAACTGTGATTATTTTTAAGGTTGCTCTTCCTTCATATAAACTGGGAGGCTTGTCTAATACCAATCTTATTAGCTTGATGAAACTTAGAAGGAAAAAAGACATCCTGTATGTAGATGGTAACAGTCAAAAAGAACCGTTAGCAGTAATACTGAAAGGAAGGCATCAGATTGTATACAAGTATTGGTTATAACTTGAAACGCCAAGATGTTCATACTAAATGATAAATAGTTCACGTCAGGGTTAGCAACGAGCACACAATGATACTGTCATACTATTTGTTTCAGGTATGGGTGGATTTCTACCAGGGATGAAGCAAATTGCCAACGTAGCTGCCTTACCAGGAATTGTGCACAGATCTGTTGGACTTCCTGATGTACACTCTGGATATGGCTTTGCTATTGGTCAGTTCAACCGTGTGACTTGGATTTACACATTCCGTACCATTTCCCAGCCCATTCCCTCTCCCTCCCCCAAAAGTGTTGTCAGTTTTAAGCGAGCCTGTCCATTACGATATAAAAGAATGTAGGAAGTTGAACTCCATGAAGAGTTGCCTGGCAATATGATTTGCATCATGGTCCAAATCACTCAAAATCTGTGTAAACATTAGAAAGGAAGAAACTACATATTTGATAATTCTGTGGTTGCTGATTTCTTCTACTTCACTATCCACATTTCAAATTTTCATTATTTTTTTACTGCAAACAGGCAACATGGCGGCATTTGACATGAGTAATCCCGATGCGGTAGTGTCACCGGGTGGTGTTGGATTTGACATCAACTGTGGTGTCAGACTACTCCGCACTAATCTCAGTGAAAAAGACGTACAGCCAGTCAAGGAACAACTGGCTCAGTCAATGTTTGATCACATCCCAGTCGGTGTTGGGTCCAAAGGTGTCATCCCAATGAATGCAAGGTGATTGTGAAAAAATCATCATTTATCTCATGACTGTCTTCTACTAAGATTATTTTACAGTGTTATATCATATTTCTTCAATACTTCTTTAATGTAAACCTGAAGCTTCTTTTGAAATCTGATTCAAAGTTTGGGGAGATGGACGCAGACAGTCTTCAAAACTGATCAGTGTTTGAATTGTTTAGTTCAGGACAAGCCAACTGATATTGTACAATGCTTTTTCTCGTAGGGATCTTGAAGAAGCTCTTGAAATGGGAATGGACTGGTCTCTCAGGGAAGGTAAAGTTAAACATGAATTCTAGCAGCATATGTTCAGAATGACGTTTACAGTTCTCTGAGTAACATGCTCATGCATCTACAAATGTTTTGATTAGCCATACCAAATCACAGATGAAGGTTTCCTAACACCAGCAACAGCAATAAAAATTTCAATGTAAACAGGCAAAATCTGTCTGAATTTCTAGCAGTGGTAGCCATCTTTGCTCCGGTAGTGCCATATAGCCTGTTCACGGTACAGTTATAGATTTGTTACTAAATACAGCTGTATGAGCTCGACATTGGACACTACAGCTCAAAATGAGGACAAATTTTATCAATGTTACATGTGTAGCTGTTTTTATAGCTTATACTCTGAGTCGTGAACATGTCTTTTAGTATTCATTGTTACACTAGCAGTCGCCTACTATAATGTATTTTTGTCATTCTTGCATGTGTAATTTTCAAAACAGTAATCTAAAAATATGGACAAATATTTATTTTTTGCATATTAATGAGAGAACAATGATGTTAATTGTGAACAGCCCTATTGAATAACAAACCTAAAATCACACTTTGCGTTATTCCGACAACGCCTTTTGCTGACAGTCTTTCTTGAAATGACCTCCAGTAGTATAGTGTTGAATGTAGATTTGTAGGTTATAGAATGCTCAATGTAAACAAGTGATCAGGGTTCAGAATATTTGTGATTGAAAATTCTTGCAAGTCTCTTGTCTGCCGTTGTTGACAAACAGGATATGCATGGGCGGAAGACAAGGAACACTGTGAGGAGTATGGACGTATGTTACAAGCAGATCCCAGGAAGGTCAGTCCCAGAGCCAAGAAAAGAGGTCTGCCTCAGGTGAGACAGAAAGTTTATAAAATGTGAATTTGTTTAGTTTTATTGCTTCCCAAACTTGCAATGTATTTTCCTGATTTGTGAACATTGCATAATGAAAGTTAATGACATGTCAGTACAAGCCATTTAATCTGGAATTGAGTTTTGTTTTACATCAGGGCGAAGTTGAAATAAAATCAACTACCGGTACATCATTAGCAAGCCAAGTTCAACCATTTATGTCACACCACAGTCATACCACAGTGGTTTAAGGGACTTTAGTCTTGCCAAACTCTCATATAATTGATTTATTTGATCATAATATAGAAAGTAGCTTTTGCATGCCAAAAAGCAAGGCTACTTAACCCTCTTTCTCCCAAGTTAAAGTTATTTCTGTGGTTTGTTTATGGAACCTGGTAGAAGGAGGATTAATAACCTTCTCTATGATTTGCTTCAGCTTGGAACACTTGGTGCTGGAAACCATTATGCTGAAGTTCAGGTCGTGGATGAAATATTTGACATGTATGCTGCCAAGAAGATGGGTATAGATTACAAAGGACAAGTGTGTGTGATGGTCCACAGTGGAAGTAGAGGTCTGGGACATCAAGTTGCAACTGGTAAGCAATCATGACTTTCTCAATCTCTTGGCCTGGTTTATATGAATTCTGTGTTCTTTGTCCCTTTTTTTCCTTCATTGGCATTCTTTAAGTAAAATTTCCTACTGACACCTTTCCCACCAAACTTTTGGTGCAAATATGTAATGTGCCGTTGCAAAGTTGAACAACTATACCGGTACTTGTATAGGAAAGTAACTGTCAAAGAGATGAAAATAAAAATTCTGTTTGTAAAGTGGTTTACAGTTAGTATGACAGCAAAAGATGTAACAATAACGAAACTTTTCTAATCACCAGTTGCCCTGACAGATGTATGAAGTCGCAGTATATGAATCCTGATTTATAGATTATGAAGTCTTTAAATTACAGTCGCGGACAACTTGATTAACCATTTTGTAAATGGCTTCAATCTTTCAGATGCTCTAGTTCAGATGGAGAAAGCCATGAAAAGAGATAAAATTGAAGTGAATGATCGTCAGTTGGCCTGTGCTAAAATCACATCAGATGAAGGTCAGGACTATTTGAAGGGCATGGCAGCAGCTGGAAATTATGCATTTGTCAACAGAACCAGTATGACATTCCTGACAAGACAGGTAAAATGGAACAGTTGGTGTCAGAAAAATAATTCCCTCTAATCATAAAAAGGTTATGATTATGGCAACATTTTGAACAAAGAAATGATCTTTCAAGGGTAGATTACTACAAGTAATGAGTGCAAAATAGATATTTAACACATTACGTCAATGAAGGAACCATCATGACCCTATGGGTAGGGTACTCTGGACACATGGTCAAATGGTGATGAGTTTTGAGACCCCAGTGTGTGTATTTAGGGTATTTAGAAGAGATATTTAATGATTCTTTCCTTTCTTTGTTTTATTCACAGGCGTGTGCTAAAGTGTTCAACACGACTCCAGATGATTTAGATATGCATGTTATTTACGATGTCTCACATAATATTGCAAAGATTGAAGAGCATATATCCTTTTGTTATATTATGAATAATGAAGTGTATTTTGGATACTGTACTGTTTGTGATGTAATTTCTGTCTAGGCATTAACTTTTACAGTTATGTGGCAGAGGCTGAGCTTTCAAGTACTGGATGGTCATAATCTTGACTTGCTAAGCATACATGCCATGCAACTTATGACAAAGAAGATTGTATTTTTGTGTGAAGATTTTGTTCCAGAAAATGGCAAGATTGTCAAATGGAGTTTGCCATGCCAAGCCACGTCACATTTCTAACATCTTAGGGCATAAATTCTACTAACTTTCTATGAAAGGCTTATATAGAAATACAAATTTATATTCCTAAAGGAATATCTTACTTGTCTACTTGTGAATCCCTAAAGGAGTATTTCACTAGTCTATTGGTGTATTCCTGAAGGAGAATTTTACTAGTCTATCAGGCCGAACAAAAAAAAATTGTGCTGTTCCGATAACCCGACCTACCCTATTTTTTAACAGCCGACCCTAAACTTTTTAGAGCGACTCAAACACGGAAGTAAAGAAATAACCTGTAAAATCACGCGTTCGTTACTTGGCATTTGATTTTTGCTTTAACGAGGTTGTCTAAAATGCATTTTTCCTTTATATGTATTGTAGTACATTTTTATGTTGTGGCCAGTGTTTGACCGCCTTGAACCCGTGAAAAATGCATATTTAAAAGTAAAAATATTTTGGAAAAAAAAAATTCCTGCCGACCTACCTACCCTATTTTTTGAAAACCATGTTATAGGAACAGCACAATTTATTTTTTATTGCCTCAGTGTACCCCCTCCCCAAATGACCCCGCTAATGTTAAGCCTACATAATTTGTATTGTGATATCCTGGATCTGGAAGTAGATCAGCCCAGGAATATGAAGTACCTCAAAAATTCTATTTTTTTCCACAAGCAACTTTGCAGACAAATAAAGAAAGTATGTGATCAATTATATGCAATTAATTTCCCATGAGCAGGCTTGACTCATGTTGGTGTGAAAATTCCATATAGTATTGAATACCAAGGCAGTGTAATCAAACCACACAAGTAGCTTTATGCCGGATGATATTTCCTTAACATTGTAACATCGTTGATGGCAAACAGAAGACTTTATTGGTCCACCGTAAAGGTTCAACAAGAGCGTTTCCACCACACCATCCATTGATACCAGTTGACTATCAGGTAATTCTTTTTATCAACATGTACTTGTGCTTGTAACAGCTGATCACCGGGTATTCACACTTTCTATAGGTTTTTGAGTCATTTCATATGAGAATCAAGTAGTCAATAAAAAAAATATTGGATGGCAGATACTTGTCATGCTGATAGTATGTATGTATAAATAAGGAGTCTGACTGAAGTTCAACACAATTCAGCTTTCAGTGTACCAGTATTTTATTAGTCCCCACGGACACCGTCCGGGGGGACTTATAGGTTTGGTCATGTCCCTGCGTGCGTGCGTCTGTGGGTGCGTCCGTCCGTCCGTTCACACAGATATCTCAAAGATGCCTGAAGCAATTTCATTCAAACTTGGTACAAGGATTACTTCATATGTCATACAGATGCATGTCGATTTGTTTTGTGATACGATCCAATATGGCTGCCAGGCGGCCATTTTATTACGATTTTTTCATGTACAGAGCCATAACTCAGGCATGTTTCAACCGATTTTATTCAAAGTTGGTACAAGGACAATGACCAATGTCATACATATGCACGTCAATTCTTTTTGTGATACGATCCAATATGGCCGCCGTGCAGCCATTTTATTACGATTTTTTCGTGTACAGAGCCATAACTCAGGCATATCTCAACTGATTTTATTACCTTCTCGTGTCTATTTATAGACAGAGAAGGTATTAGAGTTGAAAACCAGTATGCTGGTGTCAACTACTTCCGTCTGTCAATACTTCCGTCTGTCAAGATCCGTTGACGTCATGCCATTGTGATGGGTCATATCATAAACTGGTGGGGGTGTTCATGGTTCAGGTTGAGGTGTAGGAGAACGATTTTGAACTGTGACAAAAATCAAAAGGGACTTAGCGGCATAGCCACAGTGTTACATGTAAGCCTTTCTGCAAGGTTCTTAGTTGACTACGATCTATTACAGACTACTGAGCTGACGTTAGGGGTATTCACTTTGTGTTTGCTCACTCTGTGAGCGCTAGTGTTTGGTACTGAGTTGCGTGGATATCCCCTCATGGCCTCACGTGATATGGGCCTGTTGCATAATCTGCAGATGATCATATGCCTCTGAGTCTGAAAACGGTCATTGTGTAAGCCTGTCAGCATTTTCCTTGCATTTTTTCTCATTTAATTTTGCAAAATATCGGCGAGTACCTCAATATTTCAAGATAACTCTTTCTTCCCAATCGTTTCCTGGAGTTTCAGAGTCATATGAACGAAAATGAGTGAAAGTTTTAGACAGGAAAATCGGACGTCGGCCATGTTCAATGTTTACAGTACAATCAGAAGTTTATGTGGAGGAAATAACTAACAAACACTGCTCATGATGCCCGCCCTCTAGAGGCAGACCTTCCTATATGAAGTACCACATTTGATGCTTGTGGAAAGCTTGACCACACAAAGGAGCATTTAAACTTTTAGAAAATGACAAATTGAATAAGAAGGTATTCTGAAAATGTCAAATACTGAGGAAAAATGCGCAAATATTCAAAATAACAGGTTAACTGACGGTCAGCTATAAAAACAATGAAATGTTTATGATCAAAAGTTTTTGAGATGCGCACATTTTAACAAATACAGAAATTATTAACATTATAAATATGAGACTAAACTATTTTTAGCTACTATAGACTATAGTCTATAGAAGCTATTGGAATGGGTATCCGTCCGGCGTCCGTCGTCAGTCTGTATGTATGTATGTGTATGTATGTATGTATGTATGTATGTATGTCCGTTTGTGAGGCGTCCGTCCACTCAAATATCTTGAGAACCGCAGTACTTACGGATTTGATATTTGTTGTGTAGATGAAAAATATGATTTTGAGAACTATTTTTTTTTAATTTTTTGATATTGTTGAAAATAGGCAAAATTAATGCCAAAAAAGGTATTTTTGGTAAAAAATCTTCTTCATAACCGCTAGTCAGACAGCTTTGTTATTTGGTATACAGGTCCCTAGGGATAACCCAACTTAGATTTGTTCAAATTGTGATGAAATATGCATATCTGTATTTTTAAGGAATTTTTTTGTCATTTTTGGTCAAAATTTGACTTACATTGTATGTAATTCTTGTACTGTATAAACCCTATCAATTCACCCAGAAAAAAATAATTAATATGATTTTAATAATTGAATTAATTAGGAAATCAACAAAGCCAAACTAATTTTAGTGTAGAATTATTAGAAAGTTCAACTTTTTTTGACAGTTCATAGTGAAATGCTTACCATCTTGGAGGATTAAAACATGTAAAGGTAACTTTCCTGAATCCCAACTTTGATATATTCTGAACCACCATTTATGTTATCTAAAAGAAATTGCTCATAATAGTTTGTCATGATAGGGTGGTCAAATAAATAGAGATAGAGAAAGTTCTAATTTCCATTTATGGTTGATTTGGTAAGGATAAAATAAGATTACTTTTTGAGGAAAAAATAGAGTGGTCAATTAAAAGAGTGGTCAAAGTGATAGGGTTTTTATGGTAAAGCTAGGCTGTAAGATTTCTCATGTGCTATTTATAGCACTTATGCAATCTGTGTAAACAGTGCAATGAAAGTGTAACATGATTCCTTATAATGCTTGTGATGACCTTGAACTTCTTAAGTTTCAAACATTTGTCTCTTTAGTGTGCCTCTTCTGAGTACCTACAGTCTCAACTTATTCAACAGAACTTACAATGTTAATTTGAAAGTTAAAATGTTCTTGGTTAATAGGATGAAATACTGATATTAAAAGATAAGCAGCTCAAGATTCTTTATAACCTGACAGATATGCTGTTTTTTTATGACATAAATCTTGATTTAAGCAAGTCTTATTTACTTTAATTAGCATGTAATTAACTCTCGTTTATTTGCTATTATAGACTAATATAGTCTGATGAAATATGCAAATCTGTATTTTTACGGAATTTTTTTCCATTTTGGGTCAGGCCATCCTGAAATGAGCTATCAATTACAAAGATATCCACCTTCTTCATCAATACATGTGTCACAAAAGGTTATTCTCTACATAACACAGCAGAGCTCTGTCAACTGTTGAGTTGCTTGTTTTTTCAAAACTGCTGGTCAGACAGCTTTAATATTTGGTTTACATGTCCCTACAATGACCTTAGTGAGATAATTTCATACAGTCAGCAATACTTAATTTTGTATCCATGTCTATAGTAGCTTCAGGGACTTTGGCCCTTTTTTTTTAATACTATGACAATTATCGGCCATGAGGTTTTACAAACACAAGACCAGATAAGCATTTTTCATCATTTCCACAGGACTCTTTGGAAAATCCATTAAAAACAGTTAACAGTGACTTAAAATGATCACTTGGTATACATTTAATTTACAGATGCCAGGTTGTGTATTTCACATGCACTCAGGTCAGTAGGGAAGTGCGTCATTACTATTTTGGACTGTTAATTCTTATTTCTGAATTATTTAACTTTTTTTCCACATTGAACTATCTTTAGGCAGTTTATACTGTAGCTTAGAATTTTTTTTGATTGATGTATTTATTCTTTTGGGTTCTTTGGGTCCATATCCCACCTCATGCCCCTACATCATCAACTATTTACCAACAACTCCATGCCAACAACCAATTACCTGACCTGGCCACACATTAGAGAAGGTACAGCGTCATTGACGGTATTTTTCAAAGTTGGTACAAGGACATTGACCTATGTCATACATATGCACGTCAATTTGTTTTGTGATACGATCCAATATGGCCGCCAGGCGGCCATTTTATTACGATTTTTTCATGTACAGAGCCATTACTCAGGCATGTTTCTACAGATTTTATTCAAAGTTGGTACAAGGACATTGACCAATGTCATAGCTATGCACATCAATTTGTTTTGTGATACGATCCAATATGGCCGCCGTGCGGCCATTTTGTTACGATTTTTTCATGTACAGAGCCATAACTCAGGCATATCTCAACCAATTTTATTCAAACTTGGTACAAGGACATTGACCTATCTCATACATATGCACATTGACTTGTTTTGTGATACAATCCAATATGGCCGCCGTGTGGCCATTTTATTACATTTTATCATGTCCAGAACCATAACTCAGACATGTATCAAGCAAATTTATTCAAAGTTGGTACAAGGAGATTGACTAATGTCATACATATGCATATTAATTTGTTTTGTGATACGATCCAATATGGCTGCTGTGCGGCCATTTTGCTATGATTTTTTCATGTACAAAACCATAACTCAGGCATATTTCAACCGATTTTAATCAAAGTTGGTACAAGGACATTGACCTATCTCATACATATGCTCATTGATTTGTTTTGTGATTCGATCCAATATGGCCACCATGTGGCCATTTTATTACGATTTTTTCATGTCCTGAACTACAACTCAGACATGTATCAAGCGAATTTATTCAAAAGTATTTTTATCACAGACCTAATGAAGAGGACTCTATCCTCTCTGAGGACCTGTAATCAAAGCACCCATTAACACGTGGGGACTGTGTCATCAACGATGACTTGTTGTGTAGTAGTTGATACTACCAGCACATGCCCAGAGGAGCAATACATATTGTTCAAAGTTTTAGTGAATAATGATTGTATCTTGATAAGATGTGGAGACTTTCAGGTTACGGTGCCTTGAAAGAAGTGTTGTTACTGTGCCATGTTTTATCAATAAGTGAATAGAAATAAGAACTCAGAGACATCTGCATCTGTGTCAGTTCTGATAAAACCACTGATAGCCCAGCATTTATAGATAATCCATTTAAATTTGAATACCTCAAAGCGTTCCTTTGATCATAAAGCCATATCATAAAATCTTTGATGATTGTTTCCCTCACAGCTGACAGGACAACCTGTCTTGATCGGAGGTTCCATGGGAACTTGCAGCTATGTCTTGACTGGTACAGAGAAGGGAATGCAGGAGACGTTTGGTACAACATGTCATGGAGCTGGACGTGCTTGGTCTCGGGCAAAATCCAGACGCAACTTAGACTATCACGATGTCTTGAATAAATTGGCTGAGCTTGGAATTTCTATCCGAGTGGCATCTCCAAAACTTGTCATGGAAGAGGTGAGAAAGCAACTATCCTATGAAATACAAAATTCTAATATTCTAAATCTGCATCATTTTTGTCCAAATTTTTGAGTCAATGTCACATTCACGGTACAATCAGTAATTTCTTTATTTTCATTAATCAGAAAAAGAGTGGATGTAGAATTTCATGTTGTGTTCATTGCATCTTGATCAGAGATAGGTCAGTTGAAATATTGCAACAGGTTATCATTCATTGATGTAGCATTTCAATACAATAAAGTAAAATGTGTGATTTCTGTGTGTGAATGAAAATAAAACATGCAATGACTATTCGAAAGTGAAGTTAAAGTTTTCTAGCGTTACTGACCCCTTTATTGATAAATGCTTTGTTTCATTTTGGTGACAGGCACCACAATCATACAAGAATGTGACAGATGTGGTTGATGCATGCCATGCTGCTGGCATTAGCAAGAAGGCAATCAAACTCCGACCCATTGCAGTCATCAAGGGATAACACATCACCAATACAAACCCTCTGACATCCCTCCTATGGTATAAAAATGGAATCTACCCATGCAGAATACTTCAGTCAGGATTATTCTATTAATCTAGAAGAGTAGGGATGGATTGCTGGTAGAAGGGCAAATACAGAAAGATTGCTATTGTGTGGAGAATAGTTTACAATGCAACAGTGACTTGGTCTTCCATCTGAATTTGAGTTGTCAGTGGTGCAAGTTTCATCTGAGTTGTCAGTGGTGCAAGTTTCATCACCGTATCTTTCAAAAAATGAAAATATGTCAACAATTTAAGAAAGGGAAAATTGAAAATAGAGAAATAAGTTTGCTTGGTAATAATCCAGTGCTGTTACCCAAAAAATATTTCTCTGCTGAAAATAGCTAAACTACACAGCAGTGAATTCTGGGACTGTCAGAGACTACCGACATGTTGCTTAGTTACAGACAGTATTTTCTAGTATTGTAACCTAACATAAGATTGTCTACTAAAATGTTAAATAGCTTCGTATACAAGAAACATGAACAGGACAAGTTTTGGGAATAAGTGGGATATAGTGTAGCGGTGACAGATTAAATAATAGCCAATAAGAATAAACAGTCAGCTGTAGTGAGGACTGCTGATGATTTGCTGGTAAAATTACGATCACTTATTTTCAAATCAAGTCAAACACGCGTTCTTCAAAAGTCACATGCAATGAAGTAATTTTTAGATACAAATTTTTCAAGATTCTGTGAGCTAAACTGTCACGATACCATTCTGTCATCATAAGATGCAGCAATCAGTTTTTTCGCTGGTTATGAACATCACAAACTGTTGAATAGGAGTTCTAAAGTGTAATATATGTTTTCTTTGTTAGTTGTAGAAGATATTTTGCAAATGATCTACATTATCATTTACAGAAAAATTCACATGACAACATGAATTTTGATGATGTCTATCTTATTTAGTGCAGGTTTCTGGAAAAGAGAATCAATTAATATTTAAACTTATATTTGCAATATACAGTATGTAACACTTTTGATAGACTGTTCTTTAGTGAACAGTTTTCCATTAATAAACATATCTCAAGACATGCATCTCCTGAATTTGTTGTTACTGTTTTGTTGTTATATTGCAACTGGGCATAGGGGATACGCAATTATGTCTAGAATATTTACATCTGATTGGAGCCTAAATTTTATGATGATATTCATAAATATGTTTCCTATATATCAAAAACAGGGGCCATATACTTGATTTCCAAATTTGTTGAACTTCTAGTGGTGCATACCAATGGTAGATCCTTCAAGAGAAAATGTGACATAAACATTGTGTGTGCTAGTATAAGTACTTGTGTTAGTTTTTCTGTCAGCTTGGTGTTTCTAACATCCTGTATAGGAGACCAGTGTACCTACTGACTCGCAACATTTCTGATATCTGTGATTCAATGTCAGAACCTTGAATGGTTGGTTCATCAATTTAGCTGAATGGACACACTCTTCATGAATTCTGTTTATCCGTGTTCAGAGGAACTTATTAGGGTGCAGAATTTATGATTGTCAATGGAAAGAATCTGGTATCGTCATACTGCGTGGATTTTTTTAGAGTATTTGTCATTTCAAAATACAACTATCTACTATTTATCAAGCGTCACCTTATCATGTTTACCCTAAAGCCTTTCTGTAGCATTTTTACACTTTATTCTTAACTGTCAACAATTTAGCAAATTTGATCTCAGATATATATACCCTAAATCTTGTCTTTTATTTATTTTTCAATTTTACATTTAGAAATTGCAGAAGAGATCTTTCACGCTGCATTCTAACGTGAATGTACTCCCCCTCAGTTGACCCAATGTTTACTCTAATGTGCTTTGAAGGCCGTATTCTCAGCCGCTTTCAGGGTCGGCCAACAGGGCTGTTAATGCAAAAAAGCTTTTCACTGGTAATTTCTTGGCTGGCTGTCGTGCATGGTAGTTTGGCAATCTTTCTCTAGTCAGGAAGTACCAATTTTCCTGTTTAATTTGATTTAATTTATTCAGTCCACTATCCAACCGGTGTTAGCGCAATTACAGGATGAGGTACGCATAACCCACTACCCCAATGGAGCACCCAGGAATAAAGTGCCTTGCTCAAGGGCACAACACAATGCTAGAGTCTTGAACTCACCGTCCTCCAACAGTGAGTGAGTCCATTACTCTGGACATACCAGGTCTTGCACCTAGTCTCGAACCCACCTTACTCTGGTAGTGAGTCCGTTGCCCTACCCACTGGTCCATGGTGCCTCCTTTGGCATTATGGGGAAATTTAATTTTCTAATTCGGCAGGTAACTTGAAAAGCATCTAATGGATTGGTTGCTGGTATGATTTGATTGTTTTTAGGCTGCATTCACAAACAGGGAAGAATTGGCAGAGATTTGAAAAATCAGGGTAGGTTGGGGGCATATTAAGGGATTTGTGAACTTCAAGGAGAACTTGAAACTATCTCTGACTGATATGAAATTTGTGATTTTCGTCTCCTAAATAAAAAGTCACAAAAAATAAATTGTATCCAAAAAAAATCCTGTATGTATTCTCAACAATAAACACAAAAATTGTATATAAAAAAACATGCTCTATTGTGTTCCATAAGCTCTGGGTTGATGTCTATGGGTGTGCAAAAGTACCTGTGTTTGTGTATGCATTTTGAACAATAAATAAATTGTATGGAAAAAAATATTCTTTATTTTTGACAATAAATACACAATAGAGAATGTTTTTTGTATACATGTTATTTTGAGTATTTATTGTTAAGAATACATACAGGTACTTTCTGACACCCATTTGATATCAACCAAGATCACATGGAACTGCTCCAGCCTCTTTGTTCTATGTGTCAATGGAAATATTAATTAAAATTGAATTCAAGTCTGGACTAGAATTCATTTGTCATGAATAACAATAATTACAGTCTTTCCACACAGTCTATATTCCAAACACAATATTTGTTATTCTAGCATGTTGTGGGGAATAGAACAAGAAACTGCAGTTCATACATAGAACAAAACATGCTGAAAAATTGGCCATAAGGTACTGCTAATGTCCCTTCCTGACAGTTGAAAGTCATCCTGTTTCCAAACCTTTTTTAAAAGATTGCTGTTTTTCTGTTTTACAAGATGAAGTTTTGGAAAGTGGAAGACACCCCCTGGAAAAATATGTCCATTCTAACTTGAAATCAGGCCAGTTTCATTTTGAAGGGGATTTAAAAATTATAGCAAGTCAGGAGGGGCCATTTGAATGCATTTTGGGTTTGGTAGGGGAGATTTTGAAAAACTGTCAGAACTTTTTTGATTCCCAACAAAACTGTGTTTTCTCCCGACAGTCAGGTTCCTTCGATAGTAACCTAGACTCTAAACGGAGGTTTTGGCCTCGGAGTTCTTTTTTACCTTCGCCAAGAACTCCGAGGCCAAAAACACTCCAATTCGTCATGGAGCTAGAAACAGACCCTTTCTAGCTCCATAGTTATAGTTCAGCTGTTCAGAGTCTAGGCTACTTCGATAGATGCGGCAACAAGAAAAAAGTAAGAATTTGCATGTTGGCCACTAGATGGCAGTATAACTGTAAAATGCTATTCGCCGGACAGTGTCATCATTTCCGCTTCAACCAACAGGGGCAACTTTGAAAGAGCTACACACTGTACCCCCTTCATTTTTAATCCTCTATGGTCGACTAAAGTGCGTTACTTGTGCCATGGATCTTGATCCAAGCCTTGTCGCTTCAGTGAACGAAGAGATAGCGCGGAAAGAGAGACTGCAGAAAAGACATTATTTCATGTTGAGCGAACTTCAGAACATGGCGAGAGATTTGCCCGGCCATTTCCAACAAAGGATCCCTTACGACATGCTCTCCCTCCTTGCTTCATCACTTCTCGATGAAACCGTGTTCGCCATCTTGAAAAATCTTGAAGAAATCCAACAGATGACTGAGAAGACTCTTCACGAGAAGCGAATGAGGGTTATTAATGCTCACACAACGGCCAAACAGGAACTTGCAAAGAAACACAAAGATGCCATTGAAGCTTGCCGCAATCGGCCTCATCACTTGCCAGTTGTCAAGGCAACATTTGACAGAGAAAAACGCGCCCTAGAACAGCAAATCGAAGAGGAAACGAAATTGATGCACCAGAGACTGATTTTGGAGTTGGATCAGAAAGTGAGCGAACAGCAGGTTACGCTAGAAAGGGCTGGAGTTGCCGGGTTTTATGTAACCAATAACCCACAGGAAGTGAGACTGCAGATGTACTTATTGGATATGATGATGAAAATAAGCAAAGCGGATTTACCGCCCTTGTAACTGTGCAAAGAATCGACAATCCTACCTCATTGACCCATATTGTGTATTATTTTTACATGATAGGAATTTTGTGTTTATATCGTATTGTACATATGGACCTGTCACTTAATATTTTTTCAATATTATTTGTACAATGGTAGTGATACAAACAGCAGACATGTATACATAGACATTTGATCGACACTGCCTGTTTTGCGTATTTCCCAGGCATATTTTCTGAGGCAAGCGGTATTCTCAAATCTAGACGGAATTGGATGTGTGGTGTTAGTTGCCCTGGCAATCAGCTTTTGACCCACTTTGCATCGTTCCTAAGCCAGCAAATCAGTCCGCAGCAGTTATAATGGGTAGCATTTTAAATGTCTTGTTTTTGTTATGTTCGATAAAGAATGCTTCCTCTCAAATTCATGTAAGATTTAGACAGTTCCCAGCATTGTGATGCTAGCAAATAAGATACATGTACATACACATGAAGAGATACCTGTGACCAATACATCTCTGCTGTCATTGATACGTCATCATTAGAATATTACAGATTACATGAACTGGTAGTGGGCTGAACCAAAGAAGTTTCAATGAAATGCTAAAATGACTCTAAGAGAGGTTACACAGATGTCAAAGTGACAACTGCAATTTAATGCCACCAAAATGCATGAACATGAACTAAAGCATTCAAAATACATCTTCAGTTTCTAGTGTTGAACTTTTAACATCGACATCAGATGAATGAGTGAAGTTGAAGTATTTCAGAGTTTCTTGAATAGCAAGTAAGAAATACCTGGATATAATACTACATTGGTCAAGATGAATGACCCTCTGTCATTAATAATCTATTGAATGTAAGACCTCTCTAATCAAGTGACATACAGTCACATAGAAATATCACTATTTCTGTCTCCAATTCATCTCTATCGATTCAACTCTTGAGATGAATGACAGCCACATCTTCCAGTTGTAACATTATTAGCGTTACATCGACGTTTTTACTATGGATCAATTCTGTAGGTGCATAATTCAGTTTGTCCTTTTTGTAATGTTAAGCAAAAGCGTGTTTAGTAAACTTTGTATCAAACTGTTTGATCATGTGACTTTCATTTAGAAAGACTATTCAATAGAGAAGCTTATTAACAAAGAATGTTGGAATTGATTCAGGGAAGGCAGTCATTGATTACAGTCTGCCAAATAATGTCAATTATTTTCTTATGCTATCATCATGTTGTATTTATAATTTTTATAGCTTGATCTTTAATGAAGTCTATGCTAAGGGTCTATGGTCTATGCAAGTGAAATAGTTGTATTACATACACATGTAATAGCATTGTGCAGTTTAATTACATATATTTAATTGTATATATATTCACTTATACACATACAAAAGACTTGAATACATCTCTAAATGGTTACACAGAAGATACTAGTAATTGTTTTCTGCAAAGGTTTTTCTATTTTTTTATTTATATTATGAAAGTTGTTTCATATCTTTTTTACAGTTTCAGATCATGTCTACATGTAGGAGTTTTCAGTTCATGCACCATGACATGATATCATTGTTATCAATAGTGCATCAAATAGAACATGGAAATGTGACATTTATCTGACAAGAGAACAAATTATTACTATTATTTTTATTGTACTTTAATTCAGGTCAACAAAGACCCATATCCAATGTAAAAAATGAGGAGCAGAATTAAATTTTACACACCAAAAATTCTGCGAATACATGATAATTCTAAAGTAAATCCAAAAGGATAAACGTAAAAATGCATCAGAATCATTACAACTACAAATTAAAGCATTCTTGCTCCCAAGTAGACGTGTGCTTTAAGTTAAAAAGCAACTTGCCACTTAAAAATCATCATGGTACATGTATTCTTTACATTGTTGCAGTAGCTGTGTCAGTTTCATTTGTGCTTTCTGAATTGTCAAGATAGATTTGGTATTTATATAAAGAAATAAAGGAAACAACAAAGTTGATAATTAACACATTTCGAAAGCCAAGTCGTCATGACATCTCTGTATTGATCGTCTCATCAATGTTTTTAATCTCAAATGTCAGAGTTTTCCACATGTAGCAATGGTGGATGACAAAAAGTACTTCATTTGAGTTCAGCTAGTGTTCATGTTGGGTTTCAGGCCCAAGGACAGGGTGCAAAGTCATCTTATAAGATGCATTTGACGATGACTGCACCGTATCAGTCCTGGATTAAGTTTTGACATCTGGTTACTGATTTATATTACTTTAAATAATTTCACAATGATATAAACTTACAATTGTGATACGATGAAACAACTACATATTTTTCAAAAGAGTTCCTTGTATATTTCATTTTCTTATTTTCAAAAAGGGGCATTATTTACCATGTACAAATCATATTTGGTGTATTCAAGCACAGACTTTGCATTATCATCTATCAAGTTTTGATCTAAATGACTAGATGAATGAATTTCTCTTATAAAATACCTTTAGTAAGTATTTTGATGATTGTGTGATATGTTGCCTGAAAAGTATGTTTAGCAGACATACAAGAAAATTAGTATTAGCAGGTAATTAATGGTTTAAGTGCATGCATGGTGACTACCATATATAGTTGATTTTTTCTGTCATGGAACACTTGACTGCTGTCTCCTTGTGTTGTACATGAAAATAAGTACAGTACAACTTTTTAAAGTTTCTCTGCAAATATGTGTGCTTTGTTCTGAAAAATAATAACAGTAATAAGTTACTCTCCCGAATGTTTTAATTAAAACCTATTACTCAATAATGAAAACACTACCGTGTACAACTATTGGTACAAAATGAGAAAAAGACTGAAAAATAGTTGTCATATAGGCACTAATCGAGTTCAGCCTCTAAATATTCTTTTGTGGATTTTTTAGATACTTAAAAAGTTAAAACGTTTCAAATTTTTGCCAAGTAATATTTTTAACATTCTTCACCTTCATAGTGTAGGTTGAGTACTTTTGGATGCGCTGTACAACTAACTGTACAATGAGCACTGTGTGTCTGACAGGTAGTGACAATGCATCATGGGTAAGCAAGGTCGCCATTTTGTGACGTCATCTTCGACTGCGTGCATCAAATTGACGTGGCAGGAGCGACGTATCCAAAGATCGAGTCAAAAACACCTACAAAGCAGCGATTTTTGGTCCCTCTGGCGTAAGAGTCGTTCGGTACTTCATTTAAACATTCAAGGAACTAATCAAACCACAACTTTAACTGTATCGGTTTAAAGAACGAAAATGGGCTTATCGTTGTCCGGCCTCTTCACTCGCCTTTTTGGGAAGAAACAAATGAGAATTTTGATGGGTAAGTGTTCATGTTCATAGCCACAGCAACATGGCTGTGAGGAATATCTCAGCAATATAGTGTCATCTACCAAAGTCTGTGTTGGTTTTCACGCTTTAGTATTTCTTCCGTATTTATTGGTTCGGTAAAACCGTTCAGAAGGAGCTAAAAATCTAAAAAATTCATATAATACCGCAGATCATGCTGATAATGATCTTGTACTCCAGTCTATGGATTATGGCCTCACCGGCCGGCGGCACAGCATCGGCCTTTGTCAACGTAAGTTTTTATGGAGATTGAATGCTATCCGGCGATCGCAGCCTCTTGTAGTTCGGACTAAAATCATTGTGATCCAATAGGGTTGTATTTGGTATACCTCAAATTGGTAAAGTAAAGGCCCTCGAAGACAATATGAACCAGGAAGTGTTGAAACCTCCATTGATTTTACGATGAGGTACGTCAGCACTACCGGTGATCGTACTTTGTAGACTTGTGTCCTCGGATACCATAGCACAAACATTAAGGTTCTGAAGGCATTAACTAAGTCTGTGCATGCTACAGACTTCACCAGTCTGATCTTACAGTTCCTGAAATGATGTGGCAATTATCGTCTGGCGTAAATTACAAAAATTCAAAGTGCACAGCTGTGAGTTTATTATTATGACATCATGAATATGAAAGCACGGGATATTTTAAGAAATATAAAATACCGCTATTATATTTGTAATCAGTACTGTCTGGTAAAATGTCACCTTGGTAACATTCTATCAAATAGATTGGCATTCACCAATCATATATTAAACTCAGTGTGGCTGGTTGATCAAGTCTGTCCATGCATGGAGTAGTCTTGCATGCCAGACCTGGAACCTGCATGCGGAGTGAGGGGCGAAGCCGCGAGCTGCAAGTAACCGCAGGTTACGAGGTCTGGCTAGAACCAACTGCTCAGGAATGTGATGACATCAAAAGTGGGCCGTCTTCCTATGCTAATAAGTATAACTTTGGACCACTGTGTACAGGCGACCATAACGCACTTTCACTCTATGTGCCCACCATGTTTCATATACCCACGCCGAAAAAACACTCCAGTAAAAATCTGCGGCGAGAATTTATTTGTGAGGCCATTTACCACCAGGTCATCAACAGTCGAATGGGGCCAAAAGTCTGAGCTTCGTTGGAACGAAGCAAAAGGAAAATGTAAACTCCATGGAAGATGATGTCGACGATCGGCAATCGCAAACATTGAAGCAACGCCCAGAGCAATCATAAAATGACAGATTTGCCATATCATGTCGGCAAATTCACGGAAACGTTGTTTCCCTTCCAGATAATCTGTCATAGCTACCTCCTGCTTCGGTGTCAGGCTGTCCATCACTGTTTTCTTCAATGGAATTGAGTGTTTTTGCACTTTTTTTTTTCATTTCATCACGGTTGCTGGGGATAGAGTAACCGTGATTTCATGAAGTCGTACTGAGGTCAACGTAGGGTAGTTTACTTCAAATGAAACATTTCTGGATGAATGACACAATCATTCATTTGAGTTCAAAAGGCCATTTTTAGACGCTGCGCCTACAATATGAATAAGCAATAGATGTGCTCTTTCATCTAGCCGATTTTCAAAGCATTCTATTGGACAGTATATAAGTAGCATGTTGGTTCTAGCCAGACCTCGTAACCTGCGGTTACTCGCACCTCGCGGCTTTGCCGCTCGTGCTACATGCAGGTTCGAGGTCTGGCATGCAAGACTATGCATGGAGCTACTCTTTTGGCACTTGAGCTCCATGGTCCATGAACTGGATAACTTTGATGGGCCCTCTGTTTATATGACTTGTGCAGATGTGGACTTTTGATTCGGAAGTCCACTCACTTGAATAAGATGAACATCTTTGAGAAAGGACAAGTTTCTACTATATCAGTATATGTAGATGGGGTCTCTGATGAGAAATGATGGAAAGAGACTGTGGCATTGACAGGCTCAGTGCATGTGATATTGCCGTATAATGATGCAAAACCAAGAGCCAGCAACTTTTCAGTGTGTAGAGTAAGATACAAAGTGAATGCTTATGATGGTGAAGTTCTAGACAAACAGTTTGCTACTGATGGCTATCTGCATGTACAGGCTACATGTATAGGCTATTGAGATCAATGGATGACAATTTACATACACTATGTATATGAACATTTCTGATCAAGGAAACAATGTCACATTGTTTGATTCATGTACATGTTGTAACACATATTGTGTGTTTCATATTTAAACATAGAAACACCTTAATAAATTACAAGTTTGCTTCTCGTGAAAATAACTTTTTATAATTAGTGTTCTCCATCAAGGTTTTTGTCTCTGACAACGCTACTATGTATGTAACATGTATGTGCAATCATAAAATCCAGTTTGTATGGTAATTGTCCCTTTAATTTCATTAGAACTCTCTCAAGAAAGTTGCTAAGGAAAACGTGTACACTTGATCTGTACAGGATGAGGGTATACCACATGGTGAGCAGAGCTAACAGTGTGACTTTATTTGCTTAACAAAATACTTTATCACATACCAGAATAAAAATGTTAACTTCAAACAGGATGGTGTATGTCAGATGGTTCCTATTCATAGTTACATCAGTTTGCTTGCATCTATAGATTTTGTGTTTTATTGTGCCAGTGTAGGATATAATGTTCTGAGCTAACCCCATTGACAATGTGACCAGGTACATGCATTACTGTTTGTCACAATCTGTGACTTCCTGCAAGTTACACCTTTCAGTCAGTCAGTGTGTTATATTTTTCAATATTTGCATGCCGTTCACACCTGTGACCTAGTACCTGTGATATTATTGTTATGCTCCCAATGGTTGGTCAGTAAGATGGACAAATCACACTGTAAAACGGTAAATATACCTGTCAAAACACTGGTACATTGAAGTCCTGTTCTAGAGTTACTTACAGTGCAGTGAACCAACTGATTCAATAGAATGAATCACCAAAATCCTCATTTTTGTTTCCTAGTAATAGGGATATTGTAGATTGCAATCAGTATAACTCACAAAACGGGGTATGAAATAGAACATTTTGGTTATATCTTATGCAAAGTGGGTCTCAAATGTCAACGGATCAAATATCGAATATACCATAGCAGCTTTACTGAATCTTGAGTTGGACAACGATGCAGTATGGAAAGTATCTGTCACCAGAATAGGCAAATTTTAAAGTGTAGTGAAATATCAGTACATTATTTACCAGGGAAAGACACTAAGGGTTGTCCGATTGCCCGGGGCAAGTGAAAGTCGCGTTCGGGCAAGTGAACCTCCGATGCCACTTGCCCGACGGGACAAGTGAAAAAAATAATACCTAGAAATCGAATTCACGAGAGCGATTTTCTGGTGAGGGAACACGGACTTAAACAACAAAAAATTTTCATGTTATGTCATTGTGAACATTTCCATAAGATTTTTCATAAAATTGCATGAAGAGTTGATGAAAGAATCATGTAATCGCTTTCAATAAAATGCAGTTCAAACAATACCACCGGTTAAATACCGTACGCTGATTTTGCATATGAAAAAGCTGTTCAGCTGGTGGAGCGTACGTTCACCAAAGTTCATTGCATTGACTGTGAGGTTACGGTGTCTCACAATATGTTGATACGGTCAAAAAAAGAAACACACAGCGGTTTTTGTGCTTTGTATGAACGTTTATAATGATGTAAAAATAAAGTCCAGTGGTGAAAAATCACCACAAAAAGGGACTTTTACTAAAACGTAATCTTCAATGTTAACTTGTTAAGTGACAGTGAGTGGCATCGTGGCAAGACCGCATGCAATGAAAGTCATGAGCAAGCTTTGGTGTCAACGGGTCCAGTCTTTTCAATGAACACTGACTTAATTTTCAGGTCAATAAGCTAAAAGTTACTTGTCCGTGGCGACCAACCTCTCTGTTTGAGAATTTTCCCATTCTAAAATGACTGTCAAGAAGCAATTGGAGCGAGTTTGACATCGAGAATTCATCTTGAAAGACACATAGAAAACCACCGACGCCCTAGGTTGTTGGTTTAAATTCTATTTAGTCTGCGCATGAGCATTAAAAAGACCACCTAGGTTATTAGAAAAACATAGGATACTGGTATAGTGCAATGGTAATCCAAACTTCATAGGGCTTATGTATGATGTCAGCGCAGTAAAAACATGAAAAAGAAGTACATTATTTTTCAGAAGCTTCAAAACATTCCTTTATAGCTGCAGATTTTTTTCTTTCTGTATATATAAGTTAAAACTTTTAACTGCAAAAATACTTTGAAGGTACAATTAAAATGGCTGTTATTATTTGTACATTAAGACCTAGGAAAGTAAACATACAAACATATGAACTGTTAGAATTTTTTCTATGAATATGAAAGCCCCACTAGCTGTAAATCTTGAAATTTGTTGACCTAAAAAGGCTTCCTATTTTTTCTGGTTTTCTTTAAATTCTACCCATTAATAGGATATAGTCTTTTGCAGCTTTACAAAACATTCTTTAGTGAAAAATTGGACAAGTAAGTTTACATTTTAACCATTATTTTGATTTCCCACCATACTACAAAGAAAACAAAACATTCAACACTATGCATTACATTGGACTACTCTGTTGTTTCCGTGAATATTCAAATGCATATATGCACGGTGTACACTGTTTTTTGCTATATTTGCATTGGGTGCCATTTTACGTTTGGGCACACATTATCTTTCTTGTTCAAAATTGCACATGCAGTCTCACTGGGCAGTTAAAATACTTGTATTCCAACCCCTCAAAGAGCACATTCCCAAATCTTGTTTTAGTTCAGAAGTATAATCACATAAAGAATGCTATATGATACTGCTAGGGGGCTTTGATAATTAATTTAATATAAATGAGCCATCCAGCACTCTTAGAAGTGTGAGGAGAACCTATGAAAATGTCTGACATTTTCTCATGATAACATGATAATTTTCAAAATAAAGTGTGTGAAATGAAAAAAACAATGTTTTTAGCTTTTTTCAAACACTTAATTATACTGGGCAAGTGGTTTTCCAATTCGGGCAAGTGACCGAACCCCCCACTTGCCCGAAGGACAAGTGGATAAAAAAATAAGTGTCTTTCCCTTATTTAACCCTCAACTTATAGACAAGAGTTAGCAAAATACAGTGTTGATATGTTGATTACAGACAGTCAGTCTCAGAATGTTAATTTGCTTCAGAATGAAAATAAATGCAAACTAGTGCCTGCTTGAATCGGAGTGTCAGCAAGTGAAACCCAAGGCTGACATTGTTATCATATGCTAGTTCACTTAACCAACTTCTTCATAAGTAGATATCATTTTCTGGCTCAGATATCTATCTATGTGTGAGCTTTAAAGCCAGTAGAAAGAAAATACCTGATCTAGAGATACATGCAGCCAAGATTTTCATAATTTAACATTACTGCTGATAAATACACATAAGAAGTTTCATTTTCATCATTATTTAGAACGGTTTTGACTGTTGTGCAATGCACCACATCATACAGTGAAACTGATTGTATTATAAAGAGATATTTCATTTGAGAGATCAGAGACTGTGTAAATTTGTATTTGAAATATCTCCCTCAATGGCAGTTAATTTAGGCATTTGCACTACAGTAATACTCAGTATGCTTTCAGATATCTTTATTGGTAACATTTTATGAAGCATAGACAAAATGCAAATAATGTGTGAAAACTGCAGCGCCCTCTATGGTCTAGCTCATTTCATTTTTAGAAGTGCTCAATAATGACTTAGGTACATATGGAGCATAATGTTATAAGATTGTCAGGAAATACTCTTTATCCATGGTTCTACAGACATGTTTTCAAAAAATCAATGATCCACCAGCACATATTTGTTCATAGTGCTATTGTGAATGAAGAAATCACAATTTAAATTTAAATTTACAATTTAATACAAAGTTGTTCATTTTCCAAGTCTTTGTACCAAAGTGTTATCTGTTAGGCAGTTGTCAAATGTCATCTTTAATGCAACCAAAGATGTATAGCCATATGATTGCAACACAGACATAAATATTCATCATGGACTAACACATTCAGCAACCGTTAGAGACCTTGTTCTCCATACTACTCTCCAGAGGGAGGACAAGTAAGATTAGCTGTGTGAGTCACCGGTGATGGCTGTCAGAGTGGCTTAGGTCATCATCGAGGACATAACAGTAATTGCTCTCTTAAAAAAATTAATTGCCACGCCTCTCAAGGTTTTTAAATCAGGATATAATTATCAATTGTGTCATATATCAATTAAAGTTTGCATTGCAATAAACTAATACATTTTCTTTCTCTCAAGTTTGGATAACTACATCTTTTGAGAATGGCAGTGTGACAGACTGGTAAAACATGAGGAATATTTGATCAAAGTGTTACATTCTCAGTGGCTTTGCGGATTCAATTGATCTTACATACTCCAGACATGTAGAAAATAACCGGCAGCCGGCAAAAACAACCAGCTGTCAGAAAATTTACTGGCTGTGAAAATTTAGTTTTAGTGAAAAATCTGGAAATTTTGCACAAACTTTCATGTACACATAGACTACTTATAACTGCCTGTACTTTTATTTTTGCCACCTGTAACCAAAATTTTCTACATTCCTGTTAGTCTGCAAGCATTTTATGGACAGCCATATGGCAAAATGACTAGCAAGAAGTGCAGGTCATTTTATAGTGAGATGATGGGAAGTGAATGAGCAATTCATTTGTTGAGGAATACTGCTATTGTAAAACACAACATTACATCTAACTAAGGTTCTCTCCATGTTTTCTAAATCATAGGTATATGGCAGGCTCGTTCTCCTGTTCTATTGAACCTTAAATGTTTGTGGTGACAAGAATATTGATTGGAACTGTGATGAATTATAGATTTGAAGGCAGTCTGTTGTTTTATGCTTCATTAAATATGTGTGGCTGCATTTGCATCAAAATTAAATGTACTTTTAAATTATATTTTGAGTTAAACCTTACTTTCTTTCAAGAGAATGCTGGTTTAATTTTTGACATAAAGGCAGAAATGTCATCAGCCAGGATTATACATAAATATCCTATGAAGAAAGATAAATTGAGTGTTCATCATTTTCCTTCATACTCTACAGTTGACATTTGTAGATCTGTATTTATAGAACAGATGTGTTGCTTCACATTGACTAACTTTTGTTAAATGTTGAATTTCAGTTGGTCTTGATGCAGCCGGTAAAACAACTATATTATACAAATTAAAATTAGGAGAAGTTGTCACCACCATCCCAACAATTGGTAAGTAAGCAAAGACAGTCTGTATATGTCTCCAAACCATTGACAACAAAGCTTTTTCAGATTGTTCACTTACAAAACATATTATCAGCATTTTCCAGTTTTTTGTACTGCTGGGAGACAACAGTCGAACAATTATTCTGTTGTGTGAAAAAAGAAATTCAGAAAGACTTGCTTACCTCAGTGCCATGAAAGTGATTTGAAGAGGTGATAAAACTTTTTTGCCTGAGCTATACTGGAGTTTGCTTACATTTTATCACTGAATTTCACAGTTCTAAATTTTCTTTTATGGGAAGTACTGTAGGTTTGATGTCAGGTGCAAAGGTTTTGTTTGCCAATATGCATGGTATAATTATCCACAGCCAATAGAGCTGAAGATATAGAATTGTTGATCAGAGAGTGTCATAATACTTTATGGACATGGCAGCAAATCCTCGTGAATCTGTAGTCAGATACTTATTATTACAGGTATAGAGCCAATTCTACAAATAAAATATAGTTTATTTGTTGATGGACCCTTCTGAACAGTACAAGTGTTATCATGTCATGAAAGACTGGTTATCCAAACCCTCTAGCTCTGCAAATGTACCAACCTTGTACAAAACATTCTTTTGATACATTGATTCTCACCGATGTCGCAATCATGTGTGCTTTACTATCCCAGAGAAGGCAAAGTCTCCAGAAAAAAAATATCAGAAATTGCCGACAAAAATTGTTGGTTGTATCTCATAGCAGAGGCAAAATTTTAATGACATACATAGTATAATGTATCATAGCGTTTCCTTGAAAAGCAATCTGGTGATAGCGTGACCTTCACAAAGATCCCATGGGTATTTGGCACACATGGAGAGACTATTCATGCATCAAATTGGTTTTTGAGGCAAGTAGAAACCATAGGCTGAAATGGATGTTATGCAATACTTGTGTGAAAAAAAACACTTCCCCAGCCATTGTAGGGCTTGCTATCATCTGTCTGATCTTCTGTATTTCAGGTTTTAATGTAGAAACAGTGGAATACAAGAATATAAGTTTTACAGTGTGGGATGTCGGCGGACAGGACAAAATCAGACCTCTTTGGAGACACTACTTCCAGAACACTCAGGTAAATAAACCCTCTCTGTATTGCACATCTATGAACTGTATTTTACATACTTCTCAGATCGTCATGTTCATAGCATGTCACTGACTCTGTTCCTGACTGACTTCATGTGTATGCATTAATACAGTTATCATCCATGCTAGATTCTTTGCAAATGAATTAAGAGAGATCTATTATGTTTACAGTACCATGCCAGTAATTTTAATGGGACTGTTGCTTAAATTTTGATATTTAAGGTAGAAAGGCTGAAATAAACAAAGTGCCATAACAATGGATATGCCATAACAATGGATATTCCATGACAATGGATATTCCATGACAATGGATATTCCATAACAATGGATATTCCACAACAATGGATATTCCATGACAATGGATATTCCATGACAATGGATATTCCATAACAATGGATATTCCATAACAATGGATATCCCATAACAATGGATATGCCATAACAATGGATATTCCATAACAATGGATATTCCATGACAGTGGATATTCCATGACAGTGGATATCCCATGACAATGGATATTCCATAACAATGGATATCCCATGACAATGGATATGCCATAACAATGGATATTCCATGACAGTGGATATTCCATGACAATGGATATTCCATGACAGTGGATATTCCATGACAATGGATATTCCTTATTATGGATATCCTATGACAATGGATATCCCGTAACAATGGCTATCCCATAACGATGGATATTCCAAACAATGGATATTCCATGACAGTGGATATCCCATAACAATGGATATTCCATGACAATGGATATTCCATGACAGTGGATATTCCATGACAATGGATATTCCATATCAATGGATATCCCATAACAATGGATATTCCATGACAATGGATATTCCATGACAGTGGATATTCCATGACAATGGATATCCCATGACAATGGATATTCCATGACATTATACCATCTTAACTCTCTGTAACTCTTCTATCCTGCTCTTCAGGGTCTGATATTTGTTGTAGACAGTAACGATAGAGAACGTGCTGTTGAAGCACAAGAAGAACTTAATAAAATGGTGAGTATTTGACTTTCAGTGGGATTGCCTTTGGTGTTAAAACAGATCATGTTATCAGTTTTAAAAGATGCTTTAGCCAAAGCCATGTTATTTTTTGAGGGGAATGATTTTGTGTCACTTGTGTTCAAATTGTGAATTAATTTCCACATCTTGCACATTTGATCAAGTTTCAAGTGTTTAGCCTGCATATGGGTTTTCAAATGGTGGAAAGAACACAATTGTCGAAACCTCTCACTTTTTTTGAAGCAAATTTATTGAGCAGACCAAATCAAACTTTCATGTCAGTGGATGACAGGCAGTCTTCACTTCGGCACACCAACTTGGACTTGAGTAGAAGAAGATTTCTACCTGTAATAAAAACCCTAGACATGTGCACAACCAGTTTGAAAATGTAAATACCACGTCTCTCTTTCCCCACAGCTTAATGAGGATGAGCTTCGAGATGCAATTTTACTAGTATTCGCCAACAAGCAAGATCTGCCCAATGCAATGCCAGTTTCAGAAGTTACAGAAAAGTTGGGTCTTAATTTACTTAGGAACAGAAAGGTAAGAAGTGAACCATTATTTCTGAAGTCACTCACAGATGTGAAAGTAACACAGGTACACAGTGTCCATGTTTCCAGTACTGCTGTCTCTGCCTGGAAGTAATAACCCCTCCACCAATATGGTTTGGCCCAAACACATTATTATTAATGGCGATTGTTGACCTATTTACAGGGAATTCAAGTAACAGGTTACACTGTTTTGATGAACAGTCAGTCACTTTTAATGAAAATAAATACATACATCTGAGTCCAGATTTTATGGCAGAATATGCCACATGGACAGACATTCAGACAATTGAATTTTCCCAATACCTATAAAGGTAGACCATAAGGTCTACCACTTGTGGAAGCTCATTTTAAAGCTCTTGGAGTGAGAGAAATTTTCACAGTTGTAGGTTTTTGGAAAGCTAAAATTTAATTTTCTCCTTAGAGTTAACATAGGGATGGCGGCCATTTTGGATTTCAAATATCAGTAAATGTAGTTCTTTAGCAGCAAGATTTCCACAGCAACCCTCAATTTTTATTCTTGATTTTGAAAGAGTGGTTGAAAGTTGCCTTGCAGCAAGTTCAAGCAAGAGTTTTGTTTCGATGTGCAAACTACCTTTAACTTATCAGTTTTATGTCATGTATGTTTACTTATTCTGAATTTTTTGTTGTTTTTTTCAGTGGTACATCCAAAGTGCGTGTGCAACTCAAGGAGATGGCCTGTACGAAGGTTTAGACTGGCTTTCCAATGAACTTTCACAGTGAAAAAATGATTAAAAAAACACAAAACAAAACAAAACAGATTGACCAACCAGCTTGTAAACATCTATTTATTGACTGTTAGCTTCCCAAAGTGTTGGGAAGTAATAAAAACAGTAGTAGAAGGCAGAGAGACAGCGCAACGTAGTGTAGCTTGTTCTATACAATCCCTGTACATTTAAAGTTACCTTCTATAGGCAAACATTGCACCAATTTTCCATTTGAAGTTCAGTAGATGTTCAGTATAATTTGGCATTCTTTTTTTCAAAGTGGTTCAGTAGTCTCTCTGCCTTGTACCTGTAATTGCCGAATGGTGGAAATATTCCCGGCAGATTTGCATAACGGTAGGAACATTCTCTACTGATTATGAAAACTAGGTGAAATCAACTTTTTTCCATTTTTTAAAACAAAAAAGCAGTCTAGCTATCTTCATCTTTCTGATTGCACTCTGAAATTGGGGTCGGGGTTGGTTTATTTTGCAGTTCCAGCATGTGTAGGAACAGGACTCTGATAGAGAAGGGGAAGTTATGGATGACCATTCACTTATTGTGGATGGCCACTCTCATATACATGTCTGTGCTTCTAGTTATCCAATTAGCCAATATAATCATTAAAATAAGCTTTTATTGCAAAAATAGTAAAGAAAAAAAGAAATTGGGTATCAGAGAAAGTTGTAAAATGTGTCATAATCAAATGTAATTCCGAACACCAAGACTTGTAAGAAGGCTGTCTTTTATACTGTGAGGAAGTTTTGAAAAAAATTTTTTTTTGTTTCTTGTGAAAATCTTTAAAATTCTCATGCTCTTGTCTTTGTGTTGAGGGGGTGTTTAAGCAGGTGGAATAATGTGTTTCTCAGTCACCCATGACCCTGAAACCCCCCTTTGTCCAGTAATTATTTTGTATGACTTGATAATCTACTGTTGTGGATTTACCTACTTGAAATGTGGAATAGGGGTGACAGGTTTGTGTCGAATGGTTGGACTCTGCTGACAGTTTGTGTACATAACATTGCATAGTAGAGGAATGTTAGGTGGACCACATCAGTGGAAAACCACTTCCAAGATATCTAACTTTGAAGAGCTTGTACAAACTTCAAGAAAATATGTATCCTCTGGCAGACCAATGACAGCATTGTTTGAATAGCCGATCAGATCTGTGGCATTCATATTTTGAAATGGAAAAAACCTGTTGTATGACAGAGATATACAAAAAAGTCTTGTCTGAAAGTAAATAAATAATAAATAATAGATTGGAGTTAAAACATCCCATACTGTCTGTCTCTCCACATGAATTGTCATGCTTTGGTTTAATCCTATCACAGTCCCTCAACAAATCCCCTGCAAACAACAGATGAAACCTGTATGCTTATTCCGCGTTCAGTGTTGAAAAGTTTTGCATGGGATAACCTTATTTCCTTGTGGTAGCCAAACAAGCATGTATGGAAATTTTGGTTCATTTTTAAAATCGTCATGAGTACTAATGTAATTTGTTTGTCAAAAGTGATGTCAGATCTGTGTACAAATTTTTGTCTTCATTTAAATATTTCAAGCAGTCCTTGAAGCTGTACTGTTCCTTCCAGAGTGAGAAAAAGAGAGAATACCCTAAGAAAATAAAAACACTTGCTTTGATATCGTGAGTGAAATTGTAGTCTCTATTTTTGTATAACACGTATTTATCACATCTTGATCTCAGGTAAGACTTCAACTTGCCCAACTACTGACAATCTTTTTTTAAACACTTTCTTCCTCAAAATGGTCTGTCTAGTCCACAAGTAATCACCCATTGGTTTGAATTTTTTACTCTCACTATTGAGTAATAATTACATGCATGGCTTTTATTAAAGACATGTAGAGTTGTTACACCCATATCAGTTGCGGGAGTCATAATGGTTTGTTTACATTTTTTGTAAGCTTCCAGAAGAACTGCCACCAGCATTGCTCAAACTACAGTCCCACCACCCAAGGAGGGGCTGTGCTCAAACTACAGTCCCACCATCCAAGGAGGAGCTGTGGTCCACTGTGCTCAACCATTGAAACAGCACAGCACTAAAATCTATGTTGAAATTCTACCATCCCATGTGTCAATCAATCTAGTTTATCCTGTTATTAATGGTGCACAAGTCTCCAATATTTTCTTATTTCTACAATGAACAGGAATATGGGATTTTTTTTATCTTTTATTAAAATACATACTTCAATAACAAACATTTGCATTTAACATCAAGTAAGTTTCCAAATAGCAAGTTACTTAGATTTTTAATAGGACTGTATGAATTTTATTGCCATGGATAGTCGTACATTTCAGAGTAAAGACTATATTTTGTTCTGCAAGTTGAAATATTATTATCCATTTGCCAATATTTGCGAATAGTCCATTTACTAATCAGTATAAGAAAATTAACAAAGTTTTCATCACCCTGAGAAAAATTATTCATACAACAAAGTTCAATGTTTTTTTTTCTTTTATATACATTGGCTTTTTCAACAGGATATATTCTTTATTACTCCAGACAACTTTAGCAATTTCGAGGGTGTCGATCTCCTTAAAAACTTCACAATCCATAGACATTCTTTTGTTCCATAAGTAGAGAAATTTATTACACGGAGTAATCTGTGACAAAAATTTCCAACTAAATTCTATTAATTTCAACTCTTTTGTTGGTGATTTTGTTAGACTCCAACATGCAGGGAAATATTTTTTATAAGCTCTGCTGTCAGAACACCAAGCTATTCCACCAGATTCTTCTTTAGCAGCCATCATCAGTCATCCGCCATCAACTGAAAGCACTTCTTCTGTGAAACTCTGTTCAAATTCATTCATATTTGATGTACAAGTCACTCATGATGATCATAAATCATCATGATCGATTTATGCTGTGTACAGTTAAGATACTATTTGATAACATTATTGAAAGTCATTTAGCATTTTCACTACAGCTAATTACTAATTTGCATACTTAAAACATTCTTATTAACCCTTTGCACCCTGACCCCCTGGTACCCTATGACATCATGCAGACATTTTTGTCCAAGCCGGGTTCAAAGGGTTAAGGGATATGTATATGAATTGATCAAAATGGATGAAACTTGCTATGTACATTGAAGATATTATGATGTAACGTTCATAGAAGTTGTTTTTTAGCATTTTTACATAAACTAATAGCTCATTTGCATATTTAATCTTTCCTAATTAGAAATAATTATCTTAATAGACGATCTATTAGACCCGCTGTTTTAAATGTGATGTAGGCAGGTTTAATATGCCAGTTCTCATAGTTATATTCCTACAATAATTAATTAATCCCACTTGTTTTTCACAAAAACAAAAGTAATTTATAATTTTTGCAGTTGAAGGGGCGCTATATCGATTCGCAAATCGTTGTATGATCATAGGGTCCTCGAGCTCCGATGATGATGATGATGATTAAACATTTAAAAATGAAGAAAAATAAAAATATATTTGGACTCAGTAAAGTTGTTGGTGTTGTTGTTATTGTTGTTGTTGTTGTAGTTGATAGTATTTGCAGAAAAGGACAAATTATGCGCTGCAAAATTCAATACAGCCTCACTGTACACATGGAGGTAAGCTACCTCCATGCTATACACATGCGCTGCAAAATTCAATACAGCGATATTGATGATGATGATGATAATTAAATATTTGAAAATGGAGAAAAATAAAAATATATTGGACTCTGTAAATTTGTTGTTGTTGTTTTTATTATTGTTGTTGTTGTTGTTGATAGTATTTGCAGAAAAGATGTATGCGCTGCAAAATTCAATACAGCTTTACTATACTATGCGCTGCAAAATTCAATACAGCCTAACTATACATATCCCCACATGTGCGTTGCAGCCTAACTATACTATGCGTTGCAAATTCAATACAGCCTAACTATACATGTGCGTTGTAGCCTAACTATACATGTGCGTTGCAAATTCAATGTTAGGCTGTATTGAATTTGCAACGCACATGTATAGTTAGGCTACAACGTATGAGGGCCCGTTCTGGTCAAAATTATGTTTTATTAATTTTAGTATGTTAGAATTAATTTTATGTAGATTGGAATTAATTACTAGCACCTCGAATTAATTGTATTTTTCTTTTAATTAATTTTATATGCTTTAATTAATATTGTGTAGTCATACCGAATTAATTTTATGTGTTCCAATTAATTATTTCTGCTTATCTTTGCTGTATTAATTTTATGTAGTCTAGAATTAATTTTGCTAACATTTCAAATTATTTATTTTATGTGCCGGAATTAGTTTTATGTAGTCTAGATTTAATATATTAATTCCTCCAATTAATTTTGGGTTCAAAATGTTTTCACGTGCTGCAAGTTGAATGTTTGCTAGAATTAATTTCTACCAGTGTCTTGAATTAGTTTTGTGTTCGGTCTAAGTAATTATGTGTGTGTACGCTCGAATTAATTGTGTGTTTGCTCGAATTAATTATATGTGTTTGCTCGAATTATTTTCGGCCGATCCCACAGTCCTTTGCGCACACTTTCTTAAATCAATATGGCGGCTCCCGACCCGGAGTGGTATTATTCAGGCGCGCGCGCTCGAACCGTGATCTGTAAAAATGGATATCAATAAACTGATCACAAAACTTTTGGTGTCTCCTGTCTGAGGGATCTTGTATGTGATTGCCCATAGAGCCAAGCCCAACCAATTTTGTGTTTTCACCCTTTCTATCGGGCTTTGCCAATCATCGTGTACTGTAGTGTAGTGCATTGCGCATTGTACTGTAAGCGTACGCAGCATTCAAGGCGAAAATGAAATCTGCTGAACTGATATCTACGAATATGAAAACCAATAAAGAACTTAACAATGACCACCAGGAAATGTCTCCAAGCTTGATTACTGTGAAATGTCCCTAATTACAAATATAGCATTCGGCAGTTTCACCTCTATCTGTATATAGGCCTATATACAGATAGACACAGAGAAACTGTCGCTATACGCGAAGCCGGCCTGTTTTCTCCTCCGGTATACAGGCCGGCTTCGCGTAGCGACAGTTTTAAGCGCCTGTGTCTATCTGTATATATATATACAGATAGAGGTGAAACTGCCAAATGCTATATTTGTAATTAGGGACATTTGACAGTAATCAAGCTTGGAGACATTTCCTGGTGGTCATTGTTAAGTTCTTTATTGTTTTTCATATTCGTAGATATCTGTGTTCGACAGATTTCATTTTCGATTGCTGCGTACGCTTACGGTACACTGCACTACACCTCAGTACACGATGATTGGCAAAGCCCGATAGAAAGGGTGAACGTTCACGTCTGACGTAAACACAAAATTGGTCAGGCTTCGCTCTATGGGCAATCACATACACGATCCCTCAGACAGGAGACACTACAAAAGTTTTTGTGATCACTTTATTGTATTGATTTCCATTTTCACAGATCACGGTTCGAACGCCTGAATAAACCACTCCGGTCGGGAGCCGCCATATTGATTTAAGAAAGTGTGCGCAAAGGACTGTGGGATCGGCCGAAAATAATTCGAGCAAACACATATAATTAATTCGAGCAAACACATAAAATTAATTCGAGCGAACACATAAAATTAATTTGCTCAAAGACATAATTAATTCGAGCGAACACATAATTATTTCGACCGAACACAAAATTAATTCAAGACGCTAGTAGAAATTAATTCTAGCACACATTCAATTAATTGCAGCACGTGAAAACATTTTGAACCCAAAATTAATTGAAGGAATTAATATATAAATCTAGACTACATAAAATTAATTCCGGCACATAAAAAACATATAAATAATTTGAAATGTTAGCAAAATTAATTCTAGACTACATAAAATTAATTACAGCAAAGATAAGCAAAAATAATTAATTGGAACACATAAAATTAATTCGGTATGACTACACAAAATTAATTAAAGCATATAAAAATTAATTAAAAGAAAGATACAATTAATTCGAGGTGCTAGTAAATTAATTCCAGTCTACATAAAATTAATTCTAACATACTAAAATTTATAAAACATAATTTTGACCAGAACGGGCCCCCATAAAAACGCACATGTATAGTTAGGCTGTATTGAATTTGCAACGCATAGTATAGTTAGGCTGCAACGCACATGTATAGTTAGGCTGTATTGAATTTTGCAGCGCATGTGTATAGTATACTATAAAGGCTGTATTGATTTTTGCAGTGCATGTGTATAGTTTGGCTGTATTGAATTTGCAACCCACACTTTGTTCTTTTCATCAAATACTATCAACAACAACAATAACAACAACAACAACTTTACTGACTTCGATTATATTTTTATTTTCCTTCATTTTTAATGTTTAATCATCATCATCGTCACCATCTGATCATCATCATCGGAGCCTGAATTCCCTATGGTATGATCATAGACCCTCCGTTTTTAGGGTCTATGGTATGATCGATCACTCCTAGGTGCATCCACTGTATTCTCATATAAATATGTTCTCACGATTCCCAGTCCTACATGTTGAGGGCGCCCTCTACTTTCACCTAAAGACCTGTGCATGTGATGTGGTGCATATATTGGGGTTTGCATTTGTTGCCGACAACCGCCAGCCCGGTGATACAAGAAGAAGAATTCGTCAGAGAGATTTCGCACAGTGAATCAAATGTCTGTTGTCAAAGTCAAGGTATTATTGGGACATGCATGGATCCGTCCCGCAAAAAAATACGATTACGACGCGCCATCTCCGTGTGCCCGGCCCCCAATTTATATCTCTGCTACCTCCATGTATAGACCAACCTCTCGAACTTTCTCACTGTTGTGCTCGGATCAACCCATACAAGACAGAGTTAAACATCCAGACCAGGTACTGTAAATATCATTTTGCAAGTAATGTCACTGCCTGTAGTCCAGCAATCTTCCCCGAACAGCTTATATGTTGTAATATTGTGCTTGTAAACATCGACGGAATACCAAAAAGAGATGTGGCTTGTCGACGGATGGGCATTCACCTATAGGGTGAATGCCCATCCGTCGGCATCGCCACTTCGAGTGTCTGAATATCAGTCCCAAACAAATTGTAGAGAAAAAATGTTCACTCTTCCTATTTGTTCTATTGCCCAGTCGTGTGCTTAAAGTTATGATCCATCTCCCACTATCCAAGAGAACCCTATGTGGACACAGACAGTGTATCTTCATGTGATGCATTGCTTGTAATAATGTTGATATCTAGATCAGAGATTGGGGGGTGGGGGGTGTCCAGCCTGTTGTTGACATGCTCAAAAGGTTGGGGGGGGGGGGGGTGTCAACAGTGTGTTTTTGAATTAAGACACCGGCTCATATTTGCATGAAATGCATCGTACCAGCCACAAATTGCATCATTCAGTTTCAGATTTCAGCATGCCCTTTGAGAGCTAGCATATATCAGAGATATCTGGATGTTTGCAAATTAAAAGTCTGTTTTGCAACGCGTACTTATCATTATGAAATCTGCAGTTCATATACAAAGCATGACAAAAACCTGATCCTCTACTGTTTTCTCTGTGAGAACTCAGTATGAGAAAGCGACATGCAGTTTTAATATTTCACAATACACATACAATGAAATATTTTAGAAAGAGACAAATGACAAGATTGTTTTCATCTCACTGATGCAACTGGTTTTCTTCCTATCACAGGTTTTCAAATAAACGTGTTTTTTATTGAGTAAAATGATACTTAACAAAAGGCAGTTTTTATTATTATTATTAGCTGTGCTTTTACAATTTCAATGATAAAAGAAAAGGTCCTCTCAGACACTGTGCTCATCAGATTTGGCTACAACTTATATTAGTAAAAGTAGCTATCTGGGATTTCTCAGGAGATGTAATTGGAAAAAGCGAAAAAGCCTATTTTTCTTTGCTCCTGTCCATGGTTTTGGCGTGATTGTGTTTTGTTCATACTATTGGTAGTGATAGTTTCCTTTGAAAGTTAAAAGTTTCTGAACCTGTCATTTAAAGGTAACAGGGAAAACCAAAATTCATATTCAATACCTTGGAAGCCAGTTCAAGGAATTGAAATAATGCGTTATCACTAAAATAAACTTTTATACCTCAGCGTTACAGCCAAGATTTTTAAACCAGAGGACACCCTGACCCCCTCTACCATTTACTTTTGTGGACATTTTGCACATTTTGAGGACATGTGTCAGTTGTTAATCACATTTTGTACAAATTAGTTTCATAAAACAAAATACAAGCTACCAGGATTGCATCACTATGCTACAAATTTGGGCAAGTTTTAGCAGGTAGTACACCATATCTGCCACCAATCAGAGAGCTCAGTCGGACTACAAGCTTTGGTTACAATGTCAAGTGCAGCATTGAATTACTTCTTATCAGAGCTCTGAAAGTATGAAAATATAAGCCTCAAAATAATCATGCAAAACAAAGGTTATCATCACTATCAGATAATATTCCTTGTAGACTATACCCAACTCAGTCGACTCGTGAGTATGCCCGAGGTGACCCACAGAGTGTGAGAATGCGGGACAATGGATTTGATTTTGGGGACATCGTCACATGGGCTATCCTGGCTGCGACACTGATACCTAAATTATCATGAAAACATGGCGTTAAACTTCGTTCTCTTTTAGGCAGAGTGGCTATAATTTATGACAATACAACATTTTTTGTTATTTTTTGTTCTGTAATATCAACTACAGTATCATGTACTCTCTGAACCTTTTCACTTCCATTTTCCTCTGTAGAGGTCCACCATGATGGTGAGGGGTTAAAGGTACATTGCAATGCCCAGTGTTAAGATTGTTCATATGTGCAGGCAAAAATGGGAATTTTCAAGACCAAAATTAATTTTATTTACCTTGAACGATACTGATTATTGGATCTGTATGTCTATTTTATACATATGCATGCTAAAAAAAATATGTTGACAAACTTAAATCTGGGCATTTCTGTTGTTAACATACAGAATAAAAATCATGAAAAATTGTCAAAAGATACAGCTAACTGTCCTTTATATGTTCAGCTTTACCCACAAATGAGGAAAAACAGACTTTCAGTGAGCAAAGCATAGGTTCATAAATACTAAAAATTATGGCTAGCAACAGTCTAATTACCATTAAGTTTATGATTTACTGCTGTTCCCGCTTTGATATTAGTGATTGACATTAATCAATGTAAAACAGTTCTGGACATCTGGTTATGTACACAAAGTGTGAAATACATACACAGCTCATTCAAAATACTGTATTCACACTTTAACATTGAATATTTGAAATTCAGTTACTACGAATGACAAGTAGGGGTCAGCCACTTTTTGATTTCCACAAAGAATTATCTACATATATATGTGTATTTGCATGTATGTATATGTGTATGTATATATTTATGTGTGTATGTAAGGGAAGCAAGTACTGTTAGACATTTTTTGGTCATTGTAATTACTTCCTAGTCATACATCAGTGTAATGGTAATGATTGTAATATTGGACAGAAGAAATATTTCAGTATTCAGTTGTCAGGCCAAGTTAAAAAATGTGTTTTGGGTAATCCAACCAACTATATTAAAACCTGCTAAGCCTAAACAATTTTTGCATTAAACCATGTATGTTTTTGATGGGCCACACACAAATAAAAAATTAAAACATTTTATAAGTTCCTGACCAAGCTACCCTGTTTCCTGAGGGCAAGTTAATATAAGCACATAATACTTTTTTCTGGCTTATTTAAACCTGCCTGTTTATGAGTATGGCCATCTTTCTATGTTCTATACTATTGCAATGTGAGTGAACAGAGAGTGAATCAAGAGAATGACTTTGATTGGCTGCACTGAAAAAAAATCTCTGAAGTGTATTTTTCCTTCATCAAATATACACAGACCTCGTGAGGTGGCACGGAGACTCTGTCCACACATTTCTAGTTCTTGATAACATAAATGAAAGGCTGATTATGTTGATTGTCCATCAGTCATTCTCTTCCAACTGTCGCCAGTTCTCTTCAATGTGTTTGTACACTAGATACAACTGTGTTAACAGTTGCGGCAGGAATTTGAACAAAAATACAGCCATGTCAAAATGAGCGATAGACTCCTGTAACATGATATTTTTTGTGCACTGGTTAATACAGTTGGTTTTACAAACTAAATGTCCCGATTTTTACATTAAGAAATCAAAGGAAAGATTTGACTGAGGGTAAGGGACCGTCTCAGATTGTCGCATAAGTTCAACAAACGAAATTCCTTTGTTTAGATCAAAACCCCCTCCCCCTAAACGAAAGTTCAAAAGTGCGAAATGTTGATGTCTGCCTGAGAGAACAATGTACTGAGAATTATGCGTCTCGTGAAGACTGCAGAATTCAGTGCTGTTTTGTCAGCAGAGTGAGAGTGAGAGTGAAATGACCTGGTGTGGTTAGAGCAGGCAGACACTTTTAGCACATTTAAAAAATTATACTTTTTATCTTTATAATTTGATGAATGAAAGATTTAGGATACAATGTTACTGTCGGTGTATTGTATTTGGGACACTAACGAGCTAGAAACAGTTACTGTAAAATTTGTTGGCACGAGTGTGCAGTTTTTCACAAAGAACTTGTGATCACAAAGTAAAAGTGTGAAGGTGAAGTTCACTAATTGAATGGAGGTCCAACCCCCTCCCCCGTAAACGAATGAATTTCGCTTTTTGAACTTATGCGACAATCTGTATCATAAGTAATACTAGAATGTTTGCATGGCCACTACCTTTGAGAATATAGCGCCCTCTTGTGGTCTTAAGTTGACATCATTTGGCACACAACTCTGCTCCAGTAGGGATGCAGTAGTTCAGTAAATTGACCTTGTTCAGTAGAAATAGTTGTCACAAAACTACATTAGTGGAAGGGACAAGGTTACACAGAGTTCATAAATGTACACAATGGATGAATAGCTTTCATGTCTGATGGACAACAACATTGAGAAATTTAATTCACTCCTGTAACTGTGAATGTATTTGCTGCACATCTGAATAAAAAATAGGAAATAAAACTGGTTCATTGTTCAATTGCAAACTGATGGTTGCTTTCAATGTTCCTGTCTCAAAAAGCAGACTACAATAACAGACTGAAATCTGACCTAAATAATGAGACATTTCACAAGACAAATTTAAACATTTTAGTAGATATTTTATTTCATGTGATGCTTTTTCCCACTAAAGGTAAGCAATGCTCTTTTTTCTTTACTGTGTGGAACGGAGAAAATCAAAATCTGTAAATGACACAATTTCAATAGAAATCAGAATGGAGTGTGTATGTATACACTGCACGTCCATGGCTCTTCTCTTCAGTGAGGTGTGTTGAGTGAAAATACACTCACTTTTGAATTGGAGATGCAATTGCGTAGGACCGAAGGAAATTTGATCTGGGATTTGATTCAGGGTTGGTGAAATTTTGACCTGACTCTGACTTTTCACAATGATGGGATGAATTAAACACTACAGAAATGTTTTACTCTTTGCCACTTTCCCACGTAATATTAACCTTTGTTATTTGTGTACATTTGATAGTATCAATGACATTTTTGTTGCCATGGTAACACCTAATAGAGTGGCTTTCTTATTGTGTGGGATCACCATATTTGCATTTTAATTAAGATTAGCCAATGTAATAAAGAGGGTTGCCAGGATGATTTCGCAGGGAATGTGAAACATCTGGTTTTTTATGTCATGTACATGTCAATTCCAACACCAACCATAAGTCATTTCTTTTGTACATGGAGAAAAATATTGTCAACTGTGAAATCAATGTGTGAAGGTAATTTTCAACAATCAGTCCTTCAAACCACAAAAGCTCTGGAACCAAATTGTCACAAATATACACACAGAAATAAACATAATTTCAAAAACGTTTCACAACAGTAACAGTTTCATCAGATACAAACTGCCAGTGAGGTTGTCTGTATATGGCTTATGTCAGGAAAAGGATATCCCTACATTTTTGCTTTTAAATATTTTTCTTGATGAAAAATCACTGTCAGTTTGTTGGTTGATAAATTAGAAACAAAACAGGAAACAGAAAATGTGTTTTCTTGGTCAATTACAGCATTCATTTCTTGATACATAAGCTGATTACAAAAATACTAAAAAATAAAAGAATTTACATCAATTGTAATTTTCAAAGTAAATTTCACCAGTGAGTCTTAGCACCAAGTCAAAATGTTTTTTAAAAGATGGACAGAGAGTAGAAGACAAGAAAATTCAAGTTGTTTATAAAAATATAATATGTACATTCAGTGCCATAATGTTTTCTATTTTCTTGCTCACAAATCTTTCCAGGAAAATCAGCCTTTAAGAATTTGATAGATTAGAAAGGAATTTCATATTTCAATCCAACATGTCTGACTTTTGCAAAATAATAGAATTTTGTTTGCTGTTTTATTTTCTTGAAATACAGTATCAGTGTTCCACCTAAAAAAACCCCACTTATTCAACCAAAATGATCAAAACATTATTTCCAAAATATGTGGGTTGTGAAGCATCTGTAAATATTTAATGTTGGAAGGCTGTCACAACACAGGTATTTGGTACATACCACCGTGAATGTTACCACTACACTGAGCTGAAATACAGCCATAACTGAACTCAACAAATAAAATGTCCTGTCAAATTCAAACATTCTAATTTTGTGTCGGGAAAATATTATGATAAATTTTGTTTGTGATCAATTTTTTTAAACATGATGAATACCGGTACATGTAATATAGCTTATAATTTTTATAATTTCCTTTCACAATAAATATTTTACGCTCATCAATTATTAACATATTACAGTCTCCTTATCATGATTTTGATGCTAAATTTGTACAAGGCATTTGTTTCTTGAATCAAAAAGGGACGGATGTGTACATGTACTTTGAGATGAGTTTATACAAGCATGTCATACAAATGTAGTTCAAAAACAAGGTAATGTGCAAGTCACAGAAAATCAGTATTTCAAATTTCAGTGATATAACCAAAGAAAAACAAATTTCTGGATGGATGTGAGAAGGTTGTCACTGCTGACCTGGCGTCTATTTTACAGTGTTCACTGACAAAACAGGCCAAACAGCCATTGGAAGAATGAGTGAATAAACAAATAAACAATTTTGCTATGATAAGATTGGTTTCCAGAAATCACTTTGGCCATGCTTGAAATCACCATCTCCAGCAGCTTGAAATGCTGGTTTGTATTCTGTTAATGCATTCAGGGTCAAAGGTTGCCATTCAGTCTTCCTGCTAGCTTTTGCTCTGGAGGGAGGAACATCGGCTCCAGGGGGAGCTGTCCTCGATCTCTCTGAACGTGGTGTCATGCCTGAAACATCAAAGCAGAAACAGCTGTAAACATTGTATTGCAGCTTTTCTCAACATAACTCAAATCTGTTTTACAGTTTTGGCAAATTATGAATCATGAAATTCAATATGAAATATACATATGAATATCGGTACACACACCTGGATATTTCTGTAGTTATAAGATTTAATATTACTATCATGAATGTAAATACCACAACTCTGATACTAACTGTAACACCATTTGCGTCCAACTTGGAAATAGAAATCAATTGGCTGTACCAATAATTGATATTCTAAATGTAACACTATTTGTGTCCAACTTGGAAATAGAAATCAATTGGCTGTACCAATAATTGATGGTAAAAAGGTAAACGTTGGCATCCTCACCTTGTGGTTTCACTGATGTCCTCTTATCGAAAGCTGACATTGGCTTGATAGGAGGTAGCTGTTTGCGCATGTCTTCCTGTGGTTGGGGTGCAGGTTGTGGAGGAGGCGGTATCACAGGGATGTCCTTCTTTGTTCGCATTCTTTCTCGGAACTGTCCTGGCTGTCTACACATGTCCTCCGTGAGAAAGACCAGCTTTGGTGGTGGTTTCTCTTTTGGCGTGTCTTCCTTCACTTCTTCTTCTGGCTTGTGTGTCATCATGTTAATCAACCAATCATCGGAGTCCTCCGAGTCATCAGACGCGTTGGAATTGCGAGATGCTGATCTTGTTTTCTGATCCTGTGCCTCACTTTGGTCAGTCCGTGGTGTTACCTCTTTAGACTTGAGATTGCTTTCTTCTTCTCCTTCTACCAGTGGCCAGTTTACAGGCAAGTATTTCAGCCACTTTTTGTAGTCTGCTTCTTCCTCATCATCCTGGTGACAGACAGACACAGATTACAATTGTGTTATGACGTGTAGACCCAAGTACAAAGTGTTTGGAACTTTGTTTGTTTGTTTGTTTGTTTGTTCACATGGTCAGAAAATTCTTAAATTTGCCTAAAACTTTATGTCAAAGCTTTTGTAAATGTCATCGAGTGCATATTTTCAGTTGAATGATAGAAGTACAGGGAATACCAAGCATTTCTAGACATCTTTGATGTTATCTTTTATTGTTGTTATCATGCAATTATCACACAATCAAATTGAATCAAACCTATGGTCTCCTCTCTGCTTCATTTCTAACTTGTTTTTACACGATGCGTCAGCTAAAAAATTACTAACTCTAATTTTGTCAGATGCACAGGAACGCTTTTATAGGTACACTAACCTGTTCCAACCACATAAATTATTCCGATACACAATCTGGTCTTAGGATAAAGCTTAATCACATATCACCTGCAGACGTTTGAAATCAGTTTAACGATCTCTCTACCATATGTTTGATATCATTGCCTAGCATTTCATGGACATACTGAAGGACATACAATTTTGTTTTTCACAGAAATGCATGTATCCTTCCTCAGCGTTTATTGTTTGATCCACTTAAAAACATGATGATCCTATAACATGCAAAATCATTGTTTTCTAATATAATGTACACAGATGTCTCCAGTTCCCTACCTCATCTGCAATCCATGAAGGATGATAACGGAATGGTCCCTCCTGGCCCTCTAAATCATTGAAATCCGGTGGTGGATTGTTGAACAATAGAATGGAAGTCTTGTCTTCATTGAGTTGAGCAGCTCTGAACATAAATTCTATCTTGTGTCTCATTTCTTTTACTCTCTTGTTGTAGCTGCTGTCTTGGATTTTTTCTGACTCTGGCACCTACAAAAACAAATTTTGTAAATTTTAATAATCTTCTCAATCAACATTTTCAAATCATTGTTTCAACTCACTTTAACCATAGACAGTACTGTCTATGCTTTAACTCCATGTATTTCTGCAGAAGTTTGCCACATCCCGTGACAGCAGATTGACATTCAATTGACAGTTCAAATAAAATCACAGCAGAATACACATGATGATTAAATACTTGCGAAGACAGAGTAATGGACACATGGCTTCAGAGATTTGAAAAACGTAATCTTATCAATTACATTATAATGTTCCATTATCAACAGTTATCAGTCTGAACATAGATGATGTTACCATCCATATTTACTTGATGCATTGCCTCTGTATTACCACTTCAACTCCATGCGCTGATTTCATTTTTCATTGAAACAAAAAGTTGTGAGACCAGTGATTTGAAAACAAACTCTGCCAGCAGAAAATGTGTTACAAAGTTATCTTGATGATGTGTTTCTGTATTGTAAGAAAGTGAAATGTTGGTGATATCTTTTCTTTTTTATTTTCATCACTGTTCTCGTTATGAATCGGTGTATTTACTGTGAATGCCATGAAAAGAATGTGATCTAGCAAGTCATAAGAAATTATATATAAAGCTGAGATAAATAAACTACAATAACAGGGTCTTCCAATATGTGCATGCTTCAGCCGGCCTGTGACTTGAATGTCAATGGATCAACCATTGCTACACATGCATGGCAAGAGTTGAGTGCCGGCTTACGTTGAGCACGGCTTGTTGCTAGTTTTCAAAACATTTTTCATCCCCCTATTTCCTGTATAAAGGTCCAGACAAAAAGCTGTACCAAGATTTGATGGTGAAGGGGTCAATGACACATTGAAACTGTAATTTTAATGCAGTAAGTACAATGTACAGTGCTATAGGCAATGGAGAATATCCTTGGCTTGACAGCAATTTGTAAGGCTGTGTCGTTCAGCTGCAGGATTTGAAATCTAATGAGTTGTAAAGATCAATGTTGTCAGAGAAAACAGAGGATGTGATTAAAGAAACCATCAGACAATCAGTCCCAATTGCAACTACTTGACACTAGAGAAGAACTAAATGGCCACATGTGTCAAGTCATAGTAATACTCAGAGTCGAAAGACTACCCAGTTTCTGTCTGCAGCACAGTGACTCAATGCACAGAAAATCAATTTTTTTTTTCATTTTTGTGCTGTCAATTGCCTTAATGTTACGATTTTTTGAACATCAGTTATCATGCAATTTGAGCATAAAATGTAAGATAAAAATGATTTATTTTCAAATCCTTGTTAAATGTTTTTCTCATTCATTTTGATTTTTACATGATTTCTAAAGTCCTATCTGGATAATCTTTACACAAAATCTTTGCTGTTAAAAACAGAAGTAGGGAGATACATTAAATAAACTCACCTCTGTTTCACTGTAAAAACTTCTCTTAGCTACAGTTTTATGTCGGGTCAAACATTCTCTGACAAATGCTCCATACGCTTCTTTCAATTCAGCTGGAATCTTAGAGTCTGCCCTCATTAGTTTGATTTTAGACTGGTCACGCAGAATTGACCACAGCGTATTGGCACCAGATCTCCCTAGAGAGTAATAGTATAGAACATTATTAAGCATTAATTAAAGTAGACAAATCTTACTGAAGGTTTACATTGGAATGTAGATACGGGTCTTCCACAGTTAATAATATCCACCATTTCAAAACATTCACTTCACCCAGCATATCAAAAATGTTGACCTTAAACCCTGCTTTAAACAATCACTTCACTTGAAGTTCGTACTTCAATGTCAACTTCACTTCAAGGCGTAATGTGCCTAAAAGGACAAACATTTCAATAGATATGACTGACCAACAAGGCACTTTTTAAAAATTTGTGTGTTTATTGTCCAAATACCTACAAAAAGTCAGTTCATTCAGCATATGTGTATTATTCAACATAGAAAATTATTACCAATGAATTATCATAGGGATCTAGCACTGAGATAAATTCAAATAACTGTATATTCAAATAACTATATATTTTGTAACTTTGATTAATAGTTTGGTGATTCCATCAAAAAATTGTCTGGTTATTCTGTAATGTTATTTTCATTTCAAAAGGAAACAGTTTTCTTGAGTTCCAGAACAACAATCTGGACATTTTCATTCTAGGGGCATTTACTACATATCTGATCATAGTATTCAGGATAGACTAGTACCAACTTATATATTCCTGTGATATTAAAACATCTTTGTTGCATGTCATGCAAGTGTACAAACAGGAAAAACAGTAAGTCAGGTTACAGGGATAAAATGGAAACATTTGTGAACGTGAGAATGAAAAAAGTGAACACCAAGGGCCACAGGGGGTCATGCTGAGAACCAGTATTACTTCAGGCCAAATACAATGGTACAGTCAACATTGCATCTAATGTAAAAATGAATACCTGATTTCTATCACAAGACGTAACCTTTAACCATGTCCTTTAAAGTGGAACAGTACAAAGACAAGCATGAAGGAAAAAAATACAAATGTTGGACCTGAATGGAAATTGACAGTCCATTTTCTTTTCGATGACAAAAAGCTTTGAGTGTGTAACTGTAACCCGTTAACACAGCTACAAATGGACACTGTTGAATACCTTCAGAGAAGTTCAGTTTTTCACATGTGTGAAAATATGCAACTTCTGCCCACAAAAAAATGTCAGCTTGGACAATTTGATAAACAAACGTAGAATGATTGCAGTTTGCACTGTACAGCAGTTTAGTAGATTACAAAAGAGATGTTTCTGTGGATTGTGCAAACTGTCTTTTCACAGACATTTTGCTAGTTTTAATAAAAGGTCATTTTGGAGAAAGAAAAACCTGAAAATAAAAGACTTGAAACCCAAGGCTTCAATGTGAAAGCAAATTCAATGTGTACATATTCATTAATGAGTCGGCCTATCATGATAGCCTTGCAATGTGGCTGTTAATTGGTAATTACACTAACCATTTACTCCAATATTTTAATGCAGTACAGTTTATTGGCAAAAGTTCAATGCAAAAACTCTACAGCTGGCACAGCATCAAATTTGCCTTTATTAGCCAGGTTTCACATATAAATGTTAAAATCCGCAAAAAAAAAACAGTAGGAGAAATTCACATGAAGCTTCAGCCAGTGTTAAAAGATGGTTAAGTTCTATATTGTTAGCTGAAAAAAATTGTAACCAGAAGACTTAAATAATTTTGGGAATGATATTCAATAAAAAATTGACTTCCTGGAGTGAAAGCACATTAATTTATTTGAAATTCAATTTTCTCATTTGTGTGTAAACCTCTGTGTTGCCATGGAAACAGTGACTTGCACATTTAATAATTCATTTCAAACATATGCCTCGACTGTGGACAATTTTTGGACAAAAACTGAATCATACCAATTGTATTTTGTGTGTTTACTCACCACCATGTCTCCGTAGAGATGGATTGACTTTTATCTTCTTCTTTCTCTCTGGTTCAATGCGAGGATAGAGAAAATAATTGGCCTGCCTAGCGCCAAATAATCTGTAAAGCTCTGCTTTGTGTTGTGGCAGCTCCTCAAGCAAAGCGTCTGTCATTTCACCCTCGAGAGCATACTCATCAATGTGTCTTCCCGGGATATGTCTACGTTGCCGCTAGGAAACCTGTGACTCTGCATCACCTGATCTGCTCTGAACAACACTCAGTGGTCTGTGAGGGATGGGTTCAATGCCATCCGCAGTCCTCAGATCTTCTCTCTTTGCTTTCAGTGCATTTAGTTGAGCATGTCTTGCAGCCTTCCGTTGCTTGTCCAATTCTGAAAAGGTTCAACAATTTAGAAAAATTAGTTTTCTTGTAATTGATTCTTTAGAAAAAAGAGTAGTTGGATTTATAAATTTGAAATAGTATCATCATAAGTTCTTTCACAAGTACAAGTATTAGAATTTTTATCAGTAAAAGATTAATGGTATGCAGCAATTTCTGGTGCTGCATCCAGTAATCTATGAAAGTTTAAGTGTAGATGCTTTACAAATTATTTTATTCAGATATTCAACAGATCTGAAAATATGAAAGTATCCACTCTCTAGTTGGGCTATACATGATCAAATGGAAGAAATCAAGGTTTTGAAATCTTTGAAAGAGATCAGTGACTGAAAGAGGAAAGAACTTGAATCATAGTGCATCTTGATTGCAATCATATGATACATATTTCGTTACAGAAATGTGATACTACACAAACGCACTGAGGACAGCATTCAAATAGCCAAACTACACTTTACATGAATCTACTTCAGATTTTGTATTTGAATACTCCAAGACAAACATTTGACCTTCAGGTGCCATGAGGCTTGAATACCTCCTTCCCCTGTGTGCATGTTTCCCTAATTAAACTTTGCAAGTTAGCGTGTCACTAATAAATCACACAGAGACATTATTCTCAGCCATTACAAGGAAACCTTGCCACTTTTCAAGAAATACAACAGGTAACTTTGATGCATCAGATATCTTGATCAGTTCAGGCAGGATTTACTTGTATATAAAAACTTAATTTCTATCCATATCTAATACTGATAGGTTTTATTGCAACTTGATTCATGCATACTGACAGAAATCAGATTCATATTGTGAGGGGAATATTCCGTACATTTGAATGAATAAGAATCTGAAAGAGACTCTCCCTACCTAGAGACTCTTTACACTTCTGTAATAATTCCTCTTCCATCTCAAGTTTCCTATGCTTCTCAGCTTCTCTCAACTGATTTCAGAGTGGGAGGAAAGAAACACACAAAAATAGATGTTACAGCCATTCTGTTTAATTTACTAGCATATGAGAAAACTATTAAATCAACAATATCAATACAAATTAATAGTTTTTCATTAATTATAGTTTATATTTATTTGATAGTGGAGCTATGGCATACCAAACTGAGAAGGAAATTTGACAGTGATTGCAGCCTTCAAACTTCACTTTTAAGCCATTTTGTTTTCTCAGAAAATATTTATGACAAAATGACCATACTGTGTGAGAAAGAAACAATGGAATAAACACAACAAAAACAGCACAAGACTTAGAGCACTTTGTAAGCAATATCCTTTTTTTTATAAGTGTCAAATTAGATAATTTGCAGTGGTTCATCACATTATAACTATTTATCGAATAATGCAGGTGAGGGGGGGGGGGGTTAAAACAGAAACGTGATCAGGGAAGTTTTTTCTAAAAATCAACAATGGAATATTCTTGAAATCTAGGCAATTGTTCACTTTCTTCATGAAAAAAACAAGATTATTCTTATTGATTACAAATGAATGAGAAAAATAAAGACACAATTGGAAGGAGAGATGTTGCTTGCAAATGGAAAGCAAGTCTTTTCACAAGACTAATATGGGAATATTGAGTGACTGCAAAAAATGGCAATTTAACGCGAAAACATTGAATGAGGATGTAGACTTATTTCGGAATGACTGAATGAGCTGTATTGTTGAACTCTCCATTAAAACAGCATGAAACATATGTCTCTTTACACTGGCTATAATGGAATATGAATTGTGCTGAAAATTTCACACAACATAGACTTCATTAGCAATTGCTGGAAACTCTTAACTTAAAAAAAACAAATGCCACGAGCACACAACAAAAAATTACACAAATGATACAGTTAAGTGACAACATTAAAAAAACATGATGGGAAAATTAACATCTGGGTTGGTGAAGTGTTCTAGATTTCAATGTATGCAGATCAAAACAGTGATAAAATTGTTGTTAACAGCACACACTTAAATGGTTGCTACACCCATGTCAGACTTACGTTAGCACCAAGCCCCTGTGCTGGCTATAATCAAAATGGTAAGATAAAAAAATTGGGAGAAAAAAAGACCATGAGATGATCAGTAGCATTGCGGTTACCAAGGTGACACCAGATGTTGGTTAATATAAGAAAATCTTGAAAGACAATCATGCAACGGCAAATGTTACGCCCTCAGTTGTCATAGTCCATAGTTGCCATGGTTATTGGTTGTAACAGTGCATGGTTTCCACCACTATGAGAGAGGTTAGTCTAAGGGCAATGAAAGCACATCATCAATTTTCTCTTTATGGCCTTAAACAAATAAAGCTCAACTATGTACAGAAAAAAAAAACACTAGAAAGTGTTTAAACTGTGAATTTGATGCATTACCCAAACTGCATGTACATGGACAGATTTTGTGATGTGAAACATTTGAATAAAACAATGTGTGTCTGTAAATGTTTTGCCTCTGATGACAAAAACACAGTTTGCAAAATTTTGTAAGCAGATGAAATTGTGAGCAGTTATTATTGCACCCTTTGCTTCATCAAGGTAAAATAAAGTGGAAAGACTAAAATTTGTTTTGTAATTTATGAACATTATTTTCACTACAAATCATAGACAACATTGAACTGATAAACCAATAATGTTTCTTTAAAAAATACCTAATGAAACACATAAGAAGAATTATGGTGATAAGATCTAGGACTGATGGTATGGGTGATTAGGTACACCAACAGCTGCCGAAAGATGTTCAAATTTTACAATGAAAATACCATGATTCATTTCCAAAGCTATGGTCATCTGGTTAGAACAATATAACCGTATTTGACTTAGATTTGACATATGTGTCAGTAGGACCAGTCATATGGTACTGTGCAGAGTGTTGTCGTGATTGAAATGCCACCAGCAAGTTGTTTTTTCTCAGAACAGTTTTTTCACCACGTTGCAGTACAGAATCTCTTGTATGAACTTATGCAGATAATCAGGCAGAAATTAGATTCATTTGCCTGTGAATTTGTCAGGTTGCAGAGTTCACTGAACATATGGTGAGCTATTGGAGATGCATAGAATAATAATCTTGTACTTTTGCTCATTTCTGTTAATCATAAAAAACATTGTATAAAAGAGTAGTTCTCCCAAAGTTACCAGATTTTGGTGTTTTGTTTTTCACTGTAGTTTCATCCATGATTTTTTAAGGAATACAGTAAAGTTTCAACAAAATTTTAAAGGAACAAAGTCTTGAAATAACTGACAGGCGCTAATGTAATATTCTGCCCTATTGAGTATTGTATTTTTGTAAGTCATGCAAACTGATTGGAGCATTTTTGCTGCATTGACCAATAAGCACCACTGATCCTAAAGAAGCAGCCAATTGGAGAACATTTAATAGGGTCTGATCTCTGTGTCTAACAAGACTCATTACAAGTTTTTTTTTTATCTATCTCTCACTTTAGGTCAATTATGAAAAACTGTGCAAGTTGATTCAAAAGATTAGTTTTCAATTTATATAAAATTATTGAACTAATGCTAGGAATGTTGTATTGTACAGCTGTATGTTTGCTTGGTAATTGTTAACTCAAGGAATGATACACTTCATGAATTAGTGATGGACATGATACCAAAGGAAACTGATTTCATATGGTGCTAGAGATTGACAGCAAGACTCTATGCACCAAGTGAAACCAGGTTACCGTGGCAACACAGACAAGATATGGCTGCTTTCAGAGCTAAGATTCAACAATCCCTGAGGAAACTGTGTTTTTGAAACACACAAGTTTGTAGAACAATATTGGATTTTCAAATCATGTACACATAAAGATGTTAAACCAAGCTACGTAAAAACATCTTACAGTCGTACATGCGGGATGTGTCTATGGCTACTTTTGATACTCAGTATACAATGTTGAAATGTCCTGTGGGTAAAACCGAGTGCAGCAAGTTTGGTTTCACACTCTGTCATTCTTATTTTTATCCATGAAGACAGGACTAAGACGATCAAAGTCATTATCTTGGCAAATGACCTAAAATATGTTCTCATTTATCATGACTTCTATTGTTCCATTATATTGAAAAAGTAATTCTAAAAGCTCATATACAGCGAAAATAAAAAAAACAAACAAAAAGCAATGGAACAAATCTAAGGATGTCATGGGAGAGGGGGGGGGAGGGGAACCACACATTACACATCCAAGCAATCCTAAAGAGTTAAATGAACACATTTCTATACCAAAAGATATTCAGGAAAATTTAGCAAAAAGTTTTTAGAAAAAAATATTTGACACCGAAAGCAGCTGGAATCTTACAATAGTGAATACATATTTTATCATTGGGAGGGTGAATAGGAAAAAATGCAGCACTGCTTCTATTGGAAAGGAAAGCAAAAACATCCACAAATATTATACTCTGCATGAGAGAACTGATACCGGTACTTGATGTCATTTTCTGCCAGGGTTGTTAAATACACACTTCAAAATGAAATACAGTGAAATTCAAGTTGCCTGCAAGCTATTCCAGGTATTTGATATGCCTGATTAAGTGACAGGGTTTAATTTGGACAAACCTGCTGCAAAAGCTCAAACATTTACTTCTCAAAAATGTAAGAAAAAACCGAAATCGTAAATCATTTCCAGCCGTCATGTTTGAGAATGTTCCTCAAAATACATTACAAAAAGGTATTTTCAATACTATTTGTATGAAAAGCTAGTGAGAAAAAATAATGTAGTGGAAAAAACTTGAATGTAGAATTGGTGATGTAGTTCCCAATGTGCATATGGTGGTAATGTAAAGTAATTTGCTACACACTATTATTAAATAAAAAGTGTAACAACAATACTATAACCTGCTATGGAACTAATTTTTTAAGTGCCTTTATCATGTGACACAAAACCAATGGACTGTAGAGAAATTAGAGTCTATTTCATGCGTAAACATTAGGATTCAAGCAATTCAACGTTTTCGTTCACTTGTATAATATTTTGCCGACATATTTCTGCAACACTGCCTTCTGATAGAGAAGCCATGAAGCATTCTACGATGGATGCACTATTTGCTCTGATGGGTTGAAATACCTTTTCCCTCTTCATACAATGGCCACCATCTTAAAAATAACTCCAGAGAAATCAAATTGACATGAGAGAGTTGAAAGGGTCAAAAGTTTAACCCCAGTGCTCCGTGGAGAAGGCCTCATGCTGATCATCTGTGTATATTGTCTGCTGCGTCTCTGAATTTTCATCAACGATTTGACAATGTGTACAACAAGAGCCCATTTCTGTGTTTGTGAGAGCACTGATGGAACTGATACAGGGAAATTCACCGATATGACAAGTTGATTGGCGTTTATGTCACAGAAGCCGAGGGCTACCAAGGCTAAGCATTTGTCAGCGATAGAAAACGTATCTATTAGTCATACAAAACTGTGATGCGGCCCATTGATTTGTCACCATGGCGATATTCAAATTAAAATAGGTGTGTATTTTGCAATATTGAAACATTGCAGATTCACCATTCAATGGATCTGGAGAGAGTCAATGGAACTTGATGGAACTGATAGTACCATACCATGTACAGGAAACCCTCTTTGTTCTGTTTTCTATTATCTCACATCAGAGAACAGAGAAGCTTCTTCAGTTGTGAATTGACAGAGAATACCGCGGCAATACCGCACGATTGCCTATTGAAATAGACATCTCAAATTATTGAATAATAAACAGCATCACAGAGAAATCAACTGCTTGCAGGGCAGTGTTTGTAAAGGCCCTGAGATATGAAGATGAGGATTTTGCCCGTGATTGGTTTATGAAATATGTATTTGATAAAAAAAGAAATAAGCTGCAACTGCTTGAGGCATGATCGAAATAATCATAGAAGCTGCTGACCTTTTGACAGTGTTGTTGTCCTATTTCGCAACGTATGTGTTGTTCAAGGCCAAGGCCAAGGCCAAATTCAGATGTTAAGATTAAAATAACTTCTGTTGAATGATCACCACAAAAATTGTTAATAATTTGTAGTTATAATGAAATTTACATTGATAAACTGCTCTGTGCATGCATACTGGTAGTGTAGTTGATCAAATCTCTTGATACAATGGCACTTACAACGTACAGAGCAAAAGTTTTTTTTTCCTTTCATGTAGCAAAATAGTATTTATCATGTACCAGTATGTCACAGAGGGAATGAAATATACACATCTCAAAACAACTATCTTATCATTTTTCTTCTTCTCTTTAATATGATTTTTTAGGAAAATTCCTAGCCATATAGAATATTGCATTACCTGCCGTGCTATGCCAATCAGAAAAAAATGATTGGGGAGTAAAGCATGATGGGTATAATTGATATGTAATAAAATGCATGGTGGTTAGGTGGGTAAAATTCAATGGATAATGTATGTACAGGTATACAAGAATTTATTTGGTATGTTATATCAAAGTAGAAAGTCAAAATGGCTTGAGGCAGGATTTGAAATGACCAAATTAACAAGTCATCACTCTGTGTTAATTACGTACAGAATCTCTCAGTGGAGTTAATAATATCAGTAAAAATGACAATATTGTAGAAAAAATGAAGCACAGCTGTGATGTTCAAGTGGACTTTCATCTGCAAACCTTTAATAATCTTGTCAGAGTCATTATAGACATTACAAAGATTTTTTGTTTGGATTTTGTCTCGTTTTAAATATTTGGGACTATTTAAAGTGTCGTGCTTCAATGGATAAATCTTGTATCTAGTCCATATTACCATGGATTTCTACCTCAACATATTATTAATTACATCCATCATTATTTTCAAAGTGTGTTCATCGTTACTTCTAATAATTTAGCTGCCTGTTACCATGGTAATAATGACATCGTTGGCATGGTAGTGTATTATTGAGCTAGGGACACTGATTTCAAATGGTGCTAGACTTTTGTTGTGGAAATCTATCCACCGCTTGAAATCAGGTTCCTAGCTCACATATCCCAGGTTATCTGTCAGTAGGGAGCAATCATGTTGTAAAGCATTCTTCACCTTAATCTTGCACAACAATGAAGAAAATATAAATAAACACAGTCCTTGCACACGTATATTAATAGTTCTATCTTGTTATTTTGTGATGTAAGCATTCTAAAAACATTTAAAATCCATTCAGTCTAGTAGTTAGGTGATATAAAATTATGTACATGTAGCTTACTTAATCGTTATCATGGAGATTAGCAAAGATGAAAGACACTACGTTTTGCCAAACGAGGTCATGGAAGTGACCTCTGCAACAAGGTCATGGAAGTGACCTTTGACATTCAGCACATTCGCATGCAAGTTGAGTGACAGCATATGAGAGTATAAAATTATCACCTCACCTCTGCCTGTCTCATTCGATCTTCTTCAGTTCTCTGGGCATGCAATTCATCCCTTTTCTGAATCAGTTTGTGCTGCAAGGCAACTTTCTTTTTCAGTTTGGAGAATTCCTGATCCCTGTTGATGGTTTTGAATTCCTGCCATTTTTGGTAGTTTTCTTCCCTTCTCTGCAAAAACAAACATTTCCATTCAAATCGTTATTCATCACGTTTTTTCTTCCTCTTCACTCAAATGTTGGAATGTAAGTTGTCAACTTCACATGTCACAGTTCTGTGATATTTGCGCGGTTTTACGCACACACATCTACGATATTAAAGATGCCTTTGGGATGAGACACAAATTTCCTGGGAGTTTTTAATCAAAAAGAAAGAAAAGGACAAAAGGCCAATATTGGCTTACAGGCAAAACAGCTCAATGTGCTGCTTAACAACATTAAAATACTAAGAGAAATAATCAGAATATAACTTGCATGCCAAATGTCTATGTAGCACAAATCCTATGGATTAAAGGTCAGAAGATTACTAAGATGTGAGCTTCCATGGGAGGATGTAATGAGAAGTTTCTTAAGAGGTAATGTAAGCTGTTGGCATCTAGCAAGGGTGAACCGTGGTGACACTTATGGGTGTCATGGTCAAACTTCATTTTAACTATTGAAATATTCGCTGTAAAACACATTAAAAACAACATAAACATGATTCAGCGAAATATGATATGGTTATAACTTATAATGTTGCATTTTAAAAGACGAGACACCATTGACAAGTAATGGATGTGAAAATTTCAGCGCAACATCCCAAATGTGAAATTTACTAATTAAATATGTATATAATGTACAAAGGTCCTGGGGTGGGTGATGTTAAAACTACCACCAGATGTATGATGGGAAACAAAGTTTTCAGGAATATACCGGTATTTATTTCATTGACACAGAATTGGTGAAATTTTACATGGTGGTAAACAATTTTTTTTCTGTACTAATCTAAATTTTTTGTATAAATACCAGAATCTGAAGTGACTATTTATATTGTCATGGTCTTCCAATTTGTAAACCTTGAAATAACAGACACAGCAGGGAACAGGATATATTTAAGTTTAACCTATCAAATCAATGGCAGACTTCTTAAATTCCATTCACTTTAAATAGAGTTTGAGGACTAGTGTATGGGGAAGTGGTATGAAATGGTTTAGGGCTAGGGTATAAGGGCAGGCACCAAGAACAGGGGAATAAATGTGGATTATCTAGAGCATCAAAGAGAAATTAATGGTATACTTGTATTAAGGATGAAACCATGCTCCATTGTGAGGTATCCACTGATGTATGAACCAGGTGAACAAATGTGTAGCAGGATGTTCTTAATTCTTTGCAGAACACCTGATACATTTCTTTGGTATTATCTTTACAACTGATGTCACTTCTTGTTGTAGCTTGAGTCTTGTAGGTCTAGCTGATTTATGTAAGTCATGTTAGCGACTGTCTTCAGGTAAACTATTGCCTGTTTAGTTGTTGTCGAAGTTGTTCTGAAATCAGTGAACTAAACTTTTTATCTTGCTACCTTAATCATTTCTTGCACATACCGCATTATCAGTGTTCACTTTGATGGTTTCAGTCATTTAAATCTTATTTACGAGGTGCATGTGTATTATATAGTTATGAGAAGTAGAATCATTGTCTTTCTCAAAGTAAAACAATCTTGTCTCTGAGGGTTGGTGATAATTGACTCCTTAACTTGTGTAGTAATCTTTGACCCTTAACCTTTGAGTATGTGACACTGTTTTTCCTCTATTTGAGCTGCTAAATGAAATAAATAACAAAGACTAAAAGCATGATATGGCCGACAACCATGAGATACAATCACATACAAAATAATTACAGTATCCTACAACCAATGTAATGATGGACTACTTCTCAAACTGCGTAGGATAAATCCTTCAATGGCAAGTATTTTGATTTTAGTTTTAAAACACATCCATGATATGCTAAATGACTTTAGTCTTAGAACACATCTATGATACGCTAAATTTTCCCGAAATGGTGGTGAACTGATTGCTTAATGTTCAGTCACTATAAACAGTGCTGAATTTTAACAAGTACTCTGGACATGTTCTTTAGCAATTTTTACCCAAAATATGAACTTTGAGGTCACCATACTTCCAACGTAAGTTGCCCTGGGGAACAACATTTCCCTACTTCTGATTATATAGGAAGTAATTAAGGTGACAAGACACACACAGGATATCTAAGAAAAACTCCCTACAGGTTAAGTACCAATTCATAAGGGAAGATTAACTCTTTTGTCTTGAGGCCAAGATTTTTTTTATTTCGCCACACTCAAATAAATCAAAGCGATGTCTAATTAAGTTACAACTGGTTTTAATTTGTGTTTTTGGCTGAACTGCATAGTATCATTTTGCAAAAACAAAATTCCAAAATAAATAGCAAAGAACAGAAATAGAGAAAGGTCAACTCCAAACTCAATGAGATGGTATGATTTGATCCATATTTGTCTGATAAAAAAGGAAAAACTGATTTCCTGGTAGCATCAGCCATGACTGAATAGTATCCATTTCATCAAACGAGCCAGAAGAAAAAATATTTGAATTCCCCAATATTGGATTAAGAATACCAATTTCTCCCATGATACTTTCAATTTACTGTCAGTATTATTAATTTCAAATAAAAAGATTGCATAAGTAATTTATCCATTAAAACACATTAACATGAATTTGCATCCAACACATGAAGTAAAAGCTACAATGTCTTGCTCAATTGTGATGTCATTCTTTTATAACTGACCGATTTTTAAAACACATTGTGTCAAAGATGTGTATACTTATCATATATGTTATCAATTATGTCGGCAAAACACAAGTGGACTTATTTTTTTTCCCCAAAACTTATATAAACTGATGTGATAATTATAAAATTTAAAGTTTTAAAGTCACAGAAACAGATGAATGCTTTTTTATTAGAATTGAAATCATGGCAAAGACAGCTCAGCAAAACTGTAATCTTTATAGATACAACAAATAATGTACCATGATATGTGCAAATCCATTCAATATATGATGGTCTTCAGACCAGCCATCAACATTGGCCCAGAGGTCATGCAATGGAGATTTGACTGGCATTTATTATTTCACAAGTGATACTCGGAGGCCTATTGGTCTGGCAGAATGACCCAACTCTGTGGTCTTTGCAAAATATTTGATAGTTCCATGCCTAAAATGATTGGATCTGCTCAGCATTAAATTAATGTTATTCCAATACTAATAATTTAGCCCATGTACATTAGCGCCCAGTAATTATTATTTATTTTGTTATTTACCGTATTGCATTATTAGCATAATTTGTAATTTCCTGTGAATGCAAATCAGACTGGACATGAATCTTTAATGAATGATATAATTCATTAAACTATGAACTATAATCAAACTAATTAGTTGAATATTCTGTTGCCTGGCATTTCCTCCCAGAAATTTCATGACAACAATTTCCAAATTTTTGTCCTTTTTTATGATGTCAATTCAGTGATATGATAGATTGTTTGACAGTTTTTTCACTTAATTCAAACAATAATAAGAAGCATTGTCAGGAAGCATTTGTGAAATATGGCATAGTAGAAAGAAATGTTAGATATTATTAAAAAAACTGGTCATTGCTTAAAAATATACCGGATGTTTATTTCTTATATTCTCACAATTTTTATAAGCTTTTACTTATCGGGTAATCAAAAGCTCTACATGACTTCATACCCCAACTGCTTTTTTCAGTAAAATCTCTGTTGGATTGTAATTTAACCCTTTCACCCCCATGTCCCAGTATACTGGTCCACCCATCCTATTAAAAATAGTAGGAATGTACCACAGTTTGGTGGATGAAAGGGTCAAGATACATTGGCAACTGTCAGTAAAAGTACATGTATGTCTGTATATTTCACACAAGGGTATCATTATCATATGTGGTGTACAAATGGCATGGCATAGTTGTGTCACTTCTCCAAAATTCAACAATAAATCATACCAGTAACAATGGACCATTACAAATCATACCATTACAAAATTAGCACTGATGACTTGCGTAAGCCTGGTGCTGTCATTTGTCAATGGTGGAACCGTCGAATTCTCATGAATAAGATACTGGTACGTCGTAGAATTAGCATTTTGTGTCGGGTGAATTATTTTTCACAATTTGAGAGAAATTCAGGAAATACCTCTCAGTTGATATCTTAAAAGATGCAAAGGAAATATATTTTATCAAATATTCACCTCCTTTTTGTTATTTTCATGTTCAGTTCCACTGACTATCAAACAAGGCATTATAATGCAGTAAATTATTTCATATATATTATAAACCTAAAGACCGCTTGTCATTGACTGAACCCATCAATTTCTTAACATTGTGACCATTCTTCATGAGTTGAAAGTGTCACTATCCCAAAGCTAGGGCTGTCATTGGCTGGGACTAATGAACAAAAAAGTTACATGTTTCTATTGACACATACCTGGCCAACCCTGTTTGCTTATTGCCATGGAAACCCCTTGTTGTCTTTTTCTATGGCTGCATCTCGGAAATCAATCACCTAGCTGAAAATAGGCTTACCAATTTGCATAATTGATCCTATTTCAGAGATACCTGTCTCTATCCTCACTGAAATCAATTCTGACTTAATGCCATGCAATTCATTCAGTCTTTTCTTTGATATTTTTATCATCAATACAAGACAGCCAATAGCTACAGAATTTAATAAGTATACACACCAGACATGGTAATGACAGCCTTAAAGGAATGTTAAAAAAGCACACCAAATGTCATGGACATTTTTAGAACAGTTTTCATAATTTAAAAAACAGCGCAATGTCAGCAATCATATTTATACATCTTCTTTTTCTCACAGTTGTTAAACAACTGCAAGAACCAATATTGTGTGAAAAAAATTACAAAAAGTAAAAAATTAAATATATATATATATACTTAGCAAGGTTTTCTATGAAATGTATCACAGCTAAATGAAACAATGAAGTAAAAATTATTTGCTCATAAATCATCATTTGTCATGACCTTGAAACAAAATAGGGTGGTGATATTTCTTTGTATTGGCCGTAAACATATACCAGCTTGTGAGTCATAGGTATCAAACTCATCATCTATTTTTAGATTTCTTTTCACCGCATTTGTGATGCCCCATTGGTTGTTTTTTCCCTCTGAACTAAATACAATTCATTGGGAAAAATTCAGTCAAATTATTGACAAAATACAACTACATTTTCCAAGTTCAGTATTTGCAATTTGCTCAGCTAATACATTTTCTCTGATAACAAAAAAAATTGCTTTTCATGGAGAGGGAAATTCTGCAAACAGCTTGTAAAAATTTCAAAGATGCTCTCAAAATATTTGTCACAGTAGTGCTTCTTTCATGGCTTATCCCAAAATAAATTTTAATCACAATAAATTAATGGGGCAGCATCATTACGGTGCGCAAGTCATTAACCAGAATCTATGAAGTCAATACGATATTATTCTCAAAATCCGGGAAAAAATGAGGGTACTCCATCAGCACAACATCTCTCATGAATTTTTACCTATGGAAGATGTCATTCCTTGTTTAGGGTAGAAGGCCCTGGTAGTGGAGGGGCTTCGTTTCTATGCTGTATCAGTTAATTTCATAAATAGTTAATTTATTCTGTGAGACTTTTTGATTGCGATATATTTATGGGCAAGTTCCAAAAGTTGAGCAAGAATCAATGAAAATGCTAATTTTAGTATTCTTGATCACGACATATTATAGATTAAGAATCCCCCACAAAACAAAATAAGTGGCGCTACCTGTCTTCACATAGATACATGGCTATTCCATTATTCATGAATATGGAAATTTAAAAGCAGCAATTGTTTACATTGAATTTGTTATTGCACTAAGGCTGATTGGTACATTTAACTGCATCAGCTCATATTAACAACACTCTAGGACCATGTATTAATATAGAAAACTGACAACAGAGCCACAACCATCAAATACATATTAAAGTAACTCTATGAAATCACTCTCACAATTGACAAAATATTTGTTGTTTCAATGATGCAGGATGTAATGACATATGCTATGACCAAATTTTGTGGAATATAAAAAATTGGTGGGTTTTTGCTCTAGTATGCTGCCTTGAGACGGAATCAAGGTCACTGCTGTCAAATGTGTCAATTTCGTTTGAAGTTAATAATCTATAGGTAAAAATTACTACAGATAATACTGAATTTTAAATGGATTGTACCATGTTTTATCAGAGGATCCCAAGCAAAGAAACATGTAATAGAAATTAATTTTTCATAAAAAGGCAGCGTTATTTTAATGAAATCCTGCCGTGTCTTTATAAAGATAAAAGTAGCAGACACATTATTATTATGAAGACTACAATTTTAGAAGTGAACCTCCTGCAGGCTCCCCCATATCATAAATGGTACAAGCCAAAATTTACATACTACTGGGTCAGATCTATTCATTTGTTGAGCATACATCGTATCACACACAAATCAATAGTTTTATACAGATCAACGTACTGCTTATGTACCCTGCGAACAAGAAAAATTCTTGGACTGTCCGACAAATACATGTATAATCGAAAAAACAGAATTTTCACTACATCCAAGATTTGGTAATCAGAAACCTATAAAAATTTAAAGAAGTAGAAAAAAAATCCAAAATTTTTAATTCTAACATGTCCCCAAAATATTTTTGCTTGTAATGTTTGCTTTTCAGAATGAAACTCAATCTATTTAATCAATATAGTCAGCCATTTGTAACACATTTAAAAAATATATTTATTTAGGCTTTTACGTCAACCAATACTATTAATTGCTTTCAATTTGATGAAAACTGTAGTACCACAGTAGCCAATATATCTACTGTCAAGAGTAACAATTGACATTTCCAAATAAAATTAAACCCTTTTTGTTAGATGCTTCAGTTTGGTTTTAAATGTCGCAAATATAACAGGTGTGTCGGTAATTACATGTTCCAGAGAACAGCACTGAAAGCAATACTGAATGCCTGGAATATTCATGTTTACATTGAATATTTAGTGCTATGCAGGTTTTTCAGAACGTTTGAAATATTTGAGTTCAGTTGTTTTGGCAGATACAAGCAGTTGCAATTTCCATGACATACTTCCTGCCTCAGCAGAATTAATGCAGAAACACACAGTCAATCCTTCTACTTGTCAGAAGATACTAAAACTACAACCTTTGAACTTTTGACATGTTGCTCAGCAACCATACAAACACAACATGCTTGCCAGTGCTTGTTCAAAGATTTATAGCCCCAATAGCGGTATCTTTTAGCATTATTTTTATGATTTTACTTTCAACTATAATAAGTTTGTGATAATGTACTAATTTAGGTGTGTGTGTACACTTATTATTAACAATGTGCAATTTTTAACAAGATAAAGATTACACTGCGATTAAATTTGTGCCTACTCATTAAAACACAGCCCCATGCGGAAAAGCAAAAACTGTGGCTACTAGTGCATATCTACTCTGAAATCTTCACATGAACTGCACAGAGTAGTCTAGTGTGATGTATAGGGGTGAATGTTTTCAACTGTGACATTGTATGTTCTGTTTCCTTCGGAATATTACCAATCTTTGAAAATAGCGAGAAATCTAAATGACTGTTAAAATTAGAATTTACTTGTCAAATGTTTCGCAAAGGAATGGTTTCCTAATGCAATAAAAGCCCATATCACTTCAGAGGGTAGAATTCAGAGAAAACCAGGAGAGAATGGGAAGAGGTCAACAAATTTCAAGAGTTACAGCTAGTGGGGCTGTAATTACACTGTGCTCTTTGGAAACAGCAAGAAATTGTGTAAATGCACAGTTTGCACACATGTATGTGCGGTATCAATTTGTGATAATGACATTAAAAGAATCATGCTTTAGTGATAACCGTTACTTCTTTGCTACTTGAACACACACAAAGGTAAGACATTAACATGCATATTGATATTCACAATTATCTAAATATCATTTTGCACTGAAATTGTATTGCATTGTTAAGGAATATTCTATTTAAATCATTCTTGTTGAATTGTCATTAGTTTTACACTGAAGGATCTAGCAACAATTTATTGAGCAGTGCTGTACTCATTACAATTACCATGAAGAGATTAATTAGTCAGTTTCATTGAAAATACTGTAGCTCTTTTGACCTCTGTATTGTCTGCTCCTTCCGATCAACTGATGATTCACTTGTCATACATACACACGGTAATTTTTGTATCTTATACTTCTCTTGCCTGATAGTTATTTTTTATTGTCTTTGTAAAATTTATATTTGACTGTAAAATAATAAGTACATTTCATCCCTCTTAGACCTTCTCAAAGCCAAATCAATATTTTGAGAGGGAGCTGATATACCGGTTAGTACTGTGGAAGGAACATTCATCTGACTTCATTGTACAATCATGAATCATTGATCATTTTAGTTCATATTTGGTATACCGGTATATATACCAAAGAGAGCTACCACAGTGTCTTTATGTCTGTATGTATGGTATGTATGTAGGTATGTATGTTCATCAACATCAGAAACTAAAAAACCACAGAACATACCATCCCAGTATTTGGTGTACAGGTGCACCTAGAGGTGGAGGTGTGAATTTGTTCAAATGAACAGGTTAGTTTCAAAATATTCAACTGAGGTAAAAACAGGCACATCCTGCAAATTGCTAAAGTTCATTAATCACAATCCAGATTTTGTTGAAATTTGGTATGCAGGTTCCTTGAGCTAAATTTAGGTAGATTTTTTTCAAATTGTGGTGAAATTTTCATATTTGTAATTTTGGGATCATTTTTCCCGTTTTTGGACAACAAGTCTTCCTCTGAAAGTGCTTGTAAGATTGCATTGAAATTTCAAATGCATGGTCCTAGGGCTGACCCCTGTCAGATTTGCTCATATTGTGGTGAAATTTTCATATTTGTATATTTCAGGCAATTTTTTTCATTTTTGGTTGAAAAACAGTCATCCCTGAAACCGCTTGTCTGATTGCTTTGAAAACTTGGTATGCATGTTCTAAGGGGTAAAATTAATTGAATAAGTTGATTTTGTTCAAATTGTGGTGAACTGCGCACATTTATATTTTTTGAGTCATTTTTTCCTTTTTGTCAAAAAAATGAAATCTCAGAAATCGCTGGTCTGATTAAAATTTGACAAAGTTTCTTAGGGATGATGTGTATCAGTTTTGTTCAGATTTTGACAAAACCTGTAATATGTACCTTTTTCGGACAATTTTTTGCTGTTTTTAGTCCAAAACAAACTCCCAAATATCTTATTCCTGCATTCCTTGGTCCAATTGCGAGAGCTGTTGCTTAATTTCAGCTTTGTATTTGGTATGCAGACGCATGCTCAACTGTAAATGGGAATTTGTTCCAATGAAGTTGTTATTTGCCAAAAGCTTGTTAATGAGGAGAAATAGTATAAACTTCATGAAAATCTCAATAACTGAGTCAGAATTTTACTTGTTAGTGATGATTTGTATAGACACACAACCAAAGAGCTCGAAGCTAAAATAAGTTGTTTTACTGCTTGATGAAATACCAAATATTGTTCACATTAATGCCATGCAATACAATATTACAAGAGGACACCTTTCCTTTGGTATGGTAGATTGTATCACCAATTTTGATGTCCTGGGCTGCATAATGTTGTATACATGTGTATCCATTGAAATGCTGCAAACCACATACTCCCTGTTGGTATTTGATGGATAATGCTTCAAAATGTGTTCACATAAACTTGACACTATGAATATTACAAGCTAAGGCCCATAGAAGGTATTAAACATTGTATGTACTCTCACTCAGGCCTGCCACATCTAACCAAATGCGAGCAAAGTGTCATTGATGCTATTTTTAGTCATTAGAATTGCACTTTCATATTAAAACAATATTGATACAACCTGCATAAATTATTGTAACTAATTATTATGCATCTTTCATCAAGCACAGTTCTGTGCCACTGTAGAATTTATTGATGTACAACTGTTTTCGAAACTTCTGAATGGCCAGTCCAGCACAAGCCTGTATTTATGATTGACATCTCAATGATGCAATGAACAATATAGTTATGACATATTTTGTACATTAATCAAACAACAGTAATTCTGACAATGCAACAATTCTAAAGCATGTTCTATCATGAGTTAGCTAAAACAAGTAACAGTTTTTGAGATAAAACTATATAGCACTGCTGTCATTTTTGGCGATACGCATTTTTGTTGGACTAGCCGCAAGTGTATAGTGTACAGAGAGTCTTTTCTTCTCTGGACAGTTGTTTTCAGTCATAAAATTGAGCAGATTTGCATGCTAACATTGCAAGATCCTGTAAGGGCTTAAACATCATGTAAATTAACTCACAATCTGAGACACAGCCTAGTTCATACTCTTGACTATGGAATGTACATGGGGAAATCTGATTTATCCCTGACATAGGACTGAATCAATCATGTCTTCATTGGAAGAAATTGAAATGTCGTTATGTCTACCTACTACCGCATATCATAGAAGTAGCAAACAAAATGAACAATATAGATTAATAAATATTGACCAAAAATGATACCTTCCTGCTCATGGAAGACTTGTTATAGCTACCAATCCACTACAGTGCGGATTGTTATGAAGTTTAAACTTTTAACGAATATGAAATATTTCCAAAGCCCTAATTTTTTTTACGTTCTTGACATTATATCACGTTGTTCCACTTAGACACAAAAGGATAGTACCATCGGTGTATATGTTTAACAATACATGTTAAGGCACTTTAAGCATTTCTGGACACAAGCAACCTTGTGAAAGTGATACCTTCTAGCTTTTGTGTCAGAATACTGTAAGGGTATGACCCCTGCAAGAGCTTCCCCATTCATGGAATACTGCTTCCTTTGGACTGCTTTCCACCATGCATTTTTGGAGCGGTAGGGTTTCATGTTTTTCACGTGCCAACTCTGACTAACTCACGGACGATGGAATTCTGTGGAAAGGAATTTTTGCAACTCCCAAATTTTTCTGAGGGGATGTATTATGACCAGAAATACTTTATGCATTCTGTATGCAAGTAAGCATGCTAAATATGCCTTGGAAAATGATGCTAAAATTGAAATTTCTGAACTTAAAATTTGATAATCTATCGATACAATGTTAACAGGAAAAAAGCAGAGCCCGTTAAAAATAATAGAAAATATTAAAGTGGCATATACTGGTATAACTTCCAAAATCCAGTGGATAAAAATTTTATTTTTGTGCTCCTTTAGGAGCAGATTGAGAGATAAGCGCTGGGAACTAAAATGAAGAAGGAATAGGATCGAGACTCATCGGAAAGTAATCTCAGTGAAGCCATGTACATTTGGACGATTACCACCGATTCACAGTATTCATACCAAAAGGCCAATGACCCTCGTGTACAGTCAGCAGGTATTGTCGCAGGGTGTTGCACTATCCTATTCAATGGGTTCAGCCATCTTGGTTCTTCCAAAATGTATCGAGTTTGAAAAATTGTACATTTCTACGTTCTATTGTGTTACAAGTTAACAGTAAACATCGCTTTCAAGTTGGTGATTACAAAGTGTAGAAAACTAGTAAATTTTATTGGTGTGGTACAGAACATGGGTAGGAGAGACGTAGTTATTTTGAGTGGTGGTTTTAACGAAATTTATATGTAAGGAGTCTTTCTTTCTATGAGATCTGAACTCAAGGGAAATAATTGATGCATTTAGAAATGCATTTAGGCAAGGAAGAACGTGTATTTGTTTAGATTCAATTGACTCCCAAGTACTTTGCATTTCAGATTGAAATAGTCAAATTGCATCTCATCAAATGATCAAACTGATACAGAAATACAAAATGTTGTGCTTTAATGTAATAATTGAATTTTCTGACTTGTAGGCCTTTGGAGAAAGCAGTCTGACACTTCATTGGGAGTGTCTGAAAATGATACGTGGACATTTTGTAAAATAATACGCACACACAAAGTTCATGGAGCTGCTGATATTATTTCATACTTGGTGCATTGGTTGTGGTATTAGTGCTGAAATATTTCCATGAAGGTCAACTCTTGTGTCAGCCCAAATGCATTATTGGTAATTTCAAGGTGAGCGCTAAGTGGGGACTCAATAAAAAACATCAGTTATAATTTCTGTGTCAACGTGTGGCAATATGGTACTATTTCATGTGTGTGTGTGCAATTGGCAATCACTTACACATTAACAGTATGGACATCAGAAATCCCTAGTTAACACACAAATTTAGTAGAAATTCTCCGAAAGTACTTGTAGATTTATCTTTTGAACATTCACTGCTACTGCAATTATAATGTACAATAATTGCATATACACATATCAGTATTATCCTACAACCAGCGTATACTTGAAATTCAATGCCATGACCAAAACCAGAACAGCTCTGCAAGGGAGATGCTGCAGTATATCATAAATATAGACACTTTGTCTCCATGCTACATTGAACAATGAATTGGGAAAAAAAACCTGGTACAGTGCTGAGTGTATTCAAAGTGACAGTTTTCTTTTGAGGAGGGGGTTGCGTGACTGATTTGTAGTGTTTCGGGCTTCACATAATTATTTCCATAGGACAAACCAAACATAACAAGACCAACAAAATGTAGACAAGTTATTACCATCCCTGGAGGCAAAATCTGAAAGTCCTTTTGACCACAAAGGATGCCCAGACAATGATCTTACCAGGTCAGCTTGAAACATTGACAGAGACTGGGCTTGATTTCACCGGTGATTTACAACTTACCTTCTCCCAAGCCTAACAGAAAAGCTGTTTCATATCTCTGTGGTCCTTTTCTCAAGAAATACTCTCAACAATCTCTCAACTGAAAGTGTGAAGCTTCTTTCTTGTCCAATGCCATGCACTCCGCTGCACAATGAATCCAAAACTAAATATAACACCCATAGTCTGTGTTCACCTTTTCCTTGTGTTATGGCTGTGCCTAAGGTCACAGTATTGCCCAAGTTTTGTTCTCAAGCTCTGTCCCTAACAAAGCCTCTGCGACAGCTTTTGCATGACAATTCAATTTTTGTTCAAACTTTACACTGTAGTAAAACATTGGTGGCTAAGTTTATCAAAAGCCGCTTGACCTCTGATGAAATAATTGTTAGAATTTTTGCGACAGAATGGAATCTTAGTGAAAAATAATTTAAAAGTTCTAAAACAAATATTCTGTGATCAGAATGTAGGAATCTAATATACCGGTACTTTGTTGTGGGGGTGTGTTTTGTGAATGGTTGCACCTGAAATGAATGATAAAATGGAAAAGGAAACTCCATTGTACCTGTATGGTGCATTCAAAAGACAGAACCACCTCAAGGCCAACCCCTCATATTGGATGTGCAATATACACACACCCATTATTAAACAGTTTGTACTATGAGAAAAAAAAGATCTGCAAAACCGAACCTGGCACTAAGAAAAACAACATACCCATCCATGCTTTGTCTGCTGAACAACGCCCAAAGTGAATGAAAAAAAGGTTCTCAAATTCTTAATGCAGTAAAGTACCTTAATGGTCAAGACTCAAATTGCACACAGCAATTAAAACACTTCAGTAAGTCTGTGAGACGCTTTAAAGTTTCTTCAACTCTCGACAACTAGCAACCAAAATGTGAACAGCATTGCAGGTTCATCTACGGCTAGCAACAAAGTTATGTAGTATTCAGTTTTATCAGTCAGTGCAGTAATGCTGGCAATATGATGTGTTTATTACTGTTTTAAAAAGTGGTAAAATCAATTGACTTGCCCTTTATTTTTGCCCAAACTCTTTTATCATACAGCATATTTTAGGAAAGTACCCTTAACAATCTGTGGTTTACTATCTATGTTAGAATAGTAGAAGTGTTCAGTGACCACACAATACAAGACAGGTAATAAAATGTCCTAACTTCAACTGTGTATATGCATCAACCACTTAATGGCAAATTCATGAAACATGTCAAATCTTTGACATTACTGAAGTAAAACAACATTTTTAAAAGCGTTAGGGTAAAATTGACCAGCAGTGTACAGTTTCAACCTGTCACAAGTTTGTGATATCTGGTATTCTGAAATTATTCTAGTAATTAGTTGCTGATGATGTTGTTAGAAGACACCAGGCATATTTTCAGTTTCTTTCAGTTATAGATTAATTGACCTGTAACATTCTATATAATTGTTTCTGTAAAGTTGATGGTTTCAATAAGTAACAGAAAAGGGAAAAACTGATAAATGATCATACTCATTATAATTTGGTAGGAAAATACTGAAACTTTGAAGCCATTTAGAAAGAAAGGGTATGAAAATAGCAGATGTCTATAAAATAAATATGATAACAAAATGAATTTCAATACATCAACTAAAAGTATGTTTACCACATTAGAACTCCGTGTAAGTTGGTATCATATTTATAATTCTGTCATCAAATACCCTTTTTGCCGACAGCTCAATAAGTGTCGACCACTACAAAAATAATATTCTGTCACACTCATTTTATCTAGCCACAGCCTTCCAATAAGTGTGACCTATTTGTGATAAAAGGATAGCAGTAGGAATTACCTACAAGTCAATATTTTCCAAATATCATCATACATTCATTCAATCAACAGGAATGTAAGCAGTATGATATCTTTCCAATGTTTGATTAGTTACATAGTAATTATGACTGCTCACTTAAAAACTCCATTCATCTTGTTTAAGTATACACTTACGGTGTCAGACAAAAAAACATTCTATGAGCAGTGTTCTGTTATTACAGGACACAATATCAACTTCATTATACTTTAACATATAACTGTTCTCAATTGTTTTTATTTCTGAAATCCAGACAGTCATGTTGTACAGTGACCTGTTACAATAACAATGGCAACTCATCACCACATAGAAGTCGGAGCACTGTGGAAGTAATGACTTCAAAATGAATCTCAAATAGAATTTTTTCCTTGAAATATTAAGCTTTATACAGTATCGAGTCCAACCACCTGTTGGAGTCAGTAACACTCCATTTGCTTTACAAAGAAATGCACCCCAAGCTAGGTTCCCCTCCTCAAATAAGGAGTTTTCAGTGTTTAATTTTCCACTCTGCCATTCTTGTACTGGTATCATGTGTGCTGGACAACCAAGACCATGACAGCTGCTAAGGTGATTTCATGCATACACTTTGAGTGGCAGTGTGCCGTGCCATTAAATCTGAAGGGAGTGAGGGTCACTGAGCAGCCAGACAAAGACCTTGGAAGAACTTGACACCTTTGTGCTCCAAGTATTAGATTTGCCCTAAAAGAAATTTGAAGGTCAGGAGAACTACCACACTACTTCGGTCTGATGCAGAAGAATTTGTCAAAAACCCCCCAAAACAGAACTTTATGTAGAACACATTTGTCATCAGCGGACAATTTTGTTCTACCCAAAAAAAAGCTGAATTGTGGGGTTTTTTTTCAAAAATATGGAGCAACAGAAAAATGCTGTGCGTAGAGTCGACTTTACAAAGAGTTGAATACCCGCATAGTAAAATCCTACATACAGTGACACTATGGAATCTGAATGAAATGTTTTGCTGCAAGCCCTGGTATCAAAGGTTAAATCTTAACCGGTAATCTCAGTTATCATGATACTTTCTCATGCAAAGAAGAGTTAACGAAATATCCAAACTAAAGTTCATTGTTCAGCCAACAAAAGCCACGTCAATTAAATTGATGAAAAAACCCTAAACATTGGCACTTATTAATAACTGTTGAGAGAAGATCCAAGATCTTACCTGAAGGGAGTAAGGAAAGTCTAAGATGGTTGGAGTGTGGGTGGATCATATCAGCTACCGGTAGGAGGGAAAAGTGGGTTGCTATGCCGTGAGTCACTGGCAGCTGCCCTGACTGATGCTTCAAAATGACTCTGGTTCGGGGCATTTCTTTGTCAATTATTCATGAGCAAGGCCCCATTATTCACGCTAACTTTCAATAATGCTGTACAATAATGATGTGAACAAAATAATGGGTCGTTCCACTATAAGAAGGGGAGAAAGCCTGATTCTCTCATTCATATATCACATTCAGTGATACACTCCAATTAGATCTCACAGTTAATTGTAGCTTTTCAAATACTGCACTCCTGTTTCTACATATAGGCTACATAATTACAGGACTGGTTATTTCTCACAAGCCACAAAATGTTTTTTGTGATATATCATGTCTGGGCATACTTATTGGAAAATGAGGCATCTGAAGTCAAAATAATGTTCTGAGTTGGCTTGTCCATAACTGAACCCATAGTTGTATAGTTATTAGTTCGTTACTTTGGATCTGTACTTATTTGATAGAACCAAAAGGGAAGTATCATCTTCAAAAGTGTTGCTTATATTTGAGAGAAATACCACCCAGTGACTCAAAGTGAAACCGCATTTTTTTTCTTACAAATTCCTTCGCTTACGACTTACACCCACGCGTTATCGAGTTGCCCGGGCATGTCAGTGAGTTGGCGCTCCATTCATCAACTCAGCAGACTTGCTCCAAACGGACTGCACAGAACAATTGGAAGTAAATAATAACTTGTATGTCGTATGTTTGCTTGTACCGTTGGCAGTACAGCTAGCATATACGTCACTGAATTCTAAACAACAATGCTACAGAGTGATCCTGCCAAAATGCTGTACGTTAAGAAAAAAGACTTCAGTGAGCATCCGCCCACAGTACTGCCGCAGATACTCTATTCTTGTCGATCTATTGTCAGTAGCCAGCAGAGACGCTTAACTATGAAAATTGCACTGCATTCCGGCGGCGTAAATATTACAGCTATGCAACTTGGGCTTGTTTCCAGTGAATAGGAGGGACTGATACTTTAAGGTGGTTGGAAAGGCTAGAGCGTCAGTTATAAATTTCAACAAAACTATTAAAATATAAAAGTAGTCAACATTCTCTGTGGAATAAAAAAAACTAGACATTTGGGCACAAAGGCATTGCAGAGTTATAGCCTGTTAAAACTTCTGAAAAACTGACCAAATATGAAGAAGTTGGGGAGTCCTTAGTGTATTAACTATGGTAGAGGTCCCCTAGCTTTTAATAAAATGTTTGAAAAGGGAAGTCATTATTTGCTGTTTTCAGGAAAGTTTGACAAGGCGGTGCTGGCATTCAGAGTGAGTGACTGCTATTGTAAATGCATTTTTAGATTCTTTGAGTGTCAAAGAGGTGTCAAAAGTGAGATTAACCAAAAAAAACTGCTCTATGACTTCAAAAGAGGGGTGCAAATATGGCTTGTTTTCAACATTTTTGACAGAATAACAGTTTTCCTACATAATTGTATACCAATTTAATCCAACTTTGAAATGAGATATGGACATGGAATTTTACAGCCTATTAACAAGGTTACAGATAAGATTTGTACGGCACAATTTTCCTGTATTTGAAGTACTTTTGAAAATACTTTTGAAAAATCACATTTTGAAATTTGAAAGAATTTTTAATAATTTTTTGATATATAAACCCATGTAAAATCATAAAAACAAATTTTATTTACAAATCCTGCCGTACAAATCTTACAATAAATAGTGTCAACATATTTATAACTAATTTGGTAATATTAATACTATCCAATTATTATTAAATTCAAATATGTAAAAAAAATATGAAAAATTAAATTTTAATATTTACTGGTGTCATATTTCAAAATCATGGCTGCAAATATACAATTTATATCTTTTCTTTGGAGAAAATATTAACTAAGGGAGTTATTCTGAAAATCTTAACTAAATATCTTGATTCTAACACTTGAAATTTGACATTAACTCTGAGAAAAGAATTGGTGCAAAAATAGCCTTTCCAACCACCTTAAGCATGAATGAAATCTACTCCAAATTCAAGACCACAAAACATACACACCTGCCTGGTAGAACAATGCGATACTATTCATATGCAAATACCAAGTTCTCTCCTTTACTCTGCAGGGTATACATCAATTACCTAAGATGCAATATAAAACACAGCACAAACATCAAAATATTTCAAAATATGGATATGCCTACTCCTGAAACAATTTCACATAACAATGATCGAGGCAAGAAATTCACCTTCAAATGAGACTGAAGTGATGAAAAAGCTACAGTCAGCTTAGATTTCAAACTCTGTTGACAGATATATGAGTAGATTGTTGAAAATCAGTATTGCCTAAGAATTTGTGTTGAAATTTGCTTTGTGCAAGCGACAGTAAACAAAACACATCTCACCTCACCAATGTAGCAATACTGATACTAGCAACTACCGGTAAGCATATATCTCCCCTTTCTAATTGTGTGCAACACAAGATGTAATAATTCAGTCGCAGGATAATCCCAAAGCAAAGTATCCTTAATGGTGAAAATCATGCGTAGTGGCATATAATCAACAGATATACTTCATGCCACATTACAGGGCACTCTTGTAAATTTATTTCATTGTCAATGTGTTGGATTTCACAGTTATAATTCTCATTCATCAGTTCCTTCAATAATGTGTATTGTACCAGTGTTTTCATTGCAATTTTATAGATTGGAATATAAAAGCCACTGAGGATTTAAATTACCCCTTTTGCCACCATGGTGTGGCCCTTTCCTTCTCTTTCTATGGCAAAGTTGGACCTCTACATTAGTAAATGGGGTAGACAGGTAAGGAGTGCTTATATATATTTTGTATGCAAGTACAACATTGAATTGAGAAACAGGTCTTGTCAAATAATGATCACAAAGTGTGTTGCCAGGACAACTGCTACAGAGGAAATGGAAAAATGCAAATGAAGTACATTTGATTGAAGCAAGCAACTGCCATATCAGCCAATCAGAGCAATGAACAGTACATTGCTACAAGAATTGCCACACAGTTTGATTCCTTGGCAAACCCAAGGTGAAAAGACTACAGATGAGGAAGCTAATAGCAACCAGATCATGTGATGTCAAGAACAGTAAGGTCATGTCCTGCTAAAACTCTGACTTGATCCACAACAAATTATTTATTTGAAAATCAAACTTGTATATTCAACAAAAATAATGACGGGCGATGAGCACAACATTCGATATTGCTGTACTAACTCTCATGTGATAGTAATTGGTGTAAATTTGAAAGATGTAATTTCATTGAGTTTTATAACTAAATCTTTTGTTTGGTCAAATATTATATTATACCGTTATATGCACACAGAGAATAGATACTAAGTTTGGCAAAATATGGCTAGATATTCAGACATAACTGTTATAATCTGCAAAGAGTATACTATTTTATTGATTTTGAACAGTCTGACATTTTTAATGGCGTATAGTTTTCTTTACACATTTGACATATTAAAAGATTGAAGTAGAGGAATGTGAATAAGTTTTGGGCCATTTCAGAAATTAATCACTTGGGATCTCTACCATACCAAAGAATCAAAATCAGATTCTCTTTGTTTAACTGTGTAAATATTTCTCTGGTTTCCAAAGAACTGTTGCTACAAAGCAAATAACAGCGTATGCAATGTAAACCACATTTTCTACAGTGGCTGGTCATGCTGGAACTTCACTCTGACCTTTGACCCTTCTTTGCTTGGTGGCTTAACTACACCCATGTACCCTGACACTCTTAACAATAGATGCCTTTCTATGCTACTTTTTCTATAACCAAGACCAACAATGTTGGTATACCTGTTAAAAATTTTGCTGTAAGTTAGGGGATAAATTCAAAAACTTATTAATGCAACTTGTTAATTATCAAGATAGGCGTACCTTTGAATATTTAAATTTGCACTTGAAATTTCCAGAAAGACAAGAAATGGATTTATTTTTATCGTTTTTATGAAAAAAAATTCAATTTCCAAATTCCATTAATGTTACTATGAGAAGTAAAACATATTTATCAAAAGAAATTCATGTTGTCCCCAAAATAGCAAATCCTTTTCAAAGGTTATAAGTTATCCGATTTGATTGGCTGGCTTTTACGTTTGCATAAATTTAATCATTGAACCTTAAAATTAAATGTCATGATACCAGTTTGACAAAAAAAATATTGAAGAGAAAATTAAAATGTTAAGCTTTCCTGACATTTCAAAAACACTAGGAACAAAACATGAAAAAATGTAATTTTTCCCATGACAATTCATGAAATTCTGTGACATTGCATGAAATCTAACAAGTCAGTAAATGTAAAAATGAGCTGTCATGAGAAAGGGTAATTTTGTATTAAAATGTTGATAATTCCTTATGACTGTTCTTTAATTGCATGAAACACTGCATGACATTTAACAAGTCAATAAGTGTTTACTGGGCCCCCATCAGAAAATGCAATTTTTTCACAAAACATGTTCATCACACCACCCACTCATTACAGTTTATCTGAGGTCAGGGGTTACACTCCAGGTTGAAATTCCCCCGAAGGTAATTCATGTGTATACTCGTGACCTAATTTTTTGTCTTCTTTCTATGTCATAGTATAATTGCGGTTTTTTTGCATCTATACTTTGAACAGATTTTGATTAAAAGAAGAAGGAAAATGTGCCATTGGTAGACGAGACATTTTCTAAAAATATGATTAGAAAATTACAAAAAAAATGTTGAAAAAAAGACACATACTGGTATGTGTACAAGCAGTCAGGACCAATATCCTTAGTAGACATTAAAAACCGATATGTTTTCTTTCTAAAATTTTTATCTACTAGTGATTTTCTCTGGTTTATGGATGAAAAAGTCACCACTTTTGTTTTCATTCATCATTTCTCACTTTCTCAGTCAGCTTTGACAAAGGGTGACTTACAAACTCTTTGGAAGGCAGAGATAGTTACAAAACACTGTGGAAGGCAGAGATAGTCATAGAAAGTCTACGCCAGGAGATAACATGAAAGCATTAATTAAAGGGAAAAGAAGTGTTCTTAGTAAAACCATATTTTACAAGTCCTGTCAGCAGAGACTTTGTTTCTTATCGTCATGGAGATATATGAGTTCATTTTTTCTTGTTCTTTATTAGTTCTGCCGACAGTGCTTTCATGATCGATGAAATTTCAACCGTATTATTACTGCAATGAATTGCTTTTCTTTACAAAAATAAGATTGATTTTAGCCTATATTGTGTGACATCAATTTCAACTTAGGAAAGCATTAATGTATGATTTTTAGTAAAAGTTTTGATCAGAAGTGAATTTGATGTAACAGTGGGCTGCAGTAAAATTTAGGTAATAATTTTACACTTAAAAAACCTGGATGAAAATACAGACAGAGATATATAGTAGTCATTACGTTTTCTCTGTTTGTCATCCATATTGACTTTGTTGATGTTTACTTGCCAATCAGACTACACCAGATTTACATGCAAGTTGATAATTTTAGCTTTTTGACTCTTGTGGAAACTATTTGAGCTCTTTATGAGAGAGATGTAATTTGCAATCAAATTAGTTTTAACTAGAAGCAGAGACAGCTAGAAATAAAAAAAACATCGTTTGTACAAGTGTCAGCTGCCAACCATTACCAGTTAATAATTATGACATTTGTTGGTCTTGATATAGTAAAATTCTACATGAATTTCTTATTTCAAAAACCAACAAACAATTTCTTTCAACACTATCATACCATTAAGCTACATGATTAGTAAATACAGCAAGATCATCTTCCTATTTGTTCACTTCTTACATGTTGCTATATTCTTATTTTGTTCTTTCTAACACAAGGTTTAATTTATTAAGGCTTAACTTTTTACCAAGTGCCATCGACTCTGATTATGAAATTCACAGCAGAAAGGCCAGACTTTGCAAGTAAATAATCCAAGATTTACAAAAGACCCAACCAGGGGAAAGATCACATGACATTTTCCCTTTCAAAGACTGTATAAACTGAATATATTCCTGCAATTATGCAGAACAAGGGGTCCTACGAGAGGAATTGTCACTTAATCCTTGCTGTTTACATTTCTGTATGATTCAAAATATTTTTACCATCTGTCAGGATTCGGACAATATGAAATGTCTTTTTATTGCAATCATGCTTAACTTTACTGTTGAGATTGACAGATCTTCATATACAAATTATATGAGCACTTTTAAGTTATTTTCTGATCATGAAAAATAATTTACAAAGGATGATGTTGTGATTGTTCTCATTGGTGTACAAAAAATGATTTACAGTGTAGAATTTGATCCGGAAAGCACCATCAACATGAACATCAATAACCATTAAGAATGAAAATTGAGAGAGTGTGGACCTACCTGTTGATCAAATCTACTATCTGACATACTTGAATCCTCTCTGGATTGCAGTTTCCGTGGAGATTGCCGGCCCGTTTTGTTTTTATCTGGACTTTTCCCATGATCCCTTTCACTGTGACTTTCTTTCACTGGGCTAGCAGATGTGCTGGGTACATGTTCTGTTTCCATGTTATGTGTAGTTTCTGGATGTCGTTGGGGTTTAACACTGCTAAAAAAAAATTGTTAGGACAACAACATCAGTGAGACCATTGATAACAACACAATAAAATGGACAGGAAAAATTATTTCAAAGAGTTCGCTTTAGGGCACTTTTATTCATGATACACTCTGCTACCCATTGGCTTCTAATTCAATTATTGCTGTTGCTTTGCTAACGTTTTTTTTGCCCATTTGATTATTCTGTGCCTTTTCCCCACCTTAGTATTACATCAAATTACATCAATTTATGGAAACAGTAAGACCTGAACATTTTTTCTGTCGACACACTCTGTTTTACAAATTATTCAGCCTGGGCTCAATCATAATTAAAAGACACAAAAATTTAAACATTTAAAATAATATATTTTGAAGTATTTGTTTAACTGTCAAAATATTGTCCCCATTTTTGAACCACTCACTTATTTTCTTCATCATTGCCTTATCAGTTTCCTCACTATTGTGTAAAAATAGCTGATGCATAATCAGTAAAATTGACAAAAAATTTCTGACTGATTGTTAGGCTTCCGGGCATTCTCAAAATTAAACTCTTAGATTTCAACAGTAAAGGTATCTAATGGGTGGCCCCCTGGTAACCTGATTACATTTTCAGGAACAGTCTCTCTTAGTGTTGAACATCAAATGCCGTCATCATCCTCTCTAAGTTACCATGGCAACCTGGCATCAGCACTCAAGGGCAGTTTGCACTCTTACAGTTGACAATGTACTTATTATCCACCACTCCATTTCTGGGAGCATGGCTTCATTTTCCATCGATTTGTCTCACATTTCACTTATTAGTTTTCAGGGCAAATCAACCACCAGTTCACAAATCTCCATCCACTTCTCAATAATGAGAAATAGCACAACTTCATATAATTCTAAGTTTCTCGTTTGGTTTTAAAAGCATATGTGATCCACGGCTCAATATTTCATTTCAGCACACTATGGTCATTTTTTAAGCTCATACTCAAGCCATTAATCCTTCATTTCATAAATTCATTTTTTTTCTTATAGAAAAATGCACGGTTTAAAAGGAGAATTGAAGTCCGTGCCATGATACAGAAAAATTTGTGTATGATCACTCACGGGTTGACCATATGGAGTTTGTTTTGTCAATTATACCTCTCAAAAGGAAAGGTAAAAACAGGAGGCCATTGAAAAGACTCGTACAAATGTCACAACTCTTGTTGACTTGTCATTTACATTGTAGGGTACGCTGTATCTAATTCCCTTTTCTCCAAAAGCCTGCCCTCTGTGTGATGGACTCGACCTTTTTGGTCCCACACCCACAATGCAACGGTTTGAAAGGATTGCTCCCTCTGCCCGTTATCATAACACTTGCAATTTAAACAACTATGCCTCTTTTTACTTTTGCAGGAGGTGATACTGCACAGCATTGCACCATGGGAAAAGGCAACTCGGGATGAATTCTGGGAACACAGAATACCAAACTGGCAAATGCTCCTGTTAAACCAGCTAGCATGTTTTGAATGGCCAGTGTGTAATTTTATGTAAGGTAAATGTATGGTTTAGACACCAGAGAGTGCACACAATTGTTAACAGTATCGATAATTAATCACAGTATTGATAATTACCAAGCATCATACAAAATGATGAAAATTATGAGTTATGTCATTTAATCATCGATACATTTGCCGTCTCCTAGCAACATAATAACTTAAGACATTCCATTTTATTACGCATTGCTAAATTGAACAACCAGATATGGATGAAGAAAAATACCGTAAAGGTATTTATCAATTACGCTATGTGAGTACAGTTCAGCCTAAAAGCAGTTTCTATGACAACTATATGTATTTTGGTTCCCCTACCATGGATCTGCCCTGTGTAGAGTGAGTCCAGCATTCAATATGACCTTAATCAGGTTTTGCAATTGTGAGGGAGCACTGTAATGACGTCAGCTATTCAAAGAAAGCCCACAATATGTGAACATTGTATCTGTTTACCTTTGGATGTTGAATACAGCTCGGCAAAATGACACTTGCTGTATTATTACTGTATTATTGTCAAGCCTCAGTGTGACCATTATGAAAATCTGTTGCTTATTAACCAATGGAGCTTCCATTGTGTGTGTTTCCTATATGAATTCTCCAGCCAAAATACAAGTCTGGCATTCCACTGTGATTTTTTGTTTGTTTTACATTTCATTTGGGTAATGTGAACTGCTAGAATATACAAGTATATCCACGGTTAAATCAGTGCAATCTTGAAAAACAATTCTTAGCAGGATATCATTCATCTCTCCACTGCAAGGCCAAACTATTCCATCTCCAAAAAATACATGATCACCAATAATAATAAGCAATTCTCATGATGTGATGGTGTGAAGTATTAAGAAAAGATTTCTGGGCAAACAAAGTGATTGTGGAGAACATCAATCTCTCTACTGATCAACCCATGTTTATGCTAAAAGGTAACAGTTTCTCTCCACACCTGTTTAGGTCCAACATTCCCTGATACAGCTTGACAATTTTGACTCTGTGCAAGTAAATTTAAAAGTACCATGATAAAACCTACGTATTTGCCCTTTTTGTTGTATGGAACACACAAGCTAGGCATGTGGTACCCCATGCAGTATTTGTGACACTTCAGTGAAATCTGCAGACCTGACCAACTCGTACGCATTGAAGTCAAAACTAATTTGTAGCGTTATTTTTGTAAATGGTTTATATCGATTAATGTATTCTTGAGTGACTTGATGCCTAAAGCCATTGCAAGCACATTATCCATTAATCTTGATGACATTACTACTCATCACATCACTAGAATTGAGTGATTTTTGTCACTTTTCAATTCACTTTTAATTTTCACCAGTCATCGGAATGGCATTACCAATCAACACACACGGACTCTATCTGAATGCTGGCTCATCTACATACAGGGTTATACCACTATCTACGATCTGAACATTCTCTCTGAACCTCTACTCTGTATTTCTTCTTGATAATTTTGTTCAGAATTTATGCAATGGCGCGGCAGGAGATTGGAGACAGGCGTGTGCAAGGTTACAGTTTCATTCTTAGATTAGTTTTGCTTGTATTTGCCACAAACAGAGTTTGACATGATGCAAAAGAGGACCGGATTGACCTCTCTTGGGTAAGATACCCCCCATCCCCTGCATTGATCCTTCATGGGTAGTGCAACCCATGCATCCCTTGCATTGACCCTTCAAGGGTAAGGCACCCCCCCCTGCATTGACCCTTCATGGGTAGGGCACCCAGCCCCCTGCATTGACCCTTCAAGGGTAAGGCACCCCCCTGCATTGACCCTTCAAGGGTAGTGCAACCCCCCTGCATTGACCCCTCATGGGTAAGGCACCCCCCTGCATTGACCCTTCATGGGTAAGGCACCCCCCTGCATTGACCCTTCAAGGGTAAGGCACCCCCCCCTGCATTGACCCCTCATGGGTAAGGCACCCCCCTGCATTGACCCTTCAAGGTAAGGCACCCCCCCTGCATTGACCCTTCATGGGTAAGGCACCCCCCCCTGCATTGACCCCTCATGGTAAGGCACCCCCCTGCATTGACCCCTCATGGGTAAGGCACCCCCCCCCTGCATTGACCCTTCAAGGGTAAGGCACCCCCCCTGCATTGACCCTTCATGGGTAAGGCACCCCCCCTGCATTGACCCTTCATGGGTAGGGCACCCCCCCTGCATTGACCCTTCAGGGTAAGGCACCCCCCTGCATTGACCCTTCAATGGTAGGGCACCCCCTGCATTGACCCCTCATGGGTAGGGCACCCCCCCTGCATTGACCCTTCAAGGGTAAGGCACCCCCCTGCATTGACCCCTCAATGGGTAAGGGCACCCCCTGCATTGACCCCTCATGGGTAGGGCACCCCCTGCATTGACCCCTCATGGGTAGGGCACCCCCCTGCATTGACCCCTCAATGGGTAAGGCACCCCCCTGCATTGACCCTCATGGGTAAGGCACCCCCCCTGCATTGACCCTTCATGGGTAGGGCACCCCCCCTGCATTGACCCTCAAGGGTAGGGCACCCCCCCTGCATTGACCCCTCATGGGTAAGGCACCCCCCCTGCATTGACCCTTCAAGGGTAGGGCAACCCATGCATCCCTTGCATTGACCCTTCAAGGGTAAGGCACCCCCCCTGCATTGACCCCTCATGGGTAGAGCACCCCCCTGCATTGCCCCTTCAAGGGTAAGGCACCCCCCTGCATTGACCCCTCATGGGAGGGCACCCCCCCTACAGAGTATTGATCCAAGAATGGAACATTTCAATAAAGAGTGACGTCAATATGATGTTCATTTGCATACATCAAAATGCAGCGTACAACATTCTTCATGGGAATATGATATCAGTTAATACATGTAAGTCCCACATTCACAAATTTCCTTGTTATTATATTGATCAAATGTAACGTCATTTTGTGGAAAAATTACACTTTGAGTCTTTTTCCAGTACCAGTTCTGGGATTTTGAAGTGCTTTAACAATTTCATTGCATTGTGTCTCTAGGACATTGTATACTGAGAGGCAGTTTTTACAGTTATGAAATGTTTGTGTAGGAATTAAATTTACGCTTGCTTTTGCATTTGAATTGATTGACATGAAAACACATCATTTCATTGAGACTTCGTATATTTTTTACAAAATGGGAGTGGAATGATATGAAACAATAAAAGATTAATATTTATACCATGAAGCAAATAGACACAGAGACAAATTTGAAAAATAATTTTGAAAACTAATTTTCCAAGTAAAATGAACTGTTAAGTATCGGCAGTGCAGAATTGTTTGTTTGTGTTCCAATGGCAACCTATTTCTGATCAATATTGAGTTTCCTGCAAAGGGCTTAACACTTCAATCGGTATATAGTGCTCAGCAACAATGGTAACCATGACAACTCTTAATTGCCATATTCATGTTTCAAAGGGACCCCCAAGGTCAGTTGTAAATTGCAAGGAAGCAATCAACATGAATTTTTACAGGTTTGAACAGCTAAAATATGCTTGATCATCCAGATGGCAAAAAATATAATTTGGTGCTGTGTTTTTTCAGAAAATAAAATACCAAGTATTTGTGATCAACATGAAATTTTGATATCTTCAATGCAACAGTTTACAACATTCAATATATTGCAAATTCTAATTTGTCTGAATGTCTATTTAGCAAACACACTATCTGTCAATATACAGTGTATTTCTTGGTTACTGCTGGTGTGCACTTAAGTTTGTATACAAAAGATGACCTTTGAACTTTAAGGTCACGCATTTTATTGTGTGATTTAAACATATGGCCTATCAAGTTTGCTTGTTAAAAATTTAGAATTACAAATGCCTCAAATTTTCCCCTGAGACTGCATAAATTTCATGATAAATTTTGGCACTGAAAATCTGTTTCTTTTTCTATCACAGTGTGATTCAAATTGTACAAATTTCTGTAACCTCATATTACTATCTCTGACAAATGCCAACTGCACTGAAAGCATCTTCTTCAATCACACTAAAGGAAAAGAAAATCACAGGTACATATAGATCACAAAATGGAATTTTCTAACTGTATGAATCAAAGAAAACATGATTCTCTTCATAGAGTGATAAATCTGTGGGAATGAATTGACCTCAATTTCAAGTTCCAGTGAAAATACCACCCACAAATAAATGAGTACTTCAAACAGCCTTATAGTGCCTGGTGAATGAGGTCAAACAGAGAAAATAGTCTGTGTACATGACAGCTTTGCAGGCTATTAAGCCCACATAGGCAGTTTTTCTTTTCAATTTAAAATAGTCAAACCAAGTCAGTTACCATCAAAAGGAAAAAAAATGACCATTTTTATTTGGTGCATGTCTTCCCCAAAAATGTATATGATTGTGAGTCAGTAGTTAGATTGACAATTTATCTGCTCTCTGTATTAAAATACAACAAACAGCATATACCGGTATTTTCAGACTTTGAAAAAAAAAACACCTTCCACAGCTGAGAAGCAAACCATTATTAACACTAATTGAAGAAAACAATGGGTGATAATTGTACTTGTGGACTGATTACTTTATTGTCTAATAGTAAAGACTGTAACATATCACGTCATTGATGATTCACATTATTCAACACTACACACACAGACACATCACAGATAACAATGAGCTATAATGGGCAATTGGATGTAAGACTTTATGGAGTTTCCCGTGAAACGCTAAACACTTGTTTACCACGGCGGATGGAGTGTACAACTTGAAACAACAGTAGGGCTGGAAACAGCCATTTATTGCACAATATGAAATAATGTCTCTATGTCAAATCATTATTTTAGATCTTTCACAGAGTTGATGAAAGGGTTGATGATAGTAAAACAAATCTCCTTCCTTTTCAGATTTGTCTATCATTTCTTTATATACCAGCAACAATCCTAAATATATTACTCTCATAAGCTAATTGGCCCAATTACACAACAAACAGTACAAAGTTTACAAAGGTGTGGCTGGTCCCCTTCAAATGTTACCCATCATGAGATGAGATGATAATCCGTTTGGAAGGTGCAACCTTGCAGTGCAAACTCTATCAATCATTTTGAGTGTTTCAAAAATTTGATTTGAATCACTATATCAAATTTATTGACAAATATTCAAACATACTGATATCGTGTGTGAAAATTGCCATGCATATGTTACTTTTGCAATGATCAATGTGGTTGCATTTATATTGTCACAAAAGTGTTAAACTTTATAGTATACTCTGCTAAAGGAAAGTTGAAATTGTTCTTTCATCAGGGAGAATGAAAACCGGGTGTCATCGTGCAAATATTTGATTTCAGAAGAAAATTTCCTCAAAGTTATGATAATTGAAATTCAAAATGGAAACCAGTCTCAGTAATAACTAATATGGCAAATGTTTTTATGAAAACAAGATTGTTAAAACAATTTTCTCTACAAGATTCAAAATGAGTTGTTATAAGTTTTAGATAACTGACAAATAATGAGATTCAAGATTCTGAACATTTGGCCTTTGAGTGCATTCTGTTTCAACATAAAACAACACACTCATCTAACCTTTACCCTTTCCCCACCATGGTTTGGCCCAAAGCCATTGTTATCAATGGTGATTGTGGACCTGTACATACGGAATTGGGGGTGAATAGGTTAAAAGACTTCACACCTCTTTACTATTGTATGTATAATTTGGAATACACTCTCAATCTACACTTGACTTTTCTGATTGAGAATCACAAGAGCCATACTGACCAAAGCAGTGTTTAGGATAATTAAAATTTGCATGTAAATTATTCAATATCAATGGGACAGTGGTTTCTTCAGTTTAATTCAAGGTGTCCTGAAACCAACACAATAATATGTATCATTATGTTGTGTGAAACTCTCTCATTTAATCCAAAACCTATTGTGCACAGCAGGGATGTCTTCACACACTGTTTGGAGCAACAGGAATATCTGCTTATGTGGAATTCAAGTCATAAGTGACTCACAAGTTAGGATGTATGACTCATCTAGCTGACCATGACCTAATTCTTTGACTGACTTTCCTTCCAACATAAACAATACGATAAATGAATTCTAAGTAGTGCCCTATTTGTGAATAAAAACTGTAGAACCATTATCAGAAATTTGACGCAACACAGTGTATGTTTCAGGTAATTTAACACAAGGAGGTTCCATCCTACAGATGAAATGATGCATATACTTCCTAAGCATGCATTATATCTCAGAAAATACCTTTCATCTCCTCATAAAAACAGAAAAACAAAAAATTTCCATGTGTCTAGTTACTACAATTTCAGTACTGTTTTTTCATTTATTTATTTATTTGTCTGTTGTTGTGTTTGTTTGTTGTTTATAAAAGAGGATAGATGTAGTAGTTGGAATAAACACACACAAAATTATAATATGCCCAAATTATAAAAATATGAATGTTTTGTGGAAACTTGAAAATATGTTTTGGCACTAAACCAAATGAGAAGCTCAAATTTGTAAATCTTACTCATTTTGTAGGAATTTGCCAATAAACTTATGTAGGAAAATACTCAGGTTCACGACATTTTAAAAAGGGTCAGTCAGGTCAATAGAAACATACATGTATTTTCTTGATATTACATTCATGACAAATCATGCTGTTCGGTGACATATGTAAAAATAAAAAAACAATACAGCTTTTAAAAGCCCTAATGAATCAATGGATAGTAACTCTGGAACAGTGACACAACAATGACACCTAAAATGTGATGGAAAACTTCCGTAGAAGAGGCTGAACCTTGTCAAGTTTGAGAAAAAATGTTGTAGTTTTAATGAAATAATTCATACATCTAAATCGTAGTTTCGTTGAAGCTAGGGCATATCCTGGGCAGAGACATAGAACTCTTGGTGGGAAAATTCTGTTTGAGATGAGGGAGTTTGGGAGAATCGAGTGGTGCCTTTTTGATGGTGTTCAATAAAGTGATACAAAAATCATTCGCTCGGGCCTAATTCTAAAACAAACTCTCTCTCTCTCTCTCTCTCTCTCTCTCTCTCTCTCTCTCTCTCTCTCTCTCTCTCGTGCATTGTCATTTTAAGGTCACACATATAAAGTGCTTTCAATTTCATTTACCATTGTCATTTTTAGATTTATTAAATGCTGGCAAAATAGAATTTGATTTTGGCTCTTCATTCCGCCTTTCCTTGACGGAACCATTCAAAATCTGTAACCAACGCCACCACCGTGTGTATGTGGTTACTGAAGTCAAGGGAAAAAAAACGTTATTCCGGGGCGAGACGAGACCCTCCAGTTCTTATATTACTGAGTCGATCGAGCTTCTCGACCAGTCAATAATTTGAAACAATGACAAGAGATAACTGTGCCGAAGTGTAAAGTTGTCAAAGAGGTGAGAGATTTACAGATACTGCAAGCTAACCGCAACAGATATTTCGGAGAATAGCAATTGTTAAGATGCGTCACACTACGAGAACACACCTGTCAACGACCAGGAAATTGCGACTGAAAATTTATAATAACTTTCCGGTGACGGCCTTTTCTGCATTTAGGAACACGTTTACGATCGGAATTTTGTGTACCAATAACGGACTATCGGGCAAACGATCTCCACGCACAGACAATAGATATCAAGTTTCACTTTTATTGTACGGCTGGGTCACCATGACACACCGGCACCCGAGAACAGCCCGCTCAAGTACTGCTTTAGGTACTAGTAGAAATGAAACGGTTCTGTAACCTCAAACCTTTCACGATCTACCTTACCGCCTGAAGTACACCAAGTGACAAACGTGCGAACAAAATTCAGGAATAGTGAAGATATTTCCCCTTCCTCTTTGCCTACCGATATTGTTTTACACTCGGACCGGCAAATAGATATGGTATTCTCTTCAATAGCAACAAACAGCGGCCATTTTGAATCGAAAACGAGATCGCCCCTTTTTTAATTGACCCGGGAATAGATATTGTACTCGCCGTACTGTAATTATAATAAATGGTATCAGCGATATCGTTATGCCCATGGAGAACTACTACATTATTGCATTTACTCTGGAAATATAATGCTTTTGGTAATTAGCAATTAGCAAAGTGACACTGGTCGCTCTGCTCTGTCCCTCAGTGCTCACTTAATATAACAAAGAGCGAAGGACGCACCGAACAGTAATTATGCTTTTGTGATGAAAAAATAATATCTTGGATTTTTATTAACAAGAACTGGACCTACAGTAACATCGCAAAAATAGGTAAAACAGTACATCAGATAGAGGACTGGCTTAATGCGCGTAAGGCCAGCCATGGCAGTTTCACTAAAAATATCGACTTAAATATAAACGCACAAAGGACCTTGGTATTGACATACAGCTTGGCCATCGTGCGACGCGCATATGCCCATTAGTGACAAAGTGTGCGATGTTTGCATGTAACGGGCCGCGTACTCGATAAAATGTTGCAAATTTTTAATTGGATCACTCGATAACGGGCACGATAGACACTTAAACTGACTGTTATAAATGCCCCAAAATACGTGAAAATACCTCCACACGCATAAATGGTTCGATGAAAATAAGCACGAAAAAGAATAAAAATAGCTAAGCTGCAATTGGCAAGTGGACGTAGTATGTTGAACAGCGAAGCACACCACCTGAGCGAATCCACGGGAAACACGGCGTCCCCAGCTCGGGTCAATAAACGGTATTCTAATTTAGCGCTCGTTGGCACTTCGGCTCGTGAAGCCTCATCAGTGTGCGGTATCAAGGATAAACGAGGGCAGCCTAATTGTCATAAACAACGTGAATGACGATTTTGCAAATGAAGGGGTCATGAACTGGTCTAACACAATAAACGTTGGTGCGCGTCAAAAGAAAGGCGTCAATAAAAGAGTGGCTCACCTAGCGCTCGCATCCTGACTGTAGTCCGGTTTGTACTCCTGTAAAATGTGCGGTAAGGCCGTCCCTGATCGATCCGCCATGGTGGAAGAATTTGTACAGTCACCTGGGACATCAACTCACTGTTGAAATCAGACCAGGAAGCCCATGAACGGTGATAGTATAGTGTGACCTCGGCGAGATAGTGAGGGCTTAGCCAGTGAAAATGCCGCGCTGCGGTTTGTTGTCACTGCGCTATTTTGTTTATCACATGACTTTGTATGGGAGCGCTCTATGGTAACTTCGAGTCACGTGATCGCAGCTGTCCCTGAGAAACCTGATAGCGGAACCACTGAGTGGATACAATATCTGCTGGGCCGTTTCTGCGTTAAACATCACCGAAACGCATGGCGCCGGACCAAAACCAATACTGCATGACCATTCGTACTTTTATTTATATTATCACAGAAAGTTAGGAAACAAGAAAAAGATCGCTGTTATAGTTTTTATTTCAAGTCGGATGCCCCTTTCTCAAGTTGATGTCGACATCCACGGTACCACATACACGGATGAGTAAACTGTTACCCTTCTAAGTTATTGCTTTTCTGTTGTTTCCTTTTTTCTGCGAACATTCACATTTTCTGTCTTTATTTTGTTTTTGCTTCATTGCAAGCATATTTTCACTGCGTTTTATTGTGGTTTAAATCAACCGATTACCACGTAGAGCCTACGTACGTACACAGTCCGTATTCTCGTCACAGTATATTGTTTTCGCCCGCTAGCTTCTTGTGGACTTACCTCAATTGTTTTTCTTCCAACTTTAATAGATCAATCTTTTTAATAAATGACCTTTATATTTTATTCTTGAATAAATGAAGCTGAATACGTAATAGTGTTATACAAACAGAATGATTGTGTGTAAGCTACCAGGCAAATTACTTAAAATGTAAAATGTTCTGCTACAATTGCCTTGCATTTTATGCAGTGAGATTTTCGTACTTATTTTTTTTATATCATTGTACAGCGATTTCCCGGGGACCGTCAAGAAGATCAACGACATTTCTTGCCTTCCTCGATCACCAGTCGATCGAATACAAAGTACACAGAAATATGACGTAGCTGACCTTATAAACGTGTGCACGTCTACAAATACGCCTGCATTTCGCACAATTTTCAATGGTGTCCGTCGCGCTTCAATAACGTACCTTGATATGTTAGAGCCTTTACGTGATATATGTTACTACTTCAAAGTCGATTCGTATTGTTTATCATAATGTTTGAAGTTTTTAGCAGGAAGTGTAGTAGTGAATGGTGTTGTATCTGAAATGACCCTGCAGAGTCAGAGCATAATCACAGCGGTGAATAAAAATAGTCTGGAAAATAACCTTTTCTTCGCGCGTTGTTGCGCTAAGTCAACTCACGCTGGTCAGGTGTACATGCCGAAACTTTTTAAATCATGTAGTGAATGCATGTACATTGACAGTTTGTCCTCCTTATAATTAATTATCCTAACAAATATAAACACTGGTCAATAAGCCAAGAAGACATCTATAAGGTTGTCATTGATACATTCCATGGAGTTTGATGACATTAACGCATTACATTAAGTTTTTTATACATATTTTATGACACAGATGAAGGTATGGTCACTATTTTCATGCATTTAAAAAATGAATTAATGCGATATTAAAAACTAAGAACATATAAATCTGTGTTTCATCGCAATGCAATTATCTCAAAACAGACGCCAGCTTTTTCATCGAAGGCATGAACAAATTTACGCGATGACTGGTATACACTTGCCATCTAGACATTTTGTAGAGTGTCTACTGATAGTAGGCCTATAGACGAGAGAGAGAGGGAGAGGGGGGACCTTGCTTTGAAAGAGTTCTTTATCTTTATCATTTATAATTTCAGCAACAAAATTCTGACGAGAATAACGCACTTGTTCCATCGTTTGTAATTTGCAATGTTACAGTGTGGGTGTGGTGCATAAGAACATTTGTTTTGACTGAGAGTTCATATACTATCATTGGCACGGGACTTGATATTATAATACTTGGGACTCTTGGTGTAGTTTACCTTTGAGTTCGGGCATTAGTTTGTATAGTTCTTTCATGTTTTTTTTCAGGCAAAAGGGTATTTTGTAAAACATGATTGGAACTAATTTGGGATAATCGGATGGTGAAGTAGTGTCGGTTTAATGTAGAAATGTAAGTTTATCTGCTTTTCTCTTTAAGTTATACACTTGTTTTTATGAGTATTTGTAATATTGGAACATTCAGCTATAGGGCACCCAACGCTTTTGAGAAATTTGAAAAATATGAATAGCCAATTATCCAAAATTAGTTCCAATTGTGTATAGTGGATCGCAAAGATAACCGAAAAATGGTGACATACTAATCACAATATTTATGGGACCTGTCGCACGAGGCTATTTCTACAACATCAGTAACCAAACTTCCGTCGGATTCGTTGCTTTATCATTCTCTCTTAGAGCGGAAACACAGATTCCGACGGTAGGATTGATGTTTTGTTTTGAAGTTTTTTTGTGTATTGTACACTCATAAGAAAGACCGCTCAAAATATAAGAATATAGGACGAGTCGCTCGAGAAGCTTGCGAGCTCCATATCCATTGCAACAGAGGGACGGTCGAGGGTGTGTGAAAACAAGATCAAAATCGTTGCCTTGTTTGGTGGCGCCCAACATTGCCCCAGAGACCGGACACAAACAGAAAACCTCAAACTAGCAAAACAGAAACGAAGGTAAATCACCGATTCTGGTCAGCAAACATTATCAGTTTATCAGATTATATTTATGTCATTTTTGACATTATATAGTAAAGAGGTTTTTATGCAGACGCTGAAACATACTGTGCCCGAGATTTTTCTTTTACGTCACTCAGTCTACACCTGACACGAGTCTCCCAGGTGCCTGTGGTGTGAAACTGATATTGTACATGTCATATGTCGGATGTCGGCCAAACTTTGTTTCACATAGCCCCTAACCCTCTATACTGAAGTAAATTTCTCAGCATAAAGGTTATTTCATGACCAGTCGTAGTACTCGCAACAGCACCGTCAACACCACGTTTTCAAACACTCATTTGAGTGGTTCGGCGACTACGCTTATCCGCCCGTTCTGGTGTTTTTTATCCAGGATCCGTTCTTACTCCTTATCAATATTTTTCAGTTTTATAAATCGTGAAAATCAGTTTGGTTTCCTGTTACAATGCGTACTAGTCCTGTGTTTAATTTCTTTTTAGCGGTATTTTATTGTTACGTGATGTTGCTATGGCGCTACGGCAAGGAAGTTACATGCAACTCACGGTTTGTCTGCACTGTCAACTTTTTACCGCGCCGCACCAGCCTTTGTTCTTACTTACACCATAGACATTAAAGGTATTCGGTCACCTGTTTTTTAATAGCCAATCACAGATTTTACGCGGGTGGCCTTTTTAAAAATGGCGCCCAACACGACCAGCCATGACATACTTAGCAGCGTCGTCTGCATAGCCTTTGACGCATCAAATATGGAGGCGCGACAGCTTACGAGGTAGAACTCTAAGCCCCGCCCCTTTACCACATATGGAATATGCAAATTTACGGTGACCGTGTACCTTTAAGTTGGACATGTTGGAACGGAAGATCCACTCTTCTGTCAGTGTTTACATTTGATGAAACCGTGCAAACACAGGAAGAAAACACTGACATCAAACAAGAAACAGCAAGACGAAGGTAAATCATAAATCAGGTATGCATTATGTCGTCGCAAACTCGGATAAAAAGAGACAATGATGTTTGACCGAATCACATAAGCTTGCACTTTTCTATTATCATTTATGCAGTTTTTGCGCTGAGTGTTTTGTTTAGGTAGAAGTATTGTGGAAGAATTGAGTTTCGGGGATATTTGCGCAAGTCCCGTTCCAAGTGCTTCACAGCTGTGGAAAAGTATGTGTGCCAATCAGAAATTTAGGCATTCAGTTCGGACCCGTCAAAAGTAAGAAACGATAGATTTTGAGTATGTGCGATGAATACTGTCAATGTTCCTATACTTTTATAAATATTATTATTGTTGTTGTTGTTGTTGTTGTTGTTATTATCACATCATTATTATTATTTATTTATAGAGGGTAATCTGATTACAATACAGTAATTGTAATTTCCATCAGAGCCCTCCAGAGAAAAGAAAAAATTACACTAAAAATAAACAAAAAATATTATGAAGTGGGTGATAGAAGAAAGTGTGGAAAATAAAGCTAATCTAAATCAGAGCCTTCATTACAATCAAACAATCGGTGCACGCATAATATGCAAATTTATTTGCATTTCAAGTTCTCCGGCCCATATACAAAGGGGTTTTCTCATATAGGATACAAGATACTTACACATACAACAATTAAAGAAAATACAAAAAGATTCAACTATGATCGTCTAAGCAAACTGCTGCAATGCACGGCTATTGAGTGTGAATATTACTAACAGTTACACATTTTCAGATGACTTCAAGATTGACTTTAAACTTTAAGTTCTTGCATGTAGACATAGTTACAAAGCTTAAAGACTTCTGTAGGGTCTTTTTCTCTCATTAATTTCCAAAACTTAAGGAAATTTAGTTCTCTAGTCGCATGATCTGGTAGATATTGTTTCCGCAAATTGCCATACAGAGGAAATATAAAAAGTAAAACTCATCTTGAACACTCCCACAAGAACACAGTTTACAATGTCTTGATAAAGAGTCAATGTAATGGTGTCTGCCTTCCTCTATTGCAAGATGGAGAGCAGAACATCGAAAACATGCAAAGACTTGCAAAATACTATGATTACAATTAAGATGAGATATTTTTCTCATGTGCGTAATTTGTGTTTTAATGTTAGATGTCCTTCCATTGTTGTTTCATGATATCTGCTATTCTTGTTTTAAAAGCTGTAAAATAATATTTTTATCGCCTATTTCCTGTGTTATCCAAACATGGCAAAACTGTATGAAAAAAAAATTGTTTAACTGACGTTGCCCATGTATGCCTACCTAAAGAGTCAAGACTATACAACATTATACAGTATAAATAAGCTTCTTTGAAGTCTTTCATGGAGCATTTCAGTAAGTTTTACCCAGAAACGAATGTGATAGTCAAATTGGCAATCGCCTACACACGCCGGTCACGGCTTCACTTGCTGTCACTTAGAACTCACAGAAATTTCCTTCACCAAGTCCTGTGAATCTTTCTATGACATCGTGTTACTGAAATCCCCAGATCTCAGAACCGTAACAGAGAATCCGGAAATCATCGCATCAAACAGCCTGAAGTGAGAATGAAATGTAAGATATTCTAGTTTCCATTTGGCAATTGGCAACATGTTCAATGCGTTACTAAGGTTGGACAGCTTTAGACCAGATATTACGTGACGATATTAGTAACCCGATAGGTAGCTTATTTGTAGTAAGCTACAATCACAATGGGTAACCTGCCAAAATGTAAATTTTCATAATAAGCTCCGTATCCTCCTCTACGGAAAATTACAACTTTTGTCTCTTATGAGATTTATACGTCACTAGGCGTAAAAAATTAAAAGTATCAATTAATTTCTGGAAGTTTCTTACAGAGTCGGCAAAGATTACCACGTCATCAGCATATAGCAAAGACAAAAGATCGCTCAGGTCGATACAAATAATAATAATAATAATAATATTTATTTCTTATAGAGCGCATTACATTTTAAAAATCTCAATGCGCTTTACACAACACTAAAAAAGAGGTAAATTATGAATAAAAATTACGAGAAAACACCAATAAAATGCAAAGAGGTAAAATTTTAAAAAGTGTCTAGGAATAAAATGATCTAAAAAGATAAGTTTTTAACTGACTTCTAAAATTGTTAAAAGAATTAGCAAGCCTTATCTCAAATGGTAAAGCATTCCACAAATGGGGAGCACATACAGAAAAGGCTCTATTGCCATAAAAAGCCGTGTTGCAAACAGGCTGATGCAAAATGATCGCACCACTAGACTGGGACCTAAGTGTTCGACAGTATGACGTACTGTTAGCATTTCTTCTAGATAGTCGGGGGCTTGGCCTGTTAGAATTTTGTAAGTGAAACAAAGAATGTCCCATGCTTTAGGGAAACCTTCACATGCAATTGAAAAAAGGTGAAATTCCCCAAATTTGTCAAGCAAATCCGTAACAGTGGCTCATACTTTGACATGTATACCTGTATAAGTGTTTTCAACTAGGGCGGCACACCGCCGTACGAAGCAGTAACCCCTTTCCCGGGGTTTTGGTCTCTTTTCTCGATCTTGAAACTTTGATGAAACTGTCCGAAATTGTGAAGCTTTGTGGACATTTGAATCATAATTAAGCCCTACATGGTTATCTTTTCATGAAATATTATAATGAAGGCTTAATATTGCCGTTGAGCCAAAAATGACAAACTATGCCCCAAGTAGAGTAGGCCTATGCCAGCCTTTAGGCTAGGTGTAATAATTTTAGCCAGGGTCCGTGTGCTGGTTTCTTTCATGTTGGCTTTTGTTCGGGTGGCGCAACAACAGCCACCACGAAAAATACGAAGGAAACCAGCACACGGCCTAAGGGTTACAATGGCTACTGCAACCATGATGAAAGTAAGACGGACCTATTTTTTACAGAGCAAGTCTGGCGCCCCCAGTGCCGTTGTAGGCCTTAAAATTGTACTCAAAGAAGTGTCGCTAACAGGTTTGCAAAGCACAGGGCGCTCCTTTAATAGCTGGGTAGTCTGCTGAGTAGATCGATTTTCGGATCGATCTATTGATCCCGTAGTCGATATGCCCGCCACTGCAACCTAAATACTGTGTTGCAGAGCGATTATTACCTGTAGAAACTGTTACAATGTATATCATAATTTGAGTGTATCTATTTTTAAACAGTAAGTTAGAGATCATTAGGCTACGTGATCATGGAAACTGAATAAACTGATTTGTTCCTTGACTGTGATCCCGATGTCTTCTGAATTTATCCCGTACAAATTGATACCAACCGCTGTATTTTCGATGAAGAAATCGCGTTTTATTGTTCTGTAAAATGTGGCAAAATACAAAATATTATCTACCTATCTGTATTACGCCCCGATCAGCTGAGGCACGGAAACAATTGGTTTTCAGAGAAGTACACTTGTTTACTTCTGTCACGTGGTATTCCCGATGTAAACAACTTGATGCAGCCGCCATTTTGTTCAGAGAGTCGCATCATGTCATTGAATGGAGTTCACGAAGTTGTACGCAGGATCGTTTCCCGGGAAATTTTAGATGGATTATCGGTTAGAATTTGAGATAAGCTGGAACAGATGACGTATTTATGGTGTAGAGTCGTAGACGAAACAAAAAAAAGCCACTGTTGGCTTTGATTCGGGTATTTTGTGGTGTAAGCAGCGGCCGCATTTGTGGAATATTTCTGACAAGCAACATGGCTGACCTCAAAGCTCGCAACGCGAATGTGGACTCGAAAAAGCCGGTTACGCAAAAGGTTAGTGCTTTCTTGTTGCTTGTGTAGTTTATATCCTTGGGCAAATTCAATTTTGATATCATTTTAATTGCTTTCATTCGGTGACATAAATCAAAGGAGACAGCGAGTTCGTTTGAGATTAGTCTCAGTCTCAGACAGACTCGCAGGTTCTTTCGTGCGTGAAAAGGTATGGCCGGACCGCGGCTAGCGCCTGCGGCCAATATGTGTAACTACCAGTGTCCGGACGTCAACCAAAAGTCCTCTTTTCACGAGCCGCCAGCCAAAGCGGCGGCACCGATGAATGTTTTATTCATGTGTATGAGCTGATGAAAATCTTTTTTCCTCGTTGCATTAGAATAAATGTTATTATTGTGGCCCAAAATAATAGGCTGTTGGTCATCTGTCGATCAAACAAGAAAATCTAAGGTACACAATGTAACAGTGTTGTCAGTACATTTTAAAACGGGCGCATCGTTGTCTCCGCTGATCTCTGATCGCTCTGATCATGGACGTTAAAAAGAGGCATATTCAGTCGTGACAGCAAAAATAATTTTTAGCCTGCCATTTAGAAAGCATGAGAGATTGCCGGTATAGCGTGGTTTCTTTAGATGCGCAAAGGGGAACCATTGTCAAGTACCACTACCAGTAGTAGTAATAGTCGCAGTGCACACTGCAGAGTTTGTGTCAGACTTTCAATAGCAGTGAAACAATGGGATTACATTGAAAGATAGCAGACAACAAAGTTCTCATCGACCAGGCACACTGCAACTGGCACTGTGGTAAAAATAACAGACGGGGTTATATTTTATCATCACTCTTTACTTTCAGGGATTGAAACCAAAAGTTACGCAAAATTTAACAAAGCAAGACCTTCTGAAATTACTGAGCTTGTTAGAAGGAGAACTACAAGCAAGGGATTTTGTCATCTTGAATATGAAGGTGAGAGGGGTTTTGTTACTTGTGTGTAGGGGAGTGTGTACATGTGTTCATGTATATGCCTATTGGGTATACCATCTTGCATTTATGTGTGTAGAATCATTCATGCATTGCGATAGTAAGAAGGCCACCCTAATGAATAGCCCTGGTTTTGATTTTTTTTACAGTGCAGATAGATATATGTTTTGAGATAGTTTACCGTACCAAAGAGATGACAAATTGTGTTGCTGACGAAAAGTTTTAGTTTCTCATAGATTTGTTTTTTATTTATCCCGTAACATTTTTTATTCTCCAATTGTTTTGTAAACTTTATTAAAAATGTTTTCGGCCTTTTTCTCTGCACAGGTCTGGGCCACAAATTAAAATGAAAAGAATGTACAAGAATGTTTAAGTAAATATATACCGTAATATATAGATAATATAAGACTTGGTTTTATGAAAACTTATTTCTGATAAAAAAACAAGAATTCATGGTCAGTTTTTTAGAAAGGAAGAAAGGAAGTATTGTTTGAGATGATGAAGTATGTATGGGCAAAGTCTTACTGAATCCAGAATTGGAACAACAGACCAAATGACATATGTGCTTGGCTGAACCCAATAGTATGGATATTTAACTCCTTCATAGCCATAGAGTGTTTTTTTAGCATGTGACAAAAAGAACAGCTGTAGTACTTTTTTGCCTGTGAAGGAAACAAGTAAAGAATGTGACACTTACAGTGACATTCTGGCTATCAATTACATTGTGATAAGCTGACAGCTGGCAGCAGGACCATGAAGTTGAGGAACCTTCCACAACTTCCTTATGACATTATATTACTTGGCTTGCATGTACATGTAAATACATAAGATGACTTTATTTAGTGATTTGAACATTCAAGTATTTTTCTAGTCAGCTGGCCAGGCACCACAAATTATGGTGGATTTCTTTCTTGGTAATTGTGATAGGCAGACAGGCCAATAGCATTATGCTGTACTACATAAAAATGGCTGTGAAAAGATGACTTAGTCGTGAAATATATGTTTACAATCAGTCATAATGTTTAGGCAGACCATAGACAGTTGAGAAACTTTCTTAACTGTCTATGGGCAGACCTTTGTCATGTTAGAAACGAATATTTGCTGCATCCTTCAAATTAGTTATTTTCATGGTCACTGATACTTTTTGTATATATCTATCCCTGTTATGTGGAAGAGTGTCGTTTTACATTCAAGGCAGTTGCACCTCCCAGTTTGCAGTCGCATGGATGTAACAGTATGTGAACTGAAGATAACAAGACTTGTGTGGATGAAATAGTTTTGTTACTACAGTATTTCTTCTGCACTTTTGACTATATCTGAAATAGGAATGATAAGTAGGTATTAGTGGGTTTGTCAAGGGGAATATGCGATTATCAGTATCCATAAGGAAAATTATCAATCACAAAGGATTGTTTATCTGCAGTGACTTTTTTCATTTCCTTTCTGGTAAAATTTCAGTGACAACAAGCCTTTAATTATAGGAGTTCACAGGACCTGATAGCCAATTGTTAATATAATCTATTGGCAGTTAGTTTTTAGCATGTAGGCAATCCTGCTGAATACATGTATCTCGGACATCAGAAATATTTCATGAAATTAACTATCTGGTTTTGTCCAGTATATCAGACGATATATGTAAAACTTGTAAGACAGAAACAATACTTTCATAGTTTTTAACCAAAGTTACAATAAAATAATTTGAATTGATTGAATTGAATTGAATTGAAGTAATGTTCTGAATGGTTGTGGGTTAATCTTGTCATTGTTTATCATGAAAGTTTCATTGATAAATCTATTGTTATAAAATTGTGCTGGGAACAAACCAGTCAGAAAGTAGTCCAGTTACAGCAGGATGGCTAACTTGTGACTCGAGTCGGTTTATTTTCAGGTCACTTTCTGTCCAACATAGCATACATGTTCAACACAATCATTCTTTTAATAGGGACTGGGCAGCAATAGCCCAGAGGACAACCTCATCAAGTATTGATACACATGTTTTGATAAGACACAGGTATTCTCTGAGTTCAAAGTATAAAATTCTATTCCAGAATTCACCTGTAGGTAGTATGCTACAGGATGTGCGGAGTGTTTGAAGAAGTTGTCAACATTCATTGTGCAGGAGTAATTGTGAGGTCAATGCCATGTAAACTCCAGGGATTTCTAGCAAAGCTCAGTTAATCTCTTTTACTGAGTTACTTTTGTATCTCTATATTAGCAGATTCTCTACCACACCCAACATAGTAACATATTCATATGACCCATATGCCGTTTTGAAATTGACAGTGGAAGGCATGATGTGAAATACACTTGCTTGGGCCAAATATCTGACTTTTACCTCCACCATATGATGTATTTAAAGGTTTTTATGTTTGATAGATCCTTTTTGAGAACTAGAATCTGCCAAACAAATTTGGCTCAAAAAACCTTGTTGTTGTTAGTTTATTTACTTAGATTTTCCTGTCAGTAGTTCATGAGCTTCTTAGTGTGTGGAATGGCATTTTTTGAGCAGTGTGTTATTTTTAACCATTTGTAACCGAGGGGGATGGTTTTATTCCATAGTATGGTATTACAATGATGTACATGTACGTGATGTATTTTTGAAAGTCACAAACATCTGTACCTTTGTTGTACGCCATCGGCAAATTGCAGTGATGGTCTTTTTTTTTGTTGTTGTGGCAATAATCACTTTAAATATTTATGAGTGATGGATGCCCACAGCTCCGAGAGAACTAAATCAGCGTATTGACTGGTTTTTCATCTCTGAGGAAGTTTATTGAGTGCCATCAAAGTTGCTAGAAGAAAAGCAGCTGTGTTTCGGTGTTGCTTAGCACAATGTATTTACTGTTATATGTGTTTGCATATCATACTATAAGCCATCAACTGCTGTTGGGAAGCAGGACGTAGCATAGATCCCACCAAGTGAGGAATCTCCCACTGCTGCTAGCCCTGTTCAAATATGTGAATCATCATACATACCGAGCAATCCAGGCTAAGTTCTCAGAGGAAAAAAGTAAGATTACAGCATTCAATGAAACAAAAATATCCTTTGCCTGTCTGCTGTATTCTGCATTGTAAGAGGGCAAAGGGTAAATACTTCAGTGAATTGATCTAACTTAGGATACTGTACATACATTTGCATTTAAATGACTTGAAGAACACTGGAATGTCAACTAGACACTTGAAGATTAATCCAGACATCCTTGCAATATGAATATCTTTATTCTGCAATGATAAGTGTAAACATAGTGAACATTGAAACCCAATCAGGCAGGGGGCATAATTATGACTGTATATCCAAAAGCTTGAAAAGCCTAGTAGTATTTTGTTTGTATAGTTGACAAGTAGAAAAATTGGAACTGCTGGAACTGTTTGTGTCTTTATTCAGTATCGTGTATGCCTCAAAGATATACATTAGAAGATTTTCGCACAAAGTCCTGGTATGCTGGTATTTTTAGTTTTTTTCACAACAGGTAGTACTGCACATTTTCAGTAAATGCATGCTGTGGTTGATGATTCTCAAAATAAATTAGTTAAAAATTGACATGTTTTGCATTCATGAACCATATTCTGCTCTACATGTATGTGCAGTACGTGTTCATTCTGTATGTGGCAATTAAGCCTGACAATGAACAGAAATAAAGTTACAACTGAACATTTTGTGATGTAAACCAGGCATTCAGAGTTTTGGTAAATTTGAAACTGTATCCACCTGTCAAAGTGTGTTTTTTCTGCACTGTAACCGGTACATGTTGAAATCAGTGGCATTGTGAGCAGAGAAGGAATACACATGATGGTGTGTAATAAATCAGTTATAAACATTGAATCTTTTGCTTAAGTTGATGGCAAGCATGAAAAAACACACATTCTGATTAACCTTTGCCAGATATTATTTCCTAAGACTCCGGGCTGATGAGAAGCATTAAATAAAGAAGTAGGGAAAAAAAAGAGTGGTATGCTGAAATATGTCTTTTCAGTTTCATACAAAAGCTCGTGCTGTGGGTCGCCGAAGATGGCTGCAAGCGGCTCACTGATACGCATGTGTCAGTATGGTACGATTAGCTTAAAATTCTTGATGGCATGGTTACTACATGTACCACTGCAATACTATGATTAGTGTGATTGCGTCACTGCACATCATGACCCAGCTGCTACAGTGTTTACTGTAAGCAAGATTTGTAACCAATAAAGTCAAAAACTACTAAATGGAAAAATTGAAAATGAATTACAAGCATTGACATATTTTTTATACTGGATAAAACATAACACTGTCCGATAGCATCACCCATGCACGTGCTGCACGCTCTCTAGCAGCCATTTTGTGTCAAGGGTCACCGTTGTGGCACAAGGTATGCTCCAGCGCGCTGAGTAGTCAGTATCAGTGAGCTGATGCACATGTAGCAAGCAAGGCTGTTGACACCTGTGACAAAGAGGCGTATCCTAAAAATACCTTCATCCAAAACTATCTACTATGAACAGATAAGCCTCTTCTCCCAAGTTGTATTTATTTCTATGATGTGTCTATGGAGCCTGGTAGAAAGAGGATTTACTGTCACTTTATTGAAATGGCTTTGAAAGCTTATCAGCTCAGCCCTAGTGTGATATTAATATTCTTCAGTTGTGAGTTGATGTCTTATGCATACAAAAACATCACAAGGATTAATTTCACAAGAACAATAGAATCAAATAATGAACCAACATAGAAATAATTTCTGCTTCCGGTAATTATGCCAAATACAAGCTCTTCAAGAAGTTTTAAATCACAAATGTCAAAATTTCTGGCAAAAACAAAAATATCTTTTTATTATGTCCATTATGATGAAAATATAAACCAGTCCATATCAATGTCATCATATGACCAATGTTGTCTGGTTTTGCAGTGCAGGCATGTATTTTCAGAAACAAAAATGGTTTCACTTGCAGTATACATGTTTGGGTAGAGTACAGTATCTGACATAGGTTACACCTTCAATATTGCCAAATATTAACCTGTCTTTATGCCTTGGAACAAGAGTAGCCAATGGTATGTTTCATACAACCTGAAACAGATGGAAGCCAAATGCCTGCAAGAAATAACATCATTGTGAGCTCTAAAATTCATGAATATTCAAGAAAAAGGTTACATGTAAATGAATCTATTGTATGATGGTCAAAATGATAAATCCAAGATACCACATCCAGTGATGGATTATTAGAACACCAGTTTTTGAATGGTATTCATTTCTGCATTTATAAATAATTTATGTGATGTAGAGTTGAGGGCTTGATACTAAATATGTCTGCATGGTGAGACATGGACTCCATATCTACATGCCAGATAATGTACCGGTACTCATTTCAGCATCACACCTATGACAGCCCCTGCTGTCAATGAAATGCCTGTATCACCTTTTGCACAGCTATTTGCACAATCATTCATTTACCAGGATTTGTTTCTGACATTCAGCGATGTAACTATGAGATTTTGGTCAAAAGGACAACTGCTAATGGACTTTGAAATACACATACAATACAAGAAAACATTCAAGAGTTTTGACCCATGGCATTTGTGGTTCTGTACGATTGCACGCAGCTTCTTAAAAGCCATACATGTTAGTCCCATCTACTGAGGTCTGAGACTGTCACTTCCTGAAGAAAATCAGTTACAGTGCAGCTGATTAGTACTTGCCATTAAAGGTACAAAGTCGGCCATTTTTCATGAATTTTGTTTGATACAAGATACTACTTATATTGTTTGACATGTTGAAAGATACTGAATGAATGGGTGACCATGCATATATTCGACCCCGGTTTTAGACACGATAAATGAAACCATCGCGAAAATGAATTAATGACCATTAATTCATTTTAGCGATGGTTTGGTTGATCGTGTCTGAAACCTCGTTTGAATATATGCATGTCACCCATTCATTCAGTATCTTTCAACATGTCAAGCAATATAAGTAGTATCTCGTATCAACCAAATTCATGAAAAATGGCCAACTTTGTCTCTTTAACTATTGATGTCAAACTTTTTCATGGTTCTAGTGCTCAGCTGTCTATCTGGTATTATATTACCATGCCTGCCCGTCGCATTTTGATTGGTCGAGCTGAACCACATGACTGACCACAAATACACAGTAATGGTCTGTTTACATGCCTGTGAATATGAATAATAAGATTAACAACTCAAATATCATTACTTTACAGCGCAAACGTAAATCATAATCAATCACAAAATAAAATGGAGCACTTGTGGGCCAAGTTGAGATACTTTTTTCTGAAAATATCTCCAGATTTGCCAATTTTTTACAGCGCCCCGCGTACATTTTTTCACGTATGCTCAGTTCTGGGGCCCAGTTTTCGTTCGCTTTCCGGAATTTTTTTTGCAAATTTTGACCGGTTTCTTCGGTTCGTTGATAATATAATGGAAATAACAGACTCCGCCTCCGACCAGTAAGTTTATTTATGGGTGCGGGCTCGAGGAAAGCCAAATTAACCGGGCTTGGCAAGCCTCGCCCCACTAATTTTTGGCTTTCCTCTCGCCCTTGCCCATAAATAAACGTTAATGGTCAGCGCGTTGCCCGTTATTTCTATAACATACATGTAGTTTTACAGTAGGAAATATTATTTAACTGTGGTAGTACAAATGTACGCGGTCAAGAGGAGGAGATAAAATTTTCATACATGTATCTTCCTGTGATTTCAGTTTGCAAACTACCAAATAACATACCCAGAAAGAAAACCAGCAGTGAACCAGCATACCGTTTTATACAGTTTTGTTACATGTTGCTTATGATTAAACTTAAAGTTGAAAATGTGCACAAGTTTATGTTCAGGGTTTTAAATAATCTTGTTCCCCATTTTAGTCTTTATAGTTCCAGCTTTATCATAGAGAACGGAGAGGGTCAATACAAAATGAGGTGGTTTGTGGGTCAATGATCTTCCATCATTTTCAAAAATGGAGAAGTTAGATCTGTTAACACAGAAGGAGTGGGGGAAGAGTTACTGTCAAACAGATGTTTGTAAGGCTTTCTACAAAGCATATGCCCCATGTGCATATGGGGTATTTGGCAAATGGCTTGATTCAATTGCCATTTCAGCTGATCTGCCCTTTGAACCTAGGCGATAATCTAGCACTGCTGTTTTTGAATCTCTGCTGCAGGACCCCACAAAAACACTGACTATACTTTCAAGATGCAAATACCGCTGTGACATTTTGTTTATTTACTTCTGTGCATGTACAATACACTTTCTGGTAATTACCAATCAGCATTTCCCAGAATTCCTCAATAAAAAAGGAACCCATATAGAATTTTGCATATTAATTAATATACCATATAGTTTCCATTGCTTTTCAATGAATTTACATGTGTACAAATGTAAAAGTCCATCACACGTTACCATAGAGTTACATGTATAATTTGTTTCTGTTTGCAATAACCATGCAACCAAAGTTTTTCTGCTAGTTTAAATCAGAATTACACATACCGGTACCCACAGTTGCCATTGTGACAGAAAATGTCAATATATTCCATTGGTTAATAATGCATTGGAATACAGAGGCAGCAGCAAATGAATGTGACTATGAGTCAAACACATATAATACATGGAGTCAAAGGTCACAATGCTATATGCATGTTATCTTCTGTGGTCACCAATACTAGTATTTTTACATTCATCTTGTCATGCGTGTTTTTACTCAGTGCATGATATATGTCCAAGACAGATGTGACATTTCATGTGAGATTTACACAGAGACAAACCATGAGTTGTGCATTTGCACAACATGGTCATACACGGCATTGGTGATTTATGACATTTTCAATTTTATGTCTAATTGAATACTGTAATTAGTTTCTTTGTCCTGGAAATTGTATATGGATATTAAATGAGGATTAATGAGTTGTAATTCATCATCAGTGTGTGTCATATAATGGTTTTTGTCAATATTCTGTTCATGATGATGTTGGTTTTAGATTCAGCTGACATGCAAGCACAGCTGTTTGAGGTCCCTGGCTGACCTTTTGCAAATTTCAACTGAAAGTGTAAGGTCTTGAAATCTGTACCCACCCCAATCGGTCTGATTACTTTTCCATCTGGCTGTTGCCTAAGGATCTATGCTAAGGTTGGCAAATTAAAAGGCAACATGGGAGACATTCAATGCAAGAAATATGATATTGGTGTTCAGACATGACCTTTGCAAATTCAGACCTTGTAGCCTGTTGCATAAATGTGTAATTTATCAAACAGACACTCTGTATAGCTCCAGTTCATCTCATGAAAATTTTCACCCAGTGAGGTTCATCCAGCAGAGTTAACTTCCGAAATTCAGATATCCAGCTACACTGCCATGATTGACATTTTGTGATGTAATACATGTAGATTGATGTCAGAGTGTGCTACACAGCAGTACAAATGTTGATGTTAGCACTGTAGCAGGTGTGTGATGTGTGTGTGTTCTATGTTGATGACATTTTTTACAGGGACTTCATCTGGAGGTCACGTTTCTCAAGACAAATTTCAAATTTGCAGTGAATGATCATATGATACTTAAAATATCCCTGAAGACTCACAACAAAACTAAAATTTTTACATCAATATCAGTACATATTGAAATTCCAAGGCAAAGACTGTACACATACCTCACATTTGGAAATATTAAAATAGCATTTCTTACCATGTTAAACAAATTTACATCAGCATGGATCATGTTTCAATATGTAATATGATCAGATTAAGGAGCTGTATTTATGCTTTGTTTCCATAGCCATCATGGGAGAGAGGTCATACAGTATCATGTCAAAGGTCAACTAACTGTGGCAGGTCACCTTCAAGTATTGCTTAACATCAAATATGTTAAATCATGTTTATGATTCTATATTAGTCCTGATTTCTTCAGTGGTGAACTTAAAGAAACAGAGAAAAAGGTTGCCATCATTTTTCTGAGCGGCAAAATATTGCAGTTGAAAAATATGATAAATGCCACAAAGATTTGAAGTTTCAGGAGTCTTACCCATAATTTTATGGCACTTTTTATCACTGTTTATTGTTCAATACAAGTAGTAGTGCTACTATTGCACAGTTATGCACATTTTAATTACATTACAAAATATAAGAAACTGCTGTCTGATTCCAGAGCCAGGAGTAATATTTATATGGTGTACATGCATTCATGATCTTATTTTGTTTTAAAAACTGCAAACTTGATCAAGATTTTTCAGGACACTGGAAGAGAAAAAGTAATAAACTTTACTCTCCATGTCTGATATAGGTTATGTAAGTTGTTAGTCTGTCACTTGGCGTTCAAAGAGTTTCCAGACACGGAAGTTAACTCTTGTACAGTATCTTGGCTTTAATTGACATTGTTGTAATTTTAACACTTCTTGAGAAAGATAAGATTGGCTACTTCTGGCATTTAAAAAAGAATTCCACACACACAGGCAGTATCCTGTACAAAGGTCTTGGATGACTGCCAAATGGAATGGAATAGCTGATGTGCACAGAAATGCAAATACTGATTGTGATTCATGTATTCTGATGGTCCAGATATGAGCCAAGAAATTCATTCTATTATGTGTCATGCAACCTCTCGTTTGTCAGTCGTCTATTTTCAACCTTTCTAATTTTAATGAAATTCACACCCAACTATGGGCAAACTGGGAATTGCGTCATTAGTGCCATAGTAACACACATACACACAAAGGTTAGATTCTCTCAATGACGTTTCCCTTATAAGAAAAAAGTCCCCCTGTTGAATCAGGAATGAAGTAATCAACCATTCCATAAAGACATAGTTGCTCACTATTTTTTTTCAGTTTCTTTTGTAAGAAATGAAGCATCATTTTGGTAAAATCAAGTAAGGTACCATTTGATGAAATGCAACTATCTTCAGAACCCAATATTGCATTTACGATAAGAAATAGAAACAGAGAAATGTTCCCTTCAATTTTCCTGAATGTCAAAAGCTTTTGATCGACGTGAAAAATTAAGTGACCAAGCATGCGCATCGTAAGTTTTCTTCTTCCAGTTCAGTTGATAGATTTGTGTAACTATCAGAATACAATGACAATGAACAATCCTATAGCTTGCAGTTGATTTAAGGTAGAGTGCAGATGAATATTGACCAAAGCTTTTTTTAAACTGTTCTCTTGACCACTTTGACTGATACAAAATGAAGCACAAAAAAATCATTGCTAGAAGATCTGTGAAAATAATCAGGTTACAAGACAAAGAAAAACGCTTATTCAGCTCCCAGCTGTAAGAATTTGTAAATTGAGAATGACTTCAAAATTTCATGGACGGTCCATGGATAATTAGCTCTATTTTGATAATTGTATGAACAAAGTGAATATCATTTTTGCCATCTTTACTACTGAGGACTGACACAAATTTCAAAATAAAATTTTGAGAGAGGATTTAATCTTTCCAAGCGGAATAAAGCTCTGGCTGATGAGAATGTTAGATACATTCTGTCTAAAATGATTAGAAGGATAACAGTCATTCAATCGCTTTTGAATGTGACAGAAAAGAACTTGCTGAAATGTTTGTATGTAACCATTTATTTGATATTTCAAAGTTTTTCTTTGGAAAGATGAACAAAATTATCAACTTCAGACTACAAGCAGACTTTGTGACCTACATATGAAATATAAAGTCCCCGGACAATTTGAACTTTCAATTGCTCTGTACTTGTTGTCTCACTGTGTATGTATAGAACACGTAAAAACATGGGTGAAAATTAAATGAGACGCTCATGAATATCAATAAAATATATTAAATTTTGGAACCTAATTTTGGAAGTTAGGATGAACAGAATACAGTATGTTTCTGTCGTTGATCATGACAAATAATTATTCGATGAGCAATGCAGTAACCTACTTTCTCTTCATTGGGTTCATTACAGTATACCTTAATGGTACCAAATACTTGCATTTACAATTACACTAATTGAGTATATTGTAACTGTCTTAGAGTACATTGTAACTGTCTTAGAGTAAATTGTAGCTGTCTTAGAGTACATTGTACACTGTACATTCTACAAGCTGGTAGATAAATACAATACATGTATCTCTCTTCGACAAATGATCACTGATGGCATCGGTGACATGGGGCCTTAGTTAGTGACCACTACCTATCTGACTTACAGATTGATATATGGCGGGTGCCACATGTGGGGCAGGATGCGCTTACTATTTTCGAAACACCTGACATCACTTCTTGGTCTTTTGGCCAGAGGTCCATATATCTTTCTTTCATGAATTTGACTTTGTTTGTGTACCGTCTATTTACAGCGCTTGTCATTTTAAGTGTGGAGTTTTTAAGGGTTTGGCACACACGGATTTTTTGTTTGGCACAGCCAAGGTTTACAGTTCGACACAAAGAAATACCAGACGGAAATGCAACATTTTATCCAAGACAGACGACACGTTTTCATTTCTGTCTTCGTCTGAGAATGCCGCACAGTGCAGTGTTGTTGCATGAAAATTTAAGCGAGTTGTTTTAACGGTCACAACTGTCGGTCTGAACAGAAAAAGACCCACGTTTGATCGTCGTATCTTCGTATAGCTTGGAGTAATCTATCGAAATAATGCAAAATACACGGGGAAGAACCTACACCCGTGGAAAGGCAACCAGCAGTGATCTCCGGCAATAAGTAGTTCACGAAATAGAGGAGATAGGTGGTGATAAGGCGACTGGTTTTGTACCTCGTGGATCATATGTACAAAACAGCGAAGAAATTGCGATTGGCAGCAACGACCGTATTAAAAGAAGATTTGGGTACATTTTTGCAAGACCGGTTCAGTAAATCCCCCTAGAAACTATCGCCGTGGTCGACAAAGAGTGTTCCTGGACGTTGAAGTTGAGTTCATAGAAGCCATCAAATCTGAGAAGCCCTCCGTTAAGGACCGTTCAGTTTTTACGGCCTTGGGGGCCGGCAAAATCTTGTCGCCCGTGTTCAAAAAAATATAGACCCCCTGCATTTTTCGTGAAAAAGATGACCCCCCCCCCCTTTGTCAGACGAAAAAATTTGATGACCCCCCCCCCCCCCCCCCCCCCCCCCCCCGATGAAAAATAACCAAAACACATATGTCAAATTTACCCGCACGGTTTGGATTTGAACTCCGGTACGCGGCGCACTATTATTCGTGTAGCAAGATGCCAGTGCACAAACTTCTTAGCCACATCCATGCAAACGTCTGTTAATTAGGACTCGTGGTACGAGTCCAAAATTGTCTGCGTTTTCCCCTGTATTGGACTTGGACTTGGTACTAGACTCATGCTTGTTTATTGCAATGAGTTCAATCTGTGCCTGCCTATCTGCGCCGCTGCTCTCAGAGAGCAAAGTTGGCGGGAACAAGTTTTCATGTGCAAGTTTTGATGAACACTGAATACACAGGTGGTTTCCGTTATGGAAGTCAAACCTGGCTACACTGAGTGAGTGTTACCCTTCAGGGTACAATACAAATAATGTTTAGTCAATTTCATAACAAATAGCTTCAATTTTTGCATTTATTTAATATTCCCGGTAAAAATCACGCCCTTTAGTGCAAATCACATCCCTTGATGTTAAATGGAATAGTCTTCCGGTGTTGTTTGACCGAGACTCGCGAAGGTTTGAACCAATCATACGCCTGTATCGGGAAAGATTACTGTCACTCTTAGGTAAAAGTTCTGCTACAGTGTTATAGCTCCGTAACATTCTGTATGATAAGAGAACGTGCGGCAATCGACGCATCCTTTGATGTTTTTGTGTCGGAGTACAACAACTTGTACGTTACAGTCAAGAAACCCGTGTGTGCCAAACCCTGAAACTCCACACTAAAAGACAAGCGCTGTACTGTCTGTTCTGTGCTGTTTTGTGTCTATGTTTACAACTATTGTCTTACAAATTTTGACCTAGTGTTATTGGATTATGGATTGGTATGATTGCAATTATTGTAACAGTCGTAGAGTACATTGTAGCTGTCTTAGAATACATTGTAACAGTTTTAGAGTACATTGTAACTGTCTTAGAGTACATTCTATCTGTCTTAGAGTACATTGCAACTGTCTTAGAGTATATTGTAACTGTCTTAGAGTACATTGTAACTGTCTGCTGGTGAAGAGGAGGGCATCTTACTAACTGCTTCCAGCTACTCACCTTTGGAATGTGTGGAACTCTAGAACTTGGAAGCTTTTCTTCATATCCGCAACAACAACCAACTTTTGGAAACCAGTTGTAAATTACATTAGTGTGCCATTTGCAGATTTGAGTTGGCATGTTACTGTTTACCTCATGTTATTTTACATTACAGTACAGAAGTGTTTGTGCACAAATTTTCAACATACTGTTACTCCTGTCTTCATACATAATTGCACATGATGCTGTAAAATTGGTTCAGTGTTAGGCTATAACTATGCCTTGTATTGCTGAAAACTCCAATTTGAAGATTGAAAAATCTTCAAGATCCCAACTGTAGTAAATGAAATATTGTTTTGTCTTTCTTGAAGGGTGCTGATACTAATTCAGACATTTTGACTTCAGGTCTGACTTTCAATTTTTCTTCAGAATCAAACAAAGTGGTTCACCCCTGAAATTCATTCTCACGTTTTCTTTTTGATACTGCAATATGCCTTTCATTGTTTGGCTGTTCCATTCAATTACAAAAGTACTTTGTGCCATGGGAGCAGTCTCATGGGGTTCCCACTGGGTGGCAAATGTTAAAGCTATTAATGTAGTGACATCTCTGGCCCCAGACCTTCCTGGCATCTCCATTGCCAGACTGGACAATGATATCAGTGACCTGCTAAGATCCTTAGACTGAACAATGATATCAGTGACCTGCTAAGGTCTACCTTGTGTGTTTTTGAAAGCTAGAATTACTGGTCCTTAACAAACTGACACGAATTTTACAATGTCATGAAACTTAACTAGTTTTGTCAAGTACTGGCACATGTTATTTGTGTTGTGCAGGCATGTACTGTAATGATGTATGATGTGTCAGCATTGTTCAAGATGTCACAACAATAATGGATGGTTCTCTCTGAGTATATATTGCCCACAATGCTAAAACAAAACAAGAAAACTGTAATATTAATGGTTGATTTTCACAAGCTATGCATTTCAGCTGACAGGAGAAATAGAGCTGAAGTTCTTGTTTAAATTTTCCCTCATATTTACTATGATTAGGTTGCCTATTCAGCTAAAATGGAAACCAGCTTATTGCAATGAAAACTTGAAAACTGTAAAATAGCATGCAGCTCAGTCAAAGTGTTTTACAGTAGTCATATACCGTGTGGTAATTAATATTTAGCTCAATGAGTATGCTATTGTCAGCAATGTCTTGCTTTGCAATGGAGAATCCGAGATGGAAATCAGATAGATATGGCATATTTCATCAGTCCCTGTGTACAAGTCATTTCATTCCATGACAGCTTGCGTACGATCCAACAAAAAGTGTTAATTTGTTTATTTTTCGATTTTTGAAAGATCCTCGAGGGTACTAATATCAGAAATATGTGAAAATCCCTGAGCATGACTGGAACTGAGATTGAAGTACTTCAGTGAAGTGAAATTTTTTGCATTCTTTCTTCTGCATGAAGGAATGCTGGCATACATGTACATAACCTTGAAGATAGCTTGATTTCCCTTTAGGCAAAACAGTCCATTCTATCTCTCACATAGCTGTAGAGAGACTCAGCTTTCTTTCTGTCACTTATCCATATTTTTTAGTTCTTTGCAATAATTACTACACACAAGTCATCAAAGCTGGTGACATCCAAATCACAGCCAACATTTTGAAAAAACAAGTCATCGTTAATGACACAGTCCCCACTTGTTAATGGGTGCTTTGATTACAGGTCCTCAGGATAGAGTCCTCTTCATTAGGTCTGTGATAAAAATACTTTTGAATAAATTCGCTTGATACATGTCTGAGTTGTAGTTCAGGACATGAAAAAATCGTAATAAAATGGCCACATGGTGGCCATATTGGATCGAATCACAAAACAAATCAATGTGCATATGTATGACATAGGTCAATGTCCTTGTACCAACTTTGATTAAAATCGGTTGAAATATGCCTGAGTTATGGCTTTGTACATGAAAAATCATAACAAAATGGCCGCAGAGCAGCCATATTGGATCGTATCACAAAACAAATCAACATGCATATGTATGACATTGGTCAATCTCCTTGTACCAATTTTGAATAAAATCGGTTGAGATATGCCTGAGTTATGGCTTTGTACATGAAAAGATCGTAACAAAATGGCCGCACGGCAGCCATATTGGATCGTATCACAAAACAAATTGATGTGCATAGCTATGACATTGGTCAATGTCCTTGTACCAACTTTGAATAAAATCTGTAGAAACAAGCCTGAGTAATGGCTCTGTACATGAAAAAATCGTAATAAAATGGCCGCCTGGCAGCCATATTGGATCGTATCACAAAACAAATTGACGTGCATATGTATGACATAGGTCAATGTCCTTGTACCAATTTTGAATAAAATCGGTTGAGATATGCCTCGAGTTATGGCTCTGTACATGAAAAAATCGTGACAAAATGGCCGCACGGCGGCCATATTGGATCGTATCACAACACAAAAGAATTGACATGCATATCTATGACATTGGTCAATGTCCTTGTACCAACTTTGAATAAAATCAGTTGAAACATGCCTGAATTATGGCTCTGTACATGAAAAAATCGTAATAAATGGCCGCCTGGCAGCCATATTGGATCGTATCAGCAAAACAAATCAACGTGCATCTGTATGACATATGAAGTAATCCTTGTACCAAGTTTGAATGAAATCGCTTCAGGCATCTCTGAGATATCTGCGTGAACGGACGGACGCACGCACGACGGACGCACGCACACACGCACGGACATGACCAAACCTATAAGTCCCCCCGGACGGTGTCCGTGGGGACTAAAACATAGCATGATAGTCCTTCAGAGGAGATGCTGTTTAAACACCAGAAACAAGTCATCGTTGATGACACAGTCCCCACTTGTTAATGGGTACTTTGATTACAGGCCCTCAGAGAGGATAGAGTCCTCTTCATTAGGTCTGTGATAAAAATACTTTTGAATAAATTCGCTTGATACATGTCTGAGTTGTAGTTCAGGACATGAAAAAATCGTAATAAAATGGCCACATGGTGGCCATATTGGATCGTATCACAAAACAAATCAATGTGCATATGTATGACTTAGGTCAATGTCCTTGTACCAACTTTGATTAAAATCGGTTGAGATATGCCTGAGTTATGGCTTTGTACATGAAAAAATCATAACAAAATGGCCGCACAGCAGCCATATTGAATCGTATCACAAAACAAATTAACATGCATATGTATGACATTGGTCAATCTCCTTTTACCAACTTTGAATAAAATCGCTTGTATACATGTCTGAGTTATGGTTCTGGACATGAAAAAAAGTAATAAAATGGCCACACGGCGGCCATATTGGATCGTATTACAAAACAAAGTCGAATGTGCATGTGTATGACATAAGTCGATGTCCTTGTACCAACTTTGAATAAAATCGGTTAAGATATGCCTGAGTTATGGCTCTGTACATTAAAAAATCATAACAAAATGGCCGCACAGCGGCCATATTGGATTGTATCACAAACAAATTGATGTGCATGGCTATGACATTGATCAATGTCCTTGTACCAACTTTGAATAAAATCTGTTGAAACATGCCTGAGTAATGGCTCTGTACATGAAAAATCATAATAAAATGGCCGCCTGGCGGCCATATTGGATCGTATCACAAAACAAATTTACGTGTACATGTATGACATAGGTCAATGTCCTTGTACCAACTTTGAATAAAATCAGTTGAGATATGCCTGAGTTATGGCTCTGTACATGAAAAAATCGTAACAAAATGGCCGCACGGCAGCCATATTGGATCGTATCACAAAAAAAATTAAAGTGCATATCTATGACATTGGTCAATGTCCTTGTATCAACTTTGAATAAAATCAGTTGAAACATGCCTGAGTTATTGCTCTGTACATGAAAAAATCGTAATAAAATGGCCGCCTGGCAGCCATATTGGATCGTATCAGGAAACAAATCGACGTGCATCTGTATGACATATGATGTAATCCTTGTACCAAGTTTGAATGAAATCGCTGCAGGCGTCTCTGAGATATCTGCGTGAACGGACGGACGGACGCACGCACGCACGCACGCACGCACGCACGGACATGACCAAACCTATAAGTCCCCTCGGACGATGTCCGTGGGGACTAAAAATGATATGAAAGCCCAACAGCTGTAGTTTCGGAGAAGTTTTCAGGAAAGATCACCATCAATGAATTACTTTTGATCAGTGGTAGGTGTAAAGGATGAGCTCCACTGAACATGCAGATAGCCAAGAATGTGATTGATGCCATTGTGATCATGATGAAACTTAGCCTAGATTCTTTCCATCCGCTTGCCTCCGTACAGTAGTGGGGAACGGAGGTACGGAGGCAAGCGGACAGAAAGAATCTAGGCTAGATGAAACTCAGGCCTGTCTGAATACTTACATGTACATATACCTCACAGCTGAAACCAACTTCCACTCCACTATAGAAATAACCATCTGATGATTTAGGCCATCAAATTACATGAACCTTTGCCAGGCTATCGTAACCTCAACCCAAGCTTTATTGATAACTTTAGGAATGAAAGAAATGCTTAATTTCATGAGCAGTTTAATTTTAGTCAAGATGGCATTCTGAGAGCTCTATTTGTTTCCTGTTTTTGTGTGAGATTTTCAATCAGAATCCTGGTTGAAAATTTTGAGGGCAAGAAAGCACCAAATGTTTCTTTCTCCAATGGTGCCCATGGCTGTCTGCAATCTCAGCAGTTTTAACATCATGCCTCTGTGGATGTTGACTTCAGATGTGAAGTACTCTAATTACGGTACTTGTACAAGGTTGTGTAATTGATGCTGTAACCTCCAAATGTCCATTTAATTCCAAGTTAGTTTAACTGTATTGCCTGCAGCATTCATGCAGATGTCGGCTGATTCACTTTGCTGAAATGTACATTGCACTGTTTTACACATGTACAATTGTGATGTTCAAAAGTACCACCAATACTACTACAGTACATGTATTAGAAATGACATGATAAGTGACTACATGTATGTATGAGCATTGGCAGTTTATACACTAATGAATTGTAAAGCTGCAATTACATGTATTTAGAGACACATGATGTAGACATTTCATTTCCAGTTAGTTACAACTGGCTGTCTTGTTTCTGATAATGTTGTAAATTCCATTCAACAAGTAAAAACCACACCCATGTTCATGAATGCTTGTACATTCATAGACTAATTACCCGAGGATTTACCTAGAAATCTTGAAGTGTTTTGAAGGTGTTAACAGCTAATGCTTCAGTTTCGAACCATATCTGAGTGAGTTGATAGGCATGCATCCCCCTGACATTTGCTGATTAATGATGTTGGTGTTTAGTATGAGAATTGAGGAGGCGGTTCATTCATTCCTCAAGTACAGGTACAGTAGGCTTTCTCAGAAAGCAGCTTGTTCCTCTCCGATGCTTACAAGATGCAGAAGTTATGATATCATAGTCTAGTATCTTACCCACATTTCAAATGCTGAAGTTCTGAGTCATTGAGTTCAAACAATGGCTAGACACTGGACTAAATACTTCTGAGTACAGATCTTCTTAAGTTTGGAAAAGAATAATACTTCTACAATAGAAGTACCATGTAAAATTTGACAAATAAATGTAGTTCTCAAAGCGAGACAAAATCTTCCTCTCCAATACATGTACCTATGATTACTATTTGACAAGACTGCTACAATACATCTCACAAACAAAACCAAATTATGACAAACTGTTTTTTTTTCAGTAAATTTTATAATTGTGCATAACAGCACATGTACAATGTTTCTGTGAGTGTGTATTTTATTGTTCAAAGTACGTATTTCTTACTATAGCCAGGCATTCTCCACAGCAAGGAAAAATGAGAGGGTGATTCCTGTGTTGTACAATTGAATTCTTTTGTATAATCATTACCACAGGAATAGATTTGCTCAAAATCACAGGGCTGGTTCATTCCTTGAAATTACCCTCATGGAAAACCGTGATATCAAAACAGAAGTCTATCACTATCTTATAAATTTAAGTCGACAAATTGCTCTAAACATTGATCCCTACAAATGTAAATATATTTTCAGAGTAGAATTTACTGATATTCAATACTTTGATTATAATCGCCTCAAGTAAAATGGTCAGAAACGATGGGAAAACTGTTCATGAATACAAAAGTTATTTTCAATGACAAGTGAAATGGTCAGAAACCATGGGAAAACTGTTCATGAATACAAAAGTTATTTTCAATGACAAGTGAAATGGTCAGAAACCATGGGAAAACTGTTCATGAATACAAAAGTTATTTTCAATGACAAGTGAAATGGTCAGAAACCATGGGAAAACTGTTCATGAATACAAAAGTTATTTTCAATGACAAGTGAAATGGTCAGAAACCATGGGAAAACTGTTCATGGATACAAAAGTTATTTTCAATGACATGGTCCAAACTTGATCTTTTCCGACAGCTTCAGAATAGAAAACTGATGACTTTGACATCATCCTTGGCGCACTGTGATCATGATAATTGGAATATTAGTCAACATAATTGACTAGGACATCAAAATCATAAAAACTGTCACAACAACAAAAGTGGCAATCTGTCAGCCATCACTATTTGGACATGTCAATAAACAGATGTGCATATGTCAGTCTGAAGTCACACAGTGTCCTTTTCTTTTGGCAAGTTAATATTAATGCACGCATATCCAAGAATTAATCCATTGGAGATACCAAGAATTCATCCTTGAGGCACGCAAAGGCACCAGATAAAGGTCGAGTTATCGGTCGTGGAAGAAACCTGAATAGATTAGGAGAGTTAAGAAAGAATTCTGAGAGACATAAAACGTCTTGACTCAATCATCCCTAGATTTACCTTGTCTGTGAAACACAGAGTTTGCAAGTTTCTCCCAGAGTCGATTTACAGCAAAAGTAACAATTCATAATTTATCATATTTCACAAATATCCACATCAAAATTAAATTACTGGAGTTTCCCATTCTTGCCCCAACCACTAATTTCACTGATAGAAGCTTCTTGAACACATATATATTTCATTGGGTGTTCACTTTGCCTGAAGTGAATCATTCCACATGGAATCCACTGCTAAACGACACTCTCAGTAGTGAAAGCACTTTCAAATCAGCTATTGATGTGCATGCACTTGCAACTATACTGCAGTGTAATATTTCTCTATCTGTGCTTCATTAGTAATACATCATTTGTACAACTGTAGTCACATTGGATTTTTTCAGTATTTATATTTTTAATAGCTACCACTGACACTGAAAATGTCATTACTCATTACCTTTGGGGACAGGAGTTATAATTTTCAATGAAATTTTTCACGGTTTTTGTTTTTAATGATAATATCAGTTTCTTATTCTACTATCCCCATATTGAGATGCACAATACTCAGCTTGTCAACTGTAAACTGCACGTGTGTAGACTGCATTGTTATTGTTGACAAGCAAATCTACATCTAATCTGGACTAAATTCATATTCAAAATATAACAGTGACTGTGTTTTAAATGTATGGACGCTGTGATTAACCCTTTTCCTGCCAAGTCATATTTCACCATCAGGTCAAGATGGTTAAAATTAATGAAACACAACGTATTCCATATGATGTATTTTAACATAATACTGTACATTTGAAGGCTGTTGAAAACACAATACTGTAAAGTTGATTTTTTTTTGGACAAAAGATGCTATAACATACCAAGCCAAGTGGTTGAAAATACGTCATGTTTTGGCTCAATACCGCTTTTTACTGACTTGGCTGATGAGGAAGTGATACAGTTATTACTGTCTGGCAGGAAAAGGGTTAAAAACTGAATGTAGTGACAGTTTTAACATATTTTGGGTAATAGAACAAGAAATTGTTCAAAATCAACAAAAACTACGTACTGTCTCTTTAAAATGAACTCAAGTATTTTGTTGGATAAATGTAAAAGTATCTGTTAGGAAACTACCAAAATAGCAGTTACTACAGTATAGCAAAATTTTCATTCATCATCCACACGTACATGTTTCTAATTTAAAAACATATAGTGCATGTCTACTGGTGTTACAGAGTCTTGATGAGTTCAACAACCTAAAACTGACTGATGCAATTGCAAGTATTCCATAAGTTGTTATTTCATTCCATAAAACCATATAAAAGATATTTACACACAGGAGAGAATGTACAGCTGTTTCTTCATGAAATGAGGTTTGTTTGATGAGTTGAATGTCTTTGAGGAAACCATACTGGCTGTTATAGGAAGTGTAGAAGTTTCATGAGTCTGTTTTCACAATTCAGACAATGTGTTTAGTTTCTCTAAAAGACAATTGCTACAATTAGTGCAACACTGAAATGCATCAGGATTTTTCACAGGAAAATCACAATTGTCTTTGTAGTGAAGGGTTTTTCCAGTGACAATTCCTGAATAGAACGCTGGTCATTCACTTTGGCTGATGGAATGCACCCAACAACCATTATAAATGCTGATGTGGATACCAGATTCTGAAGGTTGAATATTGTGAACTGTGCATCAGAGAGAACTCATGAGCAGACGTTTCCTGTGCATGGTTGTCTGGCTGGATTAAGAACACATCATCTGACAAGGTCAAACACAGGGTACACTATGAATCACAAGCAAACCTGAGTCATCTTGAAATAGTTCACCTTGAATGCTTGTAAAAGGATTCATTTGAAAACTTTCATCTCAACGACATCATCACAACAGTGGGGCAATTTATGCAAATTAGATTCATACACCTGCATACTATACCAAAATGGCTCCACCAATAGGAAAACAGCTCATGATACAAAAGATCCTGTTTGCTCCTACACCATGTGACTAACTTTTATTTCCTGGTAAAATATCCGATCTATGGAATGTAGGCTTTTCAATAATTACTTCAAATTATAAAGGTTTCCTTGGCAAGAAGGCAATGTCCTTCATTTTTTAATTTCCTCTTCTTTGTTTCCAAGTATGAAACTGACTCCAGACACAGCCTCCCTTCTGCTCAAAGATAAGAAGTTAAGCAATCATCCATTCAAATACATCCTTTATTTCCGGAATCATTTTGATTCAGTTCCTGTTCAGATGCATACATTGTATTGGTCTGATGTCATTCTGTTCAACTGATATTGTTTTACAACCATTTCATAGTTCTGTATCAAAATAAGATGTGAATTTAATATGCTGGTACTTGTACTTCTGTTAAGAAATGTTTATCTGGATGTTTTATTTTATGATTGTATCGTCTTTATTCATGGTACATGTACGTGTACAAGTACAGGTATGTATTGCCATCAGGCAAATTCCTTCAGAATGACAACACTAGTTTTTTCCCACTGTTTTACAAGGTTACAAAGGAAGCCAGTTTAAAGTACTGGTATGTCTGCTCAGTCACCAGGCTTTCCTTGAAATGAAATCACAGATAAAGACAGACACAGCCATCAACATTACACTGGGGAGCTTTTTTATAATGAGATTTAATGACTACTTGTATCTCAGAATATCTCTGGAAAGAATCCCTTGGCTTTGTCAAATTTCTTGTTTGTGCTTGAAAACATCTTGACATCCAAATGGACAAACAAAGTCATGTGCTCTTCCTTTACAGCATACACGCATATTTTGTACTGTAAAGAATCTGATGTAAATAATGCTTCACAGTCCCAAAAATAAACAAAAGAAATCACAACATCTCTTATCTAATTTGTACAGTTTTAGATGAAAACTGCAGGTACAGTACTTAAAATTGATAATCATTGTTAACAAATATTCAGAATGTAAGGTTTTTGCAGTACAGCAACAAATTCTTTGAAGTAGGACAGTCTCAGTTTAGCTATGTTTAGTATTGAAAATCATAACTTCTCCATATCTGAATGAGAAAAAGTTTTCCTTGAAATATGAAAACTTGCTAACAGATAAAATACCAGAAGGTTTACTGTTTCCTCTAGCCCACATTCCCTTGCTCTTTTGCTTGAGATTCCTAGCATAGCTTTGGAATCAAACTCCACTACTTTTGATAGCTATTTGCTATGTAAGGTAGGCAAGGCCTGGTTAATTACCCAATTACAGTGACCTATTAAGAGAAACCGTGAATGTCTCCCTGCACTGCTTAAATAGATCAAAGGTTGGTCAAACGTAGATCCGCTGTGAGCCAAAGCCTGACATAGTGATTTACTCAATACAAGCTGTGTACTGATTTGGTAATTTCACCTCAATAGCTAAATTACAGATGGCAATAAATAAAGCCATTAAAAAGTAACTCCCAATGTACATAGAGAGACCACAGGGTACACAGGCTTGTTGTTTATTTGTGTCTGTCTGTTTGTTTGTTTGTGTGTATGTTTGTGTTTGTTTATTTGTTATTTTTAATAAAATAACAGCGAAAAGCTGTTTTGTTAATATTTGTCAATAAAGAGCAGTTTATTTGTTTGTTTATTTATTTATGTGTTTGTTTGTTTGTTTGTTGATACGTATTTCCGATGGTTAGGGTTAGGGTTAGGCTTAAGTTAGGGTTAGGGTTAGGCTTAGGGTTAGGGTAAGGCTAGCTGTGGAAACGCAGCTATCTGTTGGCGGGGTAGCGGGGATCGCTATACGGGTCAAAGGTCAACCCCGCCGTGGCGGGGTTGACCTTTGACCCGTATAGCGATCCCCGCTACCCCGCCAACAGATAGAGCTGCGTTCTCACAGCTAGGGTAAGGCTTAAGTTAGGGTTAGGGTTAGGGTTAGGCTTATTCACTCCCTCTATATACTCAGACAAGGGGAGCAAGTGGGATTCCAACATCTGTATTTTCAAGTCAAGAAAAACACACCAAATAAATGCCGGACAATTGAAATATTGGGTTTGTGGCAGCATCATGTCCTGTACTTACCACATCTATCCTTTAATTCGATGGAAAGGGCAAAAATCGGCGATATTTAGCATCTTTCTCCTTTGATTCGCACAGTTTGTACGGCAAAACGTAAGTGTCACACTTTGGCGGGTTAGTACGTCAGTGAAATTCAAATCGGACCAATCAGGCAGCTTGTTAGACTCACAGCAGTATACGCGAACGCCAGTTCTCAAGCGACTATACCACAGCAAGATGCAGTCGTGCCTGTGACTAATACGGTGTTCGCAGATATCGAGAATGCAACAAAAAAGTCGTTGATTCACTGTTCATGACAACGGATCATACTTTAAAATAATAAAGTAACCATTAAAACATGTAAAAACAATGGGAAACTCGAGTTCCCTTGACAGCAACGTAAGGAAAATGACACGTTTTTCCAGTACTTTCTTGATTCTTTGACCCTGCTCACCCCGTCGCCTAAATAGAATAGTCTCCACACAACGTCTGCCATGGTTTATTTTCATTGACGGCCACGATGTCTGTTTTCATGTGAACATGCAGTTGCTTTTGTTTGAAGCAATTATCCTTTCATTTGTCAAGCTTTTTTCCCTGGTGACTATTACAATCACTGCTATGTTGTTGTTTTCACAAGATGTATACGGTTTGATACAGGAATATTGAGTTGCCTTTCCGTGTAGGCAATATGCATGCCATGCCAGTTCACATACACTCAGATCAGCAGCATACATGTACATGACGTCTTTGTTTCAAGTTTGGGTTTTTTTTCGACGCTGAAATTTTACCAAAATGTCACTTCTGTATTCAGAGATTGTGTAATCAATACCTTTGGATAAAGTTGATTTGGAAAGCGATAGACACATCCAGAGGAGTTGAAAAAATCGTGCATAAAATTAAGCGACCGTGGCAGAAAAAAATGGGATGTTCGAGCCCCTCCACAGTTTTTACCACCGTTCAGTGTTGCCGAACCGGGGGCTTATAGTATACTCGGACGAGTACAGTATTGTTCGTAGTTGGAAGGTTACTGCCCGTAGTTTACTTTCGATAGCTAGAAAACTATTAGAATTGAACCAATACCAAGAACAACTTTTCCAGCCGCGGAAATTCAACCGTGGCGTGCCGACGGTCTCTCTGTATTTGTTTACTTCCGGGTTTACGCTCATGTTTTTTTTTTAGGCCCGTATATCTCACGAACTGATTGGAAATGAGTGCGTTTCGCACAGATGTATAGTTGAAGTACTCTAGTGGAACCTTCTTCTCATAAGACCAAAGTGAATGTTGCGGCATACAAAGTTGTCAACGATTCGTAAAGGGAAAATGAACATGGCAAAATGCGCCAAAGTAAAATCATCCTGGTTCGAGCCCCACAACGGTAACGTCTCCAGTTCGGGCCAAGGCAGGGCTAACAAGCTATCTGATTGGTCCGATTTGAATTTCACTGACGTACTAACCCGCCAAAGTGTGACACTTACGTTTTGCCGTACAAACTGTACGAATCAAAGGAGAAAGATGCTAAATATCGCCGATTTTTGCCCTTTCCATCGAATTAAAGGATAGGTGTGGTAAGTACAGGACATGATGCTGCCACAAACCCAATATTTCAATTGTCCGGCATTATTTGGTGTGTTTTTCTTGACTTGAAAATACAGATGTTGGAATCCCACTTGCTCCCCTTGTCTGAGTATATAGAGGGAGTGAATAAGCCTAACCCTAACCCTAACCCTAACTTAAGCCTTACCCTAACCCTAAGCCTAACCCTAACCCTAACTTAAGCCTAACCCTAACCCTAACCATCGGAAATACGTATCAACAAACAAACAAACAAACACATAAATAAATAAACAAACAAATAAACTGCTCTTTATTGACAAATATTAACAAAACAGCTTTTCGCTGTTATTTTATTAAAAATAACAAATAAACAAACACAAACATACACACACACAAACAAACAGACACAAATAAACAACAAGCCTGTGTACCCTGTGGAGAGACAGGAAATTGACAGATCATTAAATCACGCATGCTATACATGTAGCATCAATACGCCCACAAACTCACTTTCTTGTGCTCACAATAATCACGTCATCAAATTGAATATCTATAATACTATATGACATCGCATTGCAAATATTTTTTCACATGAAATAATGAAACTCACATAAATATCACCGTGGCAATTGACAATGTATTGCACTGCATGATAAAATGTGATTCAATTTACATTGTGGATTTCTGCAAGTATCCTTGATAATGTCAGGTGACTCACTTACAGCAGAGAAGTAAAACAAATAACCAATTCATCACCCCCTCTACCTTCATTACTCAGTCTACTCTCCACCCTTTGTTTGAAAAATCAACCAGCATCTTTTCAAATTTGAATATGTGAATTGCTGTGTTGTCAAAATGTAAATTTTTCTTTCAAACTAGTAGACTGTTGTACAAATGTTAATACTGTCACAGCTGTAAATGCATGTTAATATAGTCATAAGCTGGAAGAAATGAAACAATGGATTATAAAACTGTATTCATACAATAGTAATTAGGCTAGACTACGTATATAAATTGCGCAGATTGACATGCAAGTTTATTGGGACACTGCAATGTGTTGTTCTGCTGTTTTATGCATTTTTTATATTTTGTTCATTTTAGCAGAGTGAGAAAGAAAGACTTGCGCATTCCAAGCTGAAATATGGCAAGTTCATCGTGGGTGATCCGTTTAGTGCCCTTCAACGTGACACTGATTCAGCTACAGTTGATGGAGGAACCAAGAATGCTGCGGTGCCATACAATCCTATAACCCACCTTGAAACGCTAATTGCACAACACAAGAAGGAACAAGATAAAATGCAACAGCAGCTGAAAGAGCTTGAGGCAAGCCATGCCAAGGTAAAATAGAGGGCCATCCTAGTGCTTGATATTTAGTCACTGTGATGTACGTTAGACATTCTTTCTGAACACATCCAGAGACTTGATGTCAGGATAGTCATACATCACAAAAGGTGATGAGAGCACTGTGGCCATTGGAATACTATGCATGAATCACATGATGCAATTTTGCAATGCTAGCTTCATGCTTGACTGTACTACAATGCAGTGGTATCATATGGGTGTACATGTCTATTTTAATCATTGAATATACTTCACTTCCAGCACATTACAACCATAATGAGAAACCCATTTTTGCAATATAAAGGTGTACTATCAAAGCATCAATGTGTTTTTCTCCAAACAGAGTGTGGCTATATCACATACTGGATTTTTAAAGTGCAACACAGTGAATAACCTGTATGAAATGCATTGTGGGAAATTCACTGTGCATAAGTGAATATTACAAGAGTTTCAATGGATCAAGTTCCAAATTGTAGTAATCCAAGTAGAACTGTATGATGATGGAGGTAGTGTGAATTTATTTGGAGAGATTATGTGATATCTCTGTTCAAAACTGATCAGCAGAATGGTTCTATATCATTTGCCAAGATGTATCTATTGATTAGACCAAGCAGGCAGGGCTTATCATTAGTCTGACGCTTTTTGAAAGTCCATTTTCCCAGCAGGTTGTGTAGACTATTGGACTTTGAACAGATTGAAATAGTGTTACGATATACAGTGTTTTCATCTCAATTTTCATACTTCATAGGATGTATTTTAGTGAGAGGTTTACTTTGAAATCAAGATCCAAACCATGAAGCCCTGTAAAGAATTTCACGCTGGTATCTCAAATTGCAAAGACACAACGCAACTTTGTTAGAAGGCTTAATATGTTTAGAATTTTTGGGCCAAAGGTCATGCCTTTTGTGTGCATGGACTCAGAAAGCAGTTTGTTTCAAATCCAAAATAGTAAATTTTACAAGTTGTTTTACAGACAAACTTTTACTTGCCAAACTTTGTGAAAACTGAAAAGTATAAACTCATACATAATACAATTATTGTGTTATTGAGCTTCAAGAGCAAAAAGAAATGTTATGTTCAGAAATTCTTACTGAGTAGTTCTACTAATTATCAGCTAATCAAATTAAAGCTAGACCAAACTACAAGTCCTTTGACTAATGGGATCTATTACACTACTTGCCAGATTTGAACTTATAAATCACTTTTATTCTGATGATGGGAGAATTTAACATGATGGGAGAATTTAACAAATAGCTGCTTATGAAATATTGCTACAAAGGTTATATTCTGTTGCGAAGTTGCAAGACTTCAATAATGAAGCTGCGATCATACATGTACTTGTTGTTTGTTAAAGTTTCATATTCTCTCTCTCAGATGTTAAGGAACAAACACATAATGTGGAAGAAAAAGGCTTTTAGGATTTGTAGATTCAGGCAATATAATGCTTTATGATTTGGTCTTTTCCATAGTGAGAAATACTTCTAACATTTTTGTAAAAATCCACAGGTTGTGAAAGAACTTGAGGAGGAAAAACAGAAACATGCACAGGATACGGCCCAGGGGGATGATGTAACTTACATGCTGGAAAAGGAACGGGAACGGTTGATACAACAGGTAACAGGAACTAGGATAAACATATCAAGTTAAGATTGATCTGAACAGTTTCATGACCTAGCAAAAAAATTACATCAATAGTTCACCTGACTGTTTTAGTACTTCTTAAAATCAAATCAAAATAAAAAGTCATAACTAAAATAGTCAACAAAAGTAGTCAAACAAAAAAATGACTGGATATTCCTTATATATGCATATTAATTTTACTGATTGAAGTGTTTAGGTAAAACAAGCAGTGAAAATATTTTGTGGTGACTCATTAACCTGCATTACATCTCATAGGACATCATTACAATGAGTTTCACAACAAGTGTCTGTACATGTAGTTTCATTGTACGGTCAGCTGTTATTATTTTGAACCCAGAAATAAAGATTGGTAGTAAGTGTTGTTATCATATACTTAGATTCACGTGCCTGTATAAAGCTATAGGGAAAAGCACCTTCACATCCGTGCGTTTTTTTACTTATCATGCCCAGGCCTGGTGCTCAAATTTGGATGAATGCGTCAAATTCCAGACCTACTTTTGTGTTCAGAGTGTTTGACTGTAAACAACAGTGCATGAGATTCAGAACTTGTAGTCAGGCACACTGCGTCCAAATATGGGCAATCGTGTTCATTTCTGAACTACCTCCAGTGTACGCGTTCTGGTCACTACATACATTGCTATCCGCAAATGTTCCATTCGTACACAAAGCCAGCGCGAGATAAGGAAAACGTCTGCTCGCTCAGATCATAGTGGCGACAGTGTAGCCACGCCAGTGGCATCAGTTGATATTTCTAAATTCTACTGAAACCCAGTGTATACTGAGCGCATGCATGTTCAGTGTAAATTATAATAATTTACATCACACTTTTGTCCTTACTTACTCGTTGATTTCAGCCTGGATATTTATTGGTCAGGTATGTTGCTTTGCGTGTTCCAGAATTCTACAGACACAAATGGCAATGAATGTTTGATATTGCACTCATTTTAATTTCCGAAATAATGCTATAATGCTGAATATTGTCATGATCCACAAGACCTGTGTAACTGATGCCTCAGCTTGATCCAAAACGCCTACTGACCCGTCGGCTTGATCCACAAGACCTGTGAAACTGACTCCTCAAGTGATACAAAACTGACAAACATACATTCCAAAGGAAAAAACGTAAAGTTACTACAAGATTAGTCCTCATTAATTTTCATTGACTTGAAAAAAATTACATATTACAACCACTGGAGTCAGACTGATGCAAAGAAATTGCCAAGACTTCCTAAACTGACTCCAAAAGAGTTCCAAAATCCACAAAAGATACATAAAGCACATGGTACAATAACAGACATTGTTCTACGTCATTGTAGTATTCCCTATTATTATACATCTACCATCGAGAACAATAGAATTTTGCATGCACTAAAAAAAGCCGTACAGAACGGCCATTCCGTAACCGGCCGTACCGTTTCAAGGCGCCCCATCCCCTGGCCCTGCAGCTGTATCTGCACGTTCTCTGTTGAACGGTTTCAAGGGACTCATTGGATGATTGCCAGAACATGTCTCGTGCACTCTCTGTATGTACGTGTGTTGTGCACACACACTATCCAGAACTTGCAGAAGCGCGTCCGAGATAGCGTTCCAAACTTGCGCTATAAATTGGAAGAAAATTTGTTGCTTGCATTGCACTAAAACGGTCATTACTCTGACAATTTGATGCCCCAGTCACGAATGTAAGATGTATAATAATAAGGTTATTACGAAAATACCGCAAAGGATGCACTTGGACATTGGCGCAGTGCATCGCCCTCCGCTTCACATCGGGCGATACGCTGCGCCAATGTCCTCGTGCATCCTTTGCGGTATTTTCGTAATTACCTCATAATCTCAACGTAATCTATCGTTGATGGCAGTTGACTATTTTATGTATGGTTTGCTTCGTAGGTTGAATTTGAAAAAGCCCAACAGAAGAAACTTGAAAAGGACACCAAGAGAACACAAACACTGTTGAAAGAAGAAAGAGCTAAACACCAACAGTTTGCAGTACTATTGGTAAAAGAAAGGAAACGTCTTGCCTCCAAACTCATAGAGGAACGCCAAAAAACCAGAGAGCTAACACGGCAACTGGAAGAAGAAAGATCCAAAATACAAAGTATGGCTGAAGGATTGAAACAAGAGAGCAAGAAGTCTTTGAAAATGGAAGCTGAGATGGAAAAACAGTTGTCTGACTTTGATACAGAAAAGGAACAAATGAAAGCCAAAGTCCACAGAGAGGAGAACAGGACTAAAGAGTTGCGAAAGGAAATTGCAAATTTAAAACGACAGATTTTTGAACTTGAGGGCCAGCTGAAGGAGAGTGGGCTGAAAGTGCGAGGTCATGATGACAAGAAAAGCAATGTTAGCAGTGCAAGCATGATATCTAGTATCAAAGATGCTGTATCCAAACACAGTACAAGTAAGCATGATGCAAAACAACACAGCTCCGATGACGGACAACCAAGGGGTCTCAGTCCATCGGAGCTGGGCTTCACAAATGTCGCACCAGCACCCTCACGGACACCTCATTCTTCTTACACACCAAAAAGATCAGGTAGTCCTTACAACATACGGACTGTGGAAGATGACTCTGGTAAAGTAGAGGTGAAGTTTACTCCAAAAGCCTTGGCTGGTAAGACTGGTATTCCTGTTAAACAGGAGAGTAATTTGCCAAATGCGACCTCGGGTGGCACTGCTGGGAGCAGTAGCTCACGGTTGAATTCCACTTCACCGTCTTTCACAAACTCTGGTAAGAAAAGTCCCATCAATTCCAGGGGAACGCCGCCCCCAGTGCCACCTAACAAACCCATTTTGAAGAAAGATGCTAACAAAAATCCCCCTCCCTCAGCTGCACGTGGAGACTCTCTCGTAGAGACACGCAAACAATTTTATGCTACTAAATTCAGTAGCGATGGTACCATGGACAATCGATCAATGGTTAATGCCAATGCGAATGTTAGTGACACTGAGATGTCCAATCAGAGCCCAGCTTCTAGCCCAGACAGCACATCTTCAGGGAGTTCAACGTCAAGTGTGGTGCTGAATCCAAACCGAACGACAACTAATCAAGTGAGAGACTCACCATGGAGGAGGGGTCAGCATGATGTTCCGACCTCAGCAGCTGCCACCGCCTCTGACAATGAGAACCGAAACAATCCCAATACAGCAGACATTGAACAGTTGCTGGTTACTATGACAACAGGTAAAATACAGAAAACCACCATGGCATAGGGCTGTGTAGTATTTTTAAATGATTTCACTGTTTTGAAGAGTAATCTGGTACTCTAAATCCTGACCAAAAACAACTGTAGAAAGATAGTCTAGGCCTCATAAAGTTCCAGTGCTTTACTTCTAATTATCCTTGAAATTTGTTGAAATATTGTGCAATTGCAATGCCAAACTGTAAGTAAGGGAAAAATAATTTCTAACTTTCCCCTTGGAGAACCTTAATTTCTTTAATAGGCGTTCACAAGAGACTGTGGTTAATGTCTTGAAATGCAAATGGACAATCAACCAAACAAGTTGGCCCAACAGTTTTAAATATTTGCAAATTTAAAATTTTTGATTAGTTATTCTTGTTGTAACCCATTCTTCTTCATCTGAGAATGAAAGAACACATTTGTTTCAAATGTAGGAAATTCACAGTGAATCTTAGTGATCATCAAAACAAGGAGAATCCATTTAAAGATATTTCATCACCTTATTTTTAGGACTTTTTATGCTGCGTAATTTAAACGTCAGTTACAGTCATTGAAACTGGTAGAGTAGATCTAACTTGATTCTGAAGGCTGATTTTTATCACCTTACGGCTTCTTCATATTAATAGGTTGCCACAAACAAGAATTGTGAGACAAAAATATTCTGTTTTTCAAAACATAAAATTTTCCTTCAAAATGGTCCTAAAGGCTTTTATTTCTGGAAAGTGACTTCTTGAGCCTCTGCTTCTTATCGTGAGAACTACCAGTGCACAGGTAGATTTCATTTTCAAGCAATAGGCAGCTGGGGTTGACAAGTGTCAGTCCTTCAGACAAGATATATAGTCAGTCATCAAATCAGTCGATTAAATCAACAATGTTACCGTGTGGATGAGGGTTTTGAGTGTGTGTGTGTATAGTGAGTGTGTCCATGAGGTTATGTGTGTGCATGTGTGAGTGTGCTGAATAATGTGAACAGGAAATATCCAATTTCCAACCATGGTGCTTGCTCTTCTTTGAAACTTAAACTCTTCAGCAGGGATTATGTTGTCAAGTAAGTGAGAAAGTAATGTATATGTGTATGTATATGTAGATGGTTGTTTGTCTTCCTTGTCTGATGTGAAAATATGCTTCACCAGTGTACTTTGTCTGGAAAGTTATGATGATGGGTAAATTGTAGGGTTTGAACCAAGGTAGGAGAGACGTCAGTCATGATCATAGTGTGTTTAATTCAAACTGGTTCACCCACTTCAAGAAGACCACAGTAGGGAAACGGACCTTCAAACTTAAAATTTGATTTGTAAACCTGCATACAATTGCATATAACAAATAATTTATTGTCGTAAAATTTTTCCCATCATGAGCTAGTTTTAAAATGACCATGCATTCAAACCTAGCCAGTACAGTATAATTTGGGAGTTACCATATTTAGAAAACACATCAAGTAAAAATGGTGTAAGCAAATTTCCATATCATAATGCCAAACTTCGTACACCGTAAGCAAATGAGATAAACCCTATCAGTTTGGTAACACATTTATATTTAATCACAGACAATTTCCTTTCACACCATGAGAATAAGCAATCAGTTTTTCGGTAAACTTTTGTGATTAATTGTAGATTAACCAGCAGTATTCTCTACAAATTTATGATTGTCTAATTTTAAATATGAAGAGTCATTACATCAATTCATATTTTCTGTCCACGTAATACACTATCCATCACATCCAGAAATCTTTCATAAGAAAACTGCAAAGACAATTCCCATTATTTAAAATCAGAAATGAAAACATGGCTAATTTGCCTATATTGCCAAGCAAAAGCAACTGTTAATTTTTGATTATATGATGTCGTGGTTAACTGAGCTAAAAGGTTTCATACTCGGTTTGTATGTTGATTTCATCCATGACCTGTTGCAGTGTTTCACATAGACAAGGTTTCAGGAGATTGAGAGATTTACTTCCACAGTTTGAAGTATGCTGGTGGTATTTATGACCAGCAGGGAATTCACAAGGCAGCTGTTCTATCTCCTCATCTTCAGTAACTTATATCATAATTAGAAAACAATACCAACAACACATTCATCAGATGTGCTGGTGTCAGTTATCTCAACAGAGTAATAGTATAGTATTTCAAGCAGTGTAATATTTTTGTGACTCTCTGCAGACACACCCTGGTATAAAATAGCCCAGTTATTCTGTTCCTTGACTCTCTGCCCTTTCTTCAAACTCTACAGCCATAGTTCACTCGTATGACAAACTTCAATGTTTGTTCTGTGTTGTAATCGTGACTTATGTCTTTAGTGTACTATCAAAACGTCTGTTAAAATGGTTGCTGTTAGATTTTAATGATTCATTTCGTAAAATTGTTGGTCTTTTTTTTGATACAAAAACTTTTAGCAGTGTCATAAACAAGTAATCCATTCTATCATTGTTGTTTAGTAGATAGACTTAGCAAGGTTAAATTTTTTTCACATTGTCAACTATTTTGACCCATCGGGTACACATACTTTGCTAGTAGTTTGACAGTTACATATCTCATTATGTTATTTTGCCTGGCAGTATTTAGCAGAAATAGCTTACAATATGGTCAGAACCATCTGTGTGTTAGCAGAATGGCTTAGTGTAATTTTTAACAGAAAAAAGAAGGTAACTTACCAAAGTTGCAGACTTGATATATCGACAAATGTTGTATGTAAAATCTTCATTACAACATATCAGATAAAAACCTGTCACCTTCAGAGATTTTCTTTCAGACAACACCTTTTACGTTCTGGAGCCCCAAATGAAGATTGCTTTGAATTTATAGTATTTGATGTTAGAATGCTGCCATTGTCGACAGATAATTTTATACGAGAAGTAAAGGAATTAGAGTTTAAAACTTAAAATAATTTACTTACAGACAAATATTTAAATGATTTCCCAATCACTACCTCATGTGTGTATTCTGATTGGCCATCTTATGGTCATGTGACTTGTCAGTGAGAGAGTTGACTAGTTTAAACATTTCTACTTTTGTTGGATGCCATACTGTCATGTGATTATTATGTAAAAAACACAATTATTCACATAAATCATCAGAGATTGAAAAGACAGAGAACAGCTTCTTGTTGGCATGGCTAACATCACTATTCAGTGCTTGCAAGATTTTTGACATTCATTTAATTGACGAGACTTACAAAATGTTTTTCTCGCTCTCTCCGGTTGTCATGTTTGACATGAGACTCATATTTTAACCAGACTAATATGTAAATGCATTTTGCCATGTATTGTATCAGCACTAACATTGTTTATTGCATTGCAATTAAAATGCAACATTTTGTCACCCAGAAACATTGTGTCATGTCCTCTTATTTATCCTTTCCATTGCCATCTTATAGTTCCCCTATGTGCACTGTAGAATATTTCTCATCAATACCATTATACATACAAGACTAATTTCCAATTCCCTGGGAAAAATCTTGCCTGAGTACAAATCATGTGCTTCCATACACAAGGATAAACACGTTTTCATTTGCATGCATTGTTCTTTCTAAAATATGTCTTTTGTCTTCACTTGACACAACAACAGAACTTTACTGTGTTTACTGTGTATGGAGACTATCAACCTGTCTTTCATGGACACATTGTGTCAAATCTACAGCCATACATATCCAGTAAAATGTAGCCATGCCATTCAAAATCTCTGAGGATTATGTATGGCATAATGCCAATAATGCCATACATATCCAGTAAAATATAGTCAATCATATACATATCAGGTAAAATGTCGCCAGCCACACATGTGTTGTAACACAGACAGCCATTCACATCAGGTTAAATAGCCAGCCATACTTGTCAAGTAAAATATATATCTTGTTCACATTGGCAACCCAACTGAAATTTGGGCCGACGCAAATTAATTGTCCTTTTGGGATTAAATTTGGTCCGTGTCCACACTTACCGGTACCAGAATTAGGGCCGACGTAACTTTACCTTCCTTTGTGACCTCTGACCTGTCAAAGTTCAAAATGGCGCATTTGAATATGGCACGCTGTTTCTACTGTTCATGATTTTCCTGTGTTTTTACGCACAAGAAGGGCAAATATGACTACCACTCACCCTTTTAATCATCGGAGAGATCTTCACCATTTATTGGATGAGCATATGGTATATATAAGACCGCGGTGGAGAAATAACCAGTGCGCGGCATTTTGACATGCCTCTCTAGTCTATTATGTGCACTGCGGAATCGAATGACATGGTTTCGTTTGCGGAACAAAGGTTGGTGGGAAGTTCAGCGTACATGGGATGATATTAAAATGTAAAGACTGGATTGAAAACTTTCGATAGGTGTAAACTTTAGTTTCAAACGTCGTTTGTTTTGTGCGAATAGTGTGACTAGTTCAACTTCGATCCATAGCGGAGGCCTGGTCAACTGGGACCAGGGCCGACGTAACGTGTCCACACTGGCGATTTGCGTCGGACCAAATTTTGCGTCGGCCCTGAGTCGGCCCTGAACCCCCCCTTCTAACCGGGACCAACTGAGTCGGCCCAGGGCCGACTCAGCGTGTCCACATTGGTTTTTTACGTCGGCCCCGGCCCTGGTCGGGACCTGGGCCGACGCAAAGTCGTCAGTCTGAACGTACTTATAAAATAGGTAGCCAGACATATATGGTACAATGTAGACAGCCATATATATCAGGTAAAATGTAGCCAGCCATACATTATCAGGTCAAATGTAGCCAGCCATACATTATCAGGTCAAATGTAGCCAGCCATACATATATGGTATAATGTAGACAACCATATTTATGAGGTAAAATGTAGCCACCATATCAGGTAAAATGTAGCCAGCAAATACACAAAGTACTGCAGATTTCCCATAATTCATTATGATTTACATCATCAGAGATTCCACTGTGAAGTCTATCATGTCTTCCATGTGTAGACAAATTCATAGACTAGTTGTAAAAATTCTGAAAACCTACTTTTAAGGACACCATTCTTCTCAATTCTCGTTTTAAATGATTTGGAAAATTATGCATGATTGAGAGAGGATATTGCATTTTTGTAAAATTTTCATCTGATCGTGTCTTCAGCCATACAGAATAATGTGATGGAAAGTAGGGAGACTTGTTGCACCTGTTTTATGAAATAAAAGGATACTGATTTTTTCCAATGGAAATGACAAAAGAAATTTGCATGCTAAGTTTTCTTAGAGAATGACCTCTTCAGTTCATCATAACTTGCTGCCCAAAGAGCAAGGCACTTGTTGTACCTACAGAATGTGACTTTTATGGTTGTTTAATGATTATTTGGAAACATTCACTGAAATATCTAAAAGTACTTTTACTAGATGCTATGTAATAATTATTCTGTGCTTCTATGAAGAACTGAAAAAGTTAAAAGTAACCTTCAATGATACAAATCAAAGAGAATTGTGGGTAATTTATTGTACTGTGATACACATGTGGTACAATGTTGACAGCTATACATATCAGGTACATGTACCATCACACCTTTCAAAGCCAATGATTGACATGGTGAGGTTCCCAATAACATATTTTAACCATGTCCATGATAAAATATTGAACTCGTTTGTCAGAAGCAAATCCAGAGTGCCTTTCTTTATATTCATGCAAAATTCACTGTCGTCAGATTGCCCGTTGCAAATACCGCTGTCATATTGCTCATGGACGAAAGCAAAGCTCACACTGAGAGATGCATGATTTATAAGCCATTTCAGTGTCGACTTTGTTTGGCAAAAGGTCAGTAATCAGTACTCAGTACACACATACATCTTTGTATCACCACCTGTCAATCTTTTTCAAGCAAAGCCTGCATAGAATATGAATAGTTACAAAATACTTTGAGACAGATTAAAGTACTGAGCAGCCATTTATCTTGTGCATACACCTTTTAAAGTAGCTACATGGTATGCTATGATTGGTTACACATTATCTGGTCTCTGATAAGCCTTGCACACACTTTGAATATCAAGACTCCAATTATCAATGGGACAGCCATGCTGTCAGCTGGAGCATATCAAAAGAACCGTCTTTCACATCATTATTCATGCACCGATCCATCTGAGATCATTATCAGGGTTTCAAATGGATTGCATATCATAGTGCCTGGCATGTCTACGCCAAAACACAGTATGGAGTCTCGATGAAGCAGATATCAACACTCACTTCTACTTGTCTGTAATGGTCTCTCTTCCATCATTATCTCACACATCTCTTGTCTTGTTTCTCATTCTTTGGTCTGTTCTGTTCAAATTATACACTAATTCTGTCAAGGTAATTGGGGTTCTAGATTTCCATCCATTCACATCGTATTTTCTCTTTTTAATATCAAATAGAAAAATTCAACTGTTAGAGACTTAACCAATTTCTGGACCTCACATACACTTGTACTTTCCCTTCACTTCCAAAAAGCATGGATTATGTATCCTCTGTATTCTATATCTACCTGGTATCTCCATTTAAACAACATCAGAAAGCAGTAAAACTTAAGTGTTATGTGCTAGTCATACCAAATAGTGACTAAAGGTGTTACTGACTACGCATATCTTGCAAGGTTCTCTTGATAATTCAAATTTTCATTTCATTGTTTAATTTACATTACAATTAGCTTTAGTACAACTTACAAATGATAAATCTGCCTTTTATTACTACAAAATCAAAATCAAGTAATTTTTGAATACTGAATCCTGTTTTCAAAATGTGTTAAAGTGTACCATATCCAAAATTTACAGTGTAATATTGTAGAATATCATCTTCATTATATAATTTCTCTCAAGAGGGGACTTGTGGTGTCAGTTCTGTATTCTCAGAATGCATTTCCATGTACCAATGTTACAGTAATCACACTGAAGTACTATCGACCAGCAAGATCATACCATCATTATCTAGATTGGTGTTTGTAAATCCAAATTTATGAAAATACCTGGCATTTTATTCTGCCCATTGCATTTTTACATGTAACACTATCAGTTTACAGTGTCTGTAGTTACAGAAGTGAACTCAAAGTGCGGAAGTTTTCAAAATGAACCTGAGCATTTTTACATCGAAAAATTTGTAAACTCATCAAATTGGAAGAATAGTTGTAGATAGAAGTGATTTCCAAAAAAGTCACTGATAAATATAATCATCCCTTAATGTTATCATTCACCTGTCAATCACTTTTTAAATATATCACTCAACCTTGTAAGTTATCATACAATATACTTATACATTTTCCGATAATCATATGGTATGTTGATCTATACATTTGATATCATCTCTTTCTCCTTGTTATCATAACATCATTTCTCCCAATGAACTATTATTGCTAAAAAAAAATTTCTTACATTTAGTATAAATCAATTTTTTTATCCATCATCCATCCATGGTGTCTACTGAATGCCCAATGATTTGCCCTTTGACCCTGCTAGCCTCCAGTCCTCCAGTGGTCCATTCCTCAATCCACAAGACCAGAGAACTCTTGTTGATTATAGGTACTTCACAGGACCCTAAAGCCAAAGACATCAGTGGTAGCAATGCAGCCATGCCACCAGTGTATGCAGCTGCTGCCAGTGGCAACACTGATGTTTTGAAGAAACTTCTAGTGGAAGAAAATCAAGATCCCAATGTCAGCATTAGTGATGGAATCACTCCTCTCCATGCTGCGGCTGAGAGTGGATATCATGGTACAGTGGAATTTCCATCAATTTATATATTGTAAATTTGATACACTTTATATTAAATGATACATTTCTGTATTTGTTTATTTATTAACACCATTTATAGAGGTACACTTGTTTCCATGGTAACTATTCTGTACATTTTGTACTATTCCTCAAAGATAGATATAGTAAAAGTCTATGTCAAAGTCTAGGTCAGCTATGAGTTACAAGAAATTCTATGACAGCCAGAGATCACATCATGAATTTCAAACCCAGCAATACAATTCGTCACCATTACAAGTCTTTCTTGTTTTAAAAGTAGTTATACTGCGTTCAATTAAAAAGTGAAAAATCCTCAAAACTTTATATTTATCATTGTGCAAATTTGCCTTACATTTTTAAATATTTAAAGAGAAAAGTTGCAGTTCTTTTGGATAATTGAGAGAGTAAGAAATACTTTCTTTCAACCAAACATAAACCCAAATAATGTGTGTTCATGATTTGATTAATTTCAAGAACGTACTTGCTTAAAAAAGTGTTTTGTTCGCTTTAGTATCCATAATAACATCATTAACATACAGTAATTTCTAGTAGGCACCACAAATTATGTTATCGCCGCCTTTTTCTGTTCTGTCTCAAAGTGGGGCTGGAGATTGTTATCCGGACTTTACTTTCAGCTTGTTTCAAGATGCTAATCAAGATGACTTAGCTGAGAAATGATACAGAATTTATGAAAACAATGTCTATCTAGAGATCTGCTGACTGTTCTGTAAGATAGTTTGTACAATTTTCTGATAAGCCTGTATCATCATGTTTCAACTCTCTACAAAAGGATCATTTTTAGCTACTATAGACTATAGTCTATAGAAGCTATTAGGATGGGTATCCGTCCGGCGTCCGTCGTCAGTCTGTATGTATGTATGTATGTATGTATGTATGTATGTACGGTATGTATGTCCGTTTGTGAGGCGTCCGTCCACTCAAATATCTTGAGAACCGCAGTACTTACTGATTTGATATTTGTTGTGTAGATGAAAAATATGATTTTGAGAAACTTTTCTTTTTAATTTTTTGATATTGTTGAAAATAGGCAAATTAATGCCAAAAAAGGTGTTTTTTGGTAAAAATCTTCTTCTTCATAACCGCTGGTCAGACAGCTTTGTTATTTGGTATACAGGTCCCTGGGGATAACCCAACTTAGATTTGTTCAAATTGTGATGAAATATGCAAATGTGTATTTTTAAGGAATTTTTTTGTCATTTTTGGTCAAAGTTTGACTTACATTGTATGTAATTCTTGTACTGTATAAACCCTATCAATTCACCCAGAAAAAAATAATTAATATGATTTTAAATAATTGAATTAATTAGGAAATCATCAAAGCCAAAATAATTTTAGTGTGGAATTATCAGAAAGTTCAACTTTTTTTGACAGTTCATAGTGAATTGAGGATTAAAACATGTAAAGGCAACTTTCCTGAATCCCAACTTTGATATATTCTGAACCACCATTTATGTTATCTAAAAGAAATTGCTCATAATAGTTTGTCATGATAGGGTGGTCAAATAAATAGAGATAGAGAAAGTTCTAATTTCCATTTATGGTTGACTTGGTAAGGATAAAATAAGATTACTTTTTGAGGAAAAAATAGAGTGGTCAATTAAAAGAGTGGTCCAAGTGATAGGGTTTTTATGGTAAAGCTGGGCTGTAAGATTCCTCATGTGCTATTTATAGCAATTATGCAATCTGTGTAAACAGTGCAATGAAAGTGTAACATGATTCCTTATAATGCTTTTGATGACCTTGAACTTCTTAAGTTTCAAACATTTGTCTCTTCAGTGTGCTTTCTCTGAGTAGGTACAGTCTCAACTTATTCAACAGAACTTACTTACAATGTTAATTTGAAAGTTAAAATGTGCTTGGTTATACTGATATTAAAAGATAACCAGCTCAAGATTCCTTATAACCTGACAGATATGCTGTTTTTTTATGACGTAAATCTTGATTTAAGCAAGTCTTGTTTCCTTTAATTAGAATGTAATTAACTCTCGTTTATTTGCTATTATAGACTAATATAGTCTGATGAAATATGCAAATCTGTATTTTTACGGAATTTTTTTCCATTTTTGGTCAGGCCATCCTGAAATGAGCTATCGAAGATATCCACCTTCTTCATCAATACATGTGTCACAAAAGGTTATTCTCTACATAACACAGCAGAGCTCTGTCAACTGTTGAGTCGCTTGTTTTTTCAAACCGCTGGTCAGACAGCTTTAATATTTGGTTTACATGTCCCTAGGATGACCTTAGTGAGATAATTTCATACAGTCAGGAAATACTTAATTTTGTATCCATGTCTATAGTAGCTTCAGGGACTTTGGCCCTATGTTTACAAACAGATGTGTTCAATAATTGATTTATTACGTCTGTCATCAAAATGACAGAAGTTAACAATCTAATGGACTTTAATTTATCACTCTATTCAACATCAATTAACTTTTTTCACAAAATGTCATACGGTGAAGTTCCCTTATCATACAGCGTTGATCAGCTTTTATATAATGAGGCAATGCAAGTAATTATGTCTGACTTGTCAGAACATAATTGAACAACACAGGAAAATTTGCATAATATCGTAAGACATCCATGACTGCATGAGCAAGAATTTGTATTATATTTTGTGAAATGCTTGAAATTGCATCAGCAGTTTTTTTTGACACATAGAGAGAATATCAGGGAATGACAGGGTTTTATCTCTTTACCATCAGATGTTGGAACAGTTTGATTATTTCAGCATGATTTAGGAACTTGTTTACAGGAAAATTGGAGTGAAAGGGTTATTTGAGTGACAGAAATGTGAAAAATATCATCTTGTACCGTGGTCAACGTTACATATTACTGTGCTGATTTTGATATCAGAATTTCTACAGTATCAAGTTCTATGAGCAATGGTGCATTTTAAATTATTGTCAAAAACAGTTATAATTCTGTTCTTTACAGACTGTGTGGAAGTGCTGCTAAAACAGAAAGCGGATGCAAATGCTACCAGACAGGGAAACTTCACCCCATTACATGCTGCAGCTGGAGAGGGTCATCATGGGTAAGTGAATAAGACAAACTGTGCCTAAGGTAATCAGGTAATCATTTATTGTAAGTTTAATGAGAGCTATATCCTAAACATGGAGAGTTCCACATTTGGTTTTAGCGCTCATGGACAAGATGATATATAAACATAAACTGTAAACTGTTGTACATGATGTCATTGACAGTCAAATTAGTGTAAAATCTGAAAAAACAAAAACTTGAAATCGTAATTTCTATACTTTGAATTTCTTAACCCAATACAAAATTTCATCACGTAAATGTAACTTTTAGTCGGACCTTTGAACTTTGCACAGCTGAGACAGCAGATGACTACTATTAAGTAATATAGTTTAGATTGAGCTGTCGTGAATCATATACTAATTTCTGATGTATCATTCTTCACAAAACATTCTATGTACAGCAAATGCAATAGCTCAGATGATATTTTAAGTGTCTAAAATCAGGCTTTTTTTGCACTGAATTCGTTCAATGATAGTAACCAGTATATCATTTTGCAATGAATTTAGAAAGATTAGCTGCAGCTGGACTGACACTTTCTTCAGATCAACTTCTTGGCTAAATTTGTCTATTAACTCAATTACAAGTCAGGTTTACTACATCAGAATTGGCGTATTGACAAAACATTGTTTTTTCCTTCCTGATAGGAGTGTCAAGTGTCTACTAGAGTACGGTGCAGATGCTAGTAAAGCTGACAAGTCTGGCTGGCAGCCATTACACTGGGCAGTGTTCAATGGTCACAGTAAATGTGCAAAGTACCTGATTGATTACGGTGCCTCCAGGGCTGCTACCACAAAGGTTAGACAATCCAAACATCAGCATCATTAGTATTATTGTTAAACACCAACTTCTTCCAATGCCTTCCAGATCTGAATTTTTTATACTTCTCTATTATAGCTCTAGCAACTCATTAACTGTCAACCATGTGGAGCGTGCCAAATTGGTCATCTTATTTTGAATCTGTCAGCTTGCAACTTCTTACTATGCTTGGACATGTGATTTTTTCAAGCCCCTACAAGCTCAGGCTTTCTTTCTAAAACTTTCCATTGTACATGAAATATCAAGATTTAATCTGCTGAGTGTGAAATAATTTACATTTGATAAATTTTGAGCAATGCCATATTTCAAACCAAGGTTGTCGGTAATGTGGCAATGTTGGACTGGTCAACAGGCACTGAATTGTAGTTTGTAGATTATATTGCAACTTATTTTTACAAAATCATTTTTCCTTTGTAACTAGGATGGATGGACACCATTACACAGCGCAGTGCAGGCTGGACACGCTCACTGCCTTGGCATTTTGTTGAATCACAAACCAAAGACTCACCACAAAGACAAAAAACCTCCCGAGATCAATGAGATGGTGGACAAATTGTCCCCTGACTTGGACAAAATACTGAGCGAATCAGAGGAGTCATTAGAGATTCAAGATGACCAATCAAAGGAGTGTCTAGTGTCAGCTGATTTACTGAACACTGCTGACAAAGATGGATGGACCGTTGCTCACTTTGCAGCATCAAAGGGATTCAAGGTTTGCTACCAGTTGGGTTTTAAACTTTGAAGTTTACATCACTATTTCAAAATAGAACGAAAACTTCTTAAAATGAAAGAGTGTGCTATTCATTAAGTTTGCATCATTTACATTTCAACACTGAAATTTAACATTGTATGCTGCTTAAAGTAAAGACTACAGTACAGTGTATTAACTACCAGATTCAATTTTATAACTTTCAAGAACGTTGTAATAATTTAGTTGAATTTTTATACGTCTATACCATTAAGAAAAATAGACTTTTGCTCTAAAATGGCTGTATGGAATGTCTGTTCCGTAACATTTACAGTTGCTAGACACCCCACCCCAGGCAGTGTGACAGTATCTGCACATTGTCTGTTGAACAGTTTCAAGGGACCCATTGGAAGTATGTCAGACTATGTCTCACACTCTGTACGTGTAGTGCACAGACATCCAAGATAACATTCCACACTACATTTGTGCTGTAAATGTGAAGAAAAATTATTATTACATTGAACAAAAACGGTCAATTGATGCCCCAGTCACCAGTGTAAGATGTATAAAGATAAGCTTATCTTGAAAGTACAGTGAAGGATGTACTTAGACATTGGCGTTGGGCAATATGCAGTGCCATTGTCCTTGTGCATCCTTAACTTTGCGGTTTTTTGCAATAACCTCATAATTTTCCGGCATCACCACAAGTTGTGAAAAGTGGTCAAGTAAAAGTTCTTCTTCACACAAATTATGTAAAATATTGCATCATTGAAACAATAATGTCACAGTTTGTACCAATTACCCTTTTCTAGTTTTGATAGAAAATAAACAATACATAGACAGTAAACAAAGACTTCCAGGTCTAAATTTGCATTGTTTTTCGACTCACTGACAGACATCATGAAAACTGTCATGAAATGATGTCACCATCAATCAAATAAATTATCTTTCTGATCGGTCTATCAATGTAGGAGTGTCTGGAGATGCTTTGTAACCAAAATAATCTGAATATAAAGAAGACAGACAAGCAAGATCGCAAAGCCTATGATGTTGCCACCGAATCCTGCAAAGAACTGCTTGATAATTTAGGTTAGTTTTGTGTAAATGATGTTTCAGTTGTTTTCATAGTCTTCCACCACTGGCCTTTCAGTGATGATACATCAACGTCTTATTCTGATGTCTTTTCAAGTTGTGCAATTGTTGAAGAAATATCAAAGTGACTTACACCAAAATTAGTGATGATACTATTCTATATTCTGAGAATTAATTTCTTTATTGTTCCATGCAAACAGAAAAGATACATGTACCAATAAATTTCTATTCCTAGTTGCAATATGTGTTCTGGCTGTATGAGTATATTCTGATGACTTTAACTTTATAAACATTCAAATGAAAATGGTCTTTCTGATGATTAACAATGGGAATACAGCCATTTTTATGAAGAAAGTACATTTCATACTTTGAAATACCTTGCTAGATACAAGTCAGTGTTTTGTTTGTAGTACATGTATAATCATTGACCTTGTGTGTCTATTTGCTGGAAAGGTAGAAAATACACCAAAAGTGACAGTAGCTTTAATATACATATTAGCAGGACCAGCACAATCAGCATTCTTTTTTTAACCGGAGAATATGTCATTTAACTATTCTTACAGGTGCTCGGAAAATCAAAGTGGTGATTGATATGAAAGGTGATACAACACCAAAATCTCCATCAACACCACAGCGTTCAGCAACTCCATCTATCATCAAAGAAGGTGATGAGTTTATCATTGGTCAAGTCATCATCAAACCAGACCTGAGTTGGCCAGGCTTTGATGAAATCATTGCAGCCACTTTGGTAGCACATTCAAAGGTTGGTTGACTTGTGGTATCCATTATCACTGTCTCTTTCTGCATTGTGGTCAGCAGTAAACCACAGCATCCTACTTTTCCAATGACCAATTTTCTAGTGTGGCAGTCCAGCAAAGATTACACCAAGATAGGAATAATGTTACAGGGGGTTAAACATGTTCAAAATATCAGCTATTATGTGAGCAGCATGAATAACATCTGACAACACTGTAATCTATGGTTGTATTAATCTCCAAACCCTTCCATGTAGCAATGTCCAAACAGCTCTTTTTCCGTAAAATGAATACTTTCTCAACTATGCATATATACACAAGAGTGGAATAGCAGCTTTTGAAAGGGTCAAGATCACCATCTTTTGACATCAATACAGTTATTTTTGTCCAGTGTTTGCAATATGAAGTGATTTATTTTTAGCAAATGAAATGACACTTATAGCGGTCAGTATATATCTCAACATTTGCCTTAGACATGAGATAAAACTACTTTATGACATAATTTGAATATGTACACTTAGTTCCATTGTCAGAATTTTCATTGACATCACCACTTAATAAATTTCATGTTAAAGAATACGGCATAAAAAGTTTCACAAGTAACAAAATGAAATGAAATAGTCTCAGGTAACCATAAAAACCAAAAGATTACACCAACGTACTAAAGCACCATCACTTCCCATTAAGTTATGGTGATATATTCCTAGATATCTTATTTTCCTACCGTAATATTCACTCCCACTTGGTAACATTTTTCAAACACATTTTTTTAATGCCAACGGTCGATATTTGACGTGGCGACTCCGCGCGGTTCGCGAGATATCGATAAAAACATGTCATTTCCCGAGCGTATTTTTCACATCCTGAAGTTTTACGATCGTTTCTGATTATGACCCGAAATCCCCCGAAAGTGTGTTGTTGTGCTGATTGACGATATTCTAAGGAGTCCAAAACGTTCGAATGACGCAATTAATTTACCTCCTACTGCGATGACTTTATATACATCATTATCAATGCCTTTACCTCTGGTAATTCTTAAACTTCTCCTTAGTTTTCGTCGTTTTCATTATTCTCAATCAGTTGTATTAAATTTTTAAACAATACCACATAGATATCAGTTTTTACGTGTAAAATATTAGTTGCCTCTGATGACTACATTTTGTCGTCTGCCACACAGTTACGCGTGGTTCGATACATAGCGGCCGCCACGTGTGGTATGCGCGCATACCACGCGGCGGCCACTATGCATACTATGTATCAACCGCACCTATCTGTGCTAGTCACCTATGCGAATTCTGGTGGAATCAGCAAACTTTGTTTTTTTGGGTTTTTTGCCGAGTCAGTAGGACTCGGCTTTCTCCCATGGGACATGACCGCTCACCGACGCGAGTGGTACTGCTGTGGCGTACAGCAGCGTCAGAGTGGACTCGTACTCCATAGCTTAGTTGACAATGGCCCCAGTGCCGAACATTCTATGTTCGTAAGCTGAATTCAGGTGGGCCACCGGAATTCAAACTTTAACTTTTTTGAGGACATGTTTTTATCGATATTTCGCGATCCGTGCGCAGTCGCCATGTCAAATATCGACCGTCGGCATTAGAAAATGTGTTTTAAAAATGTTACCAAGTGGGAGTGCCTCTTTAATATTCACTGCAATTTTAAATTTGCTTGAATTCCAATGACATGGCTTGTCAATGTTACAGCAATTAAGTCTATCACAGATAAACAACATAGTAGGGCAGGGCCACACATTATGTGATATCTGTGTAAATGACAATAAGGTTTATCCCCAAGGAATGAAACCTCATACCTTAAAACATAGTAAAGAGAAATTAAAACAAAACACATTTAATCCTGTTTGTCTGTGGACCCTGTTACTTCACTGAACATTTGATAGACTGAAAACGAGATGTGAATTTTGAATAGTTCTGAGATAGCCTAATCAACACTATTGTATGGGATAATTTTGATGAAATTTGTAGGAGCTTGGAGCTGTTGGTAGGGAGATGGAAGACACCGATCCAGACAATAGCGATGAAAACAGCAACATTGCAGAGAAAGGACTAGGCCTTACTGGTGACAGCATTCTCTGCTATGTGTCTGGTAAGAATTAACCTGTCAACGTGTCCGCCTAGTATTTGGCCTGCAGTTTATGTGTCTGATAAGAATTGACCTGTCAATGTCTTTTCCTGTATGGCCAGTGTTATAAAGAGCCGAGTTCTTTCTTCCAAATACCCAGAAAACCATTTGTGAACAATGGCAAAAATGCTGATTTTTTGCTCACATGTTCACACACGTGAGCATATGTCGCAGCGATGTCTGTCTGTCTGTGTGTCTGTGTGTCTGTGTGTCTGTCCGTCTGTCTGTCTGTGTGCTCGATATCTCAAAAATGGCTCATCAGATCAGAATCAAATCTGGTACATAGATTCAGTTTACAAATGGCAAGAACTGATTAGTTTTTGGTGGGTGTGGCTTGCTTACTTTTTGCTCATTTGCATAATTAATGATTAAAAAAACCCATATATATTGACAACAACTGCCCATAATTTATTGAGATTTGCTACAAATGTTGATCACACTAAGGTATATCAGCTGTGAAAGATATTAAGGGATGACATCAAGGTAACGGATAATTTGCATATTTAATGAACTTTCCTAATTAGGGATATATATCTGATTTGACTTGATCAAAATTGATAAAACTTTGTATGCATATTGAAGATACTATAAGACAACATTATTGAAAGTCATTAACTTTTTTACTTCAGCCAATTCCTAATTTGCATATTTAATGAACTTTCCTAATTAAGGATATTTATCTTTATTTACTAGACCAAATTTGATGAAACTTGCTATGTACATTAGAGATACTACGATACAATACAATATTGAAAGTCATTAAGCATCTTTACTTTTAGCCAATTCCTTACAAATTTGCAAATTTAATGAACTCTACTAATTAAGGATATTTATCTGTCTTGACTAGACCAAAGTTGATGAATTGCTTTGTACATTAAAGATACTATGATACAATATTTATTTAAAGTCATTTAGCATTTTTACTTCAGCCAATTACCAATTTGCATATTTAATGAGAACATTTCAGTCAATTCCTTATTTGCATATTTTAATGAACTTTCCTGATTGGGGATATATACTTGGATTTAGAATTCATCTGTGGTGAATATTATGTTGATCATAACACCTTCAATGAAGTTGCAAACATATGGCAAAGGTTCATAACTGCAATATATAATGAAACACGTGAGCATTTTCAGTTCATATCTGGTTCTTTGTGTGTGTTTATTGTTTAAAACTATGCCATTGATTAAAGGCAGTTAGAGCCAGCAATTGGTGGTATTTTCAATAGGAAGAAATAAGGCATTATTCATCATGGAACAACATAGTAAACAAGCAATACATTTATTCAAAAGTTTTGAACATGAAAAGTTTTGAACTTGAACAAGACAGTGATATATGGACTTTTTCAAATCACTGGATTTCTTTTTCTCTGAGTAGGATCTATAACTTGGTACCCAGAGGAAGACAACGATGATATCCCCTATGAATTTTTCAGTAGTCGTCATAGAGTGTATATCCAGCTGATGGGCCTCAGAGAAGGCTGCCTTGACAAATTGGCTTATGAATCACTTATACCAATTCACACATTGCAGACTTACTACAGGCTGGTGAGTACCTTCACTGTCATATGTACATGCTGGCAATATTCAAAATACTGAAGTCCTGTCATCTCCCAACATTGTTACTATTCAACTATCCTTCCTTTTATTTTCCATCAATGACCAGATGATTCATCATAATGGAAGAATCCCGATTATACACATTCCCAACATCCTTCCCTTTCAACACCCCTCCCTTTCAACACCCCTCCCTTTCAACACCCCTCCCTTTCAACATCCCTCTCAATATCCTTCCTTGACCATTTCAATACCAATATTGATTGCAATTAGTTCAGAATAGAGAAATTAAAGCCCCTGTAGCTGTAACTCTTGAAATTTGTCAACCTGAAAAAGGCTTTCTATTTTCTCTGGTTTTCTATAAATTTTACAGATTTGAAGGATATAGTCTTTTTAGTCCCCACGGACACCGTCCGGGGGGACTTATAGGTTTGGTCATGTCCGTGCGTGCGTCCGTGCGTCCGTGCGTGCGTGCGTGTGTGCGTGCGTCCGTCCGTTCACACAGATATCTCAGAGATGCAAGAAGCGATTTCATTCAAACTTGGTACAAGGATTACTTCATATGTCATACAGATGCACGTCGATTTGTTTTGGGATACGATCAAATATGGCCACCAGACGGCCATTTTATTACGATTTTTTCATGTACAGAGCCATAACTCAGACATGTTTCAACCAATTTTATTCAAAGTTGGTACAAGGACATTGACCAATGTCATAGATATGCACGTCAATTTTTTTTGTGATACGATCCAATATGGCCGCCAGGCGGCCATTTTATTACGATTTTTTCATGTACAGAGCCATAACTCAGACATGTTTCAACCGATTTTATTCAAAGTTGGTACAAGGACATTGACCTATGTCATACATATGTACGTCGATTTTTTATGTGATACGATCCATATGGTCGCTAGGTAGCCATTTTATTACAATGTTTTCATGTACAGAGCCATAACTCAGACATATTTCCACCAGTATCATTCAAAGTTGACATTGACCTATTTCATACATATGCTCGTCAATTTGTTTCACGTCATGTAGCAGTAACATGTCAATTATTGAAGTTTCGTAAGTAGGCTGATATGTCAAGAATATGTACTGCATCAAATTCATGAAACTTTATACAGATGTTAACTGATGTTAAGCTCACATTGCTTTAAAATTGAAAAAGACATTTATCGGCGTCATTTTAATTAATTTTTAATTACATAAGTAGTGAACTTTCCTAATTAGGGTGATATAGACACAAATGAATACAACGCCAAATGTGATGAAACTTGATACAGATGTTGATCTCATAGTGTTGTAAATACTGCATCAAACTTTATGAAATATGGTACCAGTGATAATCTGTTAAGTGTTAGAATTGTATGCAAAAATGTTTTGCAACATCCTGTTGATTAATTCCTAGTTGACTCATTTTATGAACTTTAGGATGGTGGCCTACATTGGTTCTATGTTTTCATCACCATGGAACTCATTCTTGGCCATTGAGCGCCATCTGTATCAAAGTATTTTTATCACAGACCTAATTAATGAAGAGGACTCTATCCTCTCTTAGGACTTGTAATCAAAGTACCCATTATTAACAAGTGGGGACTGTGTCATCAATAATGACTTGTTCAACTGAAATATTGGACAAGCAAATTTAAATTTTGACCGTTATTTTGATTTCCTGCCATTTTTAAAAATTGGTAATATTACAAAGAAAACATAGCATATGGTGTCCCAGTGGAAAACATTCAGCACTATGCATTATATTGGACTACTCTGTTGTTTCTGTGAAGATTCCAATGCATATATGCACTGCGTACTGTGTTTTTGCTTTATTTGCATGAGGGCGCAATTTTATGTTTGGGCAAACATTTATTATTTATCTTGCTCAAAATTGCACATGTAGTTACAGTGGACAGTTTATTCTACCTGTATAAACACCCCTCAATGAGTACATTCCCATGAACTTGTTTTAGTTTGGAAGTAAAATCACAAAAAATAATGCTAAAAGATACAGCTATCGGGCCTTTAGTGTAACTTGTGAGTTCTTTTTATGCAGCAAAAACAAACCTTACAGCAACCATTGAACCCATGACATTCTGCTCTAACATCTATAATAATTGACCACAGGCAATTCTGTAGCATCCTTGTGAATATTTTTAAGTTATAAGGATATATGCTAAAGCCTGTGACCTCTTCCACTAGCTTAAATGCATTTGTACAATTTTTTTCACCTTGCTACTCTTAACTATTCATTTATTGAAAATTACAGATTGAGCAATATAAAAGTGTAGTGTTCTATGGCCCACCTGGTACAGGCAAGACTTACATCGCAAGAAAACTTGGAGAATGTATCAAGGTATTAATTGTTTTGTAAAATCTGCCAACAATTTAACATGTTCACCCCAGATTCCCTGTAAAGAGATCCACACTTACCATTCACAACATTGTGTTTGCACAAAATGACGGTACGTTGTGAAAGGCTCCACTATTCATCTACCGGTAATTATTTTCCGGTATTAATTTACTTCTTCTTTTGCATTGTCTTTAATTTCATTATTTTGTAAACTCTTAGGCCCAATACCTCCTGTTTCGTTACTTCATAGATAGTGTACAGCTACTTCAATTGATTCCAAATGATTGTTACTGTATGTTTTTAATTCCCCTTACACAGCACAAACAAAAAACCAGCAATGGTGAATGTGAAGTTACTCATGTAACTTTGAATCCCAAGTATGGCAAAAAAGATCTTTTTAAGCTTCTACAGTCAAAAGGTAGGTGCAACTTCTACTCTTGAAATATTCCCTAATATGGTAAATAAGACTGCACTTTACCCATGAAATATTCCCTTGTGTGATAAATAAGACTGCATTCAGTTAGACAAATTAACAATTTTGTATCATGGTAATCATGTGTTTAATATTTCAAGATATACTGAAAGTCCAACAAGAGCGCTAATCAAAATTTTGACTTTTATGGTAACTAAGACTGCACTCTACCCATGAAATATTCCCTTATATGGTAACTAAGACAGCACTCTACCCATGAAATATTCCCTAATATGGTAACTAAGACTGCACTCTACCTATGAAATATTCCCTTATATGGTAACTAAGACTGCACTCTACCCATGAAATATTCCCTTATATGGTAATAAGACTGCACTCTACCCATGAAATATTCCCTTATATGGTAACTAAGACTGCACTCTACCTGTGAAATATTCCCTTATATGGTATCTAAGACTGCACTCTACCCATGAAATATTCCCTTATATGGTAACTGAGACAGCATTCTACCCATGAAATATTCCCTTATATGGTAATAAGACTGCACTCTACCATGAAATATTCCCTTATATGGTAACTAAGACTGCACTCTACCCATGAAATATTCCCTTATATGGTAACTAAGACTGCACTCTACCCATGAAATATTCCCTTATATGGTAACTAAGACTGCATTCTACCCATGAAATATTCCCTTATATGGTAACTGAGACTGCACTCTACCCATGAAATATTCCCTTATATGGTAACTAAGACTGCACTCTACCCATGAAATATTCCCTTATATGGTAACTAAGACTCCACTCTACCCATGACATATTCCCTTATATGTAAATAAGACTGCACTCTACCCATGAAATATTCCCTTATATGGTAACTGAGACTGCACTCTACCCATGAAATATTCCCTTATATGGTAACTAAGACTGCATTCTACCCATGAAATTTTCCCTTATATGGTAACTGAGACTGCATTCTACCCATGAAATATTCCCTTGTGTGATAAATAAGACTGCACTCAGTTAGAGAAATTAACATTTGCATCATGATAATCATGTGTTTAATGTTAATATTTCAAATGTACTGAAAGTCCAATGAGAGGATAATCAAAATTTTGACTTTCCAAATTGAATCTTTTACTGCATTTTAACTTCCATCCATTGAAAATATGATAGAAGTGTTCTGTTTTTTGTTCTCACAGGATTTTTGCTGTCAACCAAAGAAGAAGGTAAAGATGCAGTACCGACCCCAATATTGGTATTGGATGATCTTAGTCGCATATCATTGGCTGATGTGTTTGGTGAGTTGCTTTACGCTTTGGAAAACAGAGGCCCACAACATCCCATCAACGTGAAACTAGGTATGTACCAGTTATTGTACACATCTCATAATAAGGTCATTACAGTGCCATTTATTTCAACACATAGTCAGTTTTAGCGAACAATTGAACAATTCTACGCATGTGAAGTCAATTCTGCCATATCTGTACTCAAATGATTTTGTAAGAGTTATTTTTGACCGTTTTGTTTGACATTTCCTGTTCTGTTTTCAGATGAATCTGATGATGGCAAAGATTCTGTAACTGGTTCTTATTACCTCCAAGAAAATTGTTACGTCTTGGGTACTATGGATAAACCAAGGTATGGACAGATATTCAGATAATATAAGTGAAAGAGAAAATCTTAAGTTGAAGATACAGTACAAAGCTGCTAGGAGAATACTAAAAGATTGAAAAGCACATCAAAAAACATGTACAGAATGGAGCAGAAACATGAATTGTGATAACTTTTATTGAAAGTCATGACATAATTTCAAGTCCACTGCATGCAAGTTGCTGTCAGCATGTATCACACTGGGTATTCACAAGATTAAGGTTCAGTGCATAACATATAGCATGAGCCGCTACAGGAGTACCATATGGAGTGAATTGTACCCGTATTGAGTGCATGCCTGCCTACGAAAGGGGGTTATTGCTAAATTATCAACATTTGTCTTTATGGTGTTAAAGTTTTATCCTCCGTATTTCTAGCATGAAAAAAGGAGAAAGCAGAATCAATTATTGAGTCATCATAGTTGAACAGATATTCAGTGCCCAGAAACCAGCATTGTTGACGTGAAGGAGATATAGCTTGTGTACTTTGTTGGAGCAGTGGAAACAACACAGCTCGGACAACAAAAAGTGACAACACTGATTGGCAAAGTGCAAGCCAATTGCCCTAATATGGCAGTTCTAGAAGCAACATGCTCTGATACGGCATTGATTTGAGCCTTTTGATAGAGCTTCTATCCTTTTTGAGAGGCCTGATTTAACAATTGTAAAACAGCATTTTACCATGGCTAGTGTAAACTCTTGTCCCATCAGATTGATGCATTGGCATGACTGACATTCTGATATAATATACTACAGATTTTTTAAAACATGTTTTGACTCTATAAGTAAATGTAGCAGGATTTTATTCAATTTGAACTTATCATATTGACTAGAATCACTCCCATATCTGATAGATCAACTGGTTTAGATCTTGTGGTGCAGCAGAAATTCCGCTGGGTACACTTAAAGTGTGATGGCGAGCCAGTCAAGGGACTTCTTCAGCGACACCTACGAAGGCGATTGATTCATAAGTACAGTGGAAAGATACCCTGCATATCAGACTCACTGTGCAAAGCTGTTGAATGGATATGTGGAGTATGGCAACGACTCAACGCTTGCCTTACAAAGTTAGGCTTGTCAGAGCTTGTTCTTGGACCAAGACATTTCTTTGCCTGTCCAATAGAAGTCAACAAACCGAAAGCCATTCTCAGGTATTTCCAGCAGACAATTTTGTAAAATTTTTTAACAAGTTCAAAATCGTTTTTGTATTTTATCTTTCAGCAAATGTCATTTCTGTGTATGGAATATTTTGCTTTTTACTCTCATCCAGTATTCTCTTGATTAGTATGATGACTGATGGATTAATTTTGAGTGATTTGTTGATTGACTAATAACAAGCATATTTTAAAACTCTCCTTCACACTTTTGGGTGTACTGTCCTCTGTAGATGGCTGAGTCTGTCGTGGAACCATGCCATAGCACCTGGTGTAGAGGATGCTGTGTTGAGAGGTTGCACATCTGTGATGCAAGGTCATCACAAAGTTGCCACCACGGCTTTGTTTGTCCTTCTACAGAGAGCTGTCGTTCCAGGATGTCCCCTCTCACAGACAGGTAAACTTACCGTCTATCTATTCTTTGTTGACCCTTTCATCCTAATATTGCCATATGTAAGTTTAGCTATGACAACTATAGTCCTTGGTGGTGTTGAAATTTGATAAATTCAATGGACATGAAGTCTTGTGTCTGGTGAAAGGGGACTGTCAGTTTAAGCCAAGAGTACAAGGCCAAAGACTCAACAGAAGCCAATAAGGAGACGGTTTACATAGCTCTGAACTGATAACACCTTCAAGTCACCCTTCACTAATCACATGTAATCATTCTGTAACAAAAAGTATGAGAACAGTACTTACAGCACTGTAACTATAAAAGTTTATTTGATCTCTCAAGAACAAGGACCAAGACTTTGATGTATCATGGTCAGTTATTTACAGAGTATCAAGTTACTCTATCATAAGCAAGCGATATAATCTTTATTTGTCAGAAAAGCTACACATTATCAATGCTAACAAATCTATGCTGTTAACAAATGATCCGAGTTGGTTTCAAAGTGTCGTCATGAAAATTATTTATTGAATTTCAAAACCACCTAGTACTATAGTACAATGGTACATACCTACCCTATAGGCGAAAAAACATTCTAAGGGTAAAAGAAGCCTGACGATTGCTAGATGCAGGAAACTTAAGTAACAAATATTATTACTTTGTACTTTAAGTAATTTGTGTTATTATTTTTAGCTCATTTTGGTATGTATATAAATACCAAATAGAGCTTATATGGTGAGTCGGTGGCATTTGTATGTCTGTATGTACAGGGATCACTTTGGGGCGCGATAACGCAATATTTACGCTCAAAAATCAGAAAAATCGCATTCAGAAAAATCAATTGGGCAAAAAAGTCGCGCCGATAATGCAAATGGCGCGTACGTGATACATTTACGCGATCTAAATTCATCGGTAATATTTGGCAGGTTTTCAGTACAGAACCACTCATTGTGTCGCCGTAGAGAGCGCTATACCAAGAACCTGTTGCAGAGTTACCCGTTTCAAACAGCGTTTGTGATTGGTTGCCAACAGGAAGTTTTGTGTTCATTGACAAATCATTGGAGTGGATACAGCAAGTGTTCATTGCTGATGTACAGCGTGTTGTCGTCGCTCAAAATGGCGCTTTCGAAGGAATTCGTGTCCAGTACGAGTGGTAGTGCGAAGAAAAAACGAAATGCACTATTCTGGACTACTGTACTTCGTTACTCCCGCACTAGAAAGTATGGATTCGATCGCCTCCGATTACAACTACACTCAGTGTGACAGTTTTCGGACAGGGTAGTGAATTTCGCCCAAAGCTGTTTCATAAATGACAAGCACTACGAAATCTTATTATCATACCTTTCGAAACTTTATTGTGTTTATCCTCAAACTGTTAACACCGACAGAAGTGGCATTTAGGGGGTCAAAGTTGCCAAATTTTTTACCCATGTTGAGTGCGTAGTATTCGGACTGATATCACAGTAATCTAATCGGATGTCGTATTTGGAATATGATTATAGGGGCTAAATACTGTAATTTTGAAACTTCGAACCCCAATTTTCAATTTCTATGTGTTCAGAAAACTATATGGAAATATTGTAATAATTAGTTACGTTTAATCCATGGACGATGCAACTATATTTTGACGTGTATAGCGCTTAGATATCGGACACGGGCGGTCTGTGTGTGTTGCGTTCGCCACCTTGTATTGTACGGTGTGGCTAACTTTGCCAAGTTTGTAGCCCGAAATAGCTTCTACCGAAAAAAACTATCCAAAACGGGATGGCAGCGTCACCTGACTTAATTTGACTTTTAAAACGCTATCAATACGGAGCGAAGTGAGTACAACGAACAGCATGTCATTAAATGTCCGAAAACTGTGGTTGTCCGAAAATTGTCACACTGAGTGTATTGTTATGCAAATTAACCAATATTCAGAAAATCACGGACATCCCACCGACTTTGAAATTCTCCCACTGTTTTTTTTCATGTGGGATTTTATCTCATGCAGTTCTTGAGCCAGGGTTATCCCTGTATGTATGTATGTATGTGCGGATGTATGTACGTCACACACAAAAGCTCCCAAACTGCCACACCTACCATCACAGTATTTGGTGTACAGGTAGACCCAGGGGTTGAGAAGTGACGCTGTTCAAATGAACATGTCAGTGTCAGAAATATGCAAATGAGGTAATCCTGCAAATGTGCGGGAGTGGTGGCATTAACTGAAACAGCCCACACATCTCTGAGTTTGAGATTCTGTAATCTCTAACCTATTTGTATGCAGTGTACCTATTATGTGTAGGAGTGGTGGCAGTGACTGAAACAGGCTACTCCACTGACCTTGAGTCATTTCCTGTTATTGTTCATGAACTGATACATATTCGTTCTTTGCATTTTCTAATTTCTTTACAGAGGCAGAACGGTACCTATCTAGCTTTCGTGGGGGCAGCATTGGCTCTGTACATCTTTCAGTACCAAAGAAATCAAGTAAAAATGTCAAGAAGACTTCAAGCTTTGGTTGGAAGCACAGTCCTACGACTGGTAAGAAGAAAGACAAAGAGAAAGATAACAAGAAACCCAAGGAGAAAGCTGCCACCACTGTAACAGTAACAGCTGAACCTTGCTCATCAGATAGTGATGATAGTAAGTTACTCTTTGCAGAACTCCCTGTCAACAGAAACACTTTTGGGCTGATGTGCAGCGTCTCGGAAGCTGAATCTTACCATTATAATTAAATAATACCAAAAGACCCCCTAAGTTGCTGTGAATAGTGACAATCGACCAATCAGCACGAGCACGAGCTGCACTTCAGCAGACACTTTTAAGACAAGGACTGCATTTAAGGTAGTACACGCCTTGAAATTGAAAGCCTTAAACTTTTTCTCAAACTTTCTGTAGGGAACTTTTAAATCATTCCCTTTCAAAATCAAGAATAAAAATCAGGGATCAACTTGCAAAACTTGGTACTAGACAAACAAACTACCAGTATTTATCACTTAAAATTCAAAATGTTAGCCATACCTGTGTTAACTCTATGAGGAATAATTGGATTTTCAATTTTCAAAAAAATAATCAGGTACAAACTGTAGTTACTCTATGACCTTCAAAATGAGCCTCCATGAGTGGTACACCAAAATTTCATTGTAAAAGTGAGAGAGTCAATGTCTATTAATAAGGTGTATTCTATGTTAAAAGTAAATTTAGGAGTATTAATAATACACAGACATTTTCATCATAGGTACTCACTTGGAGAGTATTGAATAGTAAAGTTATGATAATATCACACAAAATGAAAATCAAACAGTGTTTTTCAACCGTAGACTTTTATTGTAACATGTCCAGTGAATTTCACAAAATTCATGATAACCAGTTACAAAAAATTGCATTCACAATATTTTGACATTAGTTGATCTTGCATTGACAGTATCTCGACTTTCCTTGCTTTTACAGCTAGCATTCATCATATCTTGACTTTCCTTGCTTTTACAACTAGCATTCATCATATCTCGACTTTCCTTGCTTTTACAGCTAGCATTCATCATATCTTGACTTTCCTTGCTTTTACAGCTGCTGACAGTATCAGTGAAAGCACAAAGAAAGCTTCAGAAGAGATTGCCAGACAAGTGTTGGAAGCTCTTGATCAACCGCCCATGTAAGCTAGTTGACAATGCAATTTTCGGCAGTATTTTTCACCATAAAATATTTATATCTAAATTTTACCTTGAGATAAAATGTATGAAAGATAAAGAATATAAAAATATTATCGATATTCATACAGCAACTGCAACAGGATTTTTTATCTATAAAATCAGATCTCTATAGATTAATAAAGGTACAAATTGTGTAATAATTGCTTGTACTGGAGTCTTGGACTAAATGAGAATAAATTGGATGACTTTTTTGTTGAGTAGCTATCATTAGTGCGTCTGTCTGTAGCATAACTATGTAACCTTGTGGAAATGACAGATTTATTAGGGTCTATGATTTTCCAAACATAAAGCTAAAAAAATTTGGGAAAAAGCTTGAAGCAGTTTATTTTTGTCACCATTTGTATAATCTTCACATTACTTTAAAGGTCTGGTGAAATGCCCATGGTGAAAATTAACAGAAACACCCTTGATGGTCTATAGAACAGTTATGTTCATTTCTGATATCGTTTAGTGTGTGTCCAGTCAACTTTTTTCGCCTTTCTGATACTTGACCGACACCGTATCTTATAACAGGAAGTAAGTATTTTACATCTTCGTAAGCTCCCCACAGGGAGTAACCTCTAGGGTGTCGGCTTACGTAAGTAGTATCATACTGAAAGTTCACGTGAACGCTCGCCAAACACGCAAAATGCGATAAAAAACTTGAATGTGGCAAAAATTATACTACAATGAAAATTTTGACGTGAAATTTCGGTTTTGCCAGTCAAAGCTACAAGTTTTGCGGATTAATTGAAGTAAGCAACACTTCCTGGTTAAAGCCGAGGAAATGCTCGTCAGAAGGCGTTTGGCCACAGTCACTTGTTGATGGCCACTGCTGTGTGGTACGCATTATTTATACTACATAGCGGTGGTCATGTATCGAATCACAAGTGACTGTGGTAGTGACGTATTGGACATGTTCGCGCCGTATATGCACAGAGACATCATGGGCAAGATCGTCCCAGGGTAGACGTCCCTAATGGATTTAAATCAAGACAAGTTCCCACATTTAACAAAGCAGATGGCGCTTGCAGCATACTTTTTGGGTCGAGCAATATTCTCCAACGCACGTAGCGCTGGTGGGAGAGTCAACTGGGGAGAAACAGAAGGCTAGCGTGCATAGGTTGCACTGATCACACACAGGACTTTATACTTTGTTGTGTTAGTAGATATGGGGCAGAGATAAGGCAGCATGGGACCGCTATTCGATGTAAATGAACAGCGTTGTGACGTCAGAGCACACCAACCAAGACCCAGCTGAGAGCGTGATCTAATTGCAGCAAAATGACCCCGACAGAAACCGTACATAGAAATATAAAAAATTAACACTCGCGCATACTTTTATGTTGCAATTCTGTTGCGAGTGTAACAATATTGCCCCCTGGAAGCTATTTAGTCTGCTGAACCGGGTTGAATTCACCAGACCTTTAAAACCCTTAGATAGCTGCGAACGTGTAATAAACCGATCTCAAAACATCATCACTTTTCCCAGAGTTTTCTTTGAATAAGACACATTAAAGACTCAAAAAGTGTATAATTCTGTCATAAGTGTCAAAAATGGCATGTAAATTCAATTGGTTTAACATCATTTTAGATTTCCTGCCATTTTCAAAAAGTAATCATGTGACAGAGAAAATAAAGTTTACAACAACAAAATGTTGGCCATTATGTGTTTTGCATTCAAGTATAGGTCATGCTTGTTTCCTTTATGATCACGATGTGTATGTGCAGGAAAGACTGCATTTTTGTACTTTTCCATGTGGACGACATTTTGTTAGTGCGGAACCTGTTTATTATTTAACCTGTTAAAATGTGTAGGCATTAGCCAAATCAGTGAGCAGTGATACATCCATACATGTCCATGGTTTGAAAATAAAATCATGAAAATAGCGCATAAAATTCGCAGCTATTGGGGCTTTAAACATGACATACATTATTTATACTATGCATGTGGAGTCATTTCAATACTCTCCTTGTTTCAACATATGAAATCAATTTCATAATTTTAGTAATGACTTGCAGTCTACTTCTAAAAAAGAAACATTTAGAGACAGAGTTGTTCTTAATGATAGAGCAAAGCATCTCAGCAATGCCAGAGTTCACCTGATACATTTGTCCACTTTTACACCTTTACCACCTAGCAGTGTCAATGGAGATGCCAAGACCACTAGTCTACCAACTATTCCAAAGCAGCAAGGGGAACAAGTTATGGAAGCACTGAAAGACATAGAAACAGGCAAATCTGAGTCAGAACTCAACAAGATTATACGGCTCCATGATCAGCTATTTGGGCAATCCATCCCATCTAAGTCAGACTCCCCGTCAAGTGAGACAGTTATACGTCAAATGTCCAGTTCAAAGAATTGTGATGCCATAGCAAGGGACAGGAGCGAAGTTGGAAAAAGTGACAAAACATCCTCAGCGGTCAACAGAAAGGAACCTGGAAAGAAAGAGAAGTAACAAAAAGAACATAAAACAGTGTAAGAAAGGAAGAAGACATTCAGTAATGAAGGAAACATCTGATTTACAAATTAAACTTGCATTTTCTAAAAAACATTAAATACAAAAACCTGGCATATGGCACACGCACCTTGACAGTTAAATCAAAGAATATAATCTCTGTTTCAGTTCTATTGATACAAAATCTTTCACAAAAAATGAAATCACTTATTCTGTATGCACTGTGAAAAAGACTATAATTTTCATTTTTTTTCATTTTCCACCATGACTAGGCAGTGATGCTTGTTGCCATGGTTACCAATAACTCATGGAAAATGAAAACATCAAACTTTTCTTGGTCTTATCATTTTGAAATAAGGCTACCAATGTAGTAATGTCAACACACAACCCTCTTCTATTCAAAACTCAGCATGTCCAGAACTTCACACTCTAGGAAAAACCTTTCTTTATGGTAAGGTATTCCATATCAAGCCATGCTGAACGCCATACTTAGCTGTTCAACTGAAAAGAGTATAAGGTTGCATTTGCTTGATGTGAACATTTCAAAGAGAGAAATTCTTTTTGTTATTTCATTGAAGTGAAGTATGATACATGTTTTGATTTGAATTGTGGTGCAGTCTGTTACAACAGAATGTCGATAACTGAAAGCTCTCTCGTCTAAAAGTGATTATAATTTTGTAACATTCTTAAAAATCTTGAGTAAACTTCATTGCCCTGGTACCCTCTCTTTCTGTTAAAAAAGTTATACCAAAATCCTCTTTCCCTTCCATTGCTTCCACCAAACACCAATTGGTAAATTGAACACAGATTTACAAACAAGTTCAACGTCATGCAGGGGTGATCAAGTCCATACTCAGCAGGATTTCTAAAATGTATGCATTCTTTATCATAGCATTATCAGAACATTCACTGATCAACGCATCAGAATAAAGCATTCATTGATCAATGCATTAGAGTAGAGCATTTATTGATCGGTGCATCAGAATACAGCATTCATTGATCAATGCATCCAAATAGAGCATTCACTGATTAATGCATCAGAATAGAGTATTCATTGATCAATGCCTCAGAATAGGACATTCATTGATCATTGCATCAGAATAGAGCATTCATTGATCAATCCATTCAAATAGAGCATTCATTGATCAATGCATCCAAATAGAGCATTCATTGATCAATGCATCCAAATAGGACATTCATTGATCAATGCATCCAAATAGAGCATTCATTGATCAATGCATCCAAATAGGACATTCATTGATCAATGCATCCAAATAGAGCATTCATTGATCAATCCATTCAAATAGAGCATTCATTGATTAATGCATCAGAATAGAACATTCATTGATCAATGCATCAAAATAGGACATTCATTGATCAATGCATCCAAATAGAGCATTCATTGATCAATCCATTCAAATAGAGCATTCATTGATTAATGCATCAGAATAGAACATTCATTGATCAAGGCATCAGAATAGGACATTCATTGATCAGTGCATCAGAATAGAACATTCACTAGTCAACTCATCAGAATAGAGCATTAACTGATTAATGCGTCAGTACAGTATTAACACTGATCAATTAATCAGAGCATTCATTGACCAATAGAGCAGTCACTGATCAATGGATCAGCATAAAGCATTCACTAGTCAACTCATCAGAATAGAGCATTTATTGGTCAATGCATCAGAGTAGAGTATTAACACTGATCAATGAATCAGAGCATAGAGCAGTCACTGATCAAAGGATCAGAATAGACCATTCACTGATTAACGCAAAAGAATAGCATTTGCTGATCAAGGCATCAGAATAGAGCATCAATGGTCAGTGCATCAGAATAGAGCATTCATTGGTCAATGCATCAGAATAATAACACTAATCAATGAGTCAGAGTATTCTCTGATAAACAGAGCAGAATAGAGCATTCATTGATCAATGCATCAGAATAGAGCATTCAATGATCAACGGATCAGAAAAGAGCATTTAGTGACTGTAGGGCTCGAAATTAACTTTTTTCCCTGGTAGTCCCATTGGGCTACCATTATTTTTTCTGAAGTTGGTAGTCCAGTGACAAGGTCTGGTAGCCCATGCGTGTATGAAGAGTTATTTGTAAAGGATATTTTTATTTATATCTAGACAATGAAAGATTTATTTTTCATGATTCTATGTGAAGTGCATTTTCTAGTCACTTGACATCAATACCCGCAGATCATAGCCCTAGGAGAACGCTATAGCAAGTGTAGTGGACAACGGTGACGCCTTAAAGTTTGACGAACTATTCACACATACGAAGAGCTTAATATATACAAATGTTGATATTCGCCATGACAACGACTTTTCACTCAGCACGTGTAAACATAACATGGCTAAAATAAGTTGGCTATGAATTTCAGGATGACAACTTGGTACAGTCATATTCCCAATACTTTCGTGGCAATTTTGGCTATATTTCTCCACCATAGTACACTATCATGGGATGATCTCGTACACTTCGGAACCGTCAGCTTTTTCTTTGCAGTTTGAATAATTTTGTGTTTAATTGTGATTGATACATTGTGATTACATAACCATGAAAATGAATTTTCATTGGCTATAATTTCCCGAGCCTGTCATCCAAGTACATCAGTCCAGATAATATTTTATTGAAAGTTTGTCGCAACAAATTCGATTGCATAACAAAGTCATAGTCTGTCCTTTCTGTGTCCAGCTGCGGTGACTGTATGAGCGTCGGTCATCTCACAGAGATCAACATGTCACCCACTTGGTAATTTTATGTCCCAGGCTTTGGTAGTCCGTGTGGGCTACCATTTCATGGGTTATGGTAGCCCCAGGGAAAAGTTGGTATTCTCTGGACGCGGGACTACCGCTAATTTCGAGCCCTGAGTGATAAATGTATCAGAATAGAACATTCACACATCAACTAATCAAAATAGAGCATTCATTGATGAGTGCATCAGAATAGAGCATTTATTGATCAGTGCATCAGAATAGAGCATTCATTGGTCAATGCATCAGAATAGAGCATTTATTGATCAATGTATCAGAATAGAGCATTCAATGATCAACTCATCAGAACAGAGCATTTATTGATCAATGTATCAGAATAGAGCATTCATTGATCAATGTATCAGAATAGAGCATTCATTGATCAATGTATCAGAATAGAGCATTTATTGATCAATGTATCAGAATAGAGCATTCAGTGATCAACTCATCAGAATAGAGCATCACCATTAACTGATTTGTAATAATGCATCAGAATTCATTACATTGGAAAATAGGAAAATCAACTCAGCTAGGCCAACATTCACTGAAAATTGTTAGGTCATTGACACTCATTTGCTCACCCGTGGTCTTTGCGCAATGACAGAAAAGTGAAAGTTCTCATAAGTGCTACAGGAATCTAAATTTGATCACTTGAAATAATGATAACATTAAAAGTGGGTCAGGAGTACTGATTGTCAAGTTTATATCAAGCACAAAAAAGTTTTGAAAACATCACATATTTAGTAAGTCAGTATTATTGCTTCCTTTTCTCTTGTGTGAACAATGTTTGCAGTGTATTTTCACCCATGGAATGAGTATGAAAAATGGTTTTATCGTTTGTCTTGTAATTTTAGCAAATCATAAGTTTGGGAGCTAAGTATTCAGGGTTGGTGTACTTGTTTGTTTGTTTGGTTTGCGTGTGTGTGTATATGGTAATCATGAAATTTCCCAATGCATTCATCTAATTGTGTGAGATTTATTTTAGTTCCTACATATTTTTTTTCTGTTCATTCGCAAGTGGAACAGCTTTGCCTGAATATGTAAGAAGGAAATGTTACAAAATCATACAATCAGTCTTTGATTGTACTGAAGGCTTTGGAAATCTCACGACAATTGATTATCAGTGTGGGTTAGGAGAATATCACAATCAGTCGTTGATTGCACCTATGGTGTTTTAATTGCATGACAATTGATTATCAGTGTGGGTAATGAGAATAACCATCTAATTATCTATATTGATTGCACTGATGTGTTTTGAATTATGACAATTGCTTATCTGTATGGACAAGGAAAATATCTATCTCATCAATATGTGGAACAAATAAGTAAATAACTCTTTTCATATGGAAAGGTTGATGTAAGATACACTGATTACAAAGGAAGTAGTTGATCACAGTCGAATACTACCGAAAGGTTGCGATACTAAGCACTTTTGGTTTTTTATGTAGCTTTCAACATCATGGATGTATCCAAATTAATTTAAAAAGTAGGTTAAGCTTATTCATAATTAGTAAGTAATGTTCATGAATGATACATTATTCTTATATTCTATATTTTGGTCATAAAGTGAATCACTGGATCCATCACTCATCTCAGAAAACTGTGTAAAGCTTCGAACTTTACTTTTGTAACCGTTTTAGATTTTTGAAAGATGAAGAAGGATATGTTATTTGTTCTAGGCTGTAACACTGACAATCCAATCATTTGCATGTTAACTGCTGAGTGTTCCATCTGGCAGATGATTAGCAGTGGAATCTAATATTTACAAATCAACTTTTATAGGAGTTTCAACATTTGTGCCTGCTTTACAAGTATTTATTCTAAATTATTATCAACACTGCTACTTCCCATTCATTTGTCAAATCAGACAGTATTTTTACATTTTGCACATATTTAAAAGACAAACAAGAAGTATTAAGACCTACCATTGTTTCTATATCAGGAAGAGCACAAATACAAGATTTTATCACCTCTTGCTATGTGGAAACAATATGGAATTATACAGGAAAATGTCATACACAAATCGTATCACAAGTTTCTAGCAAGTATTGCTAATTTGTATTTACATCAGTCTCATGTATATGAGGGACTGTTTACATCATTAACAACTATTACCAACACTACTTAAATGCCGCAGACTCACAAAAAAAGTATCAGGTCACATAATTTGTCTAATTACCTTCAGGGTAACAAATTTCTCATATATGCACCGAATTGAGAAGCAAAATATGCAATTTTATTGCACCTGTCCAGGTAATATTGACAGCAGGATTGGAAGCTGATTTCTAGAGTGGGAAAAAAATTGGATTTCTGGAAGGGAACAATTTTCTATTGTATTTTACAGTAAATATGATACCAAGTTGCAAATTGGTTTGGCAAATCAACCCATGCAGGTCTGAAATGATACAGAAGAATGATCAAGTCAGTACTCTTTGAGTAATGAAGAAAGATGTAGATATTCCTGCCCAATTTGCAGATTAGAATTATCGTCAGTTTTTAATATTTAAATAATGACAACAAAAGCTAAACTGGATTGGGCAGTTGACATAAGCAGAGATGGCCCTAACATTTACATTAAAAGTAAAGAATTCAGTAAATTCTCAATAGGATTTGAAGTCACAACATATGGCACCCAGTCACCTGGCGAAGACATCACAGTCAAAACCATCTGGCTAAATCCCCACCCTTAAAAGGAATGGTTCAATAACTAAGCTATAGTTGTTACAATTTTTCAAACTGGAACTGCACGTACCAAACTCAAAACAACTACTGGCCTGACTGATACATCTATACTGATTGGTGTCTCTACACATTAAATTTAAAAAAAAAGAAAAAAACAAAAGAAAAGAGAAAAAACCTAGTTTTGTAAATTATCATGGAACTTATGATTCCTGGTGGTTACTAGATACCAACTTTCTGAGATTTGATAAACGGAAAGTATCCACTTTCTAATAATTGAAAAAAAAAAGAAAAATTAACAATAAAGTAAGTATTAGTAAGTAATAATAGCTTATCTGATTTTGTATTAATGGTAAACTTCCAGTTTTTAATATCTGTAATTCAGACCAGGTGTTGGGACACTGATCTGCCATCTGGTGGACGACCAAAGGGCTGTCCTTACCAATGGTGATTGCAACCAACTTGGTGAATCTTGAACTTCTTGTGTACTTGATTGTGTTAACTTCTTATTACCATACCATGATGTCCAAGTCAAAATTGGCAGTGTGTTATTTTATTTTATGTGCAGTCATGTTTAAGCCTGAAAACATCACAACAATAGTAACAACTGTGGTTCAAATCTCAAATAGCTGTAACTTCTAATGCATCTAGGAGTATTTTGGTTCAGTTTGTAAAAGATAAGTTTCTTATTCCACCCTTTCGTTTTCAACAAGCCTGTAACGGAATAATATCTAACGTTATTGTAGACTACCAAAAAACTAGTCCACACAAATAAATTGTACATTGTATGCAATGTATTGTGTTTGCAAGGTAAATGATTTGTATTTCAACATATGTAAGAGGTAAACAGAAGAGGAAGAAGGAAACAAGCTACAACAAATCAGTAACAATATTATCAAATGTTACAGCTAGTTTCCTTTTGAGTACTACAACAAACCTGGGATTCTGGACCAAAAATGTTTTACGAGATAAAGAAGGGGAGAATTTTTGGTCTTCACAAGGAAAGTTAATATCAAGGGCTGATTTGTGACTTTCCAAAAGACACAAATATAAATTTTATCCTTGAAAAATTTGTTTGTGTGGACGAAAATTAAATGCAATTTTAAAGACAAATACATGAAAATCATAAAAAAAGAGTGATCTGTAGTTGATACTCGCATTGGTTAATCTTTGGCAAAGAGGATACAGTGCACAACATTCACAAACAGAAAGTGTACACAGGTATTTACAATTGATTGTATTGAAAATGAAACCCTTTGAGAGCCATTTTCTCCATTAAGGGACCGTTCAGTTTTTACAGCCGGGGGGGGGGGGGGGGGCAAAATCCAGGGGGTCATCGTAATTTTGAATCCGCAAAGGGGGAGTCATCGCTTTTTCACTGGTAGGAAAGGGGGGGTCACCACATTTTCAAAAACATAATACCAACAATAAAGTTCACTTTATGCCATGGCCATGATCGACCCTCTTTACTGGCAGGCCGCCTTGGCAGCCCACTACAATAAATATACATTATGTATTACCCATGACCCTCTTAACGGGCAGACACCTTTGGTGGCCCGCTCCAATTAGGTTCACTTTATGCATGGCCATGATCGACCCTCTTTACTGGCAGGCCGCCTTCGGCGGCCCACTACAATAAGTATACATTATGCATTACCCATGACCCTATGAACGGGCAGACACCTTTGGCGGCCCACTCCAATTAGGTTTACTTCATGCAATGGCCATGGTTGACCCCCTTTACCGGCAGGCCGCCTGTGGCGGCCCACTACAATAAATTGACTTTATGTAATACGCCACGGCAATCTTACCATAAAAATTCCCAATTGAAGCCGCAGCTTGTATTAGAAACATTTTTGAGGGACCCCTGGGATCACGCACTGAATAATGGTAATGGCCTTGCGCCTTCAGCGGCCCTGTCCAGTAAAGTCTACTTTATGCAATAGCCATGTTCGACCCTCTTTACCGGCATGGCACTTTTGGTGGCCCACTAGAATAAAGTTTACTTTACGTAATGGCCCATGACCCTCTTAACTGGAGGGCTGCCTTTGGCGAACCACTCCAATAAAGTTTACTTTATACAATGTCCATGGACATGAGTTGTCTATGGAAATGAAGTTAAAAATTGCCTTACAGTCGTCCTAATTAACAGACGTTTCAATGGATGTGGCTGAGAAGTTTGTGCACTGGCATCTCTGCTACACGAATAAAGTGCGCCGCGTACCGGAGTTCAAATCCAAACCATGCGGGTAAATTTGACATATGGGTTTTGGTTATTTTTCAGCCGGGGGGGGGGGGGGGGTCATCAATCTTTTTCGTCTGACAAAGGGGGGGGGTTTTCATCTTTTTTCACAAAAAATGCAGGGGGGTCTATATTTTTTTGAACGCCGGCGACAAGATTTTGCCGCCCCCCCCCAGGCCGTAAAAACTGAACGCTCCCTAATGCGTTCAGTTTCATTAAGAATTTACAAAGGAGTGTCCATTGTTTAATAATGTGGCAACAAAGCATATTCTCTAAAAGGTTGTACTATATGTTTTCAAAATGGTCAATTAAAATCATTTTTTTGCATCTACAGTAAAATAGACATGATGGTGTTTACTGGAAGTTCTGAGTCCTACACCATCTCTTATGTGTGTGTCTTGCATTGTGATAAAGTAAAACCAATGACTGGAGCATCTGGTTGTGCTCTGACACTGGGAGGTAAGGATGAATTCAGCAGTGTATAATATAACTGAAATCCTCCCACAGTCACCGCCTTGTACAAAAAACACACTTTGTGTCAGGTCTTGCACAACAAGTTCAGCAGGAAATTTTGTCTGATTTTGTACAAAGTGAGCGAGTTCTCTGATAATCAGTGAATTTATGTAGCACAGAAATATTTAACTTTTTACATGCATTCAGAACAAGCAGTCATGAACTTGATGGCAATAACACTTCTTATGGAAGGAGAAACAGGGTCATATGAAAGTGACAATCCTATCGCCAAGTTAGCTTTTCATTATTTGTTCATCAAATGCAGTACTGTTTAATTTTTTTAGCTCACATTTGGTATAGTATATATACCAAAAAGAGCTTATATGGTAGGTCGGCGGCGTCTGTATATGTGATGTATGTATGTTAGTTTGTGTGGATGTATGTCCATCGACATCAAAACTCCTACACTGCAGAACCTGCCATCCCAGTATTTGGTGCACAGGCGCATCCAGGGATGGAGATGTGAATTTTTGGTCAAAAAATAATTTGCTCTGAAATCGCTTGTCCGATTGCTTTTATACTTGGTATGCATGTTCCCAGAGGTAAATTTAGTTAAGTATACTCACTCTGGCCTGCCACATCAAAATAAATGTGAGCCCAGTGTCATTGGCAGTATTTTTTCATAATGTAATGTACTTATCCTGTTCAGTGTTATCAAATGATTTTTACCTTGCACTACCAAGAGATTTGCAATAAAGTATTTACACACAAGGAGTGTCGTATGCTGAGTTTTCATAACTCTGTTGTCTACATTTGCAATAATGGCTGTCATCCCGTAGCAAACTTGCATATCTGCACTGCGCTGCCACAGATCGGTTTCAGATCTGTGGCAGCTGAAAGCAGCTCAAATGCAGATCTGCACAGATCTGCGTTTGGAGCTGTCATTTGTCTGCTGCAGATTTGAGTGTCTCTGGAAGACGACAACTTGTGAAGCTCTTGGCTGATCGATCAACAGCTGTTATGCAGCACAAAATCATTCGAGGTAAAACTTTGTTGACACGCTTGTCACAGCTCGATTGCAGCTCGAAACAGCTCTACACAGCTCACTAGCAGCAAGAAACGAGCAGAGGTAGCTATAGATCGGCTCATAAATTCAGTTTTCGTTTTCGCAGAGTCTAAAAGTGAAGGACGGCTAGATATTTAATGTGTTCACTGCATTTTTAAATTAAATTTCCGTGTGTCTGTTTTACAATATCGGCTCAGAAAATTGATCGTGAGTACATGTATTAAACAGCGTATCCTAATATCCTATGTGTATGTCACAGGCACTCCTTAGCTTGGTAGTCTGCTAAATTGATCGATTTTCCGCTCGATCTATCGATCCCGTAGTCGATATGCCTGCCACTGCAACCTAAATACTCACAAGGTGTGCAACAGAATCACTCAAAAAATGCACCACCCGATTTGTCGACTGGCCGTGCGCTCACACAAAACATTCAGAACTAGACTCCCATATACCTAGTTGGATCACAAATTTAACCATCTCCTCAAAAATCCTATTAGTGCAAGATGCGAGGTATAATGATATTCAAATATGCAGATTACATTAATGAGCATTGTTTCGGTATTAAAATTCTATGCTAATGACCCGTAATCAATGTGGAATATTCATGTACCTCGGGTCTTGCATTGTATACAAAAATCATGCCGATGAACGTGTTACTCGCATCGTCTTGAAGAAATAGGCCGTGTTTTGAGGCCAAGCGCAGTAATTTGAATTTCACTACGAAATTAAGCTCTACTATACCATAGTATATGCCATGATTGATTATAGATTGAAAATACCTGAGAAGGCAGGGGCCAGCTAACAGCATTGTAAAGGACAATCCCCTCATGCCATGTGCTATTATACATCAAGTAGAAGAGACATTAATCATAAACAATGTATCTCTGGATTTATCACTAAAGGTTGTGTAACTTTGAAATAAAGTCAGTGATGTGCATGTGCAAAGATATACATACTTTAACATAACTAAGTGATTACATGTAAATGTTAAAGGAAGTAACCGCAACATTTGCTGATTTAATTAAGTATTTTTGTTCACAATATGTAGTTTGTTGTTTTGCAATGTGGAGACACCAAGAGTTACAGCCATTATACATTGTATTGTTATTGTACACAATTATATTTTATTCTGGATTGAGCTCCTTTGTACACAATGCGAATGAACATTTCACTAAATTTCCAACAGCGCGGAGAATTGTCGTTTTCGGCCACGGTAGAGAAGAAATCAAAGATGTCTGGATTGTAGTTGAAAGACGTACCGCAAAGTCAAAGTGGTTGTCGGTGCGTGGAGGCGAGATTCTATGGCATAAAAGTTTAATAGCCGGATATCGCAGTTGGTCGATCACAGATTTGGAGTCGGATGATCTATAGATTGAATTTTTCAGTGAATTTGCTAACCTTAATGGGTTTCCTTCCTAGTATGTCACAACAAACTGTCGCGATTTCAGGTTTGTTACTAAATATAGCTGCACGCGCGCGACTTCGGACAACGCCGCTGCCTGAAATTCGGACAAATTTTGTTGTTGTATGCGCGGCTGTTGTAGCTTGTCGTCAAAACGATAAATTTACACGAATCAGTTTGACATTTCGTAGCCATTGTAACACTAGCAGGTCATCTTTTCGTCGTTTATGCTGAAAATGCGGACAAATATTAATTTTATGCTTATTATTGAGAGAAAATGTGACGTCATTGCGATCAGCGATATTGTTATGAATATAGTGGGGTAGAGTAACAATGTGGATACTGATAGTTTTCACTACGGTGGCCCCTACACGCCACGGAACTCTATTACTTTTGAATATAAACTCTAATTTTTCTTGACAATATCTTTAATATTTGTGAGAGATTTTATTTCTCCACCGCAAACTTTTAATTTTGTACGGGCAACTTTATCTTAACATTATCTTAACTTTAACTTCTCGAAAGTAGCTTTAGTTTTAACAATAAACAAAATATGTTTCTCAAAAGTATTTTTTATTTTGTAAAACAAACGTAAATTTTTTTCAAGATAACAGACTCCCCTTCACGTCATGGAAATTTATTACTTTTGAACATAAACTCATATTTCTTGGCAACATATTTAATATTTGTAAGAAATTTTATTTCTCACACAGCAAACTTTTATTTCTGAATGCAGAAACTTTATTTTTGGGGTAAACTGTTTTTAAAAACTTTTAACAAAAACACTTTAACTTTTAAAAAATAACATTAACTTTGAACAAAATATTTGTTTCTCAAAAACGTTTTTTATTCGAAAAGAAGTAAAAATTGTTCACAGCAAGAGTTGAAGATATTTGCTGAGCGCGAACAGAGTTACTTAAATGACATAACCTTATGTCCTTAGAGCAGAAAACTTAAATTCTTAAAGAAAAGTTTTATTTTTCAAGAGTAAAATTAATTTCTTTATGGAAAAAGATTTTCTCAGAGCAGCAAATTGAAATATAGTGAATAAATTTTCTTTCTCAATGGAGAGAAATTATTTTCTGAAGACAACAAAACTAATTCCTTCAAGATATATTTTCCACATATGAGTGTGGTTTAAGAATTTGGTAAAACTGAACTGAGAGAGAACGAAAAAGGGATGAAAAAGTCAAACTTACTTTTCTTCAGAGCGAAATTATTTCTGAGAGGAGAAATATTCATGTGAGGGCGCAATTACCTATAATGCATAGCAAACTCTTTCTAGCGAGAGTAAACACATTTTTGGGAAGAGTAAAACATTTTTCCGACGAGCAAAACTATTTTAACGGCGGCGGAAGTTAAAGTATCCCACCATGCAACACCCACGTTTGATGACCCAGAGTCTCCGAGTTGGTAGCCGGTATCAGACAGTTCGTGTTCATGTCGGCTACATGGACGATCTGCTCTCCGAGACAACCATGACTGACTTCATAGGCGATACGGGCACGGCTGCCCGGCCCTACCCTGCCTGCGTACGATGCTGTGTGTTGGGGCCGTATAACGCCGGGAACTCACAACATCGTACACAGGGCTACGGGCACGCGGGTCAGTTGCTGCGGATCCATAGCCCTACCATTCCCTGTGCTGGTATGTTAACCAGCACAGGGAGTGGTAGGGCTACGGATCCGCAGCAAGCGGGTCAGTTGCCACTTGTCTGAGTCCCCGAAGAACGGTTTTATGTTTGAGTGATTCGTCCTGACGGCAGACAGTGTGCGACGGGACCGCATTGGGGTTCTTCATTAGCTCTGCATGACATAGCCCTGCGAACAGGTCTGTGTGTTCCCGGCGTTATTATACGTTATTAGAGAGGTTTAGTTACACGTAATTACACACAGACCTGTACGCAGGGCTATGCATGGCAGGGCTGTGTGTTACCGGCGTTATACAGTCTCCCACCACATAACACCGGTAACACACAGCACACACAGCCAATGTGTGTGATATTCATCTTAAGAGGAGAAGCCAGATTCGTAATTTATAGAAACTGAAACTGAACCGAGCCCGCCAGATTTGACCACAGTCGCGGACTGGTTTTGACTTTCACGTACGTGTGGTTTGCGGGGTCAAATACGTGAAAGTCTACCAGCCCGTAAAAGGCATATCCCGTCCGAAAACACCACAGCTGTGGACCCACAACTACTGTTTTGAACCACACTCGACTGTGGTCAAATCTGGCGGGCCAGGTTCAGTTTCAGTCGAAGACTCTATCAATTACGAATCTGGCTTATAGAAAAGATGACTATCACACAACATAACATTTCACAACACAGCAACTGATGAAGGAATAGCTCTGGATGGCAGGGCTGTGTGTTACCGGCGTTATGTGGTGGAAGGCCGTATAACGCCGGTAACACACAGTCCATGCACAGCTAATGAAGGAATCCAATGCGGTCCATCCCGTCGCACAACGAATCACTCAAACACAAAACCGTTCTTCAGGGACTCAGACAAGTGGCAACTGTTGAACTGACTCGTTTGCGTGCCCGTGCCCATAGCCCTGCGTACGATGCTGTGTGTTCCCGGCGTTATACGGCCCCAACACACAGCATCGTACGCAGGCAGGGTAGGGCCAGGCTAGCTGCAGTACAGTACGGCAAACCGTCCGACCCAAATACCTAGGTAAAACCTCGAGGTACTGTACTGCAGCTGGGCCGGGCTAGCGTGCCTGTATCGCCGATGAAGTCAGTCATGGTTGTCTCGGAGACTCTGGATCATCAAACTTGGGTGTTGCATGGTGGGATACTTTAACTTCCGCCGCCGTTAAAATAAAGTTTTGCTCGTCGGAAAAATGTTTTACTCTTCCCAAAAATATGTTTACTCTCTCTAGAAAGAGTTTGCTATGCATTATAGGTAATTGCGCCCTCACATGAAATATTTCTCCTCTCAGGAATAAATTTTGCTCTGAAGAAAAGTAAGTTTGACTTTTTCATCCTTCCTTTTTCGTTCTTTTTCAGTTCAGTTTTACCAAATTCTTAAACCACACTCATATGTGGAAAATATATCTTGAAAGAATTTGTTTTGTTGTCGTCAGAAAATAATTTCTCGCCATTGAGAAAAAGTTTTATTCTCTGTATTTCAATTTGCTGCTCTGAGAAAATCTTTTTCCATAAAGAAATTAATTTACTCTTGGAAAAACAAAACTTTTCTTTAAGAATTTAAGTTTTCTGCTCTAAAGACATAAGGTTATGTCATTTAAGTAACTCAGTTCGCGCTCAGCAAAAATCTTAAACTCTTGCTGTGAACAATTTTTACTTCTTTTCGAATAAAAAACGCTTTTGAGAAACAAATATTTTGTTCAAAGTTAAAGTTATTTTTTAAAAGTTAAAGTTTTTTTTGTTAAAAGTTTTTAAAAACAGTTTACCCCAAAAATAAAGTTTCCGCGTTCAGAAATAAAAGTTTGCTGTGAAGAAATAAAATTTCTTACAAATATTAAATATATTGTCAAGAAATATGAGTTTATGTTCAAAAGTAATAAATTTCCATGACGTGTAGGGGAGTTTGTCATCTTGAAAAATTTTTACTTTTGTTTTACAAAATAAAAAATACTTTTGAGAAACATATTTGTTTATGGTTAAAACTAAAACTACTTTCGAGAAGTTAAAGTTAAGATAATGTTAAGATAAAGTTGCCCATACAAAATTAAAAGTTTGCGTTGGAGAAACAAAATCTCTTACAAATATTAAAGATATTGTCAAGAAAAATTAGAGTTTATATTCAAAAGTAATAGAGTTCCGTGGCGTGTAGGGGCCACCGTATTTCACTGATGCAACAGGGACAATTTTGAGCACAGTCACGCAATGAAATTTATCCAGATCACAAAATAACGATCATCGGCAGTGTTTTAAAAAAAGACTGTCTCTAAAAAAATTAGCAGGATCACCAGCTTATTTTTTTTACTTGTGCATTTAAATTTGCAGTTATAACGGACACAAAATTTTAGCAAACCCGCAGGGAAGAAAAGGACATTTTTGACTGGCAGATGTTCTGATCATTGATTGACTTAACCCTTTCACCACCATGGTTTGTCCCAAATCCATTGTTTTCTATGGCAAAGTTGGACCTGTACACAGGGAACTGGGGGTGAAAGGGTTAAAAGAGTTTCTTTGATGGACACGGCATAATGACTGCACCTACGGATGTATAACCAATAAGTGATGACATGCATACTTTCAAGATCACAGTGTCTTGAGCTGTCCGAATATGTTGTATAAAAACGAGAGACAGTTTTTCTAACATCTTAAAGTTGCACAAGAACAAGACCGCTTGATACATAATGATCCATCATTGACTATGCAGAGAGAGTAATAATTTGCGTCACCACGGTCAGAGACATAAAGGTATATAAATGTTGAACCGCAAAGGGCTTTGTAAACGGCTTTAAGATTGGTTTTCACTCCGCGTTTCCACTGGGACACGATCATTTTCGCCGAATGGGAAACAATCTTACGGATGTTGGTAAGCTCGATACCAGTCTTCACTTAAGAAATATGCGTGAAGTTTCAGCATGTGTGAAGTACAAACTCTTTAGTCTCTGGTTTGAAATTATTTTCCAACCTTAATAGCGAAGAAAATCTAAATAAATTACCTACTTTATGTCTTTCTCATCGTCTTTTCCGAATTCTTTCCACCCTGTGTGGATTGAAATTTACTGACTGCTTCTCTTTCTCTCTGTGAATCCAGCACAACAAAGATACATGTATTATTTTTTAAAGTTAATGAAAATTCTCTTTCTGGCTGTGTTTGTGAATCAATCGAATATTTTTGTTCCTTATTAATAAATTATAGACAATCTCGATTCGGTCTATGGATAAAACTATTTTCATATTCAATATTCCGTCTAATTTCACCTATATCATATCCTAACCTGTAACTGGTTCCTTGCAAACGTAGACGTGCCGTGTGCACTAAAAGAGATAGTTGGCTGTATCATTTGCGAAATGATGAAAACATTCTGAAGAAATAATCATGTATCAGTCAGAACGGCCCAGGCGAAACCCGGACGTTCATGGGGACAGAGTAGATCTAAACGCAAATGGGTGTTATTAGGAAAGGCGATTATTTTTTTAAAGCTGAATAATATGCATTCTGTAGTTGTATTTTGTCAATCGTAATATATTTTTGTTTCAAGTTGATTAATCGTGACCAGTCTCCTGTCTATGATTCGATATTTATTGACTCATTCCTTAGATTTTTTGTCAATCGATGAAAGTATTTTCGTCTTTAAAAACCCATATTATTTTGACCGATGTGATATCCTGACGTATACTGTTATTAGTTCCTGACCAACGTACAAAGACGTTGCCCGACCATGCACCCAGATGACGAGATGTTGTGCGAAACGGTGAAGAAATATTGGTATCACGGCCACACTCTACGAGTGGAGTGATACGTACCGGCCGCCGCGTACTATGCATATAAGATGCATAGTACGCGGCGGCCGGTACGTATCACTCCACTCGTAACTGTGATCACGGCCACACTCTATGCGTAGGGGAGACATCGATGTCAGTCTTTATACCGAACAAAAAACGAGATGTTTAGCTGAGGCGGATATCAAAGGAGAAGCTTCATTTGCGAAGAGCATTAATGTGACTATTACATTCTTCACTGACACGTTGTTGTTTTTACAGATGGGGACCATTAATATTGCAAAGTTGATTTGCTTTTACGTGCAGCCAATGCAATCCGTTCACAGTTCACGCGACGCTGTTGATAATTTAATAAAAGCAGCATACATGATGTCCGTGTTTTATTTCGAGATATGACTCGGGCAGAATTTCACCAAATTATCAATCTTGTATTAATGAAATATGTAGTCAGTTTGATTTGAAACAGTGATAAAAAGATAAAAAATACTGTGTCGGTAATCTAAGAAATCGCTGAGTTTTGCTGTCTTTTGGCCATGGTTTGATTGTGGCATGTGAGTTCATGAAGATCATGAGAATATATAATCTAGTAATTTTTTTGTCCTCTGCAATTACTCTTGATCTACGTCGATTTTTTGAAAACGATTGAAAGTTCGAGTGGTGTTAAATAATCGTGCACAAATTGGCATAAGGCGGGTGACATGGGGATTGCCAGAGCATAAGGGACGGACCATTAGATCTTGGGAGGGGGGTGGTCAAAAACAGAAAAAAAAAATTTTCAGAGCAGAAAGTTAGGAAAAAAAAAATCTTCAAACTAGTTTGCAAAATAAAAAAAAAATAAATAAGAAGACAAAGGCGTAAAAAAAAATCTGCAAAAGTCTTTAAAATTTTGAATTTTTTAAGATTTTACCGACAGAAAGCAACTTTCTGTATTTTTTAGTACATCCTCCCGGCACATTTTTAATTTTAATTTATACATTTAGAGTGACTGTATCCCTTATACTGGAAGTTGTGATTATCTTATCTTTCATGACTTTTGTATTCTGATCACTTGAATATTATGAAATTATAGAGCCTGTTTTCTACTTGTTTCGTGCGTACAAACCAAGCAGGTACACTAGGTAAAACATTGAAACTATGGTATGGTTGTCAGGACAGAAAGTTGTATTTGCCTTTTAAGATCAAGGTAAACAGATGCAGGCCACATCAGTTTCATTTTTTCACAGCATTTTATTGCAATGATGAATGCAAGAATGGGTGAACAAGTAGAAACACGTCAATAATGATAAATCAACATATCAAGTCATTATGTATTATTTTGCTTTTAAAAAGGCATTTTCAATTCTTTTACAGCCTCAAAAAACAACAGCAACATATGTTTTAACATTCAACAATACACTACGTAGAATGCCATCTATAAAACAAATCCCAACACAAAAACACACAAAAGGGTTGAACTTTGAAAGTTTCTCGATAGCAAATACTGAATAAATCTGCATGAATAATCGTTTTTGTGTTGCAAATTTCAAAGAAATTGGACAAGCCCTTCAGAGAATACAAATTTTTTGACCATGAATGGCATAAATTGCCCTAAAAAGACAAATATTGAAATTTCAACACATCTATACACATCCAATCAATTTGACATGCTGCTACAGAGAAATAGATGTTTTGATCAAAAAAGGGCAACAATTGCTCTAAAAACACAAATATGCAAATTTAGCTATATTATTTAGCTTATTTAGGTTCTCAGCTTGTCAAAATCAATTGTAAATCATGAGATATGCATGATGTTTGGTGGGGTGAATGTAGGCATTTCACCACGCAGTAGAAAGGGAAGCCAGGAAACGAAAATAATCAATTTTCAAAACTATAGGAAGCTACTGAGGAGCAAGAAGACCATGTTTCAGAGGAAGATGTGTAATCCGAAAAAAATGCTCCCAAAGTGCCACCAAATAACACCATTTTTCTCTATTTTTCAAAAGCTCCAACGGCAGGAGGGGGACACCCCCTCCTGACCTCCCCCGCAAAAAGTGCCACCAAATAACACCATTTTAATCTCTATTTTCAAAAGCTCCAACAGCAGCAGGGGGACACCCCTCTCCTGACCTCGCCCCCCCCCCCCCCGTGACCGCTTGCGTGGCCGCCTGTGGGGCTTGGCACCACATCTTTGCCCTCTTTATCTTCAGACAGCGACGAACTAAAAAAAAATTATAAATCTGAAAATTTACTATGAAAAAAAAAATTTGGCACAGCTAATCTCAATTGGAAAAAAAAAATTTCAGAAATTTACAATAGTAAAAAAAAATTTTCACAATTCATTGTGACCACCCCCCCCCTCCCAAGGTCTAATGGTCCATCCCTAAGCTCCTTCCAAAGTATAACTGCAGTTTTGCGTTGCCGAACCCAGCCAGGGTCTTTCCTCGGACGAGTACGGTAATGCATTCCGTGGTTGAGTATAAGGATTGGTATATGAATCAATAAATGTATCAAAATTTAGACTGCTGTGTGGGACTCTTCTGGAAATGTGTTTCGTATAAAAATAACTCTACAATGAAAGACATTAACTTGTAAGGTGCTATAGGCATACAATATTGGTTCGATGTCCGAAGGTGCACAGATGACAACCTGAAGTAATTTTAAAAGTTCTCGAAACTACTCAAAACAATTCTGCGCGCCAGGCATTGATATGTCTTGTCGTGAACGACCTTAAACCCGGGGCCTGCGACCATTGTTTCTGATGCGTTCCATGGTTGATGATTGGTAGATTAATGTATAAATATTTGAAGACATGTCACTGAACTATCTTGTGATTGTTTGGTTAGGAAATAGACGATGTAGAGGGGAGACGGCGATAGTCCACGGCCCAAGGGAGCATGAGCACTATGCAGTACATCGCACGCTGTTCTTAGAATATATATATAGCCAGTAATATGTATATCCAGAGGGTAAAATTTCTCACCGGCTTTCGCAATGAAAAAAAATCGCGGAGTCTCTGAAGTCGGTATCATTGCCCGCAATGTTTATTATTGGTTGTATGGACAGTTTAAAAGTTATAATCTTTCACAACGGTGAAATTCATACAATTGCCCTTACAATATTGTACGCAAGAAGTTGTCTGTGCATTTCAATGTGTCCATTTGGAACAAATTTAAAACGTTTACAGACATTCGATGATTCGATGGTGCCATAACTTGCTCCAGGCCGTGACATGTCACTCACCAGTTACGAACTTTACCGGCTTTCGATACGAAAGATGCAATATAGTATCGGCGTCGTTCGCATTGTTTTTGAGTCTGATATTTAATATGGCAGGAAAAAACTAATATTAGACTGACGACAGAGACCATACCCGTTACGGGAAAAAGACACCAACGTTGCATTGAGAAGTGACCTAAAACCGTCATATAAACTGCGACAAAATAAAACGACATGCCAGAGAGAGAGAGAGAGAGAGAGAGAGAGAGAGAGAGAGAGAGAGAGATTTACGCTGTCGAAAACTGATCATTGTCTTTCGGATATGACTGTGTGCACTTAAATGTCGTCAATCGAGTGGCAGGAGTGGCCAGTTGTGAAGTGTCACTGATGGCTCCGTCTGTAATCGCAGTCGCTTTGATTTGAAGACATGATACCCGAGTGCGATTTTTCTAGTTTTTTAGACTATATAGTCTATAGACGCTATTGGGATGGGTATCCGTCCGGCGTCCGTCGTCAGTCTGTATGTATGTATGTATGTATGTATGTATGTATGTGTGTATGTATGTATGTATGTATGTATGTATGTATGTATGTACGTATGTATGTATGTCCGTATGTATGTCCGTTTGTGAGGATGTCCGTCCACTCAAATGTCTTGAGAACCGCAGTAATTACAGATTTGATATTTGTTGTGTAGATGTGTAGGAACTGTCTTTTGAAAATATGCAAATTAGTGCAAAAAAGGTGTTTTTGGTAAAAAATCTTCTTCTTCATAACCGCTAGTCAAACAGCTTTTATATTTGGTATACGGGTCCCTAGGGATGACCCAACTTAGATTTGTTCAAACTGTGATGAAATATGCAAATTTGTATTTTTAAGGAATTTTTTGTCATTGTTGGTCAAAAATTTATTTCACCAAAACTGCTTGTCTAACAGCTTGGATATTTGGTATACAGGTTTATAAGGATGATCAAAATATAATATATTCAAATTATGATGAATCTACAATTTGGTATTTTTGGGGCAATTTTTGCCTTTTTGGTCAAAAAAATTATTTCTCAAAAAGAACTTGTCTGATGGCTTTGATATTTGCATACAGGTTCCTACCGATGAACTAAATATGAGATATTAATTTGATGATGAAGTCTGCAATTTTGTATTTTTAGCGCAATTTTTGCCATTTCTGGTCAAAAAGTTTGTTTCTCAAAAACTACTTGTCTGATACCTTTGATATTCGGTATATAGGTTCATGGGGGTTGTCTTAGTGTGATATATTGACAATTTTTTTTATTTTGGGGTCAATTTTTGCCATTTTTGGTCAAAATCTTTGTTTCTCAAAAGTTACTCATCTGATAGCTTTGATATTTGGTATACAGGTTCCTAGGGTTTATCTTGATATAGTATATTGAAGTTATGATGAAATCTTCCATTTTGTATTTTGCAGCTAGTTTGCCATTTTTGGTCAGGCCATCCTGAAATGAGTTATCAAAGATATCCACCTTCTTCATCAATACATGTGTCACAAAAAGTTATTCTACATAATACAGCGGAGCTCTGCCGACTGTTAGGTTGCTTGTTTTTTTCAAAACCGCTGGTCAGACAGCTTTAATATTATGTATACAGGTCCCTAGGATGACCTTAGTGAGATAATTTCATACAGTCAGGAAATACATAATTTTGTATCCATGTGTATAGTAGCTTCAGGGACATTGGCCCTGTGTTTTTTAATTTGTAACGTACAGCAAAGAACTGCCGAATGACGAATTTGTCGACCTTGCAAAATGTCACTGTCCATGCATTGAAGCAATCTGCACATAACAAACATGTCTCGCGATAATTTCATTATCGTCCTTTCAATTAATTTGACCAGTGACCACAAAATTATTTCGACAGTAATAATTTCTAATTAATTCGATGATTTATTATTTTTTCTGGTCGTCTTGATCGGGTACTAACCACCAAGTCTTCTTTCGAAGTGTTGTGAACACAGTCGAATGAATTTTGGATTCTGTACGCCTCCTTTCCCTATATTCCTAAACCAGACTTTCCTTCTCCCCCTGTCTTGAGCAAGCGGTTAAAGAGACAGAGTAGGCCATTTTTCATGAATTTTGTTTGATGCAAGATACTTCTTATATTACGACATGTTGAAAGATACTGAATAAATGGGTGACGATGCATATATTCAACCCCAATTTTAGACAAATTATTTGAAACCATCGCGAAAATGAATTAATGTCATGACCATGGATTCATTTTTCATTCAACAGGTATCAGCTGTTCACAGGATGTCAGAGTCCTTATCGTGGCAACCATAGCACTGAGACTGCTATACTACGCGTCCATAACGACATTATGCTTGCCCTGAATCAAAAGAAGGATGTTATTCTCGTCATGCTTGATTTGTCCGCCGCATTTGATACGATCGACCATGATATCTTGTTACATCGCCTCCGATCTAGACCATGGATAACTACTGGAATTAAAAAGTCAATCAATCGGAAACATACGCTTTATTCTGAGGTTCTAAAAGCAATTATCGGCCTAACATCTTTGCAAAATATAAACGTTATCGGAACGTGCTTACAAATTCTTAAAAAAGCTAAGCAGAATTACTATTCTGATCAGTTCACATGTTACCAGGGAGATAGTAGAAAGACTTGGAAAGTTATTAATGATTTTCTCAGAGGTGCTGCCAAACATGTAAATATACCAAGTGCTCTACAGGTATCCTCTGATGGTCAGAAGACTACGCTTGTTACTCAATGTGATATTGTCAATGGATTTAATGAGTTTTTTGTCTCAGTAGGAGAATCACTTGCTAACAATATTACTTATTCTAATAGAAGTTATATGTCATATTTACAAAATCCTTTATCAAACTCGTTATTTCTGCATGCAGTTTCTGAACAAGATATTTTTCAATTACTTAGAATATTAGACAAGGAAAAGGCAGTGGGATATGACTACATAAGTCCAAAATTGTTAATTCATGGTGCTATGTACATTTCACGACCACTTACTCATATCATTAATTTGACATTGACAACAGGAATATTCCCAAATTCTTTAAAAATAGCAAAGGTGACTCCAATCTTCAAAAAGGGGGAACCGAATGACCCAGGAAACTACAGACCAGTGTCAGTACTGCCACAAATTAGCAAAATATTTGAAAAAGTAATTAACAAACAAGTGATTGCTTTTTTCAAAAAATTTGATCTGTTTTATTGTTATCAATATGGTTTTAGGGAGAATTATAGCACTAATTTGGCAATTGCGGAACTAACACAGAAAATTCTGGAAAACATTGATAAGGGGAACAGGGTCGTTGGGATCTTTCTTGACTTAAAAAAGGCATTTGACACGGTTGACCATGATATTTTGATGGGCAAATTGGTTAATTATGGTATAAGGGGCCCTGCCGGAAATCTTATCAAAAGCTACTTAACAAACAGGAGACAATATGTTAATATCAATGGGATGAAATCAGATGAGTTAAAAATAACATGTGGAGTTCCACAAGGTTCTGTGCTGGGTCCAACACTTTTTCTCCTATATGTAAATGATATAGCACATGCAACAAAGTACTTTGACACCCGTCTATTTGCAGATGACACAAGTCTATTTCATACGTTTAACTTGCAAAAGAAAATAGATCTTTTAGAAGTAAATTCCAACTTGAAGAACGTCATAGATTGGTGTGATGCCAATAAATTAACTGTTAATTCAGCAAAAACTGAATACCTTATATTTCGAGGCAAAAATATGTCAGTGGAATCAACATGTTAAAGGAGTAACAATAAATGAAGTGCAAGCATCTAGGTACATTGGCGTAGAAATAGACAATAGATTAGAATGGAAACACCAAATTAGAAAAGTTAACAAAGTGATAAGTTCGAAGACTGGTATTCTTTATAAGTTAAGAGATATTGTTCCACCCTGTATCCTAGTACTTTTGTACAACTGTTTTATCCACCCCCATATTTCTTATGCAATAGAAACTTGGGGGAATACTTATTCATCTTTTTTGACACCAATATTACTTACGCAAAAAAGGATTGTACGTATACTGGCCGGATCAGACCGTCTGGCACATACCTCACCACTGTTTAGAAAATTGCATATTTGAATGTCTATAAACAACGTGACTTGCAACTCTCTTTGTTTGTACATGATGCTTTAAATGGCAAGTTACCATCTGGAACTTCACAGTTTTTCTCTTCAGTGCAGCATTCTTATCGTACCAGATCGAAAGAAAGGGTAACCTTCTTATTCCAAAATACAATACAAATGCGGGCAAGCATTCCTTAAAGGGATATAGTCGTCGGAACTGCGCTCAAAGGTCGTATGGGACCCATACGACCCATAGCAACAATTTATCCAAGGCACAATGGTGATTGATGACAGTTAAAACATGTCTGTCATAATCTATCATCGTATAATCTAAATGTTGCAGCTATGATGATGAGGTGCATCTTGATATCGTTCACGAAATACATTGTTTGTAAACAAGAAACTCGCACAGGCGCAGTTCCGACGACTATATCCCTTTAAGATATGCTGGAGTAAAGCTTGGAACAATCTTCCTGAAAATATACGTGTTATAAGTTCTAGAATTTAATTTAAAAAGCAAATGAAGTATTTTTAGAACATGATTGAATTGAGTTCTTATTGATTGTTAATAATAAGTGCCCAACTACTATAATGTAATTTTTCTCCAACTAGAGAAGGGGGTGGACTTGACTAGTGTTTTTACACTATTTTCCAGCCTCCTATTCGCTTTGTCATTATATTTTCTGTTGTATTTTGTCTTCTAACAATTTAGTGTAAAGTGAATAAAGTATGAATGAATGAATGAATGAATGAATGAATGAATGAATGAATGAATGAATGAATGAATGAATGAAAAAAAAAAAATCATAGTCCGTCTCGCTAACGGCTAGACAGTGCAGGTTTTACTGGTTTTTTCGTCTCTTTTTCTGCTGCTGTTTATTTTCGACTTTTTGTTGCCCTTCTTCTTCTTCTTTTTCTTCTTCTCCTCCTCCCTCTCATCGCCCCCCTTCTTATCAGAATGTAAGGATTGTCCTACCCCTGGAGGACCTGGAGGAAGTATTGGCTGTGGTAGTTTCCACCATGGAGTAGCTTTTACATCGGGAGGGAGTGGACTCGGCTTACCATAGTAGATGAACCTTGCAACTTCTCCGACGGTGCTTTCTAGTGCCCTGATAGAAACCGGGTCAAGATTACCGAGAGACTCGATCGGAAACTGTATGGCGTAACGCTTCTCTCTCCAATTGACCGTTGTGTAGGTTTCCGTCTGCCAGGGTTGTCTTTTCTCTGGCAGGCCGTCGATGGAGAGATAGGTGATTTACTGGTACAGTACTTTCATGTTTTCGATCATTTCTTGCTGTTCGCAGTCATCGTGTGAAGGTTGGAACTGTATTTTCTCATCATTCGCAAGTGAAGTATGGCGTTCCACAGGGATCCGTTCTCGGGCCAATTTTATTCACGCTCTACACAGCACCACTAGAGGATATTTTAGTAGGCCATAATCTTGACTACATGATGTATGCTGATGACACACAGATGTACATTATCTGTAATAAACCTGACGAAGTAAGTGCCGGAGTTTAAACTCGTGTTGATGATATTTGTGGATGGATGAGAAGTAACATGCTGTTGCTGAATGATAACAAGACTGAAGTTATTCATTTTTCGTCACGCTTAAAAAAGATGCAGCAGAACTGAATAGCCTCAGGATTGGTGAACTTAACATCACTCTCTTTCGTTCGGAATCTTGGTGTTATTCTCAACAGGGATGGCTTTATGTGTGACCATATCAGTCAGCAATGTAGGAACGCATATTTCTCTTTGTCAAAAATAGGTAAAATTCGTAAACTACTGGACAAGCCCGCTACAGAGAAACTCATCCATGCATTCGTTACCTACAGACTTGAATATTGCAACAGTCTGTTTTATGGCATTTCAAATGACCAACAAATCATCTGCAGTCTGTTCAGAATGCGGCAGCCCGTCTAGTCACAGGTACACGCAAATATGACCACATCACTCCCGTTTTAATTGATTTACACTGGCTACCTGTGAAAGCTCCAATATTTTTCAAGATTTTACTAACTACTTTTAAGATTGTCAGATGTGATGCACCTCTTATTTGACTGATTTAATTGACCTGTATGTACCGGCAAGAGATCTACGATCTTCTGAGAAATTGCGTGTGACTTCTCCACGCGGCTATTTTAATAAGTCCTACGGTCAGAGAGCTTTTTCGGTATGTGCTCCTTTGCTATGGAATGCACTGCCTTCGGAAATTCGTTGCGCCAGAAATATTGCATCTTTTAAACGTTTTTTAAAGACCCACCTTTTTACTAAATTTTACTCGTAATTGTAGTTTTTCAAGTTTTTAGCTGTCTTCTTGTATCTTTTTAACAGTTGTGTACAGCGCACTGAGACGTTTGTGGAGTGCGTTTTTTTAGGAATTAAATATTATTATTATTATTTTTGCAATTGACAAATAAATCAAATTGATAAAATTGACAAATAAATCTAGATCTAATATTCTCATATTTTGGACATACAAGAGTAAAGTGATATTCATCCTCGATACAATTGCAACCAAATGGACAAAATCTCTGTTCAAGTAGTTTGCCAAGTTCTCTACCCTTCTCAATGATGATAATCTTAGACGCGATAATGCATTTCGGTATATAATATTTGGGATACATTTAAGATACTTTTCACATGTCAAGTGAAGTTTAAATTTAGAGTAAGTACATAACTTTGGACTTTGACATATCTCAGAGTGCCATTCTTGCATCGCAATATGTTTAGATTGTTGAAGAAAGACACCATTATTAATCACATGTTGGTTCAACCAAACCTCACCAAATCTAAAGTTACAAAGCAAGTTTTTGACACATAATGCCCAGCAGTTAAAAACTTTCTGTGCTCTATCATATTGATATTATTCATAACAATCTTTCACTATTTCAGGGCAGTCAACCTGTGTACACTTAAACCAGAAATGTAAAATTTGCATGTCTATATGAACTCTGATAGGATCTTCCCAGCTCCTCCCTTACAGCCGAATTTGTAGTATTCATATTAACCCCCAAAATAAACTCACAGAATTTATGATGTATTTTCTCAATTTCTACACAATCATGGGTTTCATACATAGCACTGCCATATAGGAGAACAGGAAGAATCTTACAATCAAAAACATGAAATGCTAAATCGGGTTGAACTCCATTGTATTTGTAAAATGTTTTTTTTTTTTTTTCTGAATAGAGCTTTCCTAGCTTGAACAGCAATATATTTTTGTGCTTGATACCAAGTACCAGAACTAGAAAATATAACACCCAAGTAATTATATTTTGGAACAACTTCAATTCTTTGGCCTTGCCGGAACCATTTCTCGGTTTTCTTCAACCCCCCTGCTTTGCGGAACACAATAATTTTAGTTTTGGCAAGATTCACTTTCTTTACAATATCCAGCTAAGCGATTGAGCAGACGTTGCAAACCAATGGGGTACTACTAAATAAAACCAAATCATCTGCATATTAAAGATTCAATAGTTTTAACATACTAGAATACACCACTGTTTCTGTACCTTGTTTCAGTGCCTCCTCAAGGTCATTTATATAAAAACAGAGCAAAAGATTACAGATCCTTGTTGTACGCCAATAGTAATGTCAAAATAATCTGTGATGCCTTGGGTGAATACGTATGAAACAGAGAAGATAAAAATTTCAACCTTGTACCAGTTTTAGCAATTTTATATAATTTAATGAATAATGGTGAATCCTGTCAAATGCTTTTTTAAAGTCTATAAAATCGCAATACAAGTGAATCTTTAAATGGAATACATATTTTTCAATAAGGGTGCGCAAAATAAAAACATGATCAAGAGTGCTTCTCTTTTTTCCTGAATCCACATTGTGCTTCAACTATCAAATTGTGCTCATCAAACCACTTACCAAGCCTGTCAGATATAATATTTGTGTAAATTTTACTTATAACATTAAGTAGCATGATACTACGATAGTTACCCGGAAGGTCTCTATTTCTCTCCTTGTACACTGGATTTATCAAACCTGATGCCCATTGTTCAGGAAAACTACCACTATGAAATATTTCAATAAATAAAATACCGTATGTAACAAGTCATAAATTTCCGTGAGTGCATATTTCCAAAATTCTGCTGGAATCCCATCTTCTCCATGAGCCTTATTATTAATTTTAATCTATGAATACTATTTTTTATTTCTACCATGGAAATGGGACAATTCAGAGTTGAACAGTCAATATCAGAACTATCCAAATCTTCCCAGTCCAATTTATCAACAAAATTCTGAATAAAAATCTTCCATGTCCTCTGCTTCCACCAAATCATTGAAATAGCCTTTGTGAAGAATAACTTTGAATTTGGTTTGGTCGCTAACTGTTCAAGCTCTTCGAGTTATTGTTTCTGATTCACAACTTTTTTCTCCTTATTAAATTTTTATATTTTTAATGTGAATGTAGTAATCTAAGTTCTTTTGATTACGAAAATTTCTGAAATGATTATATGATCTATAAACTTCTCTGTTTGTCATAAGACAATCATTATCAAACCATGGATTCTGTCTATTACTTGTATTGTATTTTATCTCCATTTTCATTTCACTACAACATGAGTGAACAATATTTAAAGGACAGTTTGCTGCATCTTCAAGCTGACTATGGGCAATATTCTCATGAAAGGTAAAACGCAAATTATCAATAGCTTCTGAGTTGAAAGTTTGGTGGTAATGCTCCTTTTTCTCAGGATTCCATTTCAACCGAAAACAATTTGAATTCTGAGCTTGTATATTTGGATAAAAGTTATCTCTGCTGCCTTGAACTGTTAACGTAAACTCTAAAGGCATATGTTCCGATTCAATTCGGCTATTTACTCCAAAGTCACCAAATTTAGAAAAAACACAGGTTCCAGTACTTGCAATATATGTAAAGTTACCAACCCTCTTATCATGGTATAATCTTCCATTTACAATATAACAATTTACACATGAACAAAACTCAAGTAATTGTATACCATTTAATGGTACACCGTCTAAAGAAAGCATGGAGATCTCCTCCGAGAGGATGCCTTTTTGCAACATCCATCCAGCTCCACAAGAGCTTTTCCGTTGCATGACAAGTGCGATGGAAGGCTTGGCTGTCCCCAGACCTGCAGATCCTTAAGTTATCAGCCATAGTGGTTTGTATACTTATAGGCAATATAATTTATAAGAAAACGGAGGTTAGGAAGTCTCATAACTCACCCAAAATAGCAACTCGTTCTTCCAAGCCATCATATCCCGTTTTCTCTATCTCATCATATATCTCACTTTGTTTTCCTCTGTCAAGCTTTCACTTTTTCGCTGTCATACCCGCACCCCCTACACAGAGAAAGCAAGTTCCAAATACCCACCCACTTCAGGCAAGCCTTCATGCCACCCCTTCCAGAGCCCAGTGCGGTTTCGCCTGCACAACTCGTTCATGCAGCTCCAGCACATCAGCTACTTGCACCCATCTCCACCCTTCATCTCACGACATATACCCTTCTTGAAGTAGTACTTTTTCATATCAAGCACATTTGTCAAATAAAACATAGCATCAATGACACTTGGCTTATTATTTGGTTTGATGACGCAGGCCAGAGAGGATATACTTCACAAAGTTTACCCCTGGGAACATGCATACCAAGCGTCAAAGCAATCAAAATAGTTAATTCAGAGAAAATGATTTTTTGACCAAAAATGGGAAAAATTGCCCCTATAATAGAAATATGAACATTTCACCACAGTTTTTAGGAATCCGACAAAAGACAACCCAAGGATTAAGAGTATTAAGTTTGAAAGTAATCCATGAAGTACTTTTAGAGAAAGTGACATGTGACCAAAAATGGAAAAAATCCCCCAAAATACAAATATGAAAATTTCATCACAATTTGAACAAATCTGACACAGGCTATTCCAAGGATCATGCATACCAAGTTTAAAGGCAATGTGACAAGCTTTTTCAGAGAAGATTTACCTCATTTTTATATTTTTGACACTGACAAGTTCATTTGAACAAATCCACATCTCCATCCTTGTGTGCACCTGCACACCAAATACTAAGATGGTTGGTGCTGCGGTTTGGAGTTTTGAATGTGGATGGACATACATCAGCACATACTAACATACATACATACATACATACGTACATACATACATACATACATACATACATACATACATACATACATACATACATACATACATATATACATACATACATATACATACTAGTACATATATACATACATACATACATACATAAGACATACAAATGCAGCCGACTTACCATAAAAGCTCCCTTTTGTATATATGCATATACCAATTGTGAGCTAAAAAGGGAGAAAGTCAAAGGTTGACCATTGCAATGAAGGTAATGCACATCAACATTCAAATATTGCAAGGGGAGGCGAGTACACGGCCGTGTGAGGGCGTTTTGGGTACCCTTGGCAAAAAATAAGGCTCCAAAAGAGCGGGTAAACAGTCCCCAAAAGGCCGAATTTTCCCGTTTTTTCTGTCGAAATTTATAAAGTCCACTTTCTCAGCATGGCAAGCTTATATTCTGGCAGATATTTGACCTTTTCCCCGACATAAATCCACTTACTAGGTCAATATTTGGAAGAAAGGCCTTCAAAGCTAGGTATTAAAGCTTTAAGGCAGTCAAGAGTAGAGTGTTGCATTCCTTTTAGAAGATATTTAGCTACAAAACCACTGGGCATCTTGCCCTCATTAATGGGGAGCGAAAGGGCGAAGAATATAAACTGCTTTATTCCAGTGTACATGTAAGGTCAATGGAAGCGAGTGACCCTACATGTCAATCCCAAGTGTAGAACATTGTCTGCCTCATTCATTGCTTCCTTCTGTGTCCAGTCTGAACTTTTTCCAGTATGGTTGGATCCTTTGTATAGATGAGAGAGTTGACTGTCAGGCGGAGTGAGTTGGTTACCCAAGAAAGGTAGTCCAGAAAGAAGGTTGTGTCCGAAATTCTTTTAACTGAGATTAACATGCGGCTGACACGTGATAAAAAGCCGCCTAATGGTCCTACGCATGTGTAAAGTGAGCTGAGGAGTTCGTGTCAGAAACTTGTGCCTCTCAAGAAAGGAGAGGCGAGTACACGGCCGTGTGAGGGCGTTTTGGGTACCCTGGGCAAAATATAAGTCTCCACCGGAGCGGGTAAACAGTTCCCAAATGGCCGACTTTTCCTCTTTTTTCTGTCGAAAATTTAAAAAGTCCACTTTCTAAGTATGGCAAGCTTATATTCTAGCAGATATTTGACATTTTTACCGTCATAAATCCACTTACTTGGTCAATATTTGGATGAAAGGCCTTCACAGGTAGGTAAGCTTTAAGGCAGTCAAGAGCTTAGAGTGTTGCATTCCTTTCAGAAGATATTTAGCTACGAAACTTTAATGACTCTGAGTGACTCAATGTCAGTCCAAAGTGCACAAAATTGTCTGTTTTGTTGCTTGTTTTTGTGGCCTGTCTGAACGTTTTGCAGTATAGGTGGATCTTTTGTATAGATGAGTGAGTTCACTGTCATGTGGAGTGCTTTGGGTGCCAACCAAGATAAACCGTAATGCCTGATTTTGAATTGTCTTTAACTTAAACATTACTCGTGCTTTACTGGACTAAATTGAGCTTCAGATTTGAAAGGTTGGTGAGAAATCGGTTTTAGCTCAAAAAATCATATAAAAATATTTCATGTCGGTGGAAACTTTGTGGAGATTAGTTATTTCACTGTACTGCGAAGTACTTTGCTTATCCATAGTGGGCAGGGTAAGTTGTACCTGAGTTTTAGTTTTCCGACATGCAGAAATTCTCGTTTAACTTAAGATTAATACGTGAAAGAAACGTGATAAAAATCCACTTCGTTATACTATGGATGTGTAGATTGAGGTGAGGAGTCGCTCGCTCTCGAGGAAGAAGAAGCGTGAACTCGGCCGTGTGAGGGCGTTTTGGGGTACCACAGGCAAAAAATAAGGCTCTGCCGGATTTTGCCCTTTTTTCCACCGAAATTCAAATAAGTAAATTTTCGTTTCATGTCAAGGTTATATTGAAGGTTATATTTGACCTATTATGGGTCAATATTTGGATGAAAAGAGTCCACAGTTAGGTATTCCTTAATGCTGTCAAAAATTTAGAGGGCAGCATTTTACAAGTGGTATAGCCACAAACTGATGACTTCAAACCGCCGTACTTAATAAACAGTGCCATAATTACAAGGCGCCTGTGTTTTGTGTTCGGCGATTTGATGTCCTCAGTTTGTGGCTATACCACTTGTAAAATGGTACCATTTAGAGTGTTGATTTAATTTTAGAAGACATTCAGCTGCAAAACAATCGGGCATCTTCCCCTAATTATTGGGCACGATAAGGGCGAAGAATTGAATGCCGATAACTCCTTTACTCCAGCGTACCTATAGGGTTAATGACCTGAGTGATTCAATGTCAACCCAAAGTGAAGAAATTTCTGTTTTGTTCCTTCTTTTGTGACCTGACTGAACTTTTTGTAGTATGAGTGGATCTTTTGTATAATTGAGTGAGTTCACTGTCATGCGGAGTGCTTTGGTTACCCAGCAAGATAGACCGTAAACAAAATAGTGCCTAAGTTTGAGTTGTTACTCTTGAATGCCGATAACTCCTTTACTCCAGCGTAACTCTTGAGTAAATCTTGTGTTACTCTTGCCTAACACGACTAACTTGAGCTTCAGATTTGAAAGGTTTTAGCTCAAAAAATCATATTTAATGTCGGTGGAAACTTTGTTCAGATTAGTAATTTCACTGTCATTGGGAGTCCTTTGGTTATCCATAGTGGGAAGGGTAAGTTGTACCTGAGTTCTAGTTTTCGGAAAAAGCCCCTTCATTCTCCTACGGATGTGTAAAGTGAGGCGAGGAGTTAGTGTCAGAAACTGTTGTCCCTCTAAAGAAAGCAGATGCGTTAACTCGGCCGTGTGAGGGCGTTTTTGGGTACCCCCCGACAAAAAATAAGGATCCACTGAAAAAAAAAAGAAAAAAGAATAAGGCTCACTTGAGGGAGTAAACAGTCTCAAAACGGCCGAATTTTCTCCTTTGCGTAAACTTCCTTTCCATATCAAGCTTATTTACAAGCGTATGTTTGACCTTTTTCCGACATAAAACCACTTAGGTCAAGAATTGAATGAAAGGCATCAACAGGTAGGTGACCTTTAATGTATTTCTTTTAGAAGACGTTCAGCTACAAAACGATCGAGCATCTTCCCATAATTAATGGGGACCAAATGGTACGTCCCACCCATATAAATGAGAGTGAAGACCTATCGGAAATTTAGATCTGTCTGTCTGAGGATCGCATGATGCATGAAACTTACATAAGAGATAGCATTGCTTTGTACTTGTGCTAGTACTTGAAATTTATGTGTGTGTATATATATATATATATATATATATATATATATATATATATATAATTGTTATATTATCTTTTCTCTTTTGTTAGACAAAAATGTATTTCCTTTAAAAATTCAAAATATCTCGCAAAACATGGGTTCAAGCATCTTTATTGAACAAAATGCGCTGCCATAAGAAGGGTACAACTCAGAAGAAAATTTGAAACTTCAAACCAAAGGTAATATTCTGTGTTCAGCTTCCATTAGATAGGTACTAATGTTAACATGTACATATTTATGTAAGACCATGTGAAACCGTTGTCATCCGGGCACTTCCTTTAAACCTTTGAATGACACTTTGGATCTATCGTAAAGGAACAAAATTAAGACGTTATCAGAAGTGTACATCTCTTGAATTAACATACTGCATACTTTAAAACGATATATTCTGCTAATGGTTCTGGTAAGTGATCCTCGAAGTCTACAAATGTCCTCGTGGGAAATTACAGTGCTCGATGCGGAAAGCAGAGCGTTATAAATAATAACACAAAGACTTCAAGTACAAAGTAATAATATCTGTTACTTACGCTTTATGCATCTTGCAATCTTCAGACAGATGTGAAAGGATTCTTAGCTGTACACTCTCATTTATATGTTTGAGACGTACCATTCTTGCCGTCATTCTATCCGTATCATAAACCAAACGACCAAACAATGAATGTCCACAAGCAGTCTAGTCACCCGCCAGCTATAATTCAACACATACCTGACGCAATAAGCAAATGCATCTCAACAATATCCAGTGATAAGGGCATCTTCGATAAATACAAAGGTCACTAGACGGTGCTGAAGAAGACAAGTGGATCACCGAACAAACTGAATATGTCAAGACCAACCAATCAGCGAGGAGACACAATATCAGGAAACGTAACATCACGTGGTTCAACCCCCTTTCAGCAAGAACGTGGAAAGTAATATCGGCAAGGAATTTCTTCAACTTGTTTACAAACACTTTCCAAAGGGATCTAAACTGCACAAGATCTTCATTAGGAACACAACTACAGTGAGTTATAGCTGTGTGAGGAATATGAGGGTAATCGCCGAAGATCAGCGTAAGGATCAAACAACTGATTGTAATTGCTGGGAAAAGTCTACCCACACCTTAACTGTCAAGTCAAGGTCGTGGTTTACAAGGCCAAAGTATCAACGGAGGCAACACCGAGAAGGTTTATATCGGCCTCACTGATAACACCTTCGAGACGCGCTTCGCTAACCACATGCAAGTTCCGTAGCAACAAATACAGAAATAGTGCAGAAAAAGCAAGCGAAGCAATCTTTGTATATCAGAAAAGCTGCACCTTATCAATGATGACAAATCTACGCTGTTAAACAAACGCTCCGAGTTGATTTCAAAATGTCTCCACGAAAAAATATTGTTTATCAAATTTTATCACCGTCTACAAATAGAATGGTACATCCAAAACATATAAATGAGAGTGTTGCTAAGAATCCTTTCACTTCTGTCTGAAGATTGCAGGATGCAGGAAACTTAAGTAACAAATACTATTACTTTGTACTTTGTACTTTGTACTTGTACACTATATATATATATATATATATATTATATATATATATATATATATATATATATATATATATATATATATATATATATATATATAGTGTGTGTGTGTGTGTGTGTGTGTGTGTGTGTGTGTGTGTGTCTTCGTGTTGTCGGCATGAGTTGTATTCAATATTCGTAGTAGATAAAACAATTCACAACGTGACAAGCTTATCGCTCACGTACCTAACAATCACATACTATTTGCACTAAACTCACATATACTGTTCAGATGTTAAAGTGACAAAAGTCACTTTTTTCGATCAAAAGTCTCTGTTTTTGATATTAAGAAAACAAAATATGGAATACTTGTGTGAAAAACGACGACGATATATAACTGCAGCAGTGTCAAAAAATTACCATTTGCTATAATGCAAGGCTTAGCGAATGATTTCTTTTTGGATCTATAGACAAAACGGATTTTTTTAAAATCCCACTTGCTTTCCCGTATATCTATATGAAAGGCACAGCCAATTAACATTTCATTACAAATGCTTGCATGACGTCCAAACTTTATGTAACAATGTACGTTCAGGGCTTCATTCGTGTACGGAACTTGACAATTTTACAGACCATGAAATGTTTCTCTTTATGTTAAATCTTGTCTGGCTGCAAGCCGAGTTGAGGTTATGCGCAGTAGACCAGTATTTCAACATGTTTCAAGAAGTCAAACAACACAAACTACTTTCTATAACAAACAAAATTCATGAAAAAATAATACCACGCTGCTATTGTCGGCAGGGTTTCCATTAATACCAGATGAAGGTCAACATCCGTCATACAATATGCCTCTAGCTATCACATCAATTTCAAATACACGTTGCATGACAATCTTGACATTATTTTACTCATTTCTCTCTGTCAGTTTGGTTTCAGAAAAAAAAAGGATGAATTGAATATTACAGATATAAGAAAGAATAATGTCATATTACTAGTACTAAGTTTTCACAGATTATAGGAAAGCTTTGGTTACGGTTGTAGGAACAGTTTGTTTCTGCAACTAAAATGAATCGGTGTAACAACTTTTATGATGTTATGAACACTGTGATTGAAAATGTCACCTGTTCTAGGTTGGCAGAGACTGTGGTTTGAATAAACTTTTTAGGAATTTAAGTCCCGTTAGCTGTGTTATTTATTCAGTCTTGGGATAGATGTTATGTATTACATGCAAATTCAGGCGCTTATGCGTATATTTGCAAGTGCTGTGCGTGTGGGTGTCTTGCAAGTTGAAAATTATCAAGTTGTACGTTCGTCACAAATAAGCTTATATGAACGTTCAGTGCATGGTCACACTTCGGTAAGCATTTTTCTGCAATTAGTTCTTTTGTTTCAAATTATTGGAGAAAATGCAAAAAAAAGATACAGCCGATAGGATTCTAAGTAGGGACAAAATCTATTGTCAGCACCATTTTAAGTATATTCAGAGCTGTAGCCTGACGAAATTGCCGAGGAGCAGGACCTAGCTTTGTTAGGATTTGTTTAATTTAAATAAATTTAGGTAAAAAGTAGCGAATATAACAACTTATGCTGAAGGGACAAAGTCGGCCATTTTTCAAGAATTTTGTTTGATGCAAGATTCTACTTATATTGTTTGACACGTTGAAAGATGCTAAATAAATGGGTGACCATGCATATATTTGATCCCAGTTTTAGACAAATTAAATGAAACCATCGCGAAAGACCTCATCGCATGAGGTCATGACCATTAATTCATTTTCGCGATCGTTTCATGTAGCGTGTCTAAAATCGGAGTCGAATATATATGCATGGTCACCCATTCATTATCTTTCAATATGTCAAACAATAAGTAGTATCTCGTATCAAACAAAATTCATGAAGAATGGCTGACTTTGTCCCTTTAACCGCACATCGGTAACGATATCGGCATACGAGTGAGAGGGCCGACGACTGCGACGAGACGGTACGTCAGGTTAGCGTCGCTCTACGATTTTTTCTTACCCATACCATTACCCATACCGGACAGTTGATAGCACCACTGAGGTTTTCTATTTGTTCCTTGGACATGGCAAACTACTAATTTAACTCTAACGATACTGATTATTTGACCTGTTTTGAGGTCTAATTCGACCAAATTTTATCAGCAATCGACCCCTTTCTCCTATTTAGTACAGCATAGAACTTAGTTCGACCAGCACACATTTACCTATGTATGGAGTCAAGGATGAACTTCATACAAAGTTTAAGGGCCTGTTCGCCTGTAAGCTTCTATGTATGTATGTATGTATGTATGTATGTATGTATGTATGTATGTATGTATGTATGTATGTATGTATGTATGTATGTATGTATGTATGTATGTATGTATGTATGTATGTATGTATGTATTATGTATGTATGTATGTATGTATGTATGTATGTATGTATGTATGTATGTATGTATGTATGTGTATGTATGTATAATAATAATAATAATAATAATAATAATAATAATAATATTTATTTCTTTAAAAAAACGCCTTCCATGTAAAAACAACATCTCAAGGCGCAGAACATACCAAGCCAAAGTAAAAAAGTTGCAAATTAAAATACTAGTAAAAACATTGTTAGAAAAGGTAAGTTTTAACATGAGATTTATAGACATCATAGTCGTCATGTATGTATGTATGTATGTATGTATGTATGTATGTGTAGACTTGTGGGGTAATGTGCAGCATTGAAGAAGCTGTTATCCAATTGAGTAGCTTAATCTTATCAATATAATTAAAACAATACAAATAGACTCCCTAAGTCGCTGTGAATAGTGACAATCAGAGATAACCTTATTAGCATGCTGCACATCAGCAGAGATTCGTACATCAAGTCACACACACTGCGTTCTTAAAGAGAGTGACAAATACACTGTGACCTAGGGCAAAGAGACTATTTGCAAGGCTTCCGTTCAACTGAGAGAACAAACCTTAAAGATATCGATGTGAAGACCATGGCTTGAAAAGAGTAAATAAAATAAAAGACATACCTGGGATTTGACAGATGAATCCTTTTTGACGGAAATCACAGTATTCATCGTCCCATAGCCCATTGTGTCCAAATCTGAACCTGCAAGAATTGCATGGGATTCGTACAATAATGTTTTAGACGCTAAGACACGTAAAACCGATACTCTTTTGAAGTTTATTTTACAATTGACAAAAAGCAGATTATTGTTTTTTACCTTTCACAGCAATGACAACTCTCACAATGTCTGAGGAGCTGATAATTTCAATGATTAGCTATTTGGTCCGGCTTTTGTAGCATTGACTTGAACTTTTTGCGTTTGATGAAATTGTTTCAGAGTCAGTTATTCTATTTCACTTTGGCTCATTTTCGCTCATTTTGCTTTTACAGAGAAAAACTGCAGAGAAGTAATTACTTAATATTTCCCTACCATAGTTGGACACAGTCTTGTCCCGTTGTTTTGCTCCTTCTATCGTTATTGTTAGGCTCTCCTGCCGCCCAGTTACGGTAATCGGTTCCACAGAAACCTTCGCCATCACTCCAAGTGTATTCACCTTCTTCAGCTTGATCGCTTAGACCGATCCAAAATCCAAACCTTGTAATGCAACCCCTTTCATCCAAGTTGCTTTCCATGATGAATTCTCGGACCCGTTGGTCAATGCTGCTTGTTCTTAAAACAGCAAGACGACCTGTTGGACCATAGTGCTGTACTGATCGGGTTGCGCAGAACGCAGCTGCATTTCGTTGGTAAGGACGGTCATTCTTCGGTTGCTGGCAGTATACTTCGTACGATGTGCACATACAACCTGTGCCGTCTTCGTCTACTGTGAATTTGCCTGCGAAAATATTGGAAATATGGCGTACTCTGTATCTGAATGTACAGGACACTTCCCTGCTTTTCTAAAACGCTCTGTCGAGGACGCCATGTCTAGTATGCCACTACAAAATGTTCATACACTAGACCTCCATCACTATGATTCCTCACCTCTTTGAGTTGACAACGCATTTGTCTGAGTTTAGTTTGACAGAAGCACATTTTCACAATTACTCTCTCCATTGTATAATTAGTAATGATCTTGGGGACTGTCATTGCACTGCATCTCAAGGATTCATGATGCCATAAGTTGTAAACATTTTAGGTCTTATTTACTCAATATAGTATTATTGATTAAAGCAATACTGCGAAATACAAAGTCAAAATTTACCTATAAGGGCTAGCGGGCTTCAGTTATATCCTTTGAAAGTGAGAGTGGAAAAACTACAGAACATCATATTTCAAAATTTCATAAACGAATAAACAGTTTGCTAGGTATTACTTCTCGAAGTATTTCGATGCAAGAGAGTTCACTACAACGTACGGAATTCAATCGTCTCATTCTCATTGTCACTGTCATTGTCATTGTCTTCACCGTCATCGTAGTTGTCTTCATTATTACCGTCATTGCAAAGGATGTCGTCTTAGTCATAGATTAGTCAGAGATTATCAACAAGACACATTTATACAAGAGTGCAGTAAGGTAGCGAAACTGAGAGACCTGAACTTGAGCGCAAACCCTCGCCAGAGAGTCTTTCAACCATCCCCTTTCCAAATCAATAACAAAATCGGGGCTACCTAACGTTTACAGATACTTGAAATTCGAAATGGCCGCCATCCCTATTTTAATCCTATAGGGAAAATATTTTTTTCTCGAAAAAATAAGAAAATGAAAGCTTTATGTACTCCAACAGCGTCAAAATGAACTTACAAAAGCGGAGACCGGTAAATTGAGTCTGATCATCAGTCTAGGAGGTGTATAACCGTGCATTCTACCTAAACAGACAATGTGACAAACCGGCAGGTAGGATGATAAATGTAAAAAGACACTCACCGCCAAGCTCCTGCAGTGTTACGTTTCCATTAAGCAAGTTTTGAAAATAAATATCACATTCAACGTTAAATTGGATAACTGGCCAATTTTTCTACATTTATTTACATAAGAAATCGCACTCAGCAAAACCTTCCCACCAAGCACACATTGATGAAACAAGATGGCGGAATCGAAGCTAAGAATCTTCCAGACCTATACAATTTTACAAATTTACTGGATTACGTATACTATATATAAACCAATCGTCCATTCATTTAATGTGTTGGCAGATTTGTTTTACTGTTGAAAATATTCCTGGTACCTATAATGCTCTTGTTACAATACTGTGTCACAACCAAATCTGATTCGCTTTGGATTTTCGAGAACTTCGATAGCAAGCTTATGGTAATTCTAAGCAGAGAATGGATAAAGACGTCTGCACTCTCAAGATATGCCGACAGATTGGCTGTCTGACACATTATTACAGTGGTATACAAATATTATATGAGATGAATAGTAATACAACTTTGATGAAACCAAGAACATTGTTATAAAAGTTATCTTCAGGTACTTTATTGATGTGTCTCTTTTTCCTTCTTAGCCTTCATCACTCTAGTTACAAAATTCTTACTAAGTTTTTTTCACAAATTTTGATATTTTTTTTTACCAAACATTGCTATACATATGTGGTTGACACAATGTGTCAACCTATAAAAAAGCAATATAAAATATAAAAAGTGGCAAATACAAAACTAATCCAGAGATGTAAGAAAGAGTCAGATAAATAAATAAATAAACGGACAGGGAAATTCCATTCCTCTACTAATATGGACAATTTAAAAGGTTGGACAGCTAGGTAATATGATACAGATATTTAACGTATGAAATGGGTGTTTACTCACATAACATGACGCATAAGCCACCAGGCAGATGAAAATAATCAATGATTTGGTCATCGTTAACTGTAATAGAAAAAAATACAAAGAAGTCAACACCGATTGTAAGGTTAAATTTGGTCACATGATGTTGCGAAAAAACTACATTTGATAGAGATTATAAATTAGTTCCCCCAGAGTTGTCCTAGACAAGCAGTGAGTTGATCTTTTCGAGAATGATTGTACTATGAAACGATCGGAAGTAATTTGGCGGAAAAGGGATCTTTAAGTTGTTCAAATATATCAAAAGTGTCAGAAGTCCTACTGCTGAAAGTTGCAATATTATAAATTACCCATAAAAATTGAACTGTAAGAAAAATGAAAAGTATATGAGCTTAAATTTGCTGATTATATTAAGATAATACAGTATCCTATTCACCCAAATTAGTTCCAATCGTGTTTTATAGAAAGTCAATCAGAAAAATAATTAAACTATTAGTTTTAAAATTCGTGACTTCTTTAGATTTTAGCGAAAACATTTTAAAATTCAACGTTTCTGTACACCTTAATGTGGCATTTGTGGATGCTTTTCGGTGGACAAAATGTACCGATTATATTGCCAAAGATACAAAATGGTGCATCGATTTCAATCGATTTGCACGTTAAGAATTGTGAAAAAGAAAGTATATAGATATCGGTGTCACATTGTTTCTGGATTGTCATCAAATGTGAAAGCATTTCTGTACATTGGTTTTCCTGTTTTGAATAATATTGCAACAATATTTGACGCCAACATTCCGTCGAGATCTGTTAATCGCTATTCTTAATTACATATGTAATAAAATATTAAACATGCACACCTTTGTATATAATGTTCGTTTCGAATGCTAGGACAGTGATATTTGAGTAGCATGGTACTATAAAATAAGTTATTACGAAAGCCAAGACAATTTAACGTACTTTTTAACATTTTTTCACTGATGAACTTATAATAGCAAAGTTTGTGATCTAATTCAGTGTTATTGACTGTCAGGCAAGGGACGGAGACTCTCATTTAGACCATAACATTTCATATCAGACCAGCTCCTGTGTGCTGTAAATGTAAGTAACAACAATTCTTGCAGTGAAAATGTCTCGTCTCGTGTACATAGATGGGAAGTTTCAGCCCCAGACTTTGATTTTTCTCAACAAATTGCCATCAATGTCGCGATTGCACTGAAATTTCTCGGCAGAAATTTTTCAGAGAACTCCTTTTCTTTAAATGGGAGAATAAATGTGTCAAATACTTACGTACTTCGAGATTCCAAAAATACCTGCGATTGCTTCGTTGTCTTCCAAGGGAAATCATATCTTTTGATGGAAATGTGCCTGATTATATCGATGTGGCTCTGTCCGGGGGAGCTGCAACCCATAAACATATTTTCCTAAGAGGAAACAGTTTTAGAGGTATTCTGGAAAAAAATTGCGCTGAGTTGGTCCCCACCGGAAAGGACTACTTGACTGTTTTGACACATTGTACATTTGACGGTTCTTTGAAGTGAAAGCTTTTATTCAACAACTTTGGTGACATATTCTCGTGTCATCTTTGAAATGAAATGACATAGCCATCCGTTCGAATCAATGCTTCAAGCCCGAACAGTCTGTGATGTATTGTTTTCCCGCCTAAATAAAACCTGATTGACGGTTCTGATCCGTGTGAGACATATGGCTAATGGTGATAGCTTGCTCAAAACCCATACGACTAATATAATAGTGCATTTTACACGTATGCGAATCATTTTGGAGCACTATGTTTGTTGAAAACTTTACGACGCTTATGAATGAAAAGAATACTTACTCGTAAAATGTAACTTAATGTACGCAAACAAAATTGCCTGTCGCAGTGTATGTTTCGGCTGTTTAATGTAGTTGTCAATTCTAAAACTCTCTATTTACCGAAATGGAAACCAGATGTGAAGTAAATGTCTTCCATATTTTGAAAGGGAAATTAACTTTTGGCAACGTGTGCCCTAGTTTTCAACTGCCCTTTGCAATTATGAAAAATAAGATTAAGATTCAGAAAAGTAAAAAGTTTGTTTCTCATCCTAGACATATCGCAAAAATGATGCGGTGACGCGATTTTTTTCTCTCATTTTTTTCATTCTTCAACCAACAAGAACGCTCAAATAACATGAAAACAACATAGGAATGAACTTAGAGATAAATACACAGGCAGCAGTATTGCTTTTGTATTTTTGTATAGCAACAGTTCTGTGGTTTGACTTTTAGTGCAGTATTGCAGTTATGACAGCTTAATATAACATGTGTACAGTTCTGAATGGAGTGTTAGTGTCAGTTATTTTGTTTACAGTTCTGTTTTATACAGCACTGTGTTATGTGCTATCGTCATTTTATTTCCTCATGAGCAGAAAAAAGGTTGACGCGGCGGGTCCGAATTGACGCGCACGAGGATGAGAACCAAATTTTTATTTTCTTGGCCTAAGGGATAAAAACTTGAAAATACTACCTAACAATTTCCACCTAGCTACCTGAGTGACAAATTTACTTGAACCGGTATGTTGGTCTTTTGCCTTAAACTAAGTTAAAACGAAATGCATTCTAGGTGCACATGCGCCTGAGTACTGATCTAAAACGGAAAATTCTGATAAATGAAGCTGGGCAGTTATTTTTTATTACAGTTTCATTAAACTTGATATGCATTCGTGTGTGTTTGTACAGAGCTTAAAACAATCCTGAAGGATTGACACACACACACACACACACACACACACACACACACACACACACACACACACATTTGCAGTAATATATTATCTCTCTGCCATCGTTGAATAAAATCGGTACAGGCAAATCTAAGATGTGATGAAGCACACGCACACACAGACACACAGACACGCAGACTCACACACACACACACACACACACACACACACACACACAAAAAACGGAGTGATATGCATGTCTACTATGATACGCAAGTACATGTGTCTACGTTGACATGCAATGATACTTGGAAGTTATTACAAAATGTCGTCTGTTCCTTTGGCGTATCAGCATTCGTGTCATTTGTGCTGCGTCAGACACGAGACAAAGTCGAGTGTCCGACATAGCACAAACGACACGAATGCTGATACATGTCATAATTGATCATTTACGTCAAATGCGACTCAAATCGAGTGAAACTTGTCAGAGTTTCATCTTTAAACATGGTGAAATGTGTAAACCAAACCGTGCTAAAGTATAGATACTACTATATAACATTACCTTACGATGTAACCGAAAACATGACGTAAACATTTCAAAAAATCGCACAAGAAATGGTAGTAAATCATGCAAAAATACAAGTCGAGTATTTTCAGTGTTCAAGTTTTACCCACGGCATATGTGACCGGCGTTAATGCATTGATGTCATTGAGAATGTTTATGACATACGTGGTTCAATCATGTAAACAACTTGTTGGGAGATTGTTTGTGGAGCATTATTTGCATTCTCCTTACTTCACTCAGAATTATTTTGTTTTCAACTGTGCGAACTCTGGCAACATTTTTTTCATTCCTCCTCTCAGAGGAATCTGTTTTGGCACACACGTATGCTCTAAACAGTCAGTATTTCCTCTTCTTTCTGTTAAGATGTTTTTCTTCCTCTTCCAGCCCCGTACTTTATATGACTTAAGTGAATTTGGACAGATATGTACAGCATTACAAGTTGATATGGAACTGAATATAGGCATACAGCATATGTGTCAGGAAGATGGAAACTTGGAAAGAGAATTGAAGCAAATTATGCAAGAGCAATAAGATTACAGACGGGGAAAAAGGAAGTCATCTGGAACTTAATCTGTAAAATAACATTACCGCTGTCGGTGGTTAAATTTATTCTCGGCAGTATGCTAAATTCATGTAGCACAAACCCAATTAGAACATGAAAGAACACACAATGCAAGTACGGAGTGTACAGATATAATCTGAAGTGACATCATTACTCCAGTTAGGAGGGGGAAGTTAGGAGGGGTACCCCCCCCCCGCACACACACAGAGAACAGTTTGAATATTGCAAATCAAACAAGAGTCATATGGTGGCCATTTTGACTGTTTTAAAAACAGATCTCTCAAAATTATCTTTGACACAGAATGATTATCCATCATTTCTTTATCGACAGAGATAAGTGCATATCCCCAAAAGGAAAAAAAATTCTATTGAGACAAGGAAACTTATTCAGCATCGTTTGTTAATGCCAAAAAAAATTAAAATGCACCTTCTGCGTATCGATAGGCAACGTTCTTTGGATTTGTAATGTTTTAAAAGTTAATGTGAGACGCAGGTTCAATTTTACGGTATAGCTATTTATGTTGGAAGGCAGTTTCTATTTGAATAATAACAGGTGTATTCTATTACATGCTTTGAGAGACAAAATAAATCATTAGCATAATAAGACATTGGTTAATTGGCTGATTGTGACCGTTATAATTGAATAATACGAATAGACTCCCTAAGTTGCTGTGAATAGTGACAATCGCCCAATCAGATATAACCTTCCGAGCACGATGCACATGAACAGAGACATTTAAGTAGGCGAATTCTTGAGCCTTTGTTTAACCCTCCTCAACTTGCATTGCAAATGATGTAATGATGGGCTAAAATTTGTCGGAAATGAAAAAAAGAAGCTCTGGAAACATTCAATGGGGCTTCTTTGTTGACAAGTCATGATAAGCCTCGCACATACTTGTTAGAACAAAAATGGACATCAGATATCAGGTGCAGGCAATGTGGATTGGATGAATTGAGCATTGAGTATTCCAGGTGTTTTCAAGAGCAAAAGTGAGAAACCAGAACAAGTAAAATTTATTTTATAATTCATCAAAGTGATAAACTTAGAACATATTAAGCAAATTTTAAAGCAAGATGCGAATTAAAATAATAATCATAACAGGGCATTAGTAAAATGAAATCAGGTGTTATAATAAATGTGGTTACTCGAGGGTGTGCCCAAAAAGAGAGACGTGAATGTAGGGCCCAGAGAATAATGGTATTATCAAAATATAGCGCCCAAAGGGCGTGCCAAAATGAAAGATGTTATGAAAATGAAAAGTAATGGCTGAAAGTAACTTTCAATGCAATGGATTACTTTTTACTTCTGAGGCAAGCTATTTTTTTCTTGCTGGATTTTTTCCGACGGCAGCCTCTTTGAATCTTGTTTTTCCAAATTCGTCCAAGGCCCCCCCCCGCAGTATATCAAATAGTTCAATCCTAAATACATGTAAACCTTGGATATGATCATCGATGTATGATCATCTGCATACAATGATGCAAGTGTTTATTCACTTGCAGAGTGTGTGTGAATGACAAGAAAAAACGCAATGGTGATGTCTCGTTGACAGCACATGGAACTTGCCTACCCTAGGACGTCAGTCAACGTTTGTCGAGATTGTTGAAGGGTTGAATGCTTTCTGTCCTTCTCATTTCATAGCAATCCTAAAACTTAGCTTATAACAATAATCTCAGATCTATTTGTGGGTCTGAGCAATACTCTTGTGCACATTAAATCGGGGAATTAATTCCTGTTTCAAATCTTCGATAGTCACTCAGTAGGTTTTCTGATTTGTATTTTTCCTTTCGTTTGGAAAGAAATCACTGTGACACGATATTTTCAGCGTTAGCTATGTTTGAAAACATATAGAGATGTATTCTTTTAGCAACATACGGGTGGCCATCTGTTCTGATTCTTCCACTGAATGTGAGTATTCAAACGGGAAATGTATTTAATGGTATGGACATCTGGTTTGTTTAGAAATGTGTGTGCATGAATGAGGTAAATGACGCAAAACTTTTGAGTGCTGTTTGTTCAGTTCGCTTTCAACATCAAATGTAGGTCTACTTAGCCTATTTGTGAGCTTAATTTTTGTCACGTTCTGTTCATCAATATCAGCGTTTTTTTGAATCTGTTTGTTTGTGTGTGGGTGCGAGCAAATCTCCATTAAGATATTGTTGCTCGGCGTGGATAATTATAATCTAGCTCAGGGAGTCTCAGCAGTAGCAGGTGGGGTCAACGACTCGGAGACCTTCTAGCTTGGTTAGAAAATTATCCACGCCGCATTGCTTTAATCTCTGTGTGGAGATTGGGTGCGTGCTTGTGTAATATACGTATGTATGCCTATGATCAGACTTCTATACAGCCGATGATAAACAAGTTTATTTTAACAGACAAATCTAGCGAATTGATTTTCTGCTGGTCTGACATAACGTTAATCTACACAATTAATAAATTCACAAACTTTGCAAATGTTATAAAAAGTAACTCATTTGAACCTTGATGAACTAAGGTTGAAACACCTAGTATTTCAAGCCAACGGCAACAGTCTTTATTTACATATTAAGGTCCCAGTGAAAATATGCCGGGTTGTAAAAATGTCAAGCATATGTAAAATTTACACGTGCTGTTTGGTACTCAAATCTATTTTCACATACTTGCCAACGGAAAATTCCGTTTTAACGCAAACATGGCTACCACTGGAGTTCTAAAACCATTGCCAGGAGTTCTGTCGGTGAGAACCCCGAGAGAAGCAACAGTCGACCGGGCTATACCCGCCCCTGGGCGCAGAATTGAAGATGAGGGGTATAAAAGTACCGTTGTTGAATCGAGAAAGCTAATGATACCTGTGATTTTGTCAGACTTATTCGGTGGAGTTGCCCGGTCACTTTTCCAGTGGTTTGGATGGACTTCCGAGAACAACAATAGGGGTAAGGAGATACTGTGGATATTCAGCAGTTGTGCTGGTATGGAATTTAAGTTCGACTGAACTGTAACGTTAAATGCAGTACAAAATTGCATATAGTATCCTTGTACAACTTAGTAAGTTATAGTATCGTCAAAGTCGAAATTACAACTTCATTATATTCAACTCTTCATATTTGTTCTGTTTGTGACAAAAAATCTCTTATTTTACTCCCGAAATCATATAATAACACGGTTAAATTTGTCAACAGCCTACACACGTACAGCGTCCAACGCCCTCGATGACATTTGAGATTCGATTGTTGTAACTAACAGTCAATATTGATTACTATTCATAGCGTTAGCAAGACAAAAATGCTCTATGCTGGCAGACTTCAGGGAGAATATAAAATGGGCTTATTTTTCGGAACAAAAATTATGACAATAATAATAATATCAAAATTTACAGCTATCGACCTTGAGATTAAGTGAAGAAATTGCACTTGGAGTACAAAATGAAATAATTAATCTGTGCTCTTTCTTTGATAAGATTTTTGCGCAGTTTCTTATCAATTCAATTTTCAACTCAGTCTCTAAAAACGATTTTCACACACGTTTTGACCGAAAATTACGGTTACATTATCAAGTGAAAACGTAATAACTGATCAATCTCCCTTTAAAATAAAATTCCTCGAGCCATAAGTTGTCCATTTTTAGTAACTGTCTCTGTAACGAGATCAATTTATCAAAATTGCAATGTTTCAAGATCATACAAAGATACTGAACACTTGCCTCCGAATATTTCACTCTCTGAAAACGATCCATGAGTTTTCACAGCACACATTTTGATTAACGACACCCTAGACTATATTTAGCGTCAACAGCATAAACTGATTGCGATAAAAGTGACAAACATAACACTTTGTTCGGATCTTGCCGTCGTCTTATAATAAGGAACAGGTGGATTTTCGTAACTGTGACATTAGATGTCAAAAATAAACCACAAGTAGGTCTCAATCTAGAATGTTTCTGCTAAATTTCTTTGTTACATATCGTTGAATGGTAGGCAGAAATTACATCCTTGGCTACCTTGGTCACCAAAACCCGCCAAGAAGCAAATACATTGTAAACCAATCAATCAGTCTAAACCTAACCCTAACCCTAACTTAAGCCTAACCCTAACCCTAACCCTAACCATCGGAAATACGTATCAACAAACAAACAAACAAATAAACTGCTCTTTATTGACAAATATTGACAAAATAGCTTTTAGCTGTTATTTATTAAAATAACAAATAAACAAACACAAACACATACACACAAACAAACAAACACAAAACAAATAAACAAGTACGAGCCCCCTGTGATAAAATGTGCATTGAATGGCCCTTGTCGGTCAATGTTTGGTTTTTCATACATGTGCGCAACAGGGGTAAGATTTTTGTGTTGCAGACCTCGAGGAAAGTCGTCACTATGCGGGAATCGGTGTGAAAACAGTGGATTTTAGGGTGGCCGAAAATCGCAAAGCTCACAACACATCTGACTACGCAGTTGATCTGATTTTCAGAAGAGGTCAGCCATTCGACGTTGTTGTGGAGTTCGATCAAATTCCTGATCTCCATGAACAACAAATATATTTGGAAGTTCATCTTGGTACGTATATACAGGCTGCAGCCGTCGAAATAGGGTTTGTGGTACACTACGATGATCAAGACACTGTTAACCGTTTGCAGTAACATGGATGAAAGCTACAAACCTTCTGGCTATTACCACGATAATATATGATGTTTAAGTGTTTGACATCCTGCCAAGATAATATTGTTCCTTGTTGCTTGGACGATAAGTTTGAACAATACAAACCAACCCAGTATTAATATACAAGAAATGTTTACAATTTTACTTTCCCGCCATTTAAAATATGTAAAGCCCGTAATCATTTTCATACAGTACATAATCAGCTATTTTAACAGTCATTCCGCTAATTCCAAAGAACTCAGTACTTCATCCCATTTTAAGCTTTACTCAGGAAGCATCTTGCATGCTTCTTTGAGTAATACTCTGCTGTGTTGTCTCCTTTTGCCTTTGCCTGGTAAATAAATTATGCTTTTCATTTTTACTTTCAGTTTTTTGGTTATTGTAGAAGTTTGTTGTAATTTCAATTTTGTTGTTATACTTGTTTGCTTTATTGTTCTTTACCTTTTTCATTGTTCACCCGTCTGGTGCTCCTGAAAATCAGTCTGCGTCATTGAGCTAGCTAATCAGAAAAAATTAATAAGATTAATTAATAAATAAATTGATTCATTGATTGATAAGTTAATTCATTCTAAATTTACTGTTGTTATTTCTTTCTTTATTTATTTAATGAATCTATCTATCGATTCATTGGTTGGTTAGTTGATTGATTGATTGAGCGATTGATAATTCTATGTTGAATTCCTATTGTTTTAACCAGGAGAAAAGCCTGCCTTGCATAGGAACACGTTATTGCGAGTTCCCATTGATGGCGAAGAGTGTGGATGGATAGTTAAGATTCAAAAGCAGGAACTTGCCACTCTTTTCCTAACTGTTTGTTCTCCACCAACTGCTGTGGTTGGTCGTTGTCATCTGGGTGTCTCTATCGATGTAGAAAGCCGATGGTCCTGGAGAGTAGACAAGGCAGTGTTGCTATGGAGATCCGAGCCGGTCTACTTGTTGTTTAACCCATGGTGTAAAGGTGAGTCAACACACAGACTCGCTTCTTCGTAATTTAGCTGCCCGCAAGGGGTACTCCTGATATTTTTATACGGGATGTGCAGCCCAAGTCGAAAACACCAACCCATATATATTCCAGAAATAAGACCCATTGTTGGGAAATTGCTTGACTAATTTGGCGAATTTTCACCTTAATTCTGTTCCATGTGAAGGTTGGCCTGAAGTATGGGACATTTGCTTTATTATATTTATTGCTCCTCTGTATTTGAACTTTTAAAAATCCGTGTTCCTGGACGCACCCTTCGGTCAACTGCTGAGGGTGCACTAAGTTTGCATCAGCCAATCGGTAAAACCTCTTTTTATGGCTATAGATCATTTGCTATTTCAGCTCCACGATTGTGGAATAAGCCTCCTCCTTATTAGGCTGAGTTCCGCTGTTTTAACGACTATAATGTTTTTAAATATCACGTTAAAACTTACCTTTATAAAGAATATTTTTACTAGTATATTTTAAATTTGTTACTTTTTTACTTTGGCTTGGTTTGTTCTGCGCCTTGAGATGTTGTTTTTACATGGAAGGCGTTTTTTCAAGAAATAATAATAATTATCATTATTATAATTGACCCATGTTTAGGGTTCTTTTCGGATGAAAAGTCGACCCTTGTTTATGGATTTTTTCTTGAAAAAGTGACCCATTCGGGCGGCACATACCCGTATACCCTTTCTATGGGAATACCCCCCCCCCCGAATAGCGTTTGATCTTCAACGATTCCGACGTGCGGCAACTATAAATACTCTAGGTTAGATGCTAGCTGTTTACTTGACGTAGACTGTCGACAGTCTTTTGCGCCATTTTCATCGCTGCAGTAACACTGGACACGGCTGAGTCGTGGGGCGATATCTGGGCACAAGCGACTATTTTCAATTGAATGATTTGCTGACGAAGACAGCCGAGTTCATAGTATGTCATAGTGTCGTCTTGTCTTTAGTTTGATAACAGTAGCCGTTAGACGCGCTGTATCCACACATTTATGCATTAAATTCAGTAAAAAATGAACATTTCCTCTCTGATTTGTTTGAACGTCCTCTCAGATTCTTTCAGACAAACACCGTGCAAGATGGCGCAGGTCCGATCCCGTCGGCGGCGAGGGTGCAGCATCAGTTCCTCGACTCGAGTGCTGTGGCACTCGCGGTCATGCCTGCAGCATTCCCAGCTCGCGTCTTCGGCAAGCTTGCGACCCCACCCTCTGACGAATTTGGGTACTATGATTCATGTGTATAACTATTCATAGTATGAATAGTTGTACACACACTCTTACTTATAAGAAAGTCCAGGGTGGACACCGAACCAGACCTTTTGGGAAATCTACAATGTAAAGGCTTATTTACCCACAAAACCAATAGTTAGGCTGCGTTCACAAATAACTTTTTTTTGGGGGGGGGGGGGCTGGAGGAATCGCGATTGAAATCTTATTTTTCTCAGACCCCCAGCTCAATACTCTAAAATATTTCAAATTCCTCCTCCTTATGATCAAAATTTTTCAAGTTCCCACCAACTATCACAAACCCGTATATCAGTAAAGGATATGCGCTCAGAAAAAGTAAACACGTACCGCGCCGTTCCGCTAGCAGATGTTCAACACTACCTGTTATTGGCAGTTTGTAAAGTAATATTCCTAAGTCAAGTTCTTAAATTGATTCATTTTTAAACGCATCAGTGAACTTTTTGGATTTATCAGTCTAAGCCAACTTGAGTTAATCCAACTCTGGCAAGGTCAATTGCTCCTGCCGAAGAGCACACAAAATGACGATAATGAGAGAGTGGGCAAATCGTGAATTCTGGCTAATTGTCCGATTGTAAAAAACTGAGCACAGTGACCTACCAAAAAATTGTGCACAGTGACCTTCAAACGTACAAGACATATATGAATTAGATGCTACTCAAAATTGACAATACTGGAAGGTTAAAATATTCCATCAAATAAATGTTTTCATCTCTGAAATTTTGGTTGTAATAATGACAAACGTGGTTAAAAAATGAATAATTCCATTTAGTCACATATTTTTTCATTTAGTCTTTACTGTTCCAAGCTTTGCTCTTGTATTATTTTATGATGAGAATGTGAAAATTTAGAAAATCAAGCATGGTGATCCTATCTTTTTTCTTTAATATTTGATAATTCTCAAAATCCCCAATAACTGTTAAAGTCTCCTTGTCTTCCATGTGTTCCTCTGTGGCCTGATCTTGTGTACAAGTATGTTTAACTGTCATGAGCGTCATTTGACCCAAACTCTTCTTCTACTACCATGTACATTAGAGTCAGAGCTATCTCTATCACTGCTCAGGTGTGCAGGTATGATAATTTTGACAATATTTTTGTTCAGTTTATACAACTGTGTTCTTGTTCTACTCCATGCAGCATGTTGAACTGTTCAGCTTGCTAACACAGGCTGTGTATGTGTACCATGCATTTGTATCACTGACAACTGACCGTCAGTCTGGACTCTAATTAAAGCCCCAATAGCTGTGAATGTGTAATAAACCTATCTCAAAATATCCTCAGTTTTCTAAGAGTTTTCTTTGAATGAGACCCGTTAAAGACTGAAAGAGTGTATAACACTGTCATAAGTGCCGAAAGTGACATGTAAATTCAAACGTTTTAACATCATTTTGGATTTCCCGCCATTTTCAAAAACTAACTAATCATATGACAGACAAAATAAAGATTTACTACAAAAATGTTAGCCATCGTGTGTTGTGCATTCAAATAAATGGCTTCATGCTTGTTTCTGGTATGATAACGATGTGTATGTGCAAGGAGATACTGTTGGTTTTTTTTGTACTTTTCCGTGAGGGCGCGATTTTATGAGTGCAGCACCTGTTTATTATTCAGCCCGTTAAAACGTGTAGGCATGGTCCAAATCAGCTAGCAGTGATATACTTCTATACATGTTCTTCAGTTAGAACATTTACACGAACAACTTTGGTTTGAAAATAAAATCATGAAAATAATGCATAAAATTCGCAGCTATTGGGGCTTTAAATTATCATCTAATACATATTTGTATATACAGGCTTTGTCGACAAACTGAATATTGTGTGTTTTAGGATGCTGTAGGGAAACAGCAAGAAACTGTTACCGATATATTGCACAGAAATATTGCAAAAATCATCAACAGTTGCAGCTTCTGCCCTGTTACTAGGCTCAAGTTTGTTTTTTACAAATCACATGTTTAGATTTTTTCAAGATAAAGGTCATGAAATGTGACAAAATGGTTCTAGATTTTGTTAAACTATTACAAAAATGGTATTCATTTTTCATTCAATTACTTACAAAAATTTGGAATTGTAAAAGGTAAAATGCAACCACAAAATTTTCAAGTCCCCCTACAGGCAGAACAAAATTTTCAAGTCCTCTCTCTACTACCCCAAAAATTTTCGAATACCCTCTGAATTCCTCCAGCCCCATCCCCAACCATATTTTGTGAACGCAGCCTTATGGCTATTTCTTACTTCAAATAAATAATTTCCCCTGTATCATTACCAAATAGTGCGTCTGTCATTCGAAATGGAGTGTAATTTCGTGACGTCAGTCGAGCGTGGTCGTCTGATACTTTTGCTTTGTTTAGCGCAACTTTGTATCCTTTTTGATACCTAAAATATCCAGCAATCGATAAAACCAAAAGCAACAGTACAAAACGAAAGGAATGCCAGTATTGAACAACAAGGTGTACGTGAAAAGGGGCTGTTTCACGTCGGAAACGACTGTCAAACGACAAGCGAACGAGTGACATCATCAGAACATGACAAGGGCGAGCAGAAAGTGATGACGTTCAATTTACGTTCCGTTTCCGTATGAAATCTTAATAGTCCTACAACCTCTCTAATTACGCGTCCATATATACCTATTCCCGTTTGTGACAGACTATACCAATAGTTGAAAAGGAAAGGCACAACGGACCGTCGACAGTCTATATCCGATCTCATATACCATTTAATGTTCTTAGACTACTATACCTAAACTATCCTACGCTCCATTCAAAACTCACCCATGTTATCCTTTTTTTCTGGTTTTGAAAATAATTTTTCCTGAGATAAATCTTACAAAAATCTTGTGAGAACTTTGTCACAATAGGAAAACAGTTGAGAAGCAAGACTGCCTCCTTCACACCCTCTCAGAGTCTCTCTCTCTCTCTCTCTCTCTCTCTCTCTCTCTCTCTCTCTCTCTCTCTCTCTCTCTCTCTCTCTCTCACACACACACACACACACACAACAGACGACGCAGTATACTTGGACGATCAGAAACTGCGTGAAGAATATATTTTAAGTGATACTGGTCTGATATGTACCTCTCGTGTCAGGAATCGTGTGCGTCTTCGACCCTGGGTGTTCGGTCAGGTAAGTTAACGTGATTCCAAATACCCATTGTACTGTATGTTTATTAACACCAGTATAATTGCAAAGACTGGAAAGCGGCACATGGTATAATGTGTTACTTGTCAGAAACATATCAATATATTCCAGAAGATATAGTTTGGCTGATTGCATGTCACATAATGTTGTCATTTCTAAGGGACTGGTCTGTTTGTTCGACTTCGCCTTTTCATTCTTGCTTTGGTAAGAGAATGTTCGAAAGTTTCATTGAGGAAAGTTTGAGCGAAACTTTCGAGGTGCATACTACCTTAAATACACCAATACGGCAGCGCCAGGCTTATAGAGTAATTCCCATCGATTGCGTTGTCCTTTCAGGCACCAAGTGTAAGCAAGGCTGCGAAAAATACACGGGCGAAATGTCTGGGTTTTTACCAATATCTAAAGACCAGTTGGCACGATGCACACCCTTCGAAAGCCCAGTACATCATCTTTTTCTAGAATAACAGCATCTGAGGTTACGAAAGTTGTATCCGTTTCAAAAAGAGGCATGCGTTGGTATGTGTTTGATTATTCTCTAAGTAACCTAATTCTTTATTTCAGTTTGAAGAAGGTATACTGGAAGCAGCTATCCATCTGTTAGAATTGGGACTGTCTACCCAAGGACGCGGAAATCCGGTAAAAGTCACTCGGCGCATGTCGGCAGTGGTAAGAGATATAGATGCGTTCTATCCAGAAATAAATCGATTATTTAAAATAAATTAAGACTGTTTGCAATATTAAACACACAGAATAACGTACAAAATAATAAATGTAGCTTGAAGCAAGGTAGCAATTTTCTATTTTTATGAAAGTGATTCGTTTTAACTCAACTTCCTCGTCCTAAACGCTCAAGAAGAGTTTAAATTGTACAGCGTTTTGACGATTAGCTCAAAATTAACAGACCCGAATGTACATTGCCGTCATTTTAATGCCTCATAAAACTTAAGGTCAATAGCAACGATGACGATGGTGTGCTTGTCGGTAACTGGTCGGACGACTACTCTAAAGGGACGCCACCTGGTGACTGGACGGGAAGCGCAGCTATTCTGAGAGAGTACATGCAATCTTTGAAACCAGTTCGCTATGGACAGTGCTGGGTGTTCTCAGGAGTGACCACAACGTGTAAGTATCGGCGAATTATTGTAGCTGTACATATTTTGCTCGATATAACCTGCATATTTAGCTATGCTTTGAAATGCTCAAGTTTTCGGTAACGATATTGTTTTCGAAGACTTTGATTCCACCTTTTTCAGAATTCAAAAGCCGCGGCCTCACTCTTTACGATACAGCTGTGAAAATATGGACGCTTTTAGGTAGATATCATTGCATCGAAGCCGAAGACAGATCCATCCCGGACCCGAGCTTACATGATTTCACATACCTACCTACCAACCTACCTACCTACCTCCCACCTACCTACCTACCTACCCAGAAACAAATTTGTACAGGCTTATGGGCTCTGTCCGACTTTGACCACCGGACTTGTAACTTTTAGTGTTGTGATAAACTTTTCTTCCCTTCGGAGATGTCTATGAGTTTTATTCATACATGCCTTTACTTTCAGTATTGCGGTGCCTCGGTATACCAACTCGAAGCGTCACGAATTATAATTCAGCCCATGACACCGACTGTAGTATGACTATCGACAAGTACTTCAATGAAGACGGTGAAACAGTCGCCAGTGAGAACAAGGATTCTGTCTGGTAAATTCTTAGATTGCGTAACAGATTACCACGCTTTTAAAAAAACTTAAAAGTTTTGAAATAGAGCAAATTGCAAGGAAGGGTTGCACGGTGATTTTATTTTCCAGCTGTTGCAGTTATTGAAGCCCCTTTCGTTATCAAAAATATATCAAGAGAAAATTGGAAACCGTCCCCGTAGTTTTAGTCACATTTTCTCTCCAAATTGAGGCCTAAGTGTGTGTTTTGCTTTAAGGAATTTTCACGTTTGGAACGAATGTTGGATGAGTAGATCTGACTTGCCAGATGGATACGGAGGGTGGCAGCTTGTCGATGGAACACCACAAGAAACAAGTGACGGTAGGCACCTTACTGGTTAACCACTACCCAACAAAGTAATTGTACGTCAATTTTGCACCAGTATATAAAATCTAGCACGAATCTCAGAGATAAAAAATGTTTAAACTGCAGTCATAAATAACGACCGTTCAGAGTTATTCATCAAGTCATGCTTCAAAAATTACCGTTTCCTCCAAGCACAACTCTCATAATCAGTTAATTTCACACCGAACTTTCGGATTTTTGACCTCTGAGACCCTCCTCGAAATCTAATTTTGATTAAAAATAAAAAGCGGGACTAAATTTGCTCTTCTTTGACTGTCTAAACAATTACATGTATTTTCTTCTGCGATCTGTTTCACAGAACAAATGTGACAATCGTTCTGTCTTGCTATCTTGTCTGATTTACTCACAAAAGTCTCAAAGGTGAAACGCTGATACATTAAAATCATCAGTAGTATTTGTCGATTGTTTTAGGCGTATATCAAACTGGCCCTGCATCTTTGATGGCTATCAAGACGGGACACGTATACTACGGCTATGACACAGAGTTTGCTTTCGCCGAAGTTAACGCTGACGTCATAAATTGGTCAGTTTCGTTTGTTAACGGGAAGATTGTCACCAGAAAGAAACTGCGTACCTGCACCAAGTCAATCGGCAAGATGATCTTGACCAAGGCTGTGGGCAAGAACAAAGCTGAAAATATTACATCTCTGTACAAATTTCGAGAGGGTTAGTACATCAGGAGTTGATTGTTTATGATTACATTATTTTAGTTCATCTTCAAACCAACGAGGAATATGGTAAATGCAGAGAAAATGCTTTAAAAGACCATACGACATGGAAAAAAATTCGATGAAGTGGACACAATGGAAAACACAATGACCTTATCTACAGAACTCACACGGAACAGTTTTGAAACAAAACTGTTTAAATTTAGTCCGAAAATATTCACTAGTTATTTTGGTATTTGACAGGCAAGAGAATAGCTTGACATTACAAGCAATGTGTATGTATGTGGCGTGTGAATGTATGTATGTTTGTATAATATCCCTTGGAACATTTCTGTTTGACATCGTATACGAGGTTTTTTCTCGGAGCCGTACAACTCCGAGCCGAAGGAGAGAAGTGCGGCCCTGAGAAATACACAAGTTTGCGATGATGTCAAACAGAAAAATTCCATGGGATTATTCGTTTATCACATGAACAGTCTTCTTATTTTTCTTTTGATGGAGCTATACAAATGATTTACAAGGTACGTTCATTCAGAAATCCGATCAAGTTAAAATTTGATACACCAAATGTCCACCTTTACCGATTAGACATACGGATTCGGTCTCGTAAACTTGACAATCATCGTCTCGCGCTGCCCCTACTCCATGGCGAAAATAAAGCAAGTCAGCCGTCAGCTTGGAGTGATAGGGAGATTTAAATGCGCCAGCTCCTGGCAGTCATTTTGAATATTTTGAAATATTTTGTATAGAAAATGCAACAACAAGATTAAAACTGTAGTTGTTATTCTAGGAAGTGTCGTGATTTTTCAAAATTATTACAAGCTTACGATCCACGCTACGATCCACGCTGCCGTCACCGGTCTCGGCCGATGTAAATTCGTCAGTCCCGATTCGATCCGGTCGTAAATTTTTACGTCTTACGGACTTTGATGTTTTCAGTGACATATATCTCGTACTTTACACCTCCAAACTTTTGTCACTTGACGGAAACTGTGTTTTGTTATCGACTTTCTATAACACATCCCGGGAATACATCACTGGACTGCAGAGTTCCAACTAAAATTGACGTTGCTGCTGATCCCCACTCCCCCATACAAACAGTCAGGGAGTGGCAGAGCTACGGATCCGCAGCAAAGCTCGATTCCAATCAAGACCTTTTGTATGAAGAAAATTTATCGTTTTTCGTCGAATGCCTTGATGTTTTGTGCCTTCAATAACGCTTTCCCGAGGGTCATACGGCACTTATTATTACGTTGAGATGTAGCTTTCGCGTTCATCGCCAGGAACGACGTCCGCATCACATGTAACATTGAGCCATACGAATGGATGGAGTCGCGACGTCACTAAGCTATCGATCGATCGACAGCACCCCAATCGATTATTTGGAAAAGCTTTAAAGCTTTAGCGATTCGAAACTTCGTTAGACATGCCATCTATGTTACTACGTCTAAATTTATCGCGTCTCCCTCTCGAAGGTATTATTATGAGAGCACGGCATCGATCGGGACAGATGGGTCCGTGCGCGCCAGCTTCCAGGTATAAATCAGTCTTGCTCTACGTCACGTTGGTTAACCGGGCCGGCTTTTGTGGTAAATCTCAAAATTGTTCATTCGAAAACAGGCTGAAACACCAGTATTTAGGTGAATGACCTTTGGGATTTGTCACAATCTTCCAAATTGGCGCAAAGAAAATTAATTAATATTTCGCTCTTTAGATACATTGGCGTCCATGGATGCGATGAATCCCGCGCAATTCCATTGCATTTGGACTATAACAATATAGCTGCAATAATTGTAGCCTTGGTTGGCCGTGGGGCTCAGGCTTCTGTCGTGCGGCTCGCGCCTTGGATGGGGAAAGGCGCGAGCCGCGTGACAGAAGCCCAAGCCCCACGGCCAACAAAGGCTACAATTATTGCAGCTAATAACAATACTGGTGTCACGAAATACCAGCACGATATCGACAACATGGTCTTACTCGTTTACATTCAGCAAGTAACTTGTCCTTTTCATGGAGGTATTCAGCGTACCTTACGATAGATGCGTGGCATACAGCATGAAGAGCGCCGCGGCGTGCACGTATGAATAGGTTCCAGTTGATGACGTAGAAAAGGGGTAATTCGGATTTTCATCCCTTCTGTTCTACGTCACCAAGGTGGTGATTCGGGCATGTCCATGGGATAAATATGCTGAATATGGTGTTTCCAATGGGGTTCGAACTCACAATGAATGAATGAATGAATGAATGTATGTATGTATGTATGTATGTATGTATGTATGTATGTAAGCTTATGTATCTATGTAACCATCTATGTATGTATCTATGCTGCAATCTCTCGATTAAACGAAAAGCCACATTTCTTGCAATGTTCGTCGATTTTTAATGCTTCCTTAATATTTAACATATTTGTAGACAGATAAAATTCGTTTTTTATGACTCTTTCTTACTGATGTTCTTACGCTTAGGAACAGAAAAGGAAAGACTTGCTGTCCAACATGCATGTAGTCATGGTAGCCGACCAGATACATATGTTTCCAGGGAAAGAGAAGTAGATTTTGAGTGTGAGATATCCGTTAGGCCAGACATTTCCATCGGGGATGACTTTGACGTCACCGTGAAACTGACAAATAAGGGCAAAGAATCGTGTACAGTCAGCAAAATGTTTATTTCATGTCACGCATGTTACTACACTGGAGTTGTTGCAAGAAAATGCAGAAATGTCGTAATAAATGACATTACCATCCAACCTAACGAAAGTGAGTATATTCTGAGGATTACAGATTTTTTCACCGAAAGAGGGTTATTTCAGAGGGTTATTTCCCGTTCTTCCACAGTTTACAAGTTGGGAATTGTTCAACTTGCCTAAACCCATCGCGAGATTTGATTCGATAAAGGCGACAACCTTCAGTTTCTACGTCTTAACATGTATACTGTGATGCCTCTGCATCAAAACGGTGATGATCGTTGGTCATTCGGGCAGACGTTGGCAGATACACATTGTTGGACAATTTCAGGATCTATGTTCATTCGCTACCAAGTTTATGCCACAGTACTGATGTTGTTTACGGCATCAAACAAACTTGATAGAAATAAACAAGTCTCATCGTAGTTGATATCTCTAATCATTTTATTATTCTGTATAAAGATATATTCATTACCGGGAGATTCGAAGTTTCAATGTTCCATTCTTTTATCACAATACAACGGTTGTTTTTATGTCAGTGTGACTCGTACATCGTCTTTTGACAGTGACACAACTTTTGTTGGATTTATTCGGTCACCACGATTTGCACTTTGTCCACATATGGTGAGAGAGGTATTCCATCTATGTTTACTCAAAGCAGGTATTAAAGTAGCGCTTCCCTTTAATGGTGGCTTACTTCCTTGTACGGCCAACAAAAGGAAAACCTGTATGTTTTGGCTTCTTTTACCTACGGATGACTGAATTCCCTTAAAAGTTACTCAACTTATGCCATAAGCTTACTTGACAAGGGAAAAAAAGATAGTACTCACCAAGCTATGTATACGCTTAAGTAATAATGACCTTAGCAACTGAAAAAAACAGACATGCTATTCCGATTACTGAAAGACACCGTACCCAATGTAACATTAATAGTATTGAAGATGAAATGCACTTTTCAATGGTCTACCAAAGTATGAAGTTCAAAGAAACGACTTTCTCAACAAAAAAACTTCTAGTTGAAACACATCAAAATCAGCCAATTTTTCTACTGTGAAAGCAAGACTTGTCATTTAATGTACAACTTATAGACTACATTTTACAATGTATACACTTATATATATATATATATATATATATATATATATATATATATCAGAAAAATATAGTTATTTAAAATATAGTTATTTTTAACACGTTTATTGCTACAAAATATAATATAAATCATGTATTTACGAGCAAGTAATGATGACGATGATGGTGATGATGATAATAATAATAATAATAATATTCTTCTTCTTCTTCTTCTTCTTATTATTATTATTAATTATTGTATCCTAACAGCAACCGAAACTTCAATGGAGGTAGCATTTACAGACTATGCCGACGTTCTAGTCGAACACGGTGCAATGAAACTCGATGTGATGGGCCAGATCAAGGAGACCAATGAAATCTTTGCAGAAGAGGACAACTTTGCCCTGGCGTCTCCTGACCTGAATATGATGATTAAGGCAAGTTTTGCTGTCTCAAGGGGGCCGATTGGATGTTGCTATAGCTGGAAACATTATCGTTGTAAATATTTAATTAGCAGGTAGTTTACGACGGCTACACAAGGATGGCTACACAGGGACAAGGATGTATATTAGCGGCTACTCTTTGCTCTACAGTCGCTTGTGAACCGATACACGACGGCCACTGTACTTTTCCAGTGCATACTCGTGTATCTGTTCACAAGTGACTGTGCCTTGCTCTGCATGGCAGGGATCACAGTTACGAGTGTAGTGATACATAGCGGCCGCCGCGTAGTATGCATAGAATAATATTCTATGCATACTACGCGGCGGTCGCTATGTATCACTACACTCGTAACTGTGGCAGGGATGTATGTTAACGCTACCACAGACAAATATAGACAGACTTGTAACGCGGTATGCCTTTTGTTCCATGGTCGTCTCGGTAGACTATTTGCTTTTCATATTAAAATGAGCTTCAAAGGTGTTACACTTTTTGCAGGCTTTGTTTGTGGTTGACAATTGGCGAAAACCCGAAAATTACCGAATGATGCATGGTCGGCACTCTTCGGAACATGGAGAGGCGCGAGAGCCACCTGAGGCGAGGCGAACATGGATAGGTAATACGTAACCGCTTCACGCCTTAAACAATACCCGTTATAAGTCTGTGTCTATGTTTGTCTGTGACGCTACGCCCAGCTCTGCATTGCATTGTTATAAGTTACCGGCTTCGCCTCCCGACGCACGTACCTCTACATTTGAAGAGATAAAATTATCACTTGCCCGTGTATGGCATACTACAATTGTTTCAAACCCACGCTAAGAATAGATCCGAATGATAATAGCTCAATATGACAAGTAGTTGCAAACATTACAATATTGAGGTAGTAGGCAGAATACCTCCATGAGAAGGATAAGTTACTGGGTGGATTTTTAAATATATAAACGAGTTAGCAGTCCGGGTCAGCTCCAAAATTGGAGACGCTATACCATAATATTTCCCCCCTCTCATTAGCCAATCAGCGGCCAGCGCGCCATCAGTAAAAATTGTATTTCCTGGCAACCTCCACATGCGTCCTTCGTTACGTACGCCATACTGTGTCGAACTCCCGCGCCGTATTCTGTCATAATGTCGAACAGTTGTGTGGCCACTCTGTCAAAACACAATTTCAAAATCGCGTACCAGTTTTATTCTGGCTAAGACAACCAAACCCCATATATCGCTGTGATTCCTAGACTCTGGCTTGAAGTCCTGCGAAATATAAATCGTGTACCTACACAGATCGTTCAGAATACCCCATTTGTATCGGAGATTTCAGCGATACAAATTCTACCGTATGGGAACAGTTGTGTGGCCACTCTGTCAACACATTTTCAAAATCGCGTACCATTTTTAGTCTGCGTTTGACAACTACAAAACAGGTATCGTTTTAAAGCTCTGACATTGCTCTTCTTTCTTGCAAAATGTTATACGCGTACCTACACAAATAACCTTTATAACAGTATTTCTAATAGAGATGACGAACATCCACAAAATGATTCTCGGTACCTGAGCGAAATCGATAAACTGGGGGTAGAAATGAATCGTCAATATTTCGAATATTTGTTCACTAATCGGACTCCTTGTTGGACATGACCTTAATTCTGCAGAACACGTGGATTATATTGACTGTCGAAATTCGTCGAAATTCACAAGACAGGGGCTTAATAAGCGGCCCAAAACTGCCGATCACACTTGGTTGGTAATTTGTGACCCAGCGTGACCTGTACTTTATTAATGATGTAATCTGGTCGATGATTGGCTGAATGCCGGAATACATTATCATAATGAGTCTCCAATTTTGGAGCTGACCCGGACTGGTTAGGCCATGTTCATGATTTCGTGCTGGTATTTCGTGGCGCCAGTATTATCGAGTGGAATTGCGGCTCGCATCCAAAGATGTTATGTATCAAGAGCGTGAAATATTAAATTTTTAGGATTATGACACAAGTTTTGGAGTCAAAATCGGTTGTCTTTAGCAGGAAAGTCTCCCTCCACGTAACTGATGTAGAGTCAGCGGCGGTTTAAGCTGTGGCAGTCAGCAGGGCTGTGCTAGGAGGCGCACAGCCAGTAACTTACAGCCCTTCCATGCAGAGCTAGTAGTTACTCATTTTCGGTGACATGCGCACTTATTGATATCAACATGAAACGTAAATTAACTATGGGAAGGTACGTTGCTTTCCTGCACATCGGTGATACTGAACTCGTTATCTCAGTGTATTCCAGTTTTGTCCATTTCTTTACTTTGGATTTCCTCTATCTTCTACTCACATTTATATTTATATTAATTCGTCTGGCTTTTCATTACTTTTTGATTGACTTTCTAACATTATCAATTAATGCATTCATTTAATAAGCATCAACAGAAAATCCCACTCTTCCTCTCGTAAGTTCATTTGTGCATTCAATCAACCGCTAAAACAAAACTTAATGACCAAAACTCAACTGTCTACCCGTTTATATTTGTCACTGTGTACCCGTCTGTCTGTTTGTCTATCATTATCTGTTTATCTATATGTCTATCTGTCGACTCACCATATAACTGATATATCCATGTAAAGGCAAAAAATGGTTCGTCGAATCCGAAACTTGGAGAGGAATTTACTTTGGCTATTGACTTCATTAATCCGCTCCACAACCGTCTCACTGATGTACAAATATTCCTTGAGTCTCCCAAGTTGCAGAAACCAAAGTCATTTTCGTTTCGGTAAGAGCTTTTATTAAACTTTTTAAAAGTCTAGGTAAATGCAAAGATGCACAGAAAACGTATTTAAGTTGTATTGTCATTGGTGGTTAGATCGTAATTCATTTTTAAGTATGAAAGTATATTTTCGTACCATAAGCAACCTGATGTATGGACTGTGTAAACTGTCCAATTATAGTTATCGTAGTGAATCTTGGAGCATGATTTTCAGCAAAATTTATGAGGCATCTTCCTTCATATTCTTCAAGGTCTACCTGTCTGTCCATGTTTGTCTACCTCTAGAACTGTTCTGATCAACGAAGGCTTCAACGTATCTAAACTTGTAGAGTGTTTTTCTTTCTCAGGAATCAACCAGCAAAACAAAAAGTAAGATACAACATTCCATTCACACCGAGGACCAGCGGAGCAAGAAAACTTGTTGCAACGATGCACTGTAGAGAATTGCAAGGTGTCACTGGCTATCTAGAATTTGACGTCCAGCCATAAATCAAGACAGACATCGTCATTTAATGTGAACATCGTTGCGATTATTCATATTTAGTGTTTTAAAATCGAGCATTCGATACATATATTCAGTTACGTGTAAGTGGCCATATTTTCGCCCAGCGATTCGAGAGCCATTCACGTTATATTCCAAGCGAGTTTCAAATGTATGCATTTCTCTGTCAAAGAAACATGGTGCTAAACCATTATGTACAGCAAATCCACCTTCGCTTGCGACGTAGAATCGTTTGAACGAGTTCGAATCTCACCTATCGTACTCCATACATATTTTTGAAATAACTTACGCATGTCGCGTGCAACAAGGATACCTGACCCTAAAACTTTTCTTTGAACTGCGAATAAGCTTATGTGTGTCACACTTACACGTGTTTGTTGTTGTTGTTGTTTATTCTGTTGGTTTTAAAATGGCGCCCAAGTACCAGTGATGTAACGTTTTTGTCGGTTTCTCTCATGTGTGAATAATTGTTATAATCGGAATTTTCGGTCGATCTATTTAGTCTCCATTCGATTAAATTAAAGAGTTGGTATCAAAATATAGAGAAAACAAGACGTAGAAAAAACACCGGTTTATTACCATGACGTCACAGGTAAATACTGTAGATAAAAAGTATATCAGAGATTTTTCTTCAGAAAAGTTTTACGTCATCGCCTTACGAAGCAAAGACATTTATTTTATTTTAAACATATTTTAACATATTGTTTCAAAACCAATTAAGTTTGTATGTATGATTCATGATAGATCAGAATGAAGAAACCTTTGTCAACTTTCTGTTCCGTTGTGCCTAATGTTACATTTTTGGTTCGCTAAATTGAATGCTGGTAAGTTTTTCACAGGTGTCACCGTTCAGCCTAGCCCTAGACTTGATTCAAGTCTGTGATTGTCTGTGAATGTTTGAGTGGGGTGAACGCGATGATCTGTGTTCTGTTTTCATGTGAAACGCGTGAGTGGGGTGAACGCGACGAGTGGGGTGAACGCTATACCGGGGAGTTTCACCCGGAACTAAATCACTACTGCGCAGACTCAAAGGTAACGCGTTCAATTAATCGCAAAGAAAACCTGGCCTGAGGCCTGGGCTGCTAAATTCCAAATAGGTTTGTATGAAATAGGAGAGACACAAGAGACACTATTACAAATGAATTGTTTTTTTAATTCACCGACTTGAACCAAGTCTAGTCAGGCCCCTATGTGTTAACATAATTTATCATCATTCCTATGTATTTATTGGATAAATTGGGCCCTCTGTCGACGAACTTTGTGTGCAAAGTTGCTCAATCCCCACACAAACAATCGATTTAGTATAATATTCATAAATTTGCATAAATGGCCTCCTGGATAACGCCCTTTCCCTCTTTGCGGCTTTCACTATATCTGGATCGATGAAAAACCAAAGGCTTGACATAGAATGTATGCTTCCATCTTAAAGTGTCGTTTAAACTGAGAGGAAATCCGCAGAGGACCTCTTTCCTGGGAAATGACAATCAATAATGTTTTCTTAAATTCATTTTCTAAGGAAGGTTAAATTTGTTCACAAACAATACTTTGATAGTAGATACGTCTATCATCATGTCTACATAACTGTAAATGAGTTAAGTAAACAAATCTATAAAGGAATGTTCAGTGGCGGCATGGGGGATTGCACAAAAGTCTGTCCCCAGGGGCTGGGGGTGTCTTGGTCTCAGCACAAGCTTTCTTCTTGCTATGGTTTATTTTATTTTAATACGTTTGACTATGATATGTATTGCTAATAAAGATTTATACTGCCAACCTTTCTTTACAGCTTTTCTGTCTTTGTCGTATGTTAGCACTAGTTTTGTAACGATTTCTTTTTCTCCTTCGCCGTGCCACCTATTTGTCGTTTGACAATCTTACGCGAAGTTTTGTCACTGTGTTGCGTCTATTATCTGAAGAGTTTGATTGCCTAATTCGCCAAAGTCAGCAAGGTAAATTACTAATCTGTGGACGCTGTCACCAGATTATCACCGGATTAAGCTTGACAAAGTCAACAACGAACGCACAAGCAGTATACCTTGCTGGCGCTTTCGTTGTTGACTTTGTCAAAGTTAATCCAGAGGTAAACTGGTGACAGCGTCCACAGATTATTGATTTACACCTACTTGCTTTTTGATTGGGCAATCAAACTCTTCAGATAATAGATGCAGCATGGTGATAAAACGTTTACGCAAGATTGTCAAAGTTGGTAGAATACAACAAAATACCTACCCACCCCTGGGGACGGACATGTAGGCGACCCCTATGGTGGCGGCCACCTTGCCAAACGGGTACAGAGACGTGCGCCCTCTGGAGATTAACACTGCATGCTGTGACTGATTACTCCATCTGATCAATGTATCTTCTTATTGTGTGGAATTTACGTCTTCAGAATATATTTCAAATCGCTCACTTACTGTCATGACCAATTATATGGTATTGTCAATGATCTAATGCAAGTTTGCACTCCAACCCCGATGACTTTTTTCCAGAGCGATGAATGTATATGATGCAGCGGTCTACCTGTGACTCGCGAAGCTTATTAAGTGAGGCAAGTCTCAAAATGTTGAGTGTCTAATTTATGGGGAAAGCTATTAATCGATGTAGATGTAATTATATTCTGGTTTCTTTTTAATAGCACTCCTCGGGGTCATTGAACCCGTCTGTAAGGATCACATTTGATGGTTATCGTGTCGTAAAGGTAAGCTTACAATCTGTCTACACTGTCCGTTCATGGAGTCGCATACGTTTGCCTTTCGTATTACACGAATAAGTTTTAATGTTTCGCCTAAATGGAAAAATGGAATAATCATGATCATTGAAGTACTGCGAAAACCCTCGTCATGTCGCCAGCGCTGACGAGCAGACGACATGGCATTTTCACGCTGACATTGACGAGCCGTACTTACAAATTCATAAAAAATTAATTCATAAAATTATTAGAAGGTCGGTGCTCTGTCGGATGGAAATCAAATCTGTGGAACAAGAAATGGCATGGAAAAATAGTTAACATGCCCTGGAATCGTGAGGAAAAAAATAGAGTTCGTGAAAATCAAAATATCTATGTTCTTTGAGAGTTGGATATCCACGTAGAGGAACCTATCTCCCAATTACTGAATTAAACAAAAATATTCGATAAAGCCCGTTCCATTGTACTTTTAAAGTATTAATTTGGTCTGGTGAACACGTGTTATGTAATGCGCGAAGTTGTTTTTCACTAATTGAGAAATCAATTTTGATAGCGCTCTCGATATTACGCCGCAAGGTATTCGTACACACAACTGGAAAACTTCTATCCTTTGGAAATAAATGCACAGATAAATTTCTGTCTTGTTAACTTCTTACTCTGATGATAGTAGCGGATGCATTAATTCTTTTCTATGACGTGCGTGACAAAAGCGGACATGGCTTTGTTAAAGCATTTCTGTGAAATTGTGATAAAACAGCAAAGTCGATGTTTCTGTGACTTGTCACAGACCATCTTTGAGGCAAGTCAAAACTGGATATTGAAGCCCTAGTAATGCAAACCTTGCTCATTTATTTATATCTTTGTTTGAAATGGCATCTTCAATTTATAAAAGTTTATGATATATAATGCCGAATTGCATAGTATGCATGCCTTACCCGGCTCACAATCGTACACAATTTATAATAAAACGAGTGAAAAATGTATTCTTGTCCGGTTCGGGGACACACACACACACCACACACACACACACACACACACACACACACACACACACACACACACAACATACACAGTGCTCCGACTGTATAGTAATCAAATGTGCAAACTTGCGTTTTAAACAGCTACACCGACCATTGACTTTGAGGCAGTCTGGTATGCTACCTCTATGCACTACCTACACAGAATAGTCGCCGACAGGACAGAGATCTCAATGAATTAACGAGAGAGAGAGAGAGAGGGAAGGGTATGGAGAGAGAGAGAGAGAGAGAGAGAGAGAGAGAGAGAGAGAGAGAGAGAGAGAGGAGAGAGAGAGAGAGAGAGAGAGAGAGAGAGAGAGAGAGAGAGAGAGAGAGAGAGACTTATCACTACACCGTCGTAATCTTTGAACTGGTCTTTTCTTTAATAATGCAGTATTATGAAACTTTCATCGCAAATAAATGCGAGTCGACTCTGCTCCGTCTGGTAAAATATGTTGAAGAAATTTGAAGATGAACATTTACTTCATTTTTTAATTTCTTTGGCCAGTGTCAGTGAAGGAGACAAAAATATTCTCTATTTATTATTTCTATGGGCCACTATTACCAAAGTTACCTGATAGGCAACAAGCGCATCAACTTCGTATATCGTTTCAGGAATATCTTTTTTGAAAACGTACAGTAAGGAAAAACATATATCTTGAATGCAGTAACAAAAGTCTTACTTCTGAATCATGACATTTGATAGTAAATCTAAAATAAGTATTTCTGAATAACATCGAACGTAACAAGTATCTAATCCTCATACGGACTTGTACGACGGTTTTACCGCCTAACTGCAATCGAGGCTAGAGTATGTAGAAGTAGTTTTTGAAGTTTTTTTTTTTAAATTTAATAATTGCTGGCCAAAGCAATGGCGTGCACATCACGATCTTCTCGACAGTCTGCCAAAGTATGTTGCTTCAATTTCGCAGTCCTCTCACCGCTAACGCTACAGTCTTCTGAAGTTTACCTCAATTTACTCTTTTTTGATATTTATTTGCCCACCGAGCTTGGTCAACACCTTTCAGTCAACACATTTTTAAAGAAGAAGACATAAGTGTTTTCGAGAATGAAAAATAATGAGCATTCTATCAAAAGTAATAGTTATTGTTCCTTTACTGAAAAGGATTTCTATTGATAGCATAAAGAAAATGCCTGTCATTTAGGCCATGCATAAAGAAAACGCCTGTAATTTAGGCTATGCATGATAGAAAGCAAACGTTAGAGTCAACAGGCATGGTAGTTTGTTGAGGAGTGGGATGCATACTCGTTATCTAACCTGTGTACACCTCGACAGGTGTGACCAGCGTTTCCCTCACGACAAATTGCTGTCGTAGAGGCCCAAAAGAGATGGCATAAAACTCATTCGTTTCGGTTGTGCATGATGTTCCATAAGCCAATCCTCCGTAACTTTCTAACGCATGTTGCCAACATTCTACGCAGTGAGACCACAGGCAGCACAAAATATGAGTACGTAACAATGAAGCAGCATGCCAACCTGCAACCAAGTTTTGTGCGGGCTAACCACGTTGTATCTGGTGTGTACGAGTCCACTTCTACAGGTCGCCAATTTTTCGGTTTGGAAAACTACCAATTACAGCTCTCCCAATTTCCAAATCAAAACCCATTGTTGAGAATACACCATTCAATCAGTAGCGGCACTCAGAGAAAGGAAAACCTTTAACATTTGTGACAAAGTGTAAAAAATCGGGAGCTCTTCTCTTCCGCTCACTACCATTCAGTATCACGGTAACAGTCACGTGTTCTTGTAGCTCGTTGTAGCTTTTTTTTTCATATCTATTAATATCAGCGTCAAGTTCTCTTATTTTATTTAGCGTTTCATTCGTCAGCGAGAGATTTTATTTGGTTGGAGAGGGACGACATGCTACCAAGTTCAGTCATGGTATCAATGATATTACCGAAGGTTAAAAAACTTCTATCACCTACATTTTACTACAGTCAGCATGTAGTCCTTCTAGTGACACAGAAAGACTTCGAAGTTCTCATACCCTAGTACCAACAGGGGCATCCTTTATTTTCGTTTGTTTGACATGCTTTAGCTGGTTTTGGCCTGGGTTAGATTCTATGTCACCGCTCAGGCGTAGTAATTGCTGGAAAAAGCGTATAGTTACCATACATAACTAGTGTATGGTTTAGTTATCGACGCGGTCGAGAGAGTCTTCACTGGTTCCGTATTTTGCCCAGCTATAGCTTAGTCGAAGTCCATTTTCAGACGTTGTCGATTGCATTCTACGAGTTTCGAAACAGAGCCTATGTACTAGTGGGTCGAAGCTGTCTTGCATCGTGCTGTCAGAAAGAATAACACCGGTTACCAGTACAGAAAGTGTAACTATCATTGTACATGCCAATAGATAACTGATTTCCATTGAAAATGACCATTTAGTGGAAGGGTTGTAGTCGGTCGGCAATTGGCTGTAAAAACACCATTACGGTAGCGCTAGACGTTCAAAAAATTCCCGTCAGCGTCGTCGGTGATGTTTTTTATCAACCAAGTCTAAACCTCGTTGCCAAAAACTCAGATTAAACTAATACATTTCTGCTTTCAAGAATGATTTCAAATTCGTTTAAAATGACGAAAACCGCATGAGATGAGCCGATTGCATATGTTGTTCAAGATACGATTATATCAGATTGTTATTATGAAGTAACAGACTGGTTGTTACACAAGGGGCCAACGAAATAATCCAGTAAATAAATTTGGTCGGTCACAGGGACCATATGCATGGCAGAACTCTCGGTCATACAAGTAAATAGTCCGTCTCGGACAGTAATATTGTCCGAAAGTGTACTTGAGTTCCGTAAAATCAGCTATGCATGTCATTAGGGCTTTCCATGAGTACGTGCAAGCCATTCCGGTACTTCTGAATGTTTAGCTCTCTCCTACAGTAATCACGTATCATCTACTTACGTAATGAATTAATTACTAAATTTTCTATTCACTCGTTCATGTCGCTTCATTTCACCGGCATAGAATTCCCTCGTGAGACGAGTTATGTGATTACATGGATTAGACGATTCCGTTTAGCTGAAAAAGTTGAACTCACTTGTATAACGAACCTCGGAAATACCAGCCCCCTATTTACACGTACTAAGCCATTCTTTGAGGTGTCCCTCCGTGTATCTCGGTAGCGTGGCAACGACTGACTGTCTTTGCACTTCACTGGAGCCAACTTTATGTATGTCACAGATGTCAACTTCGCATTGATTTACTCCTTGTGCTCTGATGATAGAAGATAACACGAGGTCAGTCTACTGTGGCAGTGTCCATTTGGAACAGTTTATTGGCACATAAACCTACAAACATCGCATACCAGGAATAACTGCGACCAAACGGCCTCAATTTTCCGTCATCAAGCCCCTCCATAAGTTTGAACTCACTCGACATCAAACCCACTCGACATGATAGATGCTTTATCTATACAAAACATGTAGTGTGAACTGTCATTGTTTTTCGTCATTTATTTATCTACGATATTACAATTAATGATAACTGTTTAAAGCGCTATCCTCGATCTCACATACAAGGCTACCGAACAAGTCAACAACACATCTGTTTCCACGATAATTGAATGTTATCTTTAATATAACAGTGTGTGAAACAAAGCAGCTTTAATAAGGAACTCTAACTTCTAAACTATTTAAAAAGTACCGACGTTGCAGCAACCCACAGGTTACCTTGGAAAAAGTAAAATCGCAGTGGATGTGATGAACATTACTGTGATGACTAAACAATCTGTGAAGTAAAAGTTGTACAGAAGTTAAAAAAAAACTGAAGAAGGGCTGGGTTCAAAGTTACACCATGCATGGTTAAATAAACCGAGGATAAAATATTACAAGCAGATCAAATCAAAGTTCATAGTATCACAGCAAAAAGCTGCAGAAATAGGTAGTATAAAATCATTCTGGCTTTGGGGCAGTGACATTCGTGTGACAACAGTGAGCTAGTGACAAATCTCACCGAAAACAGCTAAGGCATGGTATATAGACAATGTGAGACTATAGTTCTTTGCGGAGCAATTAAATGATGAAATGAAAAGTTAAATTGCCCAGGAAATCAACAAAATGCTCATGTCAATCATTTAAGAAATCCATTATGGAAAGGACATAATGAGTGGTTAGGATTGATGCAAAGAGAAACAGTGTCCTATAAAGGTTGACAAGGATGGTGATAGACAGAAACTGTGTTCTAAAGGTTGACAAGGATGGATAATGATGAAGAGGGGGTTGAGATGATGGTCGTAGGGTGTAAGTGGAGGTTACGACGATGATTGTAGAGTGTGATTCTAGCGGAATGCAATGATTGAATAGATTATGCTCAGGGATAAGTGATTCCCAGAGATAAGTAATTTGCGGAATCAGAGTAAGATTAGGATCAACAAAACATCGGTGTGCTCAGTGCCAGCTCTCACAACATATCATCACGGTTTCTTTGTTGCTTTAGAATATATTTTGCCTCGGGAAACTCAACTTCTTCAAACAAATTCCGAAAAACGAGAGTTCGCGTCATTGCAAAGGCGCGTCGTATGCAGACCTGGACAGTGAGTGATAAAATAGGAAATTTTGAGAATTTAATGTCCGTAACACAATTTAATGTTTTATCAGTGACAATGTTTCAGACAACTGATCGGAAATACATTGGTTATCATTTTTTGCCGACTTATATTAATGGTTATCTATTAGGTGACCCTGGCAGAAATAATTCACTTTATTAAATGCTCGATTTTTAAACGTGTAAATAAATAAAAACAATGAAGCTATAGAATTAATTTGGTTACAGATAAAACCATGGTAAGAAATTACTTTCTCTCTTTCGCTACTTTAACTGAACCTCCATGACAACTGGCAGCTACCAGTCAAAACGCTGGCCATTCACTTCAGATCATCTCTTGATGACCTAATTCTATACTTTTACCTTTGCTGACCTCCTTCCCATGTCGTGGAATTTTGTTTTTGGAAAGTGATGCAGTTGGTGGTAATTTCACGATTGAAGGATATTTTTAATGTTTACGTGTTCCTCACACAACGATGGTTCTGCAGACGTTTTTATGTGTGGTTAATTTATCTCCATGAGCATGTTGTAAAAGTGGAATCCGCTTGATTCAAGTGCGACAATGACTGTCACAACAAATGATACAACTGAAACATCGACCTTGATGGTTTGTGTCTTGAATATTTATTTATAATGTCTGTCAACATTGCTTAGATATGCATATAGTTGTCTTTAGCCCTGAATGAATAGCGAGCGGCTGTGTGAGAGCTCTGTCAGATCCGTGGGAGGCAAGTGGAGACATTATTTGATAGGTTTTGTTATACAAACAAAGGTACCAGAATACATAAGACCTAGAATGACCTCTTGGTGATTGATGATGCAACGTGCTCCGAGTTTTACTATGTCCATAAACTCAAAACAGAGAGTGATCCGCTTCTACAACGTCATCAACGTCCATGTGATATTTATTCCATAGCTTGTGTAGAAGCTCACGCAAAGACAAGGGACCTATTTCCAAACTATGAGAACCTACGATTGAGAAGCTCTTTCTCGCGTCTTAAAAAAATTGAGGAAGGATGTGACAGTTTATTGTCTTGTGGTGGCGTGTTCGTCATTACATCTCTTTCCGATGAGATAACGACCACTTGTAATCACTAGTCTACTCTGTGGCCAAAAATATGAATAGAGATTAAATTTACATAATTAATTATACTATTATTTGGTATTAAGCGAGCCTTGCTCTACACTATAAAATGTATCGTAAGACGAACTTTGCACATCTACAAATTGAGAAGACGGTCGACTTACCGCCTTCGAATAGGCCTTTATGCTATATCTATAGAGCTCTTTCTGTTTGTCACGGCAGTAATCCTTTCCGCCGACCACTTTTTGTTGGCCGAGGGTTGCCACCAATGTGCGGACTATGTTAGTTTATCAGTACGCTTGGCCCCCAGCCTCTGATACATTGTGGGTAAATACAGTTGAATACAGAATCATGCGTGAGGGCATTGTGCAAATAGCTGGCAACTCAAATAGTTCAAATAGGACAAATTCAGATTGTTTATATATTTTTAGCAATCTTTCCCTAAGTTTTAAAACGTAGAACATAAACGTCTCAGGTTAAATAAGGTATCAGGGATTTTGTGACTTGAAAATTCATCTTATCGATAATGGGAATTCCTGACAGTGTGACGGAAAAGATGTCTTTCTCAGTTCATCATACACAGGATATAAGCTTACAAGACAGAATGAAATTCATTTTCAACTTGTTTCATGATTTTAACAGTGACATATTCTTCTCACCAGACATATCTTTTCAGATCTTTCATATGCTACTAGCAGTTTGTGACTAGATATTCTAAACATATAAAACTCTTCTAAATATTCGAATGCCAAGTACAGTCAAATATTTCTTCAGCATTAAATTAAGTTTTTATAAACGGTATGTTTCTATCTTTCACAATTCAACAAGACTTGCTGACCACTATTGACATCTAATATCCAGTGTCCTTTGTTTAAATATCAATAAGAACTTATTTTTATCACCTACATTTTGTGTTCCCAAAACAACACCAAAACCAATGTTTGATAATACGATGAAATCTATTAATGCGTATAAAGGATGTCGAGTTCCCAAAGTACAGCAGAATTACAGGCGGCATTGCTTACTTGTAATATATATTTACAGAATAAACTTTGAACTCTTTTAATGTCTAAAGCCTTGTGAAACCCCAATAAATATACTCGGGAGATTTTTGAACTCGTCAAGGACAAGTTTTCGGAAATATTCAAATCCACCAGAATATCTACCAACTTTAGTTGTTTTTTCCTAGCAATATTGATTGAGGTGAAACCTGGTGAACAAAATTGCAATGGATTCTGTGCCAAAGTTTCGGTGAAACAAATTACATCGAAATTATTGGTATAGATAATTAAATCAGTCTCAATAAGTTTCTTTCTCAAAGCACTAATGCTCAAACAAATCACATCAACATTATTATCGGTACAGTGTCAGTAGGTCGAATAATAATGCACAAAGTGTTTTCAAAATTCTGGAAAACCTGTAAAATTCCTAAAAATTATGCAAAAACGGTTATTGTTCACCGGAAGGGATTTTTTCACAAACGGTTTGATAAGAATGGCTTAGATAGAAAATTACAACCCATTCAGACAAAATGTTTTACCAACCTGCATGATTTTTTTGAGTCAAACATAATTTTTCAAACTAGGAGGTGAGAAAATTGCATTTTAATCGTAAATTCAATGCGAAAAACCTTATTCTCGCAGATTTAGAGCGAGAAAATGTAAATCCTCCTTTTTCTCTAGATTGAGTGCGAGAAAATGTCCATTTTTGTCTATTTTCTCGCAATATTCCGCACTGGTGACGGACATCTTTTGAATTGCTAAAGGTATATCATAAAGATTTATGGTCGAGAAAATAATTTAAAATAGCGACCAGTCGAAAGCCAAGGGGCCACAAATCTCCACTGTGTGAAATTAATGGAAATAAGCAATGCTATACAGGTTCCCTGGTTTCTCGGAGCTTGGGAAGTCATTGAACTGGACACCCGATCTGTCCGACTCCATGTGTTTTCATCTGGTGTACGTTGCATTCACGTAATACTTCAGTTGACCATCGTCTCAAATATACTGTTGACGTTTAACATCCCTCCTACTGCGAAAGAATACAAGTATTTTAAAGATTATTCCATGCCAACGATTCGTTGACAATTGGAGATGGAAGTTAAAGCCTTCGCCATTTGATTTTCCTTAGACTTTTGACGTACCCGATGGTGGTTGGTGCCAGTCAGTTATATTTTATCACCGACATACAATGGTTCAGATATACAGTGAGCAAATTTCTTCATAAACATTGACGATAACAAGTGTGAAATTGGCGTGCATCACAGCTCTGGAGATTCCGGATAGAGTAAATTTAAAGGGTTGGTAACATTTTGAATGCAAATGAGTTTATGAAGGTCGTGTCGCTACGATCAGAATTGCACGACTTTCATAAACCTGCAACAGTTATCACCCATCGGAAGAAATCATTCATCAGTGATAGTTTAAAAATACTGGTTACCTGTAAATCTCAAGTATGACAAAGAGAAACAAAACCTATTCAATGAGCAATGGATATAGTTGTGTTTTTGATTTAAGGAGACATTCATTGCAAATATCGTTTAATTTAAGTAACAATCCAACTCAATCTTTCCATGCCTCTGTTTTGCTTTTCAATTTAATTATACCGAAAACCCGATTTATGTTTCAGGTCATCGGGGATGAGTCTTTTAAAAAGTTGATTCTGTTAACAAGGCGGAGCTCACCTCGATAATGAAAGACTTAAACTTATGCTCAAACTTTCCCCAATGAAACTTTCAACCATTCTCTTATTAAGGTAGAACGCGCCTCGGGGACAGATAGTCGGACTCTCCAATTTCTACAATTTTCTTCTGATCTACCACTTGTGGCGGCTCTTTTTAAAGATCTTGGAGAAATTTCGAAAATCTAAAGTTTAACTTTTTCCTCCAAGAGATAACACAGGAATGGCGGCCATTTTGAATTTCAAATATCGCAAAATGTTGGGCAATTCGTTTCGCTAGTTCCAAACATTGCACGGTGAACCCCGATTTTTATTGTTGATTTGGTAAGAGGATGGTTGAAAGATTCATTCAGGAAAGTTTTAGCAAAAGTTGAAGTCTTTCACTTTCGAGGTGCATACTACCTTAAATCAGTGATAAGTTCCAGGGGCCACTTTTCAAAGTGTGGTTCTAGAGAAACAACTTGTCTAACAATTACCGATATTTCAAAGTGTGGTTCTAGAGAAACAACTTGTCTAACAATTACCGATATTTCAAATTCAAAGTTGCATTAGTCCAAACAAGCGGTAGACAACAGAAGTATTAAAAAAATAACCATTGAGAGTTGGAACATCTGTCTCCGAGGGTCATTCTACGGTAGCAGAATAAACTGAAATTTGCATCTCCGTCACGTGACTTATGGAAATTGTCGCATTTAATCATTATAAATAGCAGAGAAGTGTCGAGGAAGGTTTAGACAAAGACAGAGAAGAATTAAGAAAATGACCTACCTAAGAACTTAGCTATTTTTTGATAATCTGCTCTTTATAGATATATTCAGATATGTTCGGTGATCTAATGTTTGAAATTCTCCGTCAATGAAACTGCTTACAGTCTATGGAGTTTGGTGGCGTATGTGTACTTTATCGTACTGAAGTGCCAAAATACTTGGGAAGATAGGTATTCAGCTTAAGTCGGCTTAGGCTTAGTCGGCTTAGTCTATAAAAAAGGATACATAACAGATACATGCTTCCTAAAAATTGACTGAGGGCATAAAGCGCATTTAAACATAGACAGTCGAGAAACTTTCTCGACTGTCTATGATTTAAACGATGCTTGTCGTTGCGCGTAAATTGAACCTTAAATTACCTTGAAAAGCGATATATTGATTGGAATTAGCGCATTTTCTCTTACCTTCGTTAAATAATCTGATCAAGTTATCTTGATATTCTATTTTAAATTGTTAAATTTTCATCTTGCACAAAACCAAATCAGGAAGAGTCAGCTACATAGAGTTTCCTGGCGACTAATATTTGTCAGGTCACTGGAACAAAAATTCCATAGCAAAATAAAATTTTATATTCATTATGCATTGATTGTCTCCTTAGGTTACTGAATATGATTACATATGACAGTCTTTGTCTGACTTAATGAGAACGCATTTGATAAATGGCCCGCTATACTCTGAATTTTAATCCAGACAAAAGCACAGTAAAGCGTGTGCATTTTCATTCGAATACAAACAGTTCGGTCATCATTTGCTACAAGAACCAACATCGATGTTAGTATTTCTTAAACAGCCAGAATTTGATTCGACATAAAATTATTTATTCAAGAAACGTTGTCGAATATATTTTTCAACGAGGACAGATGACTCAGCTCTGGTCGTTGACTTTATCCAATCATAAATATTTACGAAATGTCCTTTGGAATTACGTTTCGTTTGGTCTGTAACGTGCAAAACAAGTGTATTTTGGCTGTCATCGATCGTACAAATTTCGTCCGTGTTCAGTTTTTATTTCAAACCGCTTTTTAATCTTCACAAACCCGTTGATGCACAACAACTGAAAGATCACTTTTAAGTTCTGGCATTCCAGGGTGACTATTTTCCTGAAAATCTGAAAAAAAAAATTGTGCATAGGCCTGGTGAAATTTCATCCGGCAAATCATCAGAGGTTGACAATGAACTACGAGTGTATCTCATTTTATATTTGTCCCAGTTGACATAACTTAAGCATCAGCTGTGGGCGGTACATGTGTCTTCATTGGGGACTGAAAATCTGTGATGAATGGCTATGGGTCACTGAGCATGCGCGACCCTAACGATGCCTTCATCAGCTATTGACCATCTCGATATACAGCAAATCATGAAAGACTATTAAAGCTTCTGTATTAAGGATTGTGTGACTATTTGACTTGTGATTGCGTCACGCTTGACATTAAATGGTAGTTTGAAGAGTTTCTGAGAATTCTTCATTCCGAGATATTGACAAAAAAGTCGAAAACTGTTCACTGAAGCTTGCTGATGGGAGCAAAACATTTACTTTGGAAAGGAACGCGAATGGAACCGATATCCCTGGGTATGTCACACGAGACACAACGCATGCTGAACCTATCTAGCATATCAACCAATCACCGCAAAGCTAGGGAGCGCCAATTTATTATGGTCGTTGTACACAAACGTTTGGCATTAATTTAGGCCGGGACAGTCAGCGCGCTGGAGTGGAACCGCTTTAACTGTGTCATGTTTTGTGTGTAAGCTGGTCTGAAGTGTCGTACAAAATAGTGGGATTTTTTTACTTGAACGGATTAGGAGCATATTGAGCCAAAGATGAGTGCTGAAGAAGTATCTGAAGTTGTGAGTGGAAAGGCAGCCGATGACGCTGTACCTAATGGCGGTGCAGTGTCTGCAGAAGATGCGGCACTCAAGGTCGAGAGTGGTGATACGCCCAATCTGAAAGAAAGCCAACAAAGTCCCGCAGAAGGTGAAGCTCAGGCCGCTGAAAGCGATCAGCCGGATGCCGAAGGTGAAAGTGCACCGTCCAAGGCTGATGAAGGAGCAACCGAGGAACCGATTCTTGAAGAACAACCTGTGAACGGGGAAAGTGATGCAGTTGAAGCGAAGCCAGAAAGGGAGAATGATGAGGGCGAAGCGAAGCCTGCAGACGGAGAAAGTGGTGCAGCTGCCGATAAAACAGAGCCAGAAGGCGAGAGTGATGCAGGCGTCGATAAGACAGACGGGGAAAATGATGTGGGCGATGCGAAGCAGGGGGAAGTCGCCATCGGGGACGCTTCTGTTGAAGGGGAGGAAAAAGATGAAACCACTGCGGAAGCCGAAGGTGTGAAAACAGGTGAAGAGAGTGAAACTACCACAACAACGACGACCACAGTTGAGACGATACAAATGGAAGGGGAAGACGGCGGAGAGGGTACAATGACAGTCAAGGAAACCATCACAGTCGTGAAGACTACCAAGGTCGTGGAAGGTACGACTGAAGAAATCGACCATATTCTCAAAGAAATCAGAGATAGCAGTCAGTTGGCCATTGAAGAACCACAAGAGGAACAAAACGAAATAGTGGAATCGGAGAATGAGAAGCAGGCAGAAACTATTCCAGTGGAAGAAGAAATCTTAAAAACTGTCAAACAATACGAAGAAACTGAACCTGAAGATGAGAACGTGGAAAGTGAAAGTCCCCCTGATGAAAGTGAAGCAAAGGAGGATGCTGATTTGGGAGGAGATGCCATCAGCGAGGAACCGACGGCACCAGGAGAATCAGGTACATTGGAGGAACAGAAAACTGAACCAGAAGATGAGAAAGATGTCAAGGATAGCGATAAGGATGAAGAGGAAAAGCCAAGTGATGAGGTAATAACAACAGAAGTTGAGACAGAAACGCCTACAACAGTCATCGAAACGACAACTGTTACTACAACTGTGACGAAGAAACCAGCCAAGCGTCAAATATACACAGCTGGACGGCGAACAATTCCGAAGGAAGAAGCAGACAAACAAAAACCAGACAGCGGTGATGAAGGTAAGTGGTATCCTGATTCACGTAGGCGTAACACACAGATGCACATTTTCGATTGCTAAAAATATCCGTCAAATTGATTGGTACATTAACTGGTAGAATGTCATTTTGCAGTCTGGAACCTGCATGGGCATAGCTGGTGAGATAAATCGATCAATCACTAGCTAAATCGTTATTGTTTAGTTCATTAAACATCCAGTGCATTACCAAAGTAACCATATGGTCATATAACTCACGTTATAACGTTCATCGTTATGAAATATTTTTGAGAATATATGCACCGCTAGTCTTGTAAACACACGTAAGTCGATGAACGCTTCAAATATTTTTAGCATGCATTTATCATCAATGGCCTCTCCAGTCTGCTCAGCTTATCTTTCAACTAAAAATACATCGGCGTCATCAGCAAAGCCTTTATGTTTCGCAGTTGTTCATGCGGAGACCAGGCGGTCCTCAAATATGCAGCTTTCCAAGGAACCGTTAGAGGGACGGCCCGGGCATTTTAAAGAACTATAACCATGATAGTAAATTCGAAAATTTTGCATTTCAAAAGAATTCGAACTCTTAATTTACGAGTATCGTGATCTCTGTACCCACGCCAAGGCTAACTCGTTGCCAGTGGCAACCTGCATCCCCCAGTAGAAGCGACGCATATCGAATGATATTTTCTTGTAAGCGATCACGCTCCCTTTGAGCGTTTCCCCTGACGAACTCATGAACTCTAATGAGCTTTTGCAAGTTGACAACATGTTTGCTCATGTTTAATATATTCATGTCATGTAACCGAAATTAGGCGTTCAATTTCTCTGTCTTGCCAACTTTAACAAGTTTATGTTTTTCTCTCAAGAAATGGAACATTTTTCAGTGTATTCTCGATGCTTTAAGCTCGTTACGCACGTACAACTTTACGAGCTAGAAAATAGGCACAGACCTACGGGTATGGTATTTTGCTGAAGTGTGGAATTCGAAATTGTATTTATTAACATACTCATCTATAAATAACATTCAAAATATCATAGAGGTCATTGTCTAACATACAAGCAATACCCTTGAGTTGTGTCAACATTTTGTAACATAGATGCACTTTGACACCGACTCTCTTCAATTTCCATTTAATGTGAAAATTTCCATTCAACTGACCCTTGGGGACTTCGGCATTTTCTTCCACGGACACTAAACTTTCTCTCTTCTTTTACAACTAATATTTTTTCTGCTATCATAGAAGACGAGAGAAGAGATTAACAACTGACTGCTTCCAGTTGTCAAATTAGCGATAAGATAATACGATGAAATGAGTCCGACAGAAAAAGCTGTGTTTGTTGGAGCTTGCCAAAGCTTTGATAAGGGCTCGAGTGCTATCCAATTAGGACAATCTAGTGCAGCCTACAACGATGAGGCTACAAACAGGGTATTCTCCGTTGTCTTGTCATTCCAACTGCAAGGAGTCATGGAACGAAATTTGAGTACCGACCTCTATTCCATCATTGCCTCTCGATTACACCAATATAAAATTTAAGAATCTCTATCCAAGAATTCTTTGTTGGAATGCCAGTAGAAGCACCGCCCACCCAAACAGAAAATGCGGCTAGCTACCGTATTTATATTGAGTGAAATGGCAGCTGGCGTACCATCGTTATTTTTGCATTACGTAATCATTCATGGATCACATTTTATTTCATTTGCAAAATAAATAATTAGGTTAGTAATTACCTATGGAAGCGACAAGGGACATTTGAACATTTGAACCACCCTTTTATGAACGAAAAAGAGTACGTTTTGCGATTAACGTTTCAAAAGCTTTGCCAATGCTTATAAATCCCGATATTGAAAACATCAGGAAATGTCTTGGAATGCCTTATCATGGTGAGTTCATTCAAGGTAGAACGCACCTCGCGGACAGATATTCGGACTCTCAAATTTCTATAAGTCTTTTCTGATCAACCATTAATGGGGAATCATTTTAAAGCTGTTGAAGAGACGAAAAACTTTCACCGTCTTAGTTTTTCGAAAATTGGAAATTTAATTTCCCCCCATAGAATTAACAAGGGACGGCGGCCATTTTGAATTTCAAATTGCAAAATGTCGGGTAATTTGATTCGCTCGTTCCAAACTTTGCACAGGGACCCCCGATTATTGCTGTTTATTTGGTAAGAAAAAGAGTTGAAAGTTTCATTCAGGACCGTTTGAGCAAAAGTTTAAGTCTTTCACTTTCGAGGTGCACACTACCCTAAAAAGTTACTGGTCCAGATCGAAGTGTTTCAGATATATATGTTATACCGTCAGTAGTATGAAAATAACAAACAAATTCATCGCATAAAAGTTGCATCCTGATTTCATCTCTAGTCCTCATTACAAAGTAGAATAACTAATACACTGACTACTATATTTACCTATTTAAGTAGGGTCATCAAATTTATATACGGCTGGTCTCAGTTCAACAATAATAGGAACTGGATGTTGGTAGAAAATGTTCAGTAGTATACTTGAATTGAAATGTCACAATTTAGGATCATCTATGACGCGAAAAACTGATCATATCCTCGAGATAAATTTAGCGATCTCTTTATAAAATACTGTCTTTGTCTGTAATGCTATCCAACTCTATTTCAAACCATCTGAGACATCTTAGGCTACCATGGCCAAACAACTGCAGTGTTTATTTCTATGCGCATACGTGGTCTCATCGAGCTATTCCGTGTCAGCTACATTATCGTATCGTGCATATTAATTATTAACGGAGGCGAATGCCATCATTAATGACACTTGGTTGTTACACGAACAACATCTTCGCTTGATTTGCATAAAAAATGAAGATCACGACTATTCTGAGATATATGACACAGATCAATAACATTGACATAAAACATTCCTCATTCATATTTTCGACGAATTCTTTGAACTTTGCCTTGATTTACTTTATCCTTTGTCAACCCATGAATGTCTTGCATTCAACAGTATTTAGAAGAGTAAGTTTCAACGATTCATACCTTTTTTAAAAATTTTCAACCTATTAAAGGGAGCATTAGTATCGACTGATTGTTCTGCACTGACACATGGCGCTAGTAAACTCAGCAACCTCTCCGTCGTCATCGCCTTCAGACTCCTAGCAATTGACGATATTCATCACATTCGGCGATTCCCCCAGACTAATAATGGCATTTAAGCAATGTCATGAATAATGCAACCCAAATCCCCACTCAAATTGGCTGATCACATGTCCAACGCCGATGTACAACCCGTCAGCTAGACGGTTAGACAAGCCATTAGGTTCGGCAGTTTGATTATGCTATTGTGACAGCCGATGCCATATCACACAGAGTTGGAAACAACTTAAAAGATTTACATGCCAGGGTAATGAAAGTGCAAGTGTTTTGCTCTGCTATTAGAAACAAAATTGTGTTTACGAGACATAGAGTGCGAAAATTAGTCAGGAAAGTCTCGGGGGGGGGGGGTAATTGCATATTTTGAAATAATAGAATTAATCAAGCATTTACAACGTGCATAATGCATGTTTGAAAAAGTAGCATCTGCGTTGATTTTACTCTCGTCTGTCAGCTCACCATACTATCGTGTTTGTAGAAATCTCACTGAGGTCAGCTCACCATGCTAACGTGTTTGTAGAAATCTCACTGAGATCACCATGCTATCGTGTTTGTAGAAATCTCACTGAGGTCAGCTCACCATGCTATCGTGTTTGTAGAAATCTCACTGAGATCACCATGCTATCGTGTGTGTAGAAATCTCACTTAGGTCAATGCATGATTTTTACGAGCTAATAAGGCGCCCTGTCACAAATATCATTCTGTTTGGAGTATTTTGCCATCATTTTTCAGTCACATGTTTAGGCCAACATTGAGCTTATATAAGAGTACTGAAGAGTCAGTCAGTCAGTTTTTAAATTAGACAGTGTGGTTTGTATAACAAATCTGCATTAAATAAAAATTACCACATTTTAGCTTGCTTGTTTTCATGAGCATCGTGGACACAGTAGAGCCACAATTAGGCCAAAATCAAAACATGTTTCCTACATATAACGTGGCTTCTGGTTTAGGTTGCCGAGCAAGGACTTAGAGCGTTCGATTGTAATTTGATTTTGGGGGTGGGGTGGCGGCTGCAACACAATAAAAATATGAAATGTTGTTTACATCCGGAAAAAAATATAAGGGAGTGGTATATTTTGAATGTGGGTTTTGTTACAGAAACAAATATTTTTCTGTAAATGATAATTTCATTTGCTAGGATCAGCAGAAGTAATGAACCCCTTCTCATTCTAAATAGACCAAAAAAGACAGAAAACTTACCCTCTTTAGTGTGTTTGTGTATACAATTTGTAGCTACCTGATACTTTTTTAGTAAGCTTCATGCTTCTACCCTCAGAAAGCGAGCTTACTGACTTCAATTGATGCGCCGAGATCTCCGAGATATAAGATAATCGTCTCGATAATGTCTTCTGTTGTGGATAGTGTACCTTCCATATGTATGAGCTTATCAACGGGAGATGCTTTTCAGATAAAAGCCTTGGATCACTCCTATTTGTGTTACTTACTGTTAGTTATCGTCACTGCGCTCAATCTTTCGACAACGTTACGGTAAACGTAATAACGTTTTAATGAATGCTACAGCACAATGGATCACAATACATTTTTCTTGTTGAAAGAGAAGGTTCTACGATTTGACAATTATATTATAGTAAAATTCGCGTATTTTTCTCCTTGTTACATCTAAATCACAAAATCGTCTTGCATGAGTGCTAAAGGAAGACAGTATTATAATTTGTAACACACTATCACGTGTGTTTTCATATCGATATATTAAGCGATCTGTAGGCGGAGATTCAATGTTCTGTCTCTCGTCACCAACTTTAATATAAACGAAGACTAGAATTAGTCGATATGCTATTTCCTCTTAGCTGCAGTACTACCAGTTCACGCGTAATCCGATCTTGAGAGCAAAAGAATTGGCAGCAACGGCTCACGCGAAATCATCGTCTGGGCTAAAATAGTAACTAACCTTGCCTAGCGCCTGTGATCTATATTGTAACATGGCAATGTCAAGAAAACCTCATGATGCAAGGTTGATGTCACTTTATCTGTGACAAGTATCAACTTGACCCAAATGGCACGCTATTGTTTCTCCTTGTCAAGGTTATTATTCCTCACAAATTGAAGAATCTTCATCCACGCCTCTTGTTTTTGTTTTGCATTGTATTCTTGTGCCTATTTGTCGGTCGATGCGCCTCTGTGTAGGCTACCTTGATAAAACTTAATTTCAAAGAACAAATATTCAAATTATTGATCAAATTTATGCAATAATATCAGAATAGGCAGGAATAAGAGACACGCAGCCTTATTTACACGGCCACTTACAAGCGATACTCTTTCACTCACAATTTAGCATTTGTCATGATTTCGAAATTGCAAATGAACTGTGATTCAAGATTCTGTCCTTTATCACCAACTCCGTCGAAATGAACAATATATACATTCAGTTTTCTTGAAAGGCGTCTTAATGCACGACAATTGCCTGTATTGCCTGTCTAGGTTTAGCGAGAGAGTAAAGCGTCATTCTACAGACCATCATCCATTGTTCAATGACAATGATAACTTCTTATTTGCAGGCTTGTCTATTCACTCTATTCACTATCATTACTTTGCAATGCAAGATAAGCTTGTCATTCTTCCTTTTGAAAAAAAGCTCAAGTCATGTGTGCCTAGATGCAAGTCGTCAGGAACGTCGCTGCGACCTTAGGTCGCTATAAACGCCATTCTTAGCAAAATAACTGCATTCAAGCCATTCATCACATTTATTCCCGTCAAGAGGTCAAAGTTCAAAACGCGTGAATCCCTGGTGGTTGAATCCGCAGCGAATTGATACATTGGATAGTGTACATGACCGTATTTTACACTATTGAAAGCCAAAGTTGACAAGGAAATGTTTACTTTAAAAGCTACATAATCGTGAACACTTTGAAAGCTGTTTGGATTCTGCTGAAAACTTTATTAAACAAAAACAAACGGAAATATATTATGCTGACGAATTGAATGCTTGAATTTAGCTGCAATTTTTAATGACTAAAAATTGTTCAACGGAAAAAAGATAAATTATACATTTGGTTTTCTCGCTTCGTGTTAAGCAGTCCGCGTTGCCAATGCCATTGCTATGCACTCTTTGAGAATAACTGCTGCATCAGAGTATGCAAATCAAGGTCTAGCATCCCGAAAATGATAAATTACAATTTCACTACCTGCGTGATTTAGGAATTTTAAAGACCAGAACATTGGCAACCAGGGCTCAATCATCTTTCTTCAATTGTTTCAGTGGTCGATGAAGACATCGAAGCTTTGAAGAATAAATTGAAGGTAAAGAGCATCGATTTGCGTTCCTATAGCAACCAGAAAGCTCACCATACTGACGACTATGACGTCTACAACGTGGTTCTCCGTCGTGGACAACAATTTGAAGTCAAAGTTGGTTTCGAACACGCGATTAAACTCGACGAGAATGAGATATATTTAGTAATATGTCTTGGTAAGTACAAATTTCGATAATATTATACACACACACACACACACACACACACACTCACACTCACACTATATATATATATATATATATATATATATATATATATATATATGTATGTATGTGTATATATATATATATATATATATATATATATATATATATATATATATATATATATATATAATAAAAACACAAACTACTTCATGTACAAAGTAATAATATCTATTCATGCATCCTGTAATCTTCAGACAGATTGCAGATCTTGTCACAAAATGACACCAATTTTTGCAGGTATTCAGTCCACTTACCTGGTTCAGGTGTATACATACATACATACATACATACATACATACATACATACATACATACATACATACATACATACATACATACATACATACATACATACATACATACATACATACATACATACATACATACATACATACATACATACATACATACAAACTGACAGACAGGCAGGCAGACAGGCAGGCAGACAGACAGACAGACAGACCGACAGACAGACAGATAGATAGCCCTACAGCCAGACATACGTACATGAGGATCGCAATATGCATCGATAAAATGATAGCAATAGTTCTCAAGTTTGCAATCAGCGTTTTAATTCAGTAAGCCTAAAGCCAATTCAATATTAATGTCGTGAGATCGCAGGATAATATGACCGGTTTGACTAAAACTTCTCAATAGGACTGTGTCGACTTGGGTTGATCGATGGGCGCCAGGTCCATGGTAGTAATATGAGGAAATATGTTCAGATTTCCTTTCACGTGTCATTTTAATATTCAATAAAAATAGACACAAATCTAGCCAATCGCAAGGCAATATTCCCATCCTCTCCTTTCGGCAAAAAAACTAAAGACATTCGAAATTTTTCTTACTCTAAAGAGTAAGAGATACTGAAATTTTATTCACTAAAAATTGAATCCGACAATAATGCAATCCCCGTGGAAAGTATAGTTATCTCCCTTTGCACATTATTTGAACTCTCCTAGTGCTAACCCTACATGCCTTTTACTTTCACCGACAAATTGCAGAATTTGATATGGTTTTATCCATTTCAAAAGTTTCATGTCAAAAATCAGAAGATTTACCCGCGGACATTCCTTGTTTTGACCATGTCAGTACGTACCGAGTCTACCACAGGTGGCGCACACGTTTACTAGGAAAGTGCTAGCAGGTCATTTCTGATAACTTTTGACTTTTTATCGGAGATAGACTGACATTTTTCCAGGGATAGGAATTTTACGGCAAGTGGCGCCTTAAGTGACCTAACGGCTGTAAGTTGTTTAGGATCAGTAGGCCAAGTTATTTGGGTGTTTACGGCGTAGTGACACTGGTTCTTCTCGGTTTCGCCCATCTATTGGTCAAGTTTCTCGAACGCGTCGATTAACTTTGTCCTATATGTCCAGAACTGTCCTATATGCACAGCTTTGATACCATAATCATCCAAAGTTAACGACTGAAAGAATCGTGTCGCAAACGATTATTCAAGATGGTTCTGATTTCCGTTCATACAATTTTTTTCAAATATGTTTTGTCAATTTTTACTTGTTTTGAAGCGCTAAGCCGACACATTTGAACGTAATTCAAACTTCACTATGACTTCGGACAACTGCGATGTCACAATATTGGTATCCACCCATTCGGACAACTTCGACCACATTGGTATCCACCCATAGTGTTGAGAGACTGATGGTGTATGGTTTGTATTAGTGACAGCAATTGCTTCTAAGGTTATCAGTATGTCAGATTAAAATTCCGTGCAGCTACCTTGACCCACTTTGAAGGAGACATTTTGAGAATATTGACGTCGGCACTGGAATGCAGATGCTTTCCACATTTAGGCTTTGCTATCTTCACACTGACCTATATGTGTCTTGTTGGTTTAAATCAATTTCACACTCCCCTGGAGTGAAAGGTTCGTGTGCGTTTTTGACATGCTCATTTACTTTCAATGTTTCACCGCCTTTCCTAAAGTCCTCATAATACCGAAGCGGATATGCCGAGGGAAAGACTGTCATGCTGAAATTGTTGAATGTAAAATAAATGTTTCGCCTTTGGAGGAGGCACATTAGTTCGTTTGAAAGCAGTACATAAAATGAAAGGTGAATTTCTCTCATGTCTAGTGGACTTTCACTCAAAATGAGGGATTGGAAAATTGAAGGGTTTTATGAAAACTCTTCCATGTTGTCTAAGTTCTCCTTGTTACTTTACAACTTAATAGTGTCTGAGATCTGTAACTCAACGACCGCGATGTAACTGTAGACGTCGTCCAAGGATATCAAATGGCATTTCTTTGCAACACGTAATTATATTTGTCACTGATTCCGTTGACGAAGTCAGATGTAGGGGTTGCTTTATGGGAGCCTTCATTTTTTATCGGGAAGGAGGGATCGGGAAGGAGGGGTGGAATTTAAGAAACGTTAGGAATGTAAAAGTTGACCTCCCTCTTAGTATACATTCGAAAGTATGACTCCTCAATTCATCAATAGTAAAATGTGCACGTGATCCCCTGTCAAAATTATTTATCTCATTAGCTTCTTAAAATATTATAATGTCGCCATGATGTGCCATTAAGATGTGGTACTTGAATGCATAACTTTGCTCTATGGACACTATCTGTAACGAGATTGTAAACTGCTAAGAATCATGATGTTTTCAAACTTACTTGATTTTAATATGCAGATTGTAGTAGGCTCTTTACCCGTTTTTCTGGCCATAAGTGTCATAGTAACACAAGAAGCCAATATTTACGATCCCAGATCCTGACTTTATGCAGTTTGTTGCTTGTTTACCATTACAACCAGCACTGTTGCTGATAGCATCCTATTTATATTGTTCCCAGACTTCTTACGGAATAAACCATATCCTTTTCCAGTTTTTTTTTGAGTTTTCGATTCTATTTTGGTAATGTCGTAGTTTCATGCAAAAGTTTTGTGAGATATACTCACTCAAACTGTATATTTAAAATTTGACCCTTCCATAACCGTTTTGTAAAACTCAACCCCTGCCCCCCTATTTCCACCGCCCCACCCATAAAAAATGACGGCTCCCTAGCAGGGAATAAAATAAAATAGAGTTGAAACCGCAGCAATAATAAATATATAAAAAATATCTCAATGTGCTGTAAACGCTTCATATTGTTTATCTTTTTTGTCCCTTGCTAATTTTGAAAACAGGTGAATCTCCGAAAGTAACCGATGATACACGAATCAACATTCCCGTTGGAACCACCGTGAAAAGATGGCGAGTCGATGTGATCGGGGTTAAAGAGGAGGAAATGTCGCTTCGCATACAGTCCCCATCAGATGCTCCAGTGGGCAAATTAAACATCGGAATAGGCGCCATGCTGAAACCGTCAGACGATCCGCTACAATGGAAGTATGTGAATCTGTATGAACATGATGAACACCTGTATCTGCTGTTCAACCCCTGGTGTCGAGGTAAGGTCATAGGTCAAAGATGACCTGTAATTATTCCGTTAATATCAGAAACAAAATATGCGATGCCTCATGGGACGCCAATCCATCGTTGCGTGATGATATATTTCACGGGTAACCTTTCTCTAAAAATATGCTTTATGCCTTTGATCGCCTATCTAATTTCAATTGGAATACAGTCTCAGTTGTTTTTATGTAATTTCGTGACAGGGGTGCCGGAGTTAACTGTCAAAGCTCAGATCCATTTACCTAAAAGAAGTCTTATGTGAATAGTATTGTGTTTATTCATGTTACTTCAAAACAGCAGCATTAATAATCGTCACAGAAAGATTGTTTAACATTCTTTCATCTATTACTGCTCAAAATAAACTGTCTGTCTTTCCCCGATGTTATGAACAGAAAACTCAAAACTTTCGAAACTTTCGAAATTGAACTATATTATCGACATGAGCCATAGACAGTAACAGGGGCAATTTGAAATATGTTATTTGCTGAATAAATTTTACGCTTCAGTAACTCTGAACCGACAATTTCAAGAAAGTGAACCGTGTATTTAACATCCATCCAATGTCATGACCTTTGTCGCTACAGATGACACAGTGTTCCTTGACAACGATGATGCAAGGCAGGAATACGTGCTAAACGATGGTGGCATTCTCTTTGAGGGTTCACATAGCAACCCGAAAAAACGTCCATGGAATTTTGGACAGGTGAGAAGTCATGAAAATACAAAATGTCTTCACATGGACTGCTTACTTTTTCTTGCGATGCTGCTATATTGTATTCGTATTATCAGAAGTAAATATCTCTTCACTTGCTCTTGTTTCAATCTTTGCAGCAGGGTCCTTCGAATCTGCATGTCTTAAGTGATGTGATGAATACTCTAATGAAATACAACACTCTCCGTGTAAATTGATTTGAAAGTAATTACGCCAACCATGAATCATATGACATAATTTAACATAACATTTATGTTATTTCGATTTCAGTTTGATACTTTTGTTGTTTTAGCGACGTTCCACTTATTAGAAACAGGCTTGCCCATGCCGGCCCGCTCCAGTTCAGCCAAAGTGGCACGAACCATGTCAGCTATGGTAAGGTTTGTCAGATGTCAGAGCTGAATCACTTTGCTCCTTTTAATCTCTACGTTTTGGAACGTTTAGATTTTATTGATTCCAGGCATAGAATATTTTATGAACATTTGTGGGTTTGAATGATATCCATTTCGTGTATGACCTCTGAACTTTGATCTTTATTTCCATGGCCAATTGTTAATTTTAACCCGATCGATTTATAGATCGTCAAACAAATGAAGTAATATAGACAAGCAAATATTAGGTGCCAATAATTAAATAATGTCTGGGATTCAGTGTTGACTAAGTAACGGAAAATAAAATAAAAATACAATAATGCTTTGTGTTAATAAACACGACAGTAAGTTATTGATTTAAAATGGTCTATATTATTGTACTTTTACAGTGGCTGTGAGAGAATTTGATCCATTTGTACAAATAAACTTGACAATTTCGCTTCTGTGATTTTTGAATATCGCGTATGGTCAAATAAATATTTGAAGTGATCACCCGCTTCGCTGGTGCATGGTGTTGCTATCCTGCCTTGGATGTCCCATATGCATCATGCCCGAGGCGGTGTCTATATTTATCTATGAGGCAACTGCTGTTTTCACGACAACCATTATAGCAAATAATTTAATGGTATTCATTCAAAAGATAGCCACTATTTGTTAAGCATAGGATAAAATCTTTGTTTTTATTTTACCACAAGTCATCCATCGTTGGATGGAGCAAAACTCTGAAATACGAAAGCTGTAGATGTTGAATAAAACTGATTATCGTCTCCTAAATAAACTAGGGAGTGTCATGTACTCGGTTCTGATGTTTTGCAGCTCCTCATTCATCATTTGTGGAGTTAAATACTAAGCTCACTGTACGAGGCGTAAAAAATAGGGGTATGACAACTCCAGCCTGTCATGTATCGCTTTATTATATTGCACATCTGTGCCTATTGTTGGCTCTTCATCGTTGAGTAATTTTTACACTCTGAATGTTTTCGTCCAAGGACAAAACATTGCATAATAGTAAGTAAAAACTGTAAAATGTAGAGTCTGTCAGGAGGGATTGGACAGATTAAAACCCCGATATTGCCTGCATCTTTTTATATCATTAATTTCACGGCTATTCAATTTCACTCTCACTTTTTAAATTCACTTTGCTCAATGCGTCGACGTTGACGAGTCAATGATTTCAAATTTTCAATAAAAAAATTAATCTTTAATTAAGCCATCAGTCAGTGTAATATATATATATGATTTTCCACTCGGTTTGTTTAGATGCAGAAGGAGAGTTAATATTAATATTTTCACTGAAAATGCTCGTATAGTCAGAAGCTTTGCTTAGCTTGTAAGCGGTCATATTTAGGGCTACACCCTTATTTCCACATTCAAATTTACTACTTGTGGAATTTCATATGACAGAGAAATAAAGATTTCTTCGTTAGCACTATGGCAACAAGTTTCAAGTAATTGATGGAAATCGAAGCTATTACAACAATTTGGGAAGGGTACAGCCTGAAAACAGGATACAGCCGATCAGTGAGGCCTTGATCTTTAAGGGTTCCACAAACGATCCATACGAAACTTCATGTTGTACACAAAATCTTTTGGGTGCCGAATTATAAAGTCTGTGCAGTGGTTTTCACTGCAATCATGATTTTAATGTGTAATTTTCCCTTTTGAAGGTCAACGCCGAGGACAACGATGGTGTGCTCATCGGAAATTGGTCTGGTGACTACAGTAAGGGTAAAGCACCGTCTGAATGGGCCGGCAGTGTGGAAATACTATCGACCTATAAGACGTCAGAGAGACCCGTCGGATATGCCCAGTGTGCTGAATATTCGGGTGTACTTACATCAGGTAGGATTCCCTTTTCTAATTCCAACACCTCGGAATCCCCCCTCTCAAATCGAGTGGTGTTTGCATAGTGCCCTTTGATCTTGGGAGACCTTGGGCTGCCAGACAAACAACTCCCTGCAGTCACAGACAAAAAGAATTTCTTTTTATTTGTGCTGCTGTGCTTTGAAGAAGTCAACAGCTCTAAAGGTCTAACAGTCCCGGGGTAAATGATTTGAATGGACGTAGAATATTCCATCTATATTCAGGCGACTAGCAAGGAGTAAGCCCGCATTTGATGAAATAATAGCACTCACAGGAAATGTTGGGTACCCGTTTTTGTTTCGCAAAATCTCAAAACACCCATTGTCTGGGATTTATAAACAAAAACGAAGCCCTGATTACGGGAAATACAGGAGAAAATAAACCTTTATGCAAGCCTTGACTCGAATACAATGAAGTGTTTTAATTGTAAATCATGCAGAATGTGAAGGAGAAATTTTAACCTTTAATTTTGAAGTGGTTGTAACAACTAGGATCGGATGAGCCCTCATACTGGTGATAATCATCATCATCATCATCATCACCACCAACACCACCACCATCATCATCATCATTATCATCATCATCATCTCTTACATCGCGCTTTACATATTGAAATATCTAAATGCACTTTAGAAAATGACAATGAAAATGAAAATGACAACAATAAAAATGTACAATAAAAGTAACGATTGAGTAAAATCTTGATTGGTCGACTTCACGAGCGATGATTACTATATTAAACTGATTTTTTTCAAGTCGCCTCTATATTAGATCAACATACAAGTTAAAGCCCCATCAGCAGTATCTTTTTACATTTTGCATTTAAAAAATAGCCAATGTTTCCAGAGATGTTTCAGACTCCCTTTACTACGGCTTGAAAATGTCACAGTTTCAATCCTTGGCGATAGATTCGGTCACAGTTTATGTGTACTCGTTCTCGCCAGCCATACATGACTTGCAAGTCGAAAATTATTCGGCTGTTACATGTAAATCTAAGTTGTACGTTCGTCTGAAAGACGTTCTGTGGTCACACTTCGGTAAGCGTTTTTACATAAGTTGCTTTTTGGGTTTCAAACCATCTCATCGAAAAAATGCTAAAAGATAAAGTTAATGGGGCTTTAAAATTCAACAGATGCCCTTGCTGATGAAACGTTGTGAAAAATGACTGTACACACATACCATTTTGATAGGCTGTGCCACAACTAATGGAGTTTGTAATAAGAACTGATTTAGAGTGATTTGGGTTGACCCGAATGACCCATTGGTGCGATGATTGGAGAAGACTCAATGCACTTTCTATGTCGCGGTTTGCCCTGTTAACACAGTATCTGGCGACGGTGAAGTAGGTATCTATGATGAATGATCTTCAACAATTTTATTCGCAGTTTTAAGATGTCTTGGCATACCAACACGCAGCGTGACAGCTTACAGTGCAGCCCAAGATACAGACGGCAGCATGACAGTGGATGTACACTGGGATCAGAACTATCAGCCTTACGCTAAGTACAACACTGATACTGTCTGGTAAGTTGTGGTGATAATGACGTCATTCGTGGATACGTTCACGACCCCATCAGCCAAACTGGCCTCTCTTCCCGCCTTTTTACTGGGTTGCGTTGACATATGGCACCTGACCTATTGCTATCTAGGTCAGAAGCAATACAACAAGCAAGGATAACGGTTCCAACGCGTTAAACTTTGCAGATGAAGGCATTCTCGTCAACATAACATTGGAACCTAGAATTTTTTGTTTTTGATGTAATATGTTGAGTACGTCGAAAACAATATTGAAATAACGCGAACAAATACACAATAGTATCCTTCAGTTTATCCGCATCGAAAACAAAAAACAAATCCCGAGTTCCCCACCATACTAGTATTTGAAATAAAGCAGGCGTTAGCGATATTCCCGAGAGGGGGGGGGGATCTTGAGAAGGCTAGCGCAATCACGGTAAAGGGTGAACCATAAGCTCTTCAGAGGGGTGTTCAAAATTTCCGATGTGAAAAATTCTTTTCAAGCATTTCGACCATATCATTGAGCAAAAGGTATTTAATGTACCAGGGAGTAAGTCTATGCATGTTCTCTCCCTCCAACTGTGTACCGAAGTTGAAAGGAATATGTATGTAGATTCTAATCCTTACCATACCTTCCTTAGAACGAATGATTCACCTCTTAAAAAGCAGTTCTTTCACAACACTCATATTTCACAACACCGGGCTGTTCAAAAAATTCCATACTAATCCATGTGTGAAGATTCCATAAACTTGTGAGTGGTATTTTCGGATCGTCAATAATTTGATGAAATCTTAGCAATGACATAATGAGTGATTCGTCATGCTCGTTCCGTAAACGTGACGTTTGTGTTGTTCAAGAATTCGTTTAGTCATGTTTAAAAATAAGTGTTCTAATTAACGCGTTCGTACGTGAGGCAACGTTCTCCTTGCCAGAGCAATAAATTATTTCAATGAAAACTGACTCGAAAAGATGAAAAAAATAACATGGTATGCTTATTGTTCACTGCAAAACTGCTTAGATGTGCACTTTGGCCTTTAATTTCACAAACCTAGGGAAGCAAGCGAGTTAATGGTGTCATTCAGGTACGGGTAGATAAAATTTGCATATACTGAAAGCGTTTTTACTACATGCGCCAATCATATCATGAGCTCAGTGCAAGCTAGTCAGCATGGGGTCGGAACAGGGCTGTCGACAACTTAATATTTACTACTCCAAAAATATAATGTCAGTATAGTTCTACCGGTCCTTTCTTCCGCACTAAATTATCAACAGTTTTTATGTTTTGATGGGCTTTTCGAAATTGCTGACTGCAGGTCATTAACCTGAGGTGACAGGGACACTGACAGAAGCCAGTATACTTCTCTGTCAATTCAATGACCATATAGCCCACAATTGTGACACTTTGACCCAATGGCATGGCGGACATTCCAAACAGGCCATTCCTTCATCACACTATCAGAAAAACAAAATATAAGTTCATGTAGAGTTCAAAAACCGAACCATAACAGGTGCACGATCATATTTCTCTCAATCCTGCCCTTCATTCAGATTTATGAGCCAGAAGGCAAGGCTGCTGTAACTCAAGACTCGAATTTTGGTATTAGAAACTCAGTGGACAGGAATATGTCAAGAAGTATCCGAGTTTCTCTTCAGTCGATAAGATATGTTACAAACCCTTGCCCTGACCGTCATTTCGACATCACTTCATCATATACATTGTACTCGTAGCGATAGTGAATGCAACTCCGTACTACGGACACGCCCTGCGCTCCCCCCCCTCTATCTTGTTTCCATCTAAAACTTTGATGAAATATATTTGTCTCTCCTCTTCAAGGGTTCATCATGTGTACAATGAATGTTACATGGCGCGTCCTGACCTACATAAGGGCAAGAAGTTCCGAGGTTGGCAGGTGATCGACGGCACACCTGCTGAACGCAGTGACGGTAAGCATATTTAAAGTGCGTACGTTAGCTGAGGTCCAACCATTGCCACACACGCATCTTCCATGTCAATATCATATTGTGAGCATATTTAGAAATTCGTCATCGGATAGCATTTCGCTTGTATCGCTCGAGTTACCCTTAAATCATGTCTTACACTGGCCGTCATATCACTCAAACACCTCTCTTCTTCATGTCACATCCGATCTTTCGATATTCTTCATGAATATTGTTTAAATGACTTTGTTCTTTTCTTTTTTTCTTTTTTCTTTTTTAAAAGATAAATTTATTTCAACATAGTCACAAATAAAACAAATCTACATAACTGTGAATGCGTTAAAATTACAATGCGTCTTGTGTGAAAAAACAAATAATTAGCTATTTGATTACAAAGATCATCATATGAATGCATTCAGGATGATTCCCGTCTGTTCTTTTCTTTTTTTCTTTTTTTTTAAAAAAGATAAATTTATTTCAACATAGTCACAAATAAAACAAATCTACATAACTGTGAATGCGTTAAAATTACAATGCGTCTTGTGTGAAAAAACAAATAATTAGCTATTTGATTACAAAGATCATCATATGAATGCATTCAGGATGATTCCCGTCTGTTCTTTTCTTTGTTCTGTCTCGTTATCAGTACAGCGCCCTCTATTGTTCTCGTTATGTTATCGGGGCAAACTTCGTACAAATTTCGGCGGATGTAAATCGTACACACAATGGTTGAAAAGCCTTTACACTTTCATTTTTACTGACATATCCGTCATTTCTAAGACATAACTCTAAATTTGTGGACACCCTTGTAATATCGGCTTACAAAACTCTCACCGTGGTAAAAATACCCCGAATTTTCCATATCATTATTTAGTGCTGCTAGTCTTTTTTATTTGATCGCAGTGAAATTTCTTCCTACATATTACTTGACAGGGATCTTCCAAACCGGTCCTGCACCCGTGAACGCCATCAAACGGGGCAATGTTTCCGTAAAGTACGACACGGAGTATTCATTCGCCATGGTGAACGCCGATCGCGTCCATTGGATGATACAGGAAAGTGGCGGCAAGATATTTGACAAGAGAATATTGCACAAAGAGCCAAGCAGCATCGGGCGAAGAATAGTAACAAAGGCGATCGGTAGTGATGATATCGATAATGTGACGTCACTGTATAAACACCCGGAAGGTTAGTGAAAGTAATAATTTCAGTTACATCGCCCTTACAACAAGAGAGGAGTTTTATTACTTTCGACTGTCGAGACTGTACTTCATGTAATAGTTGCTTAACCTGATTTTTAGTGATGTACTTTGTAAAGCCTGTTAACATTAAATCAATCCGACAATGCCGTCGGTCAAACGAACCAGCGAATATTAAGCTTCGAGCCCGATGATGGCATAGTGTATTGCTCACTGGAGAGGCTAGGTACCAATGCTTTTGTTTCGCAAAATTTTAAAACACTCCTTGGCAGGAATTTTTCAACTGAAAGGCACCCGTATTATAAGAAAAATAGGGAAATAAACAGAAAAAAGCCAATCTATTAATAAATATAGGAGTGGGTGAGATTATCGAAAAGACACAATCGTGCCAGTGTTGTATAGGGCAATGAGTTTGTCTTTAAATCAATGTAGTCTTCTGTTGCTGTCTGTACCAGCTTACCTTCATTACAGCCTGGAGCATGCAACTTGATAACTTTACCCATTTTCCCAGACAGTACTATATGTCACCAATGGAGCTTCGAGCGTCGAGTTCCGAATCCGTAAGGTGTGAGCTGCAGAACATTCCGTCCAAAGCACCGCCATGTCACTGTATTTGAAACTAGTCTTGCTGCTGAGATTTTACGTCGATCCAGACTAATTATTGCTATAACACTAATTCCACGCCCTGTGAAACAACATCTTCTTGATATTCCTTCGAGAAAGTGCCTTTCCTAATTGATTTTTCGTAATAAGCCTCCTCTCTGCCGAATACGAGAATATCATCATACAACTGTCTGTTTAAACCCTTACTAGGTTCCAAAGAGGAACGTCGCGCCGTATCCAGTGCTAGCGCTTCTGGCACCGTCCACAAGAAGTACTTCGAAACGGTCAAGGCTAAGGACTTCGACATGAAGATAAAATTCCCGGCCAATGTGAAGATTGGTGATGATCTGAACCTGAAGATACACCTCCGAAACAGAACAGACGTGGAGCAACTCGTGGACATTTACGTTGAGTGTTACGGTGCCTACTACACGGGAGTGTTGCAAGACCTGTGCAAGAAAGAGAAACTGGAAGCAACTCTGCCCCCTGGACACAAAGGTAAGAATCTACTCTTATCATATTATCATATTTTTCTTAGGGTTGCATAATTTTGGTAAAATTTCCATCACAGTATAAATATCTAAGGCCAGAGTAAATACATTGCTTATTTTGAGTCTACTTAAATCTTTGTTCAGTAAGTGGTTCAAAGCACAAAGAAAATCTTACACTGCTGAGTAAGTTTTTAATTTGCTCGATTTATTCTATCATGAATGCCCATTAAAGAATCAACAGATCATGGTTTACACTAAAATGTGACATTCTGCAGGCGCTTTCTGGAGATCTTACTCATTTTCTAAATAAAATTTGTAGGCATAAAAGCGTAGGAGGCGGTGAAGTCCTTATCAAATAATTCTACATAGGTTTTTCGTGAAAACCTCCAAAAGCATATACTCAAAGAAGTGCAACCTCATCATTTATTCATCTATCTATCTATCCAACTATCTATCTATCTATCTATCTATCTATCTATCTATCTATCTATCTATCTATCTATCTATCTATCTATCTATCTACAAATCAATAACAAACATGTACAAAAATCCATAACTTGGATATTCAGACTCATTTTTAAGTCTTCTAAAACCTTTTACTGTCTTTCCACCCACCCCATGCCACCCCTATTACGTATAATGTATGCGATCTTTGTCTTCTAGCAAAGAACAAAGTGAGTCCTAAGGATAAGATTGTCTCTGGCGTTGTGACCGCAGTTGGCAGTCTGCGACGAACAACACAACCCGCACCGGACCCTATCGGAAGTTAGTATTGTATTAAATTATTTTTCTTCACGAATTGCAACCATTAAGACAATGAAGTCAATCATGGAATTGAGAATACGGTGTCAACGTTATTTAATTGTTTAATTTCCCTGAGTTTTTTCGTTTTCCGTCTCAGTTCCAGCATATGTCGATGTAGAAATATTACTCGATGTACGGCCGCCGAGGGCGTTGTTTCCTATTGGATTCATTGCCTTTCTCTGAATTGCTAAAACCATAGACCATAAAAACGGTTTTTAAGGTTTAAGGTCTATGCTAAAACTTTGCAAATTTTACTGAGAATTCTTACAACTTTATTTCCAGTTGTCGATGTTCCCATGGCAGTCTACTTTGAGGATTACAAGTCGTTTATCCGAGATCATACTGCGTTGAAGTTCTTCATCGTTGCTGTTAGAAAAACCCCACAACGTCATGAAATCGCCCTTCAAGATGAAATCATGTTGCAAACACCAACTTTAAAGATGACGGTAAGGACATTCCTTTTTCAGAAATTTTCACTAGTGATTGTTGATGTCGGTAGATATAAATTAAATCTTCATATGCAAGTTTTGTAATGGTTCGATGGAAATATCAAAATTCGTTGTGTTGTTATTGTTGTTGTTAGGTAAGCTTATATATGCAACTTTTATGGAACTGGCAGGCTATCAGTGCTTCAGGCAGAACCATGATTATTTGAACTATTTTTATAGCTCTTGCACGAGGTGTAAGGTGTAATACTAATTTTGTTTAAAATACTTGTGGCACAGAGAATTTTCCCTGGACATGCAATCATCACTTTCACCCAAACATTTGATTAAAACATGGCAAAAGTAAATGCTCAAGTTGGATCTTTCATCTTTGAGTCCTTTATAGTTTCAATCATCTTTTGGTGCTTTGAGATCATTTCCAACTTGTAAATGTGTAGTATGAGGTCTATAATACCCAGAAAATACCAGAAATCAAGCAAAAAAGCATTGTATCCTCAGTCTGTTACTCTGTTTGTTGTTTCATGCTGCTATTTTACAGTGACTGTCTTTGTCTAACGGCAGTCTTCTCGCTTGTCACTGCAAATTACTCTACCATTAAATTATGACTGACACGTTTTCAGCTCTCCTTGGAATAATCCTTGTTTTTATCTCAATACAATCTCTTATAGAAAATTAAAATGGAATCATAACACTGATTTACTTCTGACGAAAGACTGGCAACATTTGTATTACTGAAATAATTGCATTCCTTACAGGTTTAATACTGAGATCCTCACTCTTGAAAGTGTCATGATTGACTTTCTCTTTAACAGGATATTGCCAAATCTGTCAGTACAACACAACAGGAATTCACAAGAGAAAACAATCATCTTCTAAAGTTATCAATAGAGCAAAAAACAGTGATCAATATTTTATAATAATTTCTGAGAAAAGCTCATTCTATTTGAACATCAAAGGATCGTCTTTACATAAAGAATTGAAATTCGTTCCGATTATAAATAATTGACAAATTAGATTGCAGTTTTGCAGGTCTAATCAACAGTTTTCATTTATTCCTTCTGCAGTCAGGGATTTAAATGAAAGAGTTTGTTGTTTATGTAGAATTTTCCCAACAGTGTATCGTTGTGTCCATTTCAATATTGTTTATCTTGTATGATTAGTTGCCATTTTAATCGTCTAATCTTTATTTGTATAAAGATTATCGTTGAAATGATTGCTTTCTTGCAGGTAGCTGATCCTTCCAAATTGAAGAGAGATGAAGAATTCACTATGGAGATCTCTTTTACCAATCCACTTCCAATTTATCTGACTGATGTCAGATTCACACTTGAAGGTCTTCGATTCCAACAAACAAAAACTATTCAACACGGGTGAGGATATCTAACACAGTCTACATGTTGCATATGATTATGACTTCCAGAAGCTCCAAATTTTGTTACGTTTCTTTAAGATCTGAAGAAACACTGATATTGATACTCTAGCTAAATTCCCAGTGAGATCTTCCAGTGGTATGTTAGAATGCAAGATCTCATTTGCTGGTTATCAGTCAAGATCTTGCTTCCCTTACCACATAATATTCTTCACTTGTGCATAATATCATACAAAGAAGTGAATCTATTAATACTACGAATATTTACAGATGCTGTAACTCTTTTAATTTTCACAGAGATATCGGTCCAGAGAATGATATCAAAGTGAATTTCAACCTAACGCCCAAACTGGCCGGAAGAAAAGTTTTGGTGGCCAATTTAGAATCCAAAGAGTTGCACGGAGTCAGTGGAGCTATACAGTTGGAAATACAACTCTAAATCTTTCTACCTCAAGGACAAAATACTCTGCTAGTCTTATGTATTTATGTCTGCACCAGATAGTAACTTATATCAAAGTATCACATTATTAAAATAGTTTGTTGAGTTAGATTTGCTAGAAATGATCAGGAAAAAGTGGCTTTAATAGAATCATATTGGAAAAGGACACTACTGAAGCAGGTTCCAAGGTTTGAAAAGAAAATCTGAAAAAAAATTTGAATTTATGTTCCTGCTGTACAAGCAGAAACAGGAGGTAAATCAAGTTTTGTCAGAGTTTTGTCAGAAATACAGTGAAAGACTCTAAAATGTCTGGTTTAATTGTTAATGAAACTGACAAATGAACAGCATATACGCAGTTACTGAAGAGTAATTGCTCATCAACATATGAGCTGAAAGAAAGTACTGAACTTTTTTCTAAATAAGAAAAATCAACTCATTATAAGGAAAAAGTACTTCTACAATGATAAACTTGCAAAAAGTAAAAAACAGTTGTGTATTGATGATCGTGAAGTTTTGCACTTTACTATGCAATTTCTTAATTGTAATTTTGGTGTAACAAGGCCAGTGTAAAAATATGTCAGGATTTGTTTTCATTTGACAGTTAAATGTCCAGAAGAGTGTTAGCAGATAGGAGGGTCACAGTATGTGTCAGCTGCTAGTATTAGTTATTGTAAATGTATTGTGCAGTTGAAAACACACAATCGTTAAATGTAATGTACTTAGTTCATATTCCTAAGAAACAACTACAATCAGAATAGTATTAAATGTATTACTTGTTCGTGTATAGCTTCAATTGTGTTTTAGGAATTGGTGCATTTTTTAAACCAAAGAATGCAACACAAGGAGAAACGAAAGACGTACTAAACATGGTTCAACATGTTTATTCACATATACTTTTTGACACAGAAGCTTGATAGTTGTGGTCTTTCTATTCTTTGTAAGTTAAGATAATTGTAGCTAGAGGTGGATAGGAGATATACTGTACAATAACATAACAAAAAGGCCAATCCATGCCCTATTCAAACCAAGGTTGAATAGCTAATAAGGATGTTCCATTTCTTGCCATCCCACGGCTAGTTAGAATTTTTTTATCTAAAAGTATCATAAAGTAAGTTCAGTGTACAATATCATTTGAAATCTTTGATCTCTGAAGCCATACTGTTTCATATTGGCTCCAATGAACCTGAATAGTTTTACTATTGCCATGGTACCCTGGGAGAATACAGTGCCACATCCTGATTGTAGAGAGTCACTGCCTGTCTGAGGATGCCTTTAATGGTGAATGAATACATACAGAACCCCTAAGATAATATGAAATTCTACTACAGCATATCATGGGCCAAGTTTTCTCCAGTGTTACCATCTCAACTTTGTGATGGCTGGAGTGCCCCTTAGTAATTTTTTGTAAAAAAATAATTTTAGCTATGCACTTTCACAGTTCCTATGTGCTGAGTTATTAATTCCTTTTGAAAACATTCATGTTAATGGCTGAGTTTTTGATCTATTACTGCTTGGTATTTTCTGTCCTGATTATTAGAAAATCAAAGTTTGATTTGTGTATATCTTTGCTGAAACTGCAAGGAGCTTCAAATGTCTGACATTTCTATGGGCGTACTAGCTGCTCAATCAAACCATCGTATGTACAACGCATTGTCAATGCATTCTTGGACAGAATGCCAGAGAGGAACAAATATGTGAAAAGTTAGCTCTTCCAATTTTGATTTTTAAACATTAAAACACTGAAATGAACAAAATATAGAGTATTTTACATCCTACAGTTGTCTAAATTTAATACTAAGATAAAAAGTGAATATCAAGTGAACAAAGTTAAACAGCGATACATGGAAATTATTACTTGGATTACAAGTAAAACTAATCATTTTCTCAGTGGTGGGTTTCAGATGTATTGCTAACTGATGCTAGTATGCCTGCTAACCAGTGTAAACACTGCGTGCAATCCCTGTTCACCCTTGACCTTTTAGTTTAATCATTACTTGGGGCATCATATGGTTTAACAATGCTTCCAGTTTATTGATAAGTCATCTGATACATGTATGTTCAAATAGTATAATTTTTGTCTAGCTTATTCGGGGATCTTGTCAACTTTTTGTTTTTAGCACATGTTAAAAACTAGTGTAGAATTTTTAATCTGAGTTTTTTAAAACTTTTTATTAGGATATAGCTTCCTGTACTGCCATGGATGTGATTGGAAATAAAAAAGCTTTTTTCTGCAACAGTGCTGAGGTGTTCTGTTATCTTTTGGATTGTTGAAACATATCTAACAACAAAAACAAACACAATCAAGAACTATCTAGATGATAAAGTTTGAATTTCTGCAGATACAAGATGCAGTCATCCATTTTCAAATCCAAATGAAGCTGCCAGTGCATACAAGTATCAAAGTTGTATTAAACTGCCATTTCATCAAATTGTTTCTTAATGTTTAGTTACATTTTACAATTTTTCGAAGACTTGAAAGAAAGAAAAATCCAAATGGTGTTTTTTGATGAATTCATAAAATGTGGGAGGATTCATGAACAAAACAATTGCTGCAATTCTTTGAATTCTAACATACAGAAAATGAACAAGTCTGACATCATAATTATCGAAGGTTTTCATAAGCTTCAAAAGTGGCCCTAACCTATCATTTGCCTCCACATTTTTCATTCAGAAATTGTTTTCTAAAAGGTGAACTTTGAACTTTGTACATGGGAAATATACTATAGGAACTTAAAATGTGTTTTTGACACATACAGTAACAGAAGAGTACTTGTCAGACACAAGATTACAGTATAAGGCTATTATGAAAATACTGCAAAGGAAACGTGGTGACATTGGTGCAGGGTATTGTCCGATGGGAAGCAGTGGGCAATATTCAGCACCAATGTCTTTGTGCATCACTGGCGGTATTTCCATAATAACTTTATATATAACACCTTGCATTGGTGACTGGGATGGCGCGTGCCCAATGGACAGAGTATCGACCTTTTTGTACAACGTCCACAATTTTCTTCTGAATTATAGCAAAGGTATGGAATTCTGTCTTGGACGCACTTCTGAATTGCTTATCTACTACATGTAATAGTACAGAGCATAGAACGCCAGACATGAATTCTGGCAATTGTCCATTGGGGTCCCTTGAAACCATTCAAAAGTGGCCACGCAGATGCAACTGCATTAATGCACTGTACATGGGGGGGGGGGGGACACCTGGAAACAGTAAATAGTATGGAATGGGCATTCCTACAGCTTTTTAAGCACACACAGAATTCTATTGTTCTCAATGGTAGGTGTATAATTATACATTTTATTTCAAATTGGTGGCTGAAAGTTTACAAAGCCATCAATATCTGGTAGTACAAGGCTACTACATAAAATGAAACATACATGCTGTAAAGCCTAGGACAATGTGTATTTATTCACAAGGACTTAGAAACAATAGCTATAGCTATTGGGAATATTTTCAATACATCTAATCAAGAAAATGAGTACATTTATTTTCTTCTACTTCCCTCTAAAGCATGATAAAATACACAGTACTTGCAAAAATTGCAAACACCGCCCATTGTGTAAAATATGCAATGTTTATTTTGACAAATGAATAACAGTCAAGATACCAATTGTGACAATAATGTTAGACACTGAACAAATAAACTCTGGACAAACAGTGGCTGTATTGACAAGCTGTCCACTACAAAACATTCTGGCAAGTTTTTGAGCAAAACAATAAATATTTTACATTCTCGGGTGTAAAACAAGAAATATTTTACTTTTTTGGGGGGTAGAACAAGAAATATTTTACATTTTGGGCATAGAACAAGAAATATTTTATGTTCTTTGGCCTAGAATAAGAAATCTTTTACGTTTTTGGGCCTAGAACATATCTTTTATGTTCTTGGGCATAGAACAAGAAATATTTTTTGTTCTTGAATGCAAAACAAGTAATATTTTACAGACAGAATAGAAATATGGGAAAACACAAGCAAAGCAAAGAATTCCTATCACCCTTTAACTTGCTGACTTGAGAAACTTACTGAAACATGGGATGAAAGTGTCAAAACTTGTAGGGCCATGACATATTCAGATCAAATGCATGGGATTGTTTGCAGTGTATTTGGTTGAAGAAATAGTGCAATTTTTCCTAATGGCAGTAAGCCAATATTAAAGTACCAAGTTAATAAATGTTCTCATTTCATGTTATCTGCATCCCCCTCGGTGCAGGCCATCAATCGCAGCAGAGGACAACAGAAATATTGGACAAAATTCAACCCACTGACCTATGTTCCCATTTAGTTTCATTCACACAATGATATGAAATGGCCTGCAGACAAATGAGGGTCAATGTCCAATGCACAGAATTTTTACATTGCTATGAACACTTGCTTGACTTATTAAACCTTATGACACAAACTAGCAGCAAGTAGTATCATTGGATGTGGGTCACTGTTAAGTTCATATGAACATTTTTTAATAGAATGATTTAATATGGACATACTAAATTACAGAAAAACATGTATGTTTGTCAAATCGTTCAAGAATAAATTCATCTATTTTCCATTTTCCACATTGGAAAGTTCCACTTAGTGTGTTCTTTACACCAATTGTAATGTCCAACTGATGTGAGTGTTATTTTGATTCACCTACATGTATGTCAAGCTTTCATGAAGTTTCTATATTATATATTCAATTAATGGCTGATGCACATATCCCTTAGGCATTCTAAAAGAAATATTGCACACTGGAGGGTGCACTGATGCTTGGAAGATCAAATATCTATATTTTACAAAGAAACTGCTGTCCTTGTCATGGAGGTACAAGATAACAGCAGTCATACATATCACATTATCATTCTAAAGTCACAGTACATAGCTACATATTTGGAATAGTTACTTAGGCCAAAAATAATAATAGGTTTGTTTCTCATCTAAGGTCCCATACAAAAATGATGTGGCGACATGATTTTTTATTCTCATTCTTTTTCCACCTCATAAGATCCAGCTCCCAACATGCAAAACAATCTGAAATGTTTAGACGTAATGATAATTCGGACATCAAGCATTGTAATGGTGAAAACTTGACTGTTAAGAACTGTACATTGGGAGCATGTGATCCTAAAGATAATAATATTGCATCTACTGCAATAAAAAATACTGTCTTTTTTTATATACGTTTTACAAGTGATCATTAAAAAAAGACTGGCGTGGTTTGTTTAGATCGTTGGATGTAATGATGAGAAAGAGAAAGTAGTCTTTTCTTGCCTAAGTTACCAGTAAGTGTTTTTGTTGAGGGCAGTATGCCTGTAAATGTCACTAGAGTTTCACATGATATGTCAATGCTCAGCAGAGACAACTATTTTTGTAATCAATTGAAAGCAAAGAAGTAATGTTGGTTAACAGTGGAAATATTACCAGAGTACTTATACATTTATCGTTTTTCCCAGACCTCAGCAAAAACACTTATAGATGCTTAGATGTCATACAAATATCTTATACTGTACGTAAGACAAACATGTGCTGTGATGCTACAAAGTAAGAAAGTGCAGGCACTGACTGTAGACTTCATAGACCTGCCTAATTATGAGCAAAATAACTATTCATAAATTTGCTAACTACAAAAGTGATCATTATCTCATCATATTACAAGTTTTTTCAACTGCATCACGGTTTGTCCATGGTAAAATAAGTCCAAAGGGTTTTCAACTGCCTTTATATTTTGCCAAAATGACAATCTCTACCATACCTTTGTAAATACAGAAAATACTTTCATATTTGCTGTGATGGTTTTTTGAAAGCCTTTGGTAGATATGCAGTAGTGACTTGGTTCATCACCACAAGACCTATCAAGCCAGGACACAAGAAGCTTATGTACCAGACAGTGTCACTGACCTGGGATACAAACCAGTTGGAATAGAGCCCCAGTATTAGAGTGGTACATGCTAGAGTGAAAAGTAGAAGACCGGAGGTAGCATGGTATAACTTGAGGTCTGCCAGTTTGACCATACCAGAGACCACTTTAGGATACAAAAGCAATGTGCCACCTGTCGACTGTAGGCAGGAATAAATCACAGTGATGAGCCCTAGGATTCCATGCCAACTTGTAAAATGGGATTTTCCATGGATGTTTTTGTTGATGAAAATGATGACCAGGCCAGCTACTGCACATGCTATTGCAGTTACCATGTTAATCCAATGGTATTTCACTTTAGTCTTCCTCATAGCCTTGGGCAGTAGTGTGCTTTCAGGTGAGAAGAACAGGATTGCCTCCGCCATCAAAAATGCAAACTGAAAATATTAATTAATGCAATTAATACATGAACTGGTATCATCATCCATATATATGACTTGATACCATATAGAATTGCCACACTAATATTCCCTTCTGAAAGAGAAACTTTGTATATTTGTTTGCTTTCGATTTTCAGTAAAAATGAAGAGTTCTCATAGTGCAGCAATGAACTTGAACCAAACCTTGTGATAACATACCAATGCTGGCTAATGGAAGTGTTGCACAAATATGAAAACATATTTATCTTAAGTAACAAATGATGAAGTATTTTTGAACTTTAAAGTTCATTTCCATGATGTGCTTTTCACAGAATAGATGTGGACTTATATTGCAGTATTTTTTCCATTGCACATTTTTTGATTTTCACTCAAAACATCTTAACTCTAAACAACTCTTCATGAAACAACACTCCGCGAAGACAGTTGCTACAATGGATATTTAAATATGCCATTTTAATCTTTTATACTTACAGAAACACACATTAAAGTTGGATGCCATGAAAATAAGCCTACAGAGATAGAAAAACAATAAGCTTGTTGATGACACGCAGTTCATGATTTCAAGTCAAATGTTAACCCTTTGAGTGCCAAACAATTTGTCCCAGATCTTGACAATTTTTTTCTGATTTTCCCCAAAATTTTGGTCAAAAAGTGCATCCCATAAAAATTTATGTTCATTTGGTCCAAAATCATGAAAAAAAATTACAGAAAAATTCATAAAAATTGATAAAATGTCGCCCTGATAGTTTTGGGGAAAAATTACAGTGCTCAAGGGGTTAGTGCTAGACACTTTGCTAGCACTAGCATCGTACGCAGGGCTAGGCTAGCACAGACTACTATTACCAACGTACCGAACACCTAACAGTTACTGCTAGAGTTGTATTTGATTGATGATCAACTACACTACTTGTGGGTGACAAATGACTTTTATGTCCACATTTATTTGCACTGCAATCTGTTCTTCTTTGACAAAAGACACCCAGTGGTTTAAGTTGCCGAGAGTAACTGGCTTTCCTATTTCAAACATTACGAACTTCCTAATACATTATTAATAATTGGATGGATGTAGAAAATTGAATTTTGATATGGGTCAACTGTTAAGCTGCGAGGCATAATACGAACATTTTATGAATTTTGCTAATCTACACTGAGCTCTGTCTTTTGCAGAAATGCGTTTCGAACTCAAAGGTAGTGAAACCGAAAGAAAGAAAGTACTCCCCTGACTCAAAATATTCAGAGATAATTACGTATTACAGGTCGTGCATGCCTCGACTGGTACACATTGCGGTCAAAACGACTATCCTACTTGTGCTACGGTACAATTTACTGATTATCCATCACACTTACTTGAACCAGGCCATGCGTGGTATATAATGATACCACAAAACACAATTGAGACCAAGTGAGCAACCATGCCTAAAAATCCACAAAATCCGATTGAGCTGGACGAATTCTTCACCAGAGATGGTTTATCCGTGTTATTGTCGTCCGCCATACATGCAGTGAAGATCATACTAAAGCTGAACGCCAGTAGGGTTGAGCTGTTCCCTGAAGAAATGAGGGACGATAGAAACTAAGTTTGAGTACAAATTTCATCGAAATTTGCTGTCAAGTATTGAAATGATCTAATAAAGTTAAGTAAAGCTGTATCTAGTATTATTGCAAATAAAGATATAAGAACATTACAAGTCGTCGCATGATACGGACCGCCCCACTGCATTTAACAGTGAAATGATCCAAAAGGTCAGCTGATGACCTCGCCTCTGAGGTGAAAGGTTACTACCTGAGCGTCGACCAAGGAGCATTGAAGGCTGGAGCGTTGTGAAATGTTGTGCCGTGAGGTAAAACTAACACAACGTTGACGCTAATCCAGCTCACTTGACATAAAAACAGACTCGTCAGCTTTCATATAATTCATGTGCTCAGTCCTTCTTGGTAAAGATGACGTAATCATTCAAGCGCAATGAATACCAAGAAAGGCAGCAAAATAAATTGCATTTTCTTCAGTGAATTTCATCCTGTTGCAGGACCAAAGATCACTTATCAGGTAGGCAACAATAAGTTTGACGCCGATTGAACACGTATGTAGTTGTGTTAAGGAAGTGTTGTCCGCATACAGTCTTTGGCATATTGTGAGGGATGATTCAAAGTAATGTTACCAGCATCAGGGCAGTTATGTGATTCTACCACATGCACAATTGACATACCTACCCCAAAGTTTACCGATAGAGAGGCTGCCCAGGCACACAGCAACAGATTGTCCAGTGATCTGCAGATATCCTACCGCTATTCTGTTCCTATGATGTATTCGGACAATCAATATGATCTGTAGAATATGCCACTTTAAGAATAATACCTCGATGAGAAAATAGAATTCTCTGAAAATAGAGTCACTCCTCTGTTTACATGACAATGACTTTCATTTTCATTTTACCTTGCAAACAGATTGTGTTAGGGAAAAGTTTCTGAGTCAGATACTATTTCTGAAATGATGTAGATGATATCATTGCAAGATTTAGAATGTTTCGCTGGAAGTTATTCCTGTCAATACATTATCACTTTCATTCTGTACCACAATACATGTACGCAACACACTGTAATGACCGACATGTCTATACATGGCTGACTTTATACTTACATTCAAATTTCAATTTGTGCTGTACAAAAACAAATCTTAAACAGATGTATCTGCATACATATAACTAGTATCTGCTATTATACTGATGTGTAGATTTACAAGGCAATGAAAGTGAAAGCAAAACCATTCTATCTTATGTTAGTGTTGGCACTTCAAGCTTCAAAGAACTGACCTTGCCTCAAGGTTAACTTGCTGAAATTATCAAGCATGGATAATCCAAATTTGGCTGATAGACACAGAAAGTAAATATTCTTGACTCCAATGATATGGCAAACAGGTGGATTAGCTAAGTACTGCAGCAGCTGCAACAGTGAGCCCTGTTGACGTGGTATGCTTGGTGGCCTAACACCCTTACACCCCCACCCCAGCCTATCCCCCCACAGGACAACAGACACATAGGGCTACAATTATTGCACCTCATACTGTAGTGCAGAAGAAATTGTGTGTATTACTGAAACCCAATATTTTTGTAGTATCAATGCTCAATTTGATGTGAAGAACCTCAATAAATGAACATACAGATATTGAAACTCTGCCAATATTTCCTACTTTTGATTTTCCCCCATTCTATTCAGGTACCTGAAGATTACATATCAAAAGAATTATTTGATATTTTCCATGTTTACATCATTACCAAGCCACAACTTCACAATAAGCTCATCACAGTGTGAGTATTCTTTACTATTTGTCAGAATGAAGTCTTTCTAAGGTGGAGCCCACAGCATCTGAGCTAGTGTATTCTGTCGTATGCAGCCATTTATTATTATTTTATTTTATTTTATTACACCTTGTTTACGAGGGTAGCCTGGTAAGCTTCAGTAAAGATGTTTAGATGCTTATCTTCCCCAGGGCCCTCACAATTCTGGTCATTAAAACATATTGATGTATAAGTTGTAATCAGGAATATACTTCTTACGTTCTATTAAGCAGACCGATATTCATCACAGAACATGACAGCGGAATTTTTGCAGTTTTTAAAATTTGTTGTGTATACTCTTATTCAACATGGCCAGATTGGTGAAACTAAATCGCCTAAAACTAAAACTTTGCATTGTGTATTTGCTGATTAGGGTTGCTTGTTTAATGTACATGTACACACATGATACTGATCAAACCAAATTACAAAAGTATAACCATGAGGCACTGATGAATTTCTGTTGGTGTCAGTTTTATGTCAAAACTCTGCAACAAAACAATTTTGCAAGCTAAATTTCTAATTATCATATATTCATTTCAGCAATGCGGTTGGTCAAAAAATCATTGGATGTCCCGTTGGTATTGAAAGCGCAAAATATTCAAGAAATGCATTATTGTTCAACCTCTGTTTTGTGTTTGATTCCTCTTCAACTACATTACCTTATGAACCAGTGGTGAAGAAACTAGCCAGCTATCTCATTACATTAGAGGTGAGTTTGACTTTAAGCAGCTTTTGTAAAATGTTTACATTTTTCTGTAAAGATAAAACTGAACATCCAACTTTATTTCACAATAATATTGAACATTTTTGTGACACCATGAAGTTGAGACCAAGCTCTAGTATCAGTTGTGAGCAAATCCAGCAGTCAGATGTCAAGACTGACAAAATTTCACATCGGTGAATTCGCTATTACTCTGGTCTGACAGACCAGTGATGCTACACTATTACTCTGGTCTGACAGACCAGTGATGCACCTGTAATGATTGTTAGTACGATTAGAATGTTAAACTTATATCTAGTGGATTAATATTGATAATGGTCTGAGGACCAGCAAATAATATATGAATTTGTTACCCATAAGCATGTAATGTATTTGTAGAATTTCTTAGTGGATGTGGTACCTTATTCTTTCATTCAGTTTTTCTTTTTCAGTATTTATTCAGATACAGTGAACCTTGTAATGCAATACATATGTTTGTATGTCCAATGTAATGGTTTCAGTATAATGAACTAGGTAATGAGGAATGGCAATGTTATTCAGTGACTGAAATTACCTTGAAAGATGGATGTGTGTTATATAGCAAAGTGCAAGCTGGTGTTTGCTCATTAAATTGGCATTGTTAACTGTTTCCAGTAGCTTTAAATATGAAGTGATAATACCATCTATTTGATATAAGATATGTACGGTATGAATTCCTTCACATCTTAATTATTTTGCAATGACATTACTGGTGTGGGATTTTTAAACACAAAATCAAACACCAAGGCTAGCATTGCAAATTCTGGATATGTGTCACTGTCCAATTTGAATCACTTATTTACCTTGACAAAAAGCACATTTCTTGGTTCACTGTAATACAAAACACAAATATTCGAAATGTTTAGCACAGCACTTGTGATGAAATCATTCACAGATGATGATGTCATGAACAGATGATGATGTCATGCCTGCTGTTTGATATGAGTGCTTTCTTTCCCTCACTTTCACTTTCTTTCTCAGTTGGAGAGTGGGTTCTTATCTAATGAAGAGAGCAAATCAACATTACCCAGTCTCCTATCGAAACTTATTGAGCAGTTGAATACAGATGGCAAATGTTCAATACCAGTCAGTAAGTGAACAATGTCAAAACTTCTCTTTTCTTTGGTGTCAAAAGTTGTACAAAGTGTTTGACTTTAATAAATGACTAAATGTGATATGGCTGTAGCAGTGTAGTCTCCTAGAAAAAGTACAAGCTTTCTCAGAGTTTTATAAGTATGAAATGATTTACCCATAACTTGGAATGTTCTAAGTCTTGAATTGTCATGTGTTCAGAATCAGTGGCCTGATGAGATTTATATGATGGAATGATGAGGACATTGATGCATGGAAAAAGATTTCCGACTATTGATAAAATTACATCCTACAAATGAAATAATATCTGGCTGTGAAATGAATATTAATATCCATGAAAACAGATCTCTCTCTGGCTTCATTTTTGTGATTATGCTGCTCACAGATGATGCCAACACCATCCATCTTAAAGTAGTCTCAATGGGTGGAGATCCTCCTGTGGTTTTAGAACATCATGTACCAATGTTTGTGGAAGACAAGCGACTCTTCAATACAAGTTCATGGGATCTTACATCACAACAGGTATGTATCCATAGATTGTAAAAAAACCATAAATAAACAAACATGTTTCATATAACAGTTTTGAGTGGAGATCTGGACTACTAGAACGCTAACTTGTCATCTTATCACTGTACCGTTAGGATTTGATGTAAACCTGTTTGAAAAGATAATAAACATAAATAAACAAGTCATTGTCAATGACATAGTCCCCACTTGTAATAGGAGTATTAGTCTTGATGGGGCAGGGAAATGAGGTCATTAAGAAGTATCACTGGAGTGTATATGTTCAGATCTATGGACACATAGGTCTATGTCATTGTTCCCAATTTGAAACAAGAGGCATGTATAAGTTATGGTTCTAAATCAGGAAAAAAGATCAAACCTCTAGCTGTATTGGCCAGCCAAGAAATACATATGTGCATAATAAATGAGGTACAAGATGTGACATCTTAAGGTCTATTATCCTATCAAAATCAAAGCGTAAAGAACTTGTGGTTACTGAGATATGCATATATGCATATTGAAGGTCAAAGGTCATCAAGGACACGTGACATTTTGAAAAAAAAAAAAACATTGTATTGCTAATTAATCCATATATGCCAAAATTCAGACCTCCAGCTCTATTGGCTTGGCCACAATTATATATGGGCATAATTAACGAGGTTAAGCATGTTTGTCATAAGGTCTTCCATCCTACTCAATATAAAGGACATAGCACTTGTGGTTACTTATTTGTTGACATTATCGTGTATTGTAGGTAAAAGGTTATAGAGGTCACATGACATTTTGTCAAAAAATGTCTATCCTATAGTCTATCCCTATATACTAAAAATCGTACATTTACCTCTATTGGCTTGCTCAAAATTAGATATGCACATAATTAATGAGGTACAATATGTGGCGTCATAAGGTGTCCCATCATACCAAATATGAAGGGTGTAGCATTAATGGTTCCTGAGTTATGGACAAATATGTATATTTGAGGTCAAAGGTCACCGAGGTCACATGACATTTTGTCAAAAAAATTGTATTGCTAAGTTATCCCTACATACCAAAAATCATACCTCTAGCTCTATTGGCTCGCTCAAAGTTAGATATGTGCATAATTAATGAGGAACAATATGTGGCGCCATAAGCTGTCCATCATACCAAATATGAAGGGTCTTGCACTTGTGGTTACTGAGTTATGGACAAATATGTATATTTGAGGTCAAAGGTCACCAAGGTCACGTGACATTTTGTCAAAAAAATTGTATTGCTAAGTTATCCATATATACCAAAAATCAGACCTCTAGCTCTATCGGCTCGCTCAAAATTAGATATGCGCATAATTAATGAGGTACAATATGTGGCGTCATAAGGTGTCCCTTCATACCAAATATGAAGAGTGTAGCACTTGTGGTTACTGAGTTATGCACAAATATGTATATTTGAGGTCAAAGGTCACCAAGGTCACGTGACATTTTGTCAAAAAATTGTATTGCTAAGTTATCCCTACAAACCAAAAATCAGACCTCTGGCTCTATTGGCTCGCTCAAAATGAGATATGCACATAATTAATGAGGAACAATATGTGGCGTCATAAGCTGTCCCATCATACCAAATATGAAGGGTGTAGCATTAGTGATTACTGAGTTATGGACAAATATGTATATTTGAGGTCAAAGGTCACCAAGGTCACGTGACATTTGTCAAAGTGTCTGAGATATCTGCGTGAACGGATGGACTCACGGACTGACATGACCCAATCTATGAGCCCCCTGGACTTTATCTGTGGGGACTAAAAACTGTGTCACTGCATCCTTTTTGCAATATGAATACTATGAGAAACTAAATTTTTATTTTTCTTGGCCTTATACATGGGAGTCTATGGACTGCCTTATACATGGGAGTCTATGGACTTCCTTATACATGGGAGTCTATGGACTGCCTTATACATGGGAGTCTATAGACCGCCTTATACATGGAGTCTATGGACTGCCTTATACATGGGAGTCTATGGACTTCCTTATACATGGGAGTCTATGGACCGCCTTATACATGGGAGTCTATGGACCGCCTTATACATGGGAGTCTATGGACCGCCTTATACATGGGAGTCTATGGACGGCCTTATACATGGGAGTCTATGGACGGCCTTATACATGGGAGTCTATGGATTGACTGCCTTATACATGGGAGTCTATGGAGGTGAAAACTAAAAAGTCCTCTAACACCGCCAAATTTGATCGCATTGTGAAACAAATCGACGTGCATCTGTATGAGGTAGGGTACTATCCTTGTACCAAGTTTGAACGAAATCGCTCCAGGCGTCTCTGAGATATCTGCGTGAACGGACGGACGGACGGACGCACGCACGCACGGACATGACCAAACCTATAAGTCCCCCCGGACGGTGTCCGTGGGGACTATAAATAAACAAACATGTTTCATATAACAGTTTTGAGTGGAGATCTGGACTACTAGAACGCTAACTTGTCATCTTATCACTGTACCGTTAGGATTTGATGTAAACCTGTTTGAAAAGAGTGGAGAATTCTAGAATGATGACTTGTCATCATATAATTGTAGGATTTGAAGTAAAACTGTATGTAAAGAGTGGAAATCAAAACTTCGTAGAATTCTAACTTGTTATCCTATCACTATAGGATTTGATGTAAAACTGTATCAAAAGAGTGTCAATTTCTAGAATACTGACTGGTCACCATATCACTATAGGATTTGGAGTAAAACCGGCATGAGTTGATGTAAAAAACTGTGTATAAATAGAGTGGAGACCTTACCATATTTCTGCTTCCTGTTTTTGTTAAAAAATTGTTCTGATACAAAAAGCTTCAGTTTAGGAAATAAATATTTCCTTTTTTAAATATTTCAGATCATACCGTATATTGATGGTTTTAATCATGTTCAGCGCATTGCAGTGGAGGCTGATGTTCACATGAATCTGGTTAGAATGTGTGTACAGAATCTAGTGTAAGTTTTGTTAGTCTTTTTCAACTTAATTGCCATTGTATCAGAATTACACTGCCAACCATTGTATCAGAATTACACTGCCAACCATTGTATCAGAATTACATTGCCAACCATTGTATCAGAATTACATTGCCAACCATTGTATCAGAAGTTCTTTTGTCACGAAAATGATCTGGATGTCCTCTCTTCAGTGGATTGTCAAACAGTGTTACTGTTCATGTCAGGAAATTCTTCAAACTACTATGACCAACAAAGCCTGAATTTTACATAAGTAACAATATCGTAATAGAAATTTGGATGTTCAATTAAAAGGAACAAGTAACTGTTTCTCAGTTTGAATGTACAGAAACAAAATATTATGAATGATGATTCATTTGTTCATTATCCATCGTGATTTTTTCATTTATCAGGTATTTAGGTGTTGTAACACTGGTGCCAATATTTCAGGTAAGTGATAGATTGACATTTTCCCTCATGCTGGTGGAAACTTCATTGTTTGATAATAGTGAATCTTCTCTCCCGGTAGTGTATTTTTGTATTGTATCTGATTAACGGCAAATTGCTGAACATCCAAATGCAACATTTGAAAATTTAGTACTTTCTTCTTGCTCACACTATTATAGATATGCAACTTTGATCAATTTCCTGACTATATATTGTCGATCAAAAACTGCTCACACAGTTCATGTCTTAATAAAATGTTGAGTCTAGACATTATGTCTCCATAATATATACCGTAGGCATTTAAATTGTCAAAATCACCATATTTAATACAATTCTACCTTAAAGGGGTAGTTTTTACAGTGTACTCCATGGATGGAACTTCAGGGTTACACTTTCCATACCTAGTACCTACTTTATGTTAGTATAGATACATTTGACAGAACATGGGCAGGAGGATGTAGTAAGTAAAATAGATCAGCATCGCTATTGAAAATATACATACATAGAATTCTAAGAGATATGTAAGTGAAGAGATTACCAGGAAATCTATTTGACCTCTAAAGACACTTTACTCTGTTGTTTTGCAGTACTCTAATGTCTACACACCTACTCCAGACATCAACAAACTCATGCAGAATCCACAGTTACAAAAGGAATGTATTCATTATGTGAGGAGGAAAGGTATTTGTCATGTGATATAAATTAGAATGTAATTTTTGTAGGATGTTGTCTTTGAAAAAAATTAATTGAAGTTGTCGGCAGTGCATATATCATGCAGAAATCAAACAGCTGCAGAAACATTACTTAGTGTGTAGCGATGGGAACAGAACAGTTTACAGCCATAAAGAAGACAACATGTAATTTTCATGACTTTTGTACCAGTGAGTTTATGCTTTTTTCTGTTTCTACTATTCTTTGGTTGTTTAATAAAAATGAGGTCATGCAAAGAGGACTAATGCATCAAATTTTGTGAAATCAGATTTGGCATAAACTAGTAACAGATTACAGGGTGTAAGCAAGTACGGTTTGTGGTCATTGGCATTGTTTTATCACCATTGTATGTTTGTGTGTAATTGCTTGTATTTTCTATGTTCTGCAGAACTTGTAATTTGGAATTCACTCCTGTTGGTCATCTGAACTAATAAATGAAAATATATCAACCAAAAAGCCCTGTTTGCACAAATTCTGTGTAAAAGTTACCAATGACTACAATCTAGGTTATCATACAATTGAATCATTGTGAAGATTGAAAAGCTACTGTTTGTTGTGGATATCAATGTCATTTTGTTGTTAGTTTAACCAAAACAAATATATTGTATTATATCTAAATAGCTGTTTTGTTCTTCAGGTTTCTGTTACACTGCTACTGGATGTTATTGGACTTATCATCTGCCTTATTTCAGATCATGAGCTACCAAAGTTTCGAGACGTTTTTAAACTGTATTGTGGGTTAGGGTCAGGCATAACAGTGACAAACTTTTGTGAACGACACAATCCACAAAACTGCAATGTTGATGAAAGGTAAGGATAGCGCCAAATATTTTCCGAAAGTTGAACAAGTAATCATCTCAATGTCAGTCTTTTATGCCTTAGAAGCCATGGCATGTTTTGATTTGTTTCTGAATAAATGTTTGTAAGAACATTCTCTGTCATCCTGCTTTGAGCAAGAGTCACAGGCTGCCAAAAGTGTATTTTTGGTCAAAATTGACTATTTTACTTTTTCAAACACATACTTCTGTGATATCTCTATGCTATTAAACAAGGTAGTGACAGTAAAGAATCAAAGAAAGAAATGTTGCATCATTACAATTCAAAAGTTTTTGTTTCAAAATTACAGGAGACTTATTCAGTTTGGAGTGATGAAAGGATTGATAAGACGTCTTCACAAATACCCAATTAAATTACCAAGTGCATCTGGCGACTCAAGCAAATTGAGACCCCTCACTAGGTAAGTTAACCTATCCCACAGTCCCTCTGTGGGTGGAGGGACTGTGCCTATCCATACAGACTGCATGCTCAACTTACAGACTTCATAGGAAATAATGCTTCCAGGATTGGCAATGTCAAAAGAAAACTGTACGTTGAGAAATGGTGCACGATGAAGTAATGATGTAAAAAAATGAAATGGTATTATTGTAAACTCCACAACAGACGCGATGCAACAGCTGTTAGTATTGTTAGATTTCAACACAGAAGGGTTGCAGTATTTCACTGCATGACATCTCTGAATTTTACATCATCTTTCAAAATCATGTCATACAATTGTATAAATTTAATATAAATGATTTTCTGTACTTTTTAGGAAAATCCCCAGAAAGTTTTGTCACAGAATTTTCTGTCAAATTCTGTCTCAAAGCCAAGCCGTGACTGTTACATTGTGACAAAATGTTGTTTTGGCAGTCATATTGAACCATGTGTTATCTCTAGAAATACCAGTGGGTATATAGAGGTACAGAAATGTGCATATTTTATGAGAAAAGTGTCAAATAAAGTCAAATTGATTTCGTATTAAAGTTTTTTGTGTTTTACCCTCTTACCCACAAACCTTTTAGAATTTTTAGTGGATGAAAGCAAAGAAATTACTTATTTTGGCCTAATGAGAACACAATTAATTATCCCATACCAGCATTTTTGATTAATCAGAATTTGTGATTAACCATTTTGTCGTTTGCATTTGTCTGTTGCTTAGATACCTGAATGGTGTACATAATTATGATGAAATTTGCTGTAAGACTGGCATGACCCATCAAGAGTTGGAGGAACGACTTGAAAATCATCCCAGCATTGTTATATGCTGGAAGTGAAATGGAAAAATATCCCCCTGTGATGTGGAATAAAGAGACATTGCTGTCACAAAGACAAAAGCAATACTTACATGTCGTCATTGTCGTAGCCTTTCCAATCAGAAAACAGTTTCCATGGCAGTAGTGATATGTTGTTCTTTTAGAAAGCTGTATTGAACATAGCATAGTCAATGAAAAAATATGGTCCCAGGAATTTATGATTGAATTAAGTATTGCATTGCTGGTTATACAAGGTCAATTGATCTTGGTCATCATGTATTCCATTTGACATATGAAAAAAGATAATAAAGATAACTTGAATGCTGAGCATTTTGCTGTCTTTTTGCTGTTTCAAGTTCGATAGCAATTTATTTTATTAGTCTATTTGTACCCATGTCCCTCCGTAAAATCGAGTATGTTACATCAGCATTTCCATCAATATTAATTTCTTCCACCAAAACCAGTGTATATATTTATTTAGAGCTCCCTAATACATATAGAAATCGTCAAGATTTTTATTATTTCTTGCTCCAAAGTACCAAGGAAGCTATTAGAATCAGTCGTGGTGCATATGCGTTACAAGAAAGTCACGCCTAAAAAGGTTAAATGTGCTTCAGTATCAAATCAGTTATTTTTGTCTGTCAAAGAACTATGACGAAACAATCACTGTACATTTAGATTTCTTAACATTTCATTCTGCTTATGTATATCTACATCCACAGTCACTGAAGCAGCTTTGCTGTCATTGATGTGTTTTTGCAATGTAATGCGCCATATACTAGCTGTATAAGGTTCTCTTCTAAAGCAATAGTGCCCAATGGGAATTTACATATCTTGACCCATAGAGAGTAGACGTATAGCTTCTACTGTCCTATGATTGACTCTAATATTTTTGAAAGCAGATACAAGATAATGAGGGTAGAATTAAATGTCTTCATTGTCAAACACTGACAACATGCAATGCCTGAAATGTGACACAAGAATTCTTTTTTGATAAGTGCACTTTTGAAGGTTATAAGGATACAAATTAATTGGTATTAATGATTTTACGGTATCATCAATGATGCATATTTGTACACTGACTGCACCACATGCATTTGCAGCTGCCAGCACAAGGTTGTAAAAGTACAAATTCATATAAAATTGCATCAAGGTCAATGTAGCTATTTTTAATTTTCACCAAAGATATTTTAGGACTTGATAGTAGGTAAACCAGTACAAGTACTCACCATAGACTTCAGACAGTGGCTTGGTTGACTGCAACAAGAAATTACTTGAAAATTCAAATTTCGTGAATACAGTTTCACTAAAGTCATTACAATTGCCAAGTCAGCCAACTCAGTTGTACTTATATCACTTATTAGCAAAAGTTTAATTCAAGAGGTGCATAACATTAGCCTTCAAGTATCAACTTCTGTGAACAACACCAGAATCTGACAGAATATTGATACCTTGGTAAACTGCTCATTTGCATATGCAAAAAATTGAGGTATGAATGTCATAGCATTAGATGTGTGTTTACGTTGAATCTGTAAATATTATCCAAACTGTTGAATATTCCAATTATTCGCTACGCAGCTGTGTGAATACGAAATGTATTTCTTATTCACTCACAGCAATCTGGATAAAGACTGAAAATTTCTCATTCGTCCCACTGTAAAGGGCTGAAAGTTCCATTGAAAGGCCCAAGTTCTTTCTTCTCCTGATCTACAGTGTGTTTATGAGGCATTTAACTGCAATTTTTGGAAGGGTAGGACTCACACACATACCAATTTTTATGTCATGTAGCCTGTATATTCTCTTTCATAGAATGGTATGCAGGCAGGCTCAATAGTCCAGCTTATGTGTTTTTAGTGGCATAGGCCAAACTTACATTTTTATAGAATTTTTTTTGTCAGCATAGCAGCTTCAGCATCGTATCGCAGTGCTTACACTGTAAAGTTGACATCCAAGATTATAGCATGAGATGATACCTTTTTACAAGTTGATTTTGTTTTCACAAAGTTCAGTCCATCAAAAGGAAAGGTGAGGCCTAGGCAATGTACAGTTTAAAGGGATACTCAGGGGATGGAGAAATGGGGCGGAGATGGGGCCAGAGGGAAGGGTATGGAGAGAGAGAGAGAGAGAGAGAGAGAGAGAGAAGAACAAACAGAAGGAGATGGAGAAAAAAAGAATGTGTCACCTAGGAGGGGAACCCCACACCAGAAAAAAGGTGGGTAGAAGGTAGCTAGCACCACTAGCCACATCCCAGCAACGCAGTGCACCTCTTGGCCTATGAACTGACAGGGGAAGGTCACAGAACAATTTAATCTGAACATGCAGATATTGATGGATGTTTGAAAAGTTAAATTTCCTTGGTTGCTTGTAACCTGCTCTGTGATTGGGTTTAGCCTGTGGTGTGAATTAGGCAAAGTAATTGGTTATTTGTATGGCAGAGGGGCAAATACCTATTCGTACTCCAATACAGTGATGCTTGATATGTATGTATTGATGAATGCCATATCAGTAATGCCAACTTTACATGAGTATTGGTTACTGATATCCTTGAAAGAAAGTCTTTCAAAGTGGCTTTCCTCGTTCCCTGGTATTAACATTAGTGCTTGTTACGTGATGCAACTCCTGTATTTTCATTTCAAAATTTTGTCAAGTTTATAATTTTTTAGCTAATCAATAACCTCCATTAGGCGTGTATATTGTCCTTTCATTACTAATCATTACGTGGATAACTAACCTTTGAAGTAAAACAAAATCATCCCTCTGTTCTTATGTTTTTCCACGGACGGTTATATATGAAAGAGTGAAAAATATTGTTGCTGTATCAGGATCTGGTGTGCTCCTCTGCACAGAATTACCACAGCAGCTGGTGAACAGCGTGACGATTAGACGTTTTTCTTGAAACGTCAGAATACATTTACTTTCATATCAAAAATGTCTTCTGATGAAAGTTTCCCTTCCTCGCTAGGCTCTATCTTTTGACCGAGCAACCTTTTGAAGTATGCGTCGCCGTCAGCTATGCGTGAGTAGTGTGAGCTCAGAAAAAAATTTAAGAAACTCAGAGTGCGCCCTCATAGCGAAGTATGTTGTAATTTGTTTTACTTTGTTTTCTCGCTTAAATCTTTGCAGCAAACCTAAGACGAAGTATTCCGGTCCAATACGTGTGGGTTATCACTCTCTATCGTTCAACACCTATACTGATACACGTAATAGTTGTTAAATTCATTGTATTAAGGCTATTCAAACCTAAAATTATCATGAGTAATAAATTTGGGTTAACATATTTACTTTGAATTTTCTTGTTCTTGTCCCCAAAGTTTGTATTTTAAAGTTGTTAATGAGATCAGTGAGAGAGTTACTTTCAATATCTTCGAAAATTGACGCCGGTGGCCCATCATGATAGTACAATACATATATAGCAAATAGTCTATTACTACCTTCGTGGACGGAATACTTCAATAGTTCTTCCAAATTTCATAATGTACATATATTTGCTTCTCTTGAATTTCTTTGTTCGGTTTAGTCCTTGTAAACCCACTCAAAGTTGTACAATTATTTGCCCCTTTATGTAAAACTGAACAGAAGAAGTAATTAAATTCCCTTATTCTCATCGCGAGTTTTTATTTACTTGCAGTTGTAAACTTAGTCAACCAATCGGATACTTAATTGAGCGAGGTTTCTGGAGAACGAGGTAAAGCTCCCTTAGGCCGCAAATGTAGACAAATGACCCCATAAGTTCCATAAAAATATCGCCACTCAGTTACTGTAATGTAGAGCTAATTTCACAGTCTTAAATCAGTAATTAGGCAAGTTATAAATAAAATTGTCTTTTAAAATAGAAATATTAAGAAATATTTCCACACGTTTGGTTAATATTGTTACAAACGGGGACTTTTCTTTAATGCTCTTACAAAAACCTGAACGAGGACGGTAACGCAGTGCAATGTGGGAAGTTCGATGATGTGTACAGAGATAAGAGGTAAAATACGTGCCACCGAGAGAACGTCAGAAGTGTGAGTTTCGAAGTGGCACACTTTGAAAGCATTTAATTTGGCGCATTTCGCCATTTGTTTCGTCCGATCACCCGTCAGATCTTTGTAGATTTCCAAGGTATATCGTGATCAAGTCAAAAAGTTCACAACGATGGCCCAGCGGCGCCCGTTTGATCCTGAAGCCCACGAGCTGGATAAGAATTTTCGACTGACGAAGTTTGCCGAATTGAAAGGATGAGGGTGTAAAGTTCCTCAGGAGGCACTGCTCAAACTCCTAGAGGGACTTACACAGGACGAACAGGTCCCTGATGAACACCAACAATATCTAAGTCCTGCTGCCTTACGCCTCGGTAAGTGTGAGAGTGTGCCACCGGGAAAGTGACTTCATGGTGTTGGTCTTGGGAGGTCCTGTGCTTACCCGGGAAGGCGATGTCCTCGGTAAACATGTGGCGCGAGTGGGCGCAGGTAGACCCTGAAAATTGGCTAATATTTACAAAATTTGTCAGAATTTGGTATATAAGTTTCAAAATTCTGAGAATTTTTTAAACATTTCTACATTCCTGGAATTTTCAAAGGGAAAAGGATTGTTTTTACGTGATGGAGGAGTCGGAGTTGTGAGACAAAGAAAATGGCGCCTAGGCAGCCTCAGGAAGGCAACCCAGCTGCGTAAATGTCTGATCCCTGGGATTTGATTTGCATAATTATGCAGGGCGTCGTCTGGACAGACAGATGAACATCGCACATTACAATGGCACCATTTGAGTGATAGAGAATTTTACAGCCTTTCAGATTTAAGAGGTTGCGTTATGGTTACGCAATGGGAATGCAATACATATTTGATATTTCGGTAATTCCAGTCAAAGAAAGATGTTGAAATATTTCGTAATCCAGCGGATGCTATGCTAACGAAAAATCATTTCAGGAATTTGGGTAAATCATTTAAATAGTGAAACTAACTGGATGAAAAGGGAAAACCTGATAAAACAGAGTACATAATGCACATTTGCTGTTCGAAGTCATTCAGTATTCACAAATTTTGAATATTTACAGTTATCTGATTATTATTTATTATTATTGATACTTCATAAAGGGGTGGGTAGGCTATAAAAAAGAGCAAGATGGTGGCGACACTAATTATGCAAGATACTTCCGACCAAGCAACATGGAGAGAGAGAGCTACAGAAAATCTAGCTTTTTGAGTTTGTTTGATAAAAAGTGACAAAAACTAATGTTGTGATCATTGTAAATACATCATTGCTCGCAAGCCAACATTATTTTTCGGGCTGATAGATTGTGGCAGAGAATCGAAAAGTTACAGTGTGTTTGCTTTTTCGTGTTTCAGTATTGTTCACAGGATCATCGACATCTTACTTTGAAACTTTACTTTTACATTAGACAATAAACACTTTCAGTGTGAAGAATGAAGCCAAATGCAATTTTGGTTCCGTTTTCTCAAGAGTTAGTGCTTTTTAGGACCAAGCTTGATTTCCAACTGTTGATACCAAACTTGGTATGCAGTATCAGGGACACTGAAGCTGCTAGATGAGTGGAATCAATTTGTGTAGACAGCAATAAAGCACTGAAACTGACCCATGTTTGATTTGGCGAAAGATTGGTGTGTGAGCGTAAAAAAAATATAGGTGCTCAATTTATTTCTCAAAATGTCTCCCCTAGTGATGTGAATTGATTGTTTCTGCGTTACTTTATGAGTCCTTTCTGTTACTGATTGAAGAAACAAGCCATTCTTTGGTGTGTAAATACTCCTTCACGTGTAAACCTGTGTTTTAAGTAATGATATTCCACTATACTGTTTATTTTAGCTGAAAACAGATTTTCAATGTTTCACTATGATCTTATTTTCACTTCGTCTTGTCTGACTACATGCAAAGTATAGAAAATTAAAATTGTCACTTTTGATTCTATTTTAACGGAAAAAGGGTCCAGTGAAAATGAATTCCAAGTGAAAATAAAGTATTCTACAATATATGAATTGCTTTGCAGGTATTGGCATGGACTGTAGTGTTACTCCATTGCGTCATGGTGGTCTTTCCCTAGTGCAGACAACAGACTTCTTTTACCCGCTGGTTGATGATCCGTATATGATGGTAGGTTCCCTGTTGCAGTTTGTGTAAGCTAATTGGCCTCCAACTAGGCATGACCTTATTACAGATTGAGTCTGATCCAGATCATTCTTTCCTGCATGCAACAGTGCTCACTTGTATTTCAACCAAACTTATCCAAACTTGTTGTGTATGCCACTGGTACAAGAGCATTCTCTTTGACCCTGAAATATTTTTAAATAATGGTGTAGAGCCAACTTAGAAAAATGCAAGATATTCTCAATAGACTGAAAGATTTCAGAAACCTAAAAAGTGAATTGGTAAACTGCCCTGGGGAGTCTTTATCAATTATTTTAATTTCATAAGAGAAATACAGTACATGTATGTCATGCTGCTTACTTAAACACCTTGAACTATCAATCATCAGAGCTGTACTCATACCTTGCATAGACACATAACATGTAAATTATGGTGATGATATATTTCTGGTATGTACTTATAGGCACTGCTCGCGATCCCTGGGATCGCCTTTGTTCTAGTCTGTAAGAGGATTATGGAGGTGTGATAGCCTTTTGTTTACATTGAAATTGTAATCTTGTGAGTAAATTTTCTTATGAGACAATCTGGTGCCAATGCATGCCTTTAAATTATCAAAGCATTTACTGATACTGTCAGCAAAAAAAACATGAATAGTTGCTATCATGACAAAAGTAACCAAGTAATTTGAAAAGATTGCAACTTTTACCCTTTAAGTTTCTCTATGATATGTATAAGCAGAACATAGAAATTTCTGGAAATCTTGAACATAATAGGACACATTTACAGAATTTATCTGAGCAAACTAAAAATATTTTGCATTAACTAGAGATTGTCCTGTAATTTATCACTTATGTTATCAGATGGCCTACATATTTATCAATTTTTTTGCGTGTGACTCTGACACAGGTCACTGTTGTTTCATACAATTGCCTTTGTGTTTAGCTTTTTTGTTCCTTTGTTGTAATTACACAGACACACAGACTCACACACATATGTATATATATTATATATATATATATATATATATATATATATATATATATATATATATATATATATATATATATATATATATATATATATGTGAGGATTGCAAGATGCATGAAACTTAAGTAATAGATTTCATTACTTTGTACTTGAAGATAATCTGTTTATATAATATATATATATATATATATATATATATATATATATATATATATATATATATATATATATATATATATATATATATATATATATATATATATATATATATAATATTGTGAGACATTTTGTCCCGCTGACCAAAAAAAGCGGGACAACAGATGATTTTTGTGAGATAAGATAAATATGTGAAAAAAGTCAAACTGCAAAAGACTTCAAAGATACAGACAGATATATGAAAATCTAAAAAAAATGAGAGACTGGAAATATTGAGACAATACATATCAAAGACATTCCAATAGCTGAAATAATGCAAGCATAAATATCAATAAGTGTGCTGATATTTGATTTTATGATTTTCCAAATACCATAGAGTGGTATTGCTGGAGTAACCGAACAATTGTCTCCTGTTTATGCCACAGGGTAGGATTGCAGCAGCTAATGTTTTGAGTGACCTGTATGCAATGGGTGTCACTGAATGTGACAACATGCTGATGTTGCTTGGTATACCCCAGAAGTTTTCAGAAAAAGAGCGGGATGTTGTTGTACCCTTAATGATGAGAGGCTTTAAGGTAAGACATCTTCACTCTGATAATTATGGATATTAAAGGGTTTATACTGTCACCTGTTCCAATTTTGCCACAGTTACCATGGAAAGAGAAAATCTAACCAATCACAGATTTTAAGTGGGTGGCCGCTTTTTAAAAACAGCGCCCTCACATGGGCATTTTGAATACCAAGGAACGCGCCTTTCACCATATATGGGCATATGTAGATTACAGGTGACTGTATACCTTTAAAGGGTTTGTTGGAATAGCTCAATCTTCCTGAGGCTTCTCCTCTTGACTTGTAGTATTTTAAAGTTGCATGACATATTACATCTACATTGACATAATTGTATGATAAATTAACACTTTATACATACCTGCTTTCAACTGGATTTCTATTCTATTTTAAAAATTGTTTTTTGTTCATTTTCAACGAGAATAAGCTGTGCATTTGAGTTGTTCATGGAACAATTACTGTTACAGTATAAATCATCAAACTAAAATGCTTTAAGTATTTTAGTGTCTTCAAAGTGAGGCTGAAGAAGACTTGGAGACTAGTCTGTAACCACTCGGTTGAGTTAAACCTCAGTGCTCATCTGATACTGAACAAATGATTGATTACAAAGAGTAGAAAATAGAGTTGGTGGTGGTGCAAAAAAAACCTTTGATTGATGGCAGTTGATCAATCTACATTTGTTAATGCCTGGTACTGTCTTCACTGTGTTCAGGATGCAGCTGAAGAAGGTGGTAGTAGTGTAACTGGAGGACAAACTGTGATCAGCCCATGGTGCATGCTAGGTGGTGTTGCAACAACAGTGTGCCAACCCAATGAATTCATCTCGTGAGTATGCCTGCCTTTATTCATACATAATCATCACAGAATATTTCAGCTTTAGTCATGTAATCATGGTGAACAGTTGATTGTTGCTTTGCATCATAAACACTGTCACAGCTGATAGTTGTGTTTGATCATAACTAAAATTGGAAGATCAAAGCTTGACAAAGTCAACTGTTACTGAATAGCCAAAGTTTGTTCACCAGCTTTATCTGATGGTAAACCTGTCAAGCTGATAGCATGTATGAGAGAGAATTGTTAAAGCGCAGTGGTCGTCGCGCCGCGCTTGCGTGGGTTTTTTGTTGATAAACATAAATTTTTGTAAACATAAGTCTTCTCAACTTCAATAGAGTGAGATGGGAGCAGTCCCCCACTTTGTTAAGGCCTTTGTAAGACTCAACATCATGCAATAGTAAAATATTAAGATCGGAAACGAACTTCAGTGGTATAAACTCGTGTAGAGCTACGAACATTGGGACACAGTTACGAGTGGAGTGATACGTACCGGCCGCCGCGTACTATGCATATAAGAAGTTATATGCATAGTACGCGGCGGCCGGTATGTATCACTCCACTCGTAACTGTGCATTGGGACACTACACTCAGCACATTATGTCGCTGAGTTCACTGTACGCAGACACAGTGAACAAAAAGCTTTGATCGCGCGCGATCACGCTGGTTATACACAATGCTATGTACAGTACAGTGAAAATACATAACTAAAATGATCAACATTGCCTATATATGTAGACCAGCAACAAGCACAATGCCTAACACAAAAATTACACTCAAGACCGTGATCGGCTAGCCTGAGCAGGACACGGGAGATGTGTTGGGAGACGGTCACCGCGTTGACGTACACGGATATAGAGAATCCGGTCCCACAACGTACCGGCCGGCCCGCGACGACTTGGCCCACAACCAACTGTTGATCACCATGTCTTACTTCTCCTAGTATTACGTGGTAAGAAATAGTAAATGTCAGGAAACAATAGACAAAACGAGCGGGTTTTCGCGGCATTTGGCAGGAAAATTGCACGGCTACACCGTGCATAGACGTATCGAGAGATCTGTGCCCCTGGCCTGTGCACGGTCATTGCAGTGATCCAACCGCTAGCTGGTGTAGGCCTACCGGTGCTGGGCAAACTTCGTTGTTGTACCTCCTGATTGCCGGGTAGGTCTGAATCCTCTTTCAAGTGAGATAACCCCCACATAACAAGAAGACCTATGAAAGGTCCTTCGCTTGACTTGATACCTGTACTCAGAATTCTCGTTTGCACCCCAAAACGGGGTAAACTTTGTTGTAGTTGAGTTGGATTCTCCACAGCCGAGTGTAGCGCGCCATATACCCGGTTTGACACGGACGTTCATACAGACCACGGAACGGAACAGATGCAGAGATGCTTCTTGCTGCAGCGGGCATTGCTCTGCGAGCTGTAGATTTCTGTAGTTTGAGTTGTTGTCTTTGTACAACTTGTTGTACTCCTGTCGGGCCTCTTGAAATGAAAGCTCTCGTCCTTGCTAGCGATGTCGAAAACTAGAGCCCGGTCGTTGATAGTCTGTTGGCGTATACATGCGTACATGCGTACGTCTAGCTCTATGGCTCGAGCGATAACAGTAGCCGAGCCCCATTCAACTGATTCAAGAAAATCATGAGCAAATGTGATCTCAATCCAGCGTGCAATTATTGTTCAATACTCAGCAGATGTTTAACTTAGATTAATTGACCTTTTTTTGCGTGTTACATTTGGTTAGTTGGTATGCTTGTGACAGATCAGCCGCCATTTTAACAAGCGGCAATATCGCAAACATTACAATCAACCGTAACATGTGCGGCGTTCTTGGATTTGTTTACAACAGAGGGGGACCCCTCAGGAGGATGCGCAGCGCGACGACCACTGCGCTTTAAGATTACACATGCAGTTGTTTCACAACATGAGGGCGCTGTTAAAAAGGGCAAAAGTTTCTATGCTTATTCAGTATGTGATATTCATATGTGAAATGTACTGTTTTCTTTAAGTCCTGATGGTGCTGTGTTTGGTGATGTGTTGGTGTTAACAAAACCCCTGGGTACGCAGGTAGCAGTGAATGCACATCAGTGGTTGGAAATACCTGACAAATGGAACCGCATTAGATTGGTTGTTACAGCTGAAGACGTTGAAAGGGCATACCAGGAGGCAATGTATAACATGGCAAGACTCAATAGAACAGGTACCGTACTTGTCTTGGTATAACCCCCTGCTTGTTCAGAAGTCCCTCTACTACTTGTGAAGAACTTTGGAAAATGCTGTACATTCCGTAAGCTCCTACCCCAGTTTAGCTCAAACATGGAATGGTTAGAAAAGAAAATGGTAACAGTGGTAAATAATGTCACATTACACTTCCCATAATGGTAATGGAAGGAAAAGGCATGTTTCCAGTGCCTTATGATTCTGATAGCCCTCAGTGGTTCTCTGTTACCTAATAGAACATTCCTACATGTCGTAAGACATCACACCTGTCATTTTTCATTTCCATTGATTGCCATAATATTGTTTTTCATCCTCTGAACATGCAATTTTATTTGTTTGAAAGTTATTTTTTTCATATGTAAATAGTTTTTTTGCTGACTATTACAAATTTCACTGCTACGGTTGTTGTTTTCACAAGATGCTGACCGTTTGATCTTGGCAAGTTCAGTTGCCTTTACGTACTGCCAATGCATTTTCACATTATGTTGTTAATCAATCCCAATCAGCAGCATACATGACATCTTTGTTCCAAGTTTACTTTTTATACTATAGACTATAGTCTATAGAAGCTATTGGGATGGGTATCCGTCCGGCGTCCGTCGTCAGTCTGTATGTATGTATGTATGTATGTTTGTATGTCCGTTTGTGAGGCGTCCGTCCACTCAAATATCTTGAGAACTGCAGTAATTACTGATTTGATATTTGTTGTGTAGATGAAAAATATGATTTTGAGAAACTATTTTTTTTAATTTGTGATATTGTTGAAAATAGGCAAATTAATGCCAAAAAAGGTGTTTTTGGTAAAAAATCTTCTTCTTCATAATCGCTGGTCAGACAGCTTTGTATTTGGTATACAGGTCCCTAGGGGTAACCCAACTTAGACTTGTTCAAATTGTGATGAAATATACAAATCTGTATTTTTAAGGAATTTTTTTGTCATTTTTGGTCAAAATTTGACTTACATTGTATGTAATTCTTGTACTGTATAAACCCTATCAATTCACCCAGAAAAAAATAATTAATATGATTTTAAATAATTGAATTAATTAGGAAATCATCAAAGCCAAAATAATTTTAGTGTAGAATTATCAGAAAGTTCAACTTTTTTTGACAGTTCATAGTGAAATGCTTACCATCTTGGAGGATTAAAACATGTAAAGGCAACTTTCCTGAATCCCAACTTTGACATATTCTGAACCGTCATTTATTGTGCCCTGTATGTTATCTAAAAGAAATTGCTCAAAATAGTCAATAGAGATAGAGATAGAGATAGAGAAAGTTCTAATTTCCATTTATGGTTGACTTGGTAAGGATAAAATAAAATTACTTTTTGAGGAAAAAAATAGAGTGGTCAAAGTGATAGGGTTTTTATGGTAAAGCTGGGCTGTATAAAGATTCCTCATGTGCTATTTATAGCAATTATGCAATCTGTGTAAACAGTGCAATGAAAGTGTAACATGATTCCTTATAATGCTTTTGATGACCTTGAACTTCTTAAGTTTCAAACCTTTGTCTCTTCAGTGTGCTTTCTCTGAGTATGTACAGTCTCAACTTATTAAACAGAACTCACAATGTTAATCAAAGATATCCACCTTCTTCATCAATACATGTGTCACAAAAGGTTATTCTCTACATAACTCAACAGAGCTCTGTCAACTGTTGAGTTGCTTGTTCTTTCAAAACCGCTGGTCAGACAGCTTTAATATTTAGTTTACTTGTCCGTAGGATGACCTTAGTGAGATAATTTCATACAGTCAGGAAATACTTAATTTTGTATCCATGTCTATAGTAGCTTCAGGGACTTTGGCCCTATGTTTATAATTCAAACAGCTGCCAAGAATTTACTCTACAGTTGTTGCTGAAATATTCTGTATTTGTCTGAGTATAACCCCTAATTCAGCAACACAAAAACTGATTACAGACTGTATACTGGGGTAGGGGTTTACACTCCAGCAATGCACTGTTTTGAGCCACATGTGCTTGATTAATGCTAATTTATGCAAGATTATGGAATACCCCACAAACTTTCAATCATTTTTAAGATCTATTTATATCAAAAGAAATTTTAAATGAAAAAAGATTACTGACAAGATTTGATTGAGTATTCTCATGATATCATAATCCGTGATGCCAGATCCACATTAGTATTGAGAGACAACCATGGCCAAAAGACAGCAAAACTCTGTGATAATTTCCCAGCCCTACCGTGGTATAATTGTAGTTTTTGTGTTGCTGAACTAGGGATTATACTCAGACAAATGCAGTATGTTTCAGCAATAACTGTAGAATTGATTCTAAGCAGCTGTTTTGATGAAAATCTCTGCATTATGTTATAGATGAGTGTGTGTGTGTTTGTTGTGGGGGGGGGGGGGATGTTGAAGTGTCAAATATCTTTGAATGATTTTGAGACAACCTTTTACCTCTTACTGTGGTGACAACTATTGATATAAGATTATAAGTCCATAGCCAAGTACAGCTTATTATTGCAAACATATGAACTGTGGTAGAGTGTAAATTTTAACCTAAAGCACTGCAATGCCTTTTTTTATGTACAGTGCCATTTAACAATTTTATTGGATACTGGAGCATCATAAATTTGATTGATTGATTGATTGATCTTCAATTTATGGGCATTTTAAGAATGGCAGTGAACGGGAGATTGTTTAAAAAGGTCTTGGTACCTGTTTAACAAAACCAAATCTTTTATTCATCTTTTAGCTGCCCATCTGATGCACAAGTACAATGCCCACTGTGCTACTGATATCACAGGCTTTGGCATCCTTGGTCATGCCAAGAACTTGGCACGTAATCAGAAAAATGAGGTGTCCTTTGTCATCCACAATTTGCCGATCATCGCCAAGATGTCAGCTGTTGGAAAAGCATGTGGTAACATGTTTAGTCTCCTGCAGGGAATGTCAGCAGAGACATCAGGTATGATAGTAATGGTCAAGCTTGATTTGTGCTGTTCATAACCTAAATCACAATAATGAACACATCCAGTGACTGTAACAATATGATGAATATTCAGAAGGAAAAATAAAATTAACACAAAGCTCACCAAGCCGCCTGTTCTCATGCTGAGTGAATTGGCACTGATCAATTTTACCAGTTATTGACAACTGTCTTTTGATGGAAACACTAGCATTAAGCACAAGGTCAGTGAATATCATTCACTGGACAGTAACAAAAGTTGACAGTTGTTTTAGTGGTTCATATGTTCACTTTCCACAACACAGGAATGTTTGTTCTGGTTGACATATGATTTATGCTTTCTCCTTTGCTAGGTGGTCTGTTGATCTGTCTGCCAAGAGAGCAAGCCGCTGCTTTCTGTAAAGATATTGAGAAAAAAGATGGCCACGCAGCATGGATCATTGGAATTGTGGAGAAAGGAACACGTACAGCTCGCATCATCGACAAACCCAGATGCATTGAAGTAACAACAAAGATGACAAATGGCTAAAAGTGTAGAACTCTTTCCAACTTTTATCATCTCAACATTCAAAGTTTAAGCAAAGGTGTGGTTGCTGAAAAAAAAACCAGAATTGCCAGAAATTTTACGAAAGAGCATTGATACTAATGATGATTTCTGATGAGTACATTTCCAATTAAGCTTTGTGTCACAACTGCCAATTATGAAAACTGACATAGATTCTGTCATGTAGAGGTAGGAAAGTATTTTGTAGAGCATTGGCAGCCTTCAACATTGACAGGACAAGAAATGTGACTTAATTTCTGAAAGAATTGAGCAGCTTTCTTAAAATTGAGTACACTGTCCCAGCCTGTCATGGAATTGAGATGCATTACTCGTTTGTTGATACTGTTTGTGAAACTATCTCAGACAAAGCACCTATAGGTGACCAGGGATGGTGGATTTTTGAAGTGTCTACAAACTGAAAGTGTGTTATCTCAATAGACTTCCATTGCTTTACCAAGTACCTCTTCAAAGAATATTGTAGATTGAAAAGAAAAATAAAGATTTTAAAGGATATTTTCATCACTCTGTGTTTTTACATGCTGCTTTTTTAAATTCATATTCACACAATTTCAAAAATACACAAATAGTATGGTCTATTGTTGTTGTGCACTTTTCCATCAATAGGATGTATTTGTCAATTGCTCTCTCACTGCCTCTAAAATTACACCTTTTTAGCACTGTAAGCAGTGCCGGTGATAGTATTTTTACCACTTACTGATCTATAAGAATAGTAAACCTACATCTTGTCACTGTCTGGCAAATGCAGACAGTGACGAGATACTGCAGGGGTTTGATGTGAAAATAAACTTCAGTAATATTGGCATGTAAAAGATGAACTGACCGTAATGAAAAAGAAAGCCACTGCGGAGGAGAACAAAATTCCATCATCTTAGGATGGGAAACTAGCAAATCATGTCTTGTTTGCATGAAAGTCAGCAACATATGGTTGGGTGAAATTACCAGGGCCATGGAAATATGGAATCACTGAACAAATAAAAACTATGGGAAATATATTTGTAGTACAGGAAGGTTGTTGTTCATTCAACGTGACACTGAAAGGAAACTATCTGTTCTTGATCAACACAAACATGGCATGAGTTTATTTGTTTACAACTCACAGTTATACAGAGCAAGGCCAGGTGCATCCTTGTCAGTGACTATGTAGGATGGTATGATGGGAAATCTGGTAGTGTGGAGAATTTACCTTTTGAATCACACAAACTATGTACTTCACAGTCTAAAACATGTCCATACTAAAACAGCTCGTGTGAATACCGGTAAATGACGTCCAGTAAAGTTGTAGCAGTATAAAATGTCCCGAAAATATCATTTTAAAGAAAGTTAAGCTGTTGACTACATATACATTGAGTTTGTAATGCCAAAAAGTGAACAGTGTTCTAGAAGTCTGCGCATGTTGCCACACAACTCTTTATGGTTTAAACACACCATCGTCCATCCAATACGATGATCTATGTTATTGTCTTCACCACGAGGTACCAGAATAAATTGTCAATTGTGAGACGGGAAATTGAACATCATGCTCACAAGCATACACCCGATGCAACAACAGCAAGCAAGTTTGTGCTTTTCGGGTTTATAGGAGTACAAATTATTTGATGGACTCTTTTACTGTACACAAGTTATGATATTCTTCATACTGACCTTGAACTCTAATTACCAGTTTGCAACCCTTAGACAACAGTGTACAGTTTATGCTTGTGTTTAACAAGATAAGACCATGAAATACACTTTCCCTTTTATTATGTAAATACATCCCATGCTTATGCCAAGCAATAGCAGTTTCGATTTAAAATTATTTTGCTTTTTACACAATCTGCAATTCCAAATATGTTCTAAATTCACAAAACTGACACTAAATATTTCATCTTAGTTCTGGTTGAATAAATTTCACAGAAATAATGCGCAAGTAGGACGGCTATGTTGTTTCAATAGCGGCAGCAACAAGAAAAATTTACCCAATCCTTCACCTGCAGACAGTGAATGAATATATCTGAAAGACTGTCTCACATTGCCTGTAAAGTGCCAAGAAATGAAGATATCTTGACAAATCTGGACAAAAGCTGATAATTTATGCTAAAATTGTCAAGCTGACACACTGAAAGATCATTGTGTGAAAACAAATTTCACAAATTTCAAAATTCTACGGCAAGTTTTTTAACCAGTATACCCTGCTGTTGACTACTGTAAACAAATCATCTGGGTTGATTGGCTATTTGAACTGAAACTTTTTTGTATGAAAAACTAAAACAACATGAATTTTTGAGTAAAACTAACATATTTGCACAATTTTGTAAAAATTTTAAAGCTCTTCAATGATAGAGCTAAACAAAAAGTAGCACATATTGGATATGCAACCTCATCTTTCATGTGAAAATGTGGGATTGAAAGTAAGTGACGATGAACACGAGCTGCTACCTTACAGGAACATGCCTCCTGATATGAAATACCAACCATTGAATCAGTGATATCAGTCATGGGGATGGCAAGAAACAGTTTACCAATCAATAGACAATGTGCAACAATTTTGTAAGCCTTTGTTTCTCATTGAATATGCTGGAACTTGCAAATTTATTGAAAAATTTGCTTACGTTGGCATACACTAAATTTCACTGCCACAGGATAGTCTGTTTATCACAATATACCATTTACAAACCAGCATTCCATCTTCAGCTCACATTTTGTGTATGTATATATACCAAAGAGAGCTTACCGGTATATGGTTGGTCGGTAGCGCCTTTATGTCTTAGTATGTGCAGATGTCCGTCCACATCAAAAACTCCAAACCCGCAGCACCTACCATCTTAGTATTTGATGTACAGGTGCACGCAGGGACGGAGATGTGAATTTGTTCAAATTAACATGTCAGTCTCAAAAATATGCAAATGACATTAAAAAGGGAAAATCCAGCAAATTGCTAAAACTCTGTAACCACAGGCCAGATTTGGTTGAAACTTGGTATGCTGGTTCCTTTACGGTGACTTTAGTTATATTTGTTCAAATCATGGTAAAATTTTTATAGTTGTACTTTTGGGGCAATTTTTCCAATTTTTGGTCAAAATATCATCTTCTCCAAAAGTTCTTGTTGGATTGCTTTGTAACTTGATACTCTTGATCCTAGAGTTGTCTACTGTTAGATTTGTTGAAATTGTGCTGAAATTTTCATATATTTGTATTTTTGGGGCAATTTTTTGCATTTTTGGTCAAAAAATCATTTTCTCTGAACTAACTATTCTAATTGCTTTGAAACTTGGTATTCATGTACCTAAAGGAAATATTAGTTGAGTGTCTTTAAATTGCGGTGAAATTTTCATATTTGTAATTTTTGGTGCAATTTTTCCCATTTTTGGTCAATAATTTCCTCTGAAATCACTCGTCCTCTCATTGGTCATTATGTGAGATTTGTATTTTTTTATGATGATCCAAATTTTGAACTCAAATTATTTCTGCAGAGATGGGGTGCGACTTATAATATGTACTTTTTATGTTTTTTAAAGTGGGCATGACACTGATAACATGGAAATTCTCATTTTATTTTTTTGGGGGTTTGGCTTTATTAAAATATTAACTTTAAAAAGATAATCAAAAGATGAGTTTGATTACAGTAGTTTTCTTCGGGAGGATGTGGTGGCCCTGAAAAGGGCCATTTAGTATGTGTACACTGGCAGTACAAGAGGGGGTGATTATAGTCTTACTCAAATTTTGATGAACAGAGCCAACCCTAATGGTGGTCGGTAGTGTGACAGATGTGCTGAAAAAGGGGTGCGACTTATAATGCACATGTTTTCCATTTTTTAACGATTTCATCCTACGCAACTCAATTAGACCAAATTTCAAATCTTGAAAGTGCTCTCTTAGTGCTATATTTCTGAATTAAGAATAACTCGTTGAATTGGGTAAAATGCTATCTGGTATCTCCATGATTTTACCCTATATTGGTGTTGGTTTTCCTGCGTACAAATAGCTGCTCTAGCTGTGCAAGGGAAATAGCAAATTGAAATAGAAATCAGAAATTGGCCACTTGTGATTTCAACTTGAGAAGCTTCCATTTTAATGGGGCAGAAATAAGGGGTATTATGGTGAGTGTCAAATTTTGAACAAGACAGTCTTAGGTGGGTCATATTTTTGGTAATATTTATATGGCAATAATTTTGAATGAAATGTGTATGACATCACAGAAATAGAACATGGTTTTATTTTGACAACACAAAAGTCTATGCTGGTTGATTGTTTCTAGACATGACAGTTGCCTAAAATTAATCACTTGATTCAAAGGGTCACTTTTAGTGTCAAGTTCACTACCCCCACAGAGGGAGTTGAAATTCATGAACTTGACATTCAAAATAATTTGTCAGAATCAAACAATTAATTGTAGGCATGTGTCATAACCAGAAGTGTACATACCATTTTATTCTTGTTTGTTTCAAAAACTGTAGTTCTGTTTATAGAAAATTTGTAAACTGCCACAGTAACTGTTGTATAAACAAGTGCTGCAGTTATATTCATACGGAAATCCATGACAGTTATACAAACATTGTCAACTGCTAATGTTGTACTTGTATTCTATCTATTGAAAGTACACTGATTCATTGTTGTGTATACATTTTGTTCAACTTTACTGTTATTGCCAGAATTCCACAAGCCTATGTAAAATACATCTCCCTAAATCCATCTTTAGTAATGTATGAAAAAGTTGGAATCATGTGGTACCAATTTCTAATTTCAATTTGCTGTTAACATAGCACAACTAGCGTTGACTTGTTCTCACTACAGTAGTTCTGCGTACTAAGGGAAACCAACACCTTATTTGTATGTAGTATTTTACATACTTCATAATTTCTACTTTTATTTATTGGTTGGGAATAAGGTTGGCCGATAAATATACCATGTTGAATGTATTATTCTTGATTCAGAAATGCAGCACCAAGAAAGCACAATCAAGTTTGATATTTAGTCTGATTTTAGAGTAAATGATCATTTCAACCTATAAAATAATGAAATTTGCCACATTTTGACTGTCAGTTTTTGATTTCAGTGTGAAAAAACGGTTGCCCGAATAATGCCATGGATTATCATATCACATACTGTCTCTTCTTAGAATCAAAAACACATTCAAGAAAGGGACTGATTTATCAATTGACAGTGAAGAAAAGGTGAACAAACTGAAGGTTAGACCACGGCAAGTACTTGTGAATAGGTGTGACAAATCAGAACATCATTAAATTTGTTTGAAAGGATTTATTTCTTGATGTATTCTTCTCTCTGCTCACAATAAGCCCTCCTCACTATGAAATTGGCCCTTCTCTCTATCACATTACATACCAAATTAAACATGCTCTTAAGAGTATTTACACTCACACTGATGTGTGACAACATTGACCTTTACCAGCATATAGATAATAGCTCCATAAGTTTACAAGATGAAAAAAACTCAAATTCAAGAGTGACAATTAACAATTAAAATGAAAAAAATATGCGGAAACTTACAAAATACATGGACTGAAAAGAAATGTACAAATGCTAAAGCTACAATATTTCCATGCAGTAAACCATATTCTTTTACAAAAAAAAAGCAAAATTAATATGTATTTTTGTAATATTACAAGCCCAAGAAAAGTTCATTCTTGAAGTTGTAACATGGGACATGAATGAAGAATTTCATCAAACCAGTTTTATTTCTTGTTAAGTATTGCCTTAAAATAACCTCTACAAAAATACCTGTTCTGTAACAAAATTTATGATGTCTCCCCAACCCTGCCCACTTTGGAAATGAATAAACTGACCACGGTAATAGCCCAAAACACTGGGGTCATTAGCGATGGCTTTAAAGACTCAGCAGTACTCATGAAATTTCATGTTTGCCAACATCAGTATGGGAATCAATGCCTATATTTCTGATGTTGGAAAGAGAAATTCACCAGTCTTAAGTGTCAAAAGACAAGATACCTTGTACTTCTTCTATGTGTAACAACTGGCATTGTCACATATTTATGATCAATGAATCTTTGGACAAGTCTCCCGGCTGATATCAAAATGCTTGAACCCTAAGGCAGTTTTCATTTTATACAAGAGACACTACTCTCGAAGCAGCCTTTTTTTGCATTGTGTTCATTCTCCCTGCAGTAACATCAAAATTCTTTCAATACAAGGTGACTTTGTCAGTCATGAGAGAAACAAAATCTTCACAAAAGTGTCTCAAAGGGTCAATACTTAAACAAAGACTTTACGATACATTTGAACAGCTACTAACATCATGCTCTAGTGGTAAAAATTGTGCTTGGCATGCAAACATGAGTACAGTTGAACTGAAAATTGACAGAAAGTTTAATGTGATACTGTTATTTATTTTGGAATTGTCTCACTATTACAAACTCTCATAATGTCCAGCAAAAGGGACATTGTTTTGTGAAATTTAGCAAAATGAGAAGGATTTGAAGGTTTGTGGGGTTGCAAATCTTGGTGTTTTTGAAAAGTTAATCATTAAAATTATGGTGACCAAGCATTTGTATATGATTGCCAATTCATTTGTCAGAAAAGCGTTTGAAGATGGAATTTTCCAGAGATACAGCATTCATACAATAGTTCAAGTTCTACTTTCAAAATGTCAAGGTTAAATTTCACTTGTGTGTCTGGAAGCTCAAAAAACTTTCATCTTTTCTTGAGCAAAAGTATCATTTGAAACAACAGAAAACTGTCTTGTACTGCTTTGCCACATGTTAATGATTACACATGCAGTGGGCATTTTGTGCACACTGTACAATTTTCCAAGGACATATACCATTGCTCATTTGGAAAATCACACTGCCATAAGAAAACACTGGTATCCTGATTTCATTTAACCACAAACACTATCTTGAAAATCCTTCTAGATTATCAAGCACATTTGGCATGGGTATCTATTTACAATGGCTTACCTTGTATCCTTGCATTAATTACAATAGCATAAATTAAAATGTTTAAATTGTGTTGTTTTGCACAAATGCCTCCAAACGACTGACAAATAAATAGAAAATATGGAAAAGGTAGCAGAGAATGGAACTGTTCCCGACACAAGCCTTGGTACCTTTGACAATAGTTGTCTATTTCATATCTAGTCTTTGCTAGATTAAAGTATCAGTAACCAAAAAGGTTCTCAGGCTTTTCTCACCCAGACCTGATCGCTAAACTGTAAATCCATTTCCATTCCTGAAACGCCCATTAAACTTCACTTGCACAAGTGACACCAAAAAGGTTGTCTCTTTTACCATATATTAAATTTCTTTTTTTATCTGAGGTGCTAGGCTTAGTGATGGTGCCTGAACAGATTGTAGAAAGCATAGTAGCACTGTATGTATTTGATGTGAAAAAGTCTACTGTTTATGATCCCAACTTTCTTTGCACAAAGCACCTTGACTATCCCAGTGGTCCTATTCACTGCAACCTAGGATTTCAGTCACTATCACCAGTTTCTTCAGCTGTTTCATCCTCCACCGTGATCTGGCTTTCATCTCCATTTTGTCTTCCATTGTCTGCTGTAAGTTTACCATTATTTTTAGCTGGTTGGCTCTCTGTCATGGTAGGTGTAGTTGAAGGTGATCCAGGGGTTGGTGGTTGGTCTTCCATACTTGGCCATGAAGTCTGCTCTTCAACACGACTCAGACGTTCATTCAGGGCCCTAAGGGCTAGTTGCCTGAAATTGGTGAACATTGAAATGCTTTATTTTTATAATTTCTGATGTATATTGTGGAACTAAAATATTCAAGGGCACTAAGAAGAGGATATTATAGAAATACAATGTTGCTCATTTACATAGTACTCTGTTTTCGATATATGACCATAGATAACACATACTAGAGTTGGGAGATTTAGGGGTTATGTGACTTGTGGCTGTGTGTCAATTACTAAAAGGACCTACTTTTACCCCCAGGGTGTGAGTGTGCCCTGGTATTTATCATCCTCATGTACATATTCATAACACTCTGCCCCTGGGAACGTGAGTCCTTGTTTTCAGGTGGAAGGGGATATTTTCAAAAGTGTAAAATGCAGATTTTAAAGACAATTTCTTCAGTTCTTTAAAAACTTTGGGTGCAATACATCATAATTGTTTTAACTTATCTCCTTGGTTGGATTTCAGTGGACTGGACTACCACAGTCATCAACCATGTTGCATCATGAAATTACGAAACTTGACTGCAGAGGGCAGTATGTATCTTCATACCTTCAGATCTACCGGTATTACCTACCAATTCAAAATTACATAGACCAAACACTTAACTACCCACTCAATCCCCTTTACAGCAATGAAAATGTAAGCAACTGTCTCCACTTTGGCCAACTTCAGCAAACAAAATTCTCAATAATTGGGGGAAAGATTATTGGTTCCTACTGGTCATGGATGGGCAGGATATAACATAATTCTTACCTTCGCCTTTCTGCATCATTTGGATCACTTCCAGGCAAGCTTATCGTTATGGATGATGGTGCTCCAACATCATACTTTCGAACTTGCTTCTTACAAATCTTTGCTTTTACAAGACCACTGTGAACTGAGAAAGACAACAAGAAAGCAAATATATGTCAATACATACCTTTTAAATCGTTCAAGCATTTCTTTCACTTGCACACTTTTCATGGAATTTTTACCAAATTTATCAAATCTTACTCTGTGGTAATGGTCAATGAACACAAGCCTTGCGTTTTCATATTTTGCAGAGTCCAATTGAAATACCGGTAGTTGTATGATTTACGATTTCTGATAGGACACTTGTGTAAGGAAGTATTGTCCAGTCAAAAGGAATCGTTAACTAAATTTTGTTTTGTTCAGAGTGGGCATACTTACCTGTATTAGCAAGAATAGCAATTGGTGGTTGTATTTTTTCAGGAAAGAAACTAGCAAAGGTGAAGGTATCAGACATGTCTCCCCTGGAGTTGTCGCTTTGTTTTTGATAAAATCGAAGATACGTCCAACTGACGAATATTCCTGTGAAGGAAAAATAACACCTGATTAGGGAAGATTGCAACTTAAACTGCTAATTTTGTTTTCACATGGATAATTCAATATGGTACTTCAGATACTTTTCCTGGAGTGAATATTGGTATACCATTTGTCATATTTTGCATCAAACCCAGTAGTTTACCTGCCAGACAGTACCAATTGCCCATCTGCCAAGTCAGTAAAAAGTGGTATTCAGCCAAAACCATATGTATTTTTCATCCACTTGGCTTGGTATGTTGTAGTAGCTTTAGTCTATAAAAATTATGTTTACAGTATCTCTATCATCAGGGACCTTAAAATCTTCAAGTCTTTGTTAAAATGCACCATATGGGGCATGTTTTGCTTCACTAGTTTTAACCTACTTGACCTAATGGTGAAATATGAACTTGACAGGTAAAGGACTAAATGTGATGTTTCATAACACTAAACTTTTTTAGCCTAAAATAAATGCAGCATCACAAACTATACGTTTGAACTCAATTTTTCAATCTATCTTAACATGGCAATTTTTCAGTGTCTGGGTAAGTATCAATGTTTTTGCTTGGTGCGGTAAGCAGGTACATGTTACCAGGGTCGTCCAGTCATTTTACTGGGGTTCCCCTTGATATACCAGTGCAGTCATATAGAAGACAGCAGAAATGTTACCAGGGTTCCCCAATCATTTACCAGTGTTCCCCAACCTTAGCAAAAACACTGAGTATGCCTTCAAATGCACAAAACACTTTGCAAGTTCACTGTGTAAATGCTGCATAAACAGATCATACATCACGCAAATATACATAATAAAACATATTGAACTGAACTGAATACTATGAAGCTTGGAAATCCATATACAGCAAAAACAATTTTTCTTATGAAGATCACTGGTTTACTATCTAGCGTAAAACACTTTCCGTTTCTACAACATGACAAGTATTAATCATGCAAAAGGAAGTGTAACTTGTCATCATGTTATTAACAGTTAAGCATCCTGCTTATACAAAGTAAACTGCTTCACTAATTTGAAAGTTGTGGACATTGTTAGTTTGTGGTAACATCAGTCTTACGTGATTTTTTTGGAGGTTTCTAACAATATTAAATTTATTCCAGGGCATTACTGGGCAAATATAAGTATACTACTATTTGAATCTTTTTGTAACAAAGTTTTTGAAAGTATGAACAAGCAAATATCTATAGGACATACATTTGCATTTGATCCTTAAGGCAAACTAATTGAAGAGGCCATATATATAACTTTTTATTATTTTGCTTATTAGGTTATTTGTGAAAGTCTTTTATGGCAAAAAAATAAAATTTGGTACTCAGACAATGAAGACAAATATTTGAAAAGGGAAAGTACTCAAGAGAGGTGCATGCACAAATTGTGTCAAGTGTGTCCAAATCTGTGACAGAGTCCTTGGAGAGGAAATCTGGCATCCAAAATATAGTCATTGATATATTATGTATTAGAGTCAGCTGCAGGGATTGAATTGATTAATGGTATAAAACTTAGCTTTTAACATGCTAGATGGTACCACATATCATCATTGTCTCTCTTAGACAAACTATGTATACGGTATATTAAAAGGCAGTAGACATTTTTGAAACTTATGACTTAAACTTTTGCCCTAACTTTACAAAATGCAACTACAAATCATTCCTTTTATTAGGGGTCACTATGCAAAATGTAGTATTACAGAAAAAAAAACCCCGATATTTCCCGACAATTGCAATTAAAAATGGCTGCCATCCATTTCTTAAGTCATGAAGAAAAATCACATTTGCAATTTCCTCAAAAACAAACCAGTAAAAACTATATTTACTCCAAAAGCTTGAAACTGAACCCTCATAAGTGGTAAACAAAACTAGTATCACAAAAGTTTCAGTATTCTAATATCTGTCACTAAGGTATATTCTATCTTAACCCTTTCACCCCCAGTTCCCTGTATACAGGTCCAACTCTACCATAGAAAACAATGGATTTGGGACAAACCATGGTGGTGAAAGGGTTAAAGGGATATAGTCGTCGGAACTGCGCTCAAAGGTCGTATGGGACCCATACGACCCATGGCAACAATGTATCCAAGGCACAATGGTGATTGATGACAGTTAAAACATGTCTGTCATAATCTATCATCGTATAATTTAAATGTTGCAGCTATGATGATGAGGTGCATCTTGATATCGTGCACGAAATACATTGTTTGTAAACAAGAAACTCGCACAGGCGCAGTTCCGACGACTATATCCATTTAAATTGGAAACTAAGAATGACGTTTGCATGCACTTCAATGGAAAAAAGGTTAGCAAGAATTTCATCTTGCTTCACCCTTGGGGCTTCAGAATTACTAGACCAAATTTGGTTGAAAATGCGCTCATATTTTTGATCAACTTGCAGATCAAACTATCTTAAATAATTTCCATTTTGTTTGATATGTTCAAGTCATGCTCCATTCATTGTCAATCAAAAGTCTGAACATGAAAGTTTAATTTTGAAATATCATGAACACATTTACAATCAGCAGGTGGACTCAATTTGAACATCTCATATTCTTGGAAAAGTTGATAGTCGAAAAGACAAGCTGGACAACCTCAACAAAATTCAACTTAGTAGGATAAGGATTGTTAAAATGTTGTAAGATTCAATTCCAAAATGGATGTTGTTGATCGCAGCAACAAAATTTATTCTGGAGTAAATACTATGAGAAAAGTGAGACAGCTTTTTCCTAGGATTGAATTGCAAATGGCTTGTCCCATCAAACTGTGATCCATGTTGATAATGAGATAGATGGAAATAGAAATGTTTTATTTTCATCATGCAGTGTGCTGCCATACACACATTGAAAGCATTGTTATGATAGCAGTAAGACTATAAGCCTATATGCAAATCCCTTGCACAGCTTGCAATTGATAGGAAAATACCAGCTTTACGATTTGTAGTATGTTTTAAATTTGTAAAGTCTACAGTCGTAGACAGATAGGTGTGGCTGTTGGTGTGTACATCCATATTAATATTCCTAAACAATGATAATAGTCTTTTAAAAACAATGATTCTACTTATACTTACTGCAAGCTTGATAGATTTTTACTGCATGACCTGGATAAAAAGACATTGTCATGCAAACAAAGCAGAAAGCTGCAACCCTTGCTTTGAATTCTCTACTGGCCCATGCCTTACAAATGACATTTTCATGTTTACAGGGGTACACCTTAGGAGTCGAGTGGTAAAGGAACTGCTTTCTACGTCTATGCTAATTAAATAAACACTTTGCAAGTTTTGTGTTTTACTAAATCTAAGTTTCACTTTAGATTTAGTTATTTAGAATGAAAGCAGTACCAGCAGACAAAGTGACAGGATCCCTAGATCTATATTTTGATATTGTCCTTGGACAATCAGTTTCAAAATGGATTTGCTTACCCATGATATTTCTATAATCTTCATACCTAGATTATTGAATTGCCTTCTCACTGACTGTATCATGATGCTGTCATTGTTTGCAATGTGCAGTTGCACCACACTGACATTTATTATGAGGCACATAACTGGCTATGTTTTATGAACACTGTCAGACACTGACATCTGCACATTGACTGATACACTTCAACAATATCATTACTGTGATTGAATTGCCCAACAGTCAGTCATCCATCAATATGAATAGCATATTCATATGATATTAATATTGAAGCATATGAACAGCAGCTTGACCACACGTATGATTATACCTACTAAATCATTACAGTGAATCAAGCGGATAAAGCATGAAAAGGACTTAACAGCATCATAACTGTTGTGAGTTACCAGTAAGTACCAAGCTACTTTGGTTGGAATGAGTATTGCATGAATATAGTAACAGAAGTGTCCAGTCCACTATGAAAAGCATATTCTGTATGCACAGACTGTTTCAACAGCCCAGAATAATTAAGTGGCACTTTTAAAATTTATATTAAAGAAAGATATTTTTCAAGAGGAATGTCCATTGCCCCCTCCCTCTTGTATAGACAATTAATGTCACTCACAGAATTTTATATCAGATGGCATTTTACCACCAGCTCAAATTGCAACATACATTTACATAGCAACTGAAAGTAGAAAAAGACACGTAGAATATGCAATACAGAATAGCAAAAAGTGGACAATCACAGAAAAAAGTGTTTAAAAGGGGAAAAAAGGACAATTCAGTACCAGTATACATTTCACAGATATCATGAAAGATGTTCCCTGGCTTTTTGAGGTGGACAATAAAGACAGTAAATGGATCTTTTTAAGGTACAATAAATAAATCTGATCAGATTCAATGTCAAATCACTTGGATTAGTTTTAAGTATGTATCATGAGCTAGACCACTAATTATTTTGTCGACAAGTCTTTTCATTTTGCCTGGTCAACGTTATTTTGACACTAGGGCATCTTTATGGATGTATGTTTTTTTCTTAAGCACTGATTCCGTGGCTTAAATATTTGCGGACATGATAGTATCATTGATACACATACTATTACTACAAAACATAAATAATGTCTGTACCTGTACACGTCATAAGTGGGTATACAGCGCACGCGAAGCCCAAAAGTGCAACCACTACGGACCATATCATCAAGACCAGCGGTAACTGTTTTACACGCATCCCGATAAAAGACACATTCACAATGTCGTAGTCTCCCATCGTTTGTTTCAATGCAACAGCAATGCCTGCAATGTAACCTGCGAGTCCGTAGATATGAACTTCAAACAAGTAGTCAACGTTGGAGGTCGCCACGTATATAATAAGGTAGCACACCGCGGAGACCAGGCCAACTCCAATATTTACGATGAAGAAAAACAAAAGCATCTCTAGTGCGCCCCATAACGGTTCAATTAACTTGCCACCGACAGCGAGTATTAAAATATCAGCTACAACGTTCCAAAGATGAGTTTCCAGAAAACCGTGGGTTATGTAGGTCCATATTCTGAAGTTGGGAGGAACGACATATCCTGGAGTTATAGACAAAGTATTCAATATTGGTTCGCCTAGGAACGACAATAAATACATAAGACATACTGAAATCAAAATGGCTTTCACGACAACGCTGGAATTTCTTAAAACAACGGTGATCTGCTTCTGAACCTGGGAGATGTTGATGGTGTTCGCCATTTTGATCGTCGTGGCTGAGGATGACGTCGACGGTGCTACAGCGCCCCCACAAATCGGGTTGCAAAAATTCTGAAATATGCTTTGAATTTCATCAGAATGAACCCCATTTATAAGTCATTCACCTAAGAATAAGTCCTGAAATTAATCCATGTTAATTCATCTGTAAGCACAGCAATTATTGTAACATATTGTCATTATTTTGGTAATTTGACAAAAGGCAAAAGGTCAGGGGTTAGGTCAAAGATGGCGAAGTGTTCATAAACATGCTGCCAGCTAAAGCTACTGAGAGGTAGTACGCGACATCGAAGTTAAATATGGAAATTGGTGAAATTTTGGAATGTTCCCTGGATGAAATTGCTCTTGAGGGATTAGAAGGCATGTCAATCGTGTATTGCTTTGCTTGTGCACTGTTTCCTTCCTGTTTTCAACAACTCTACTCACAACTGCGGAGCGAACTGTATCAACTATCATTATAACTTAGGGGCGGACCATTTGATATTCGGAGGGAGGGGGTTGTAAAATTTACTGGAGCATTATTATTTTTTCTCCTTACTTCACCTGGAGTTTTTTTTTCAACTGTATGAATTCTAACATCTTATTTTTTCACTTCTCCTCTCAGAGGATTTTTTTTACACGTACACGTAAAATGCCAATATTTGCTGTACATTCTTTTTCCATATGACATGACAACACTGAATAAGGAAAGAAATGTAAAGCAGCACAGAGTTTACATTGAGCTATAGGAAAACAGCATCTACTTCAGATAGCTGTATAGTGAGAAAGAAAAGAGAAGCATCCTTTACTGCAGCAAAATTACTGATGGAGACAAGAAGTATTCTTTGGGATTGGAAGTGATTATATTTGCACTTTTCAAACTCATGTGCATTGTTACTTTTGCATCAAGCATTTTACCCAACTGAGAGGGTGCCTACAGGTGCATATGTGTATGTGCGTGTGTGTGTCTGTGGACAGGTAATGTAGATTTCCCATTTTAGCTTGATCTGCGTAATGGCAAATAGGCCATTTTTTTCAACCTCTACATGATCTTAAAACCTGTAATTTTTAGCTATATGCAATATTGTGCGATGTTCTGTTCGAAAAAAGTTACAGTGGCAATTCGGTACTTAATTCTATGAACATGATCTACTGTTACAGAATATTCAATTGTGAAAATGGCCGTATGCTTATTTTCTGTACCTCATGTCTTTCAGGTATCAACATACCTGGGCTGTGGATCAGAGTGGAACAGAGAATTTCTGAATCATCTGGCAAACTTGATGACTCCTCAAAAGAATTTCTGTGGAAGTGTGTTGTTGCTCATGATCAGATAGAATGTTTTGAAGTCTCCACATCCCCAGATCCAATTGACACATTGCCAAGATACAGACTTAGAGACCCTGAGCTTGGTTTGGAGATTGGCCTACCTAAGGTAAAAAAAAAAGATCATAGTGATGTCCAATCACAATACCTATGCTTTGAATTGAATTTTAATTGTGTACTCAACTGCAGTATTTGCTCCTCAGAAAATCTTTAATCTTTGAAGTGCAACTACAGAGTTAAGGATGAACCATAATTTGATTTCTGGGGGTAGGGGACTGGAGGATTTATGAGAAAAAAGATTGTTGCTGGCCATTTACAAGCAAAACAATTGTCTGTAGGTGGGGGAAAATTGCTTCAAAGAAGGTTGCAAAAAAATTGTAGGCATGTACCCTTTGATGGTTGAATCACTGCCTTCAGTGGTCTTTTGAGCTGCTCCCTACTGAGGCATTTACAAAGTGCCACCCACGGCAGCATTTGTGGAAAGTATCTTCCATCCCGTATCATAGGCCCAGCTTTCACGGATTCGTTATTATTATTCAACGGCTCTGAAAAGGCCTGAATGAATTACACCCGAATATGAATAGATACCTAAATATGCATGTATTTGTACTTGTATTCTGTGCGTTTGCAAGTTGTTTTACAAATGTAATACTATTTTTTGTTAGACCTAACTGTTGTAAATGTTCATCAAATTTACAAAAATTTATAAAATAAGAATTTAAAACCATAAAGCAATACATACAAAATACATTTATTTGTTTTATAATTTTCATTGCATGTGTGATTGCAATAACACCAACCAGTCTTCTGTCACAGTAGTTGACATTTGGTTGGTGTTGTACTTTCAACATTTGCTGGAATTGTAAGGGATATGACCTGTAAACACTTTTAACATCCTGACAGCTTAAAATTAAACAAAGTATATTACTCTGTATCATAGAAACTGTTCCTAAACAAAGCTAACTTTGTGGATTCTTAAAAACTTGTCAACACTTTTACGGCAATTAAAGAACAGAGATGTGATGTATCTGTTGCTTTTTTGCTATGTAGATACATTTTGTAAACTAAGAGAAACGTTATCCACATCTTTGTAGTCATGCATTTTATCTACTGTTTCACCACTATACTTAAGCTAAAACATTTTTAATCCCCCAAACCCCCAAAACATTTTAACTTTATGTGGGAGAATAGGCAAAACATAAATTATTATCTGTCTGTACTTACAAGTTACAAATAGATTATGACATTCTAGGTCAATTTTTAGACACAAGTATCTGAATTTTCAAGAGCCTGATGGAGAAAATAGGAAGTCCATCAAGAGATATTTGAGTCATGACATAGCTCTTTGTGTCAAAGATTTTGTGCAGTGTGAATGTTTATTACTTTGGTAATGTTAAAATTGTATAAATTCTTATTTTACAGCAAACAAAAACAAATGAGTTGACGGCAGTTGTTAATGACAAAGACAATAACATCAGAGGACTCTGTGCAAATTATGAACACAGGAAGAATTTAACCTCTGAACTAAGATCTGAAGACTACACATTGTCAAAAGCATTGGAAAAGTAAGTCAGCAGCATTTATATTTGAAATAGTTGAACTATATATGCACTGGACGGCAAGATGCATCACACGAGGGCGCTTCCATCACAGACATAGTATGGATGCAAGGGGAAGACATCTTATCTGAATGTAAACATGTGAAAGAAATATTGGCAGTGATGTATTTCTTATTATGTCAGAAAACATAATATATATCATAATCAACAGTAATTATAAAAGATTAGCAATATCAGGAATTTAAACTGACATCAATGCAACATCAGATATTCCCAACTGTAATATGAATATAGTAAATTAAGTTACTTGTGATGAGATCAAATTTACCCTTCAATCCTATGTTATGGAACTCAGCATAACTGTCTTTATGGATAAATATGTTGTACTTTACTTACAAGATGATCAACAAAGTTGATAACTTTATGATTAAAATTTTTAGCGGTATTCGAATTGAAAGTAAAGGGTGCTTCTTGAATGTTTTCATATATTTCTATTATTTTTAATAGATATTTTTTCCCTTATCTTTCAAGCAAACGGCTACTTTTTCATACCAATACTTTGTACTTTTGTTTGTTTACCTAACAATTCATTTTCATCGTTGTATAGATTTGACTTTGTAAATCATATTGGAATAAATTTTCCTTTCAAAAGAAAAATAAAAGAAATGCAATAGCTCCCTAATGCAACATATTTGTTCCACTCTATGTACTCAAGATTTGTAGTAAAACTTTGTGAATTAAGTCATAACTTTAAGATGCTCTTTGTTATAATTTATTTGTTGATTCATTCAGGAACAAAAGGCTTCAACTGATCGTTGACAGGAGAAACTCAATTATCAATACTATTCCTCATCATTGTCAGTACCATATTTGTCCTATTACAACCATTTTCAGTAATAGAACGCGAAGCCACTGCAGTGAACTGCAATAAAACTGCTTACACTAATTAGTTTCAGCTGTAGCCGTGGCCACTTTGGTGTTGAACAAGGCTACTTGATACCTATTAGACAAAAAGTCTGCTTGTACAAAGGCAAAACTAGCTCTGTCTGAGGCTCGGGCTGTAAATGAGATTTACTATTGGTACCCTGTGTTCAAGATTAAGATACAATGTAACATTACCATGTGTTAACTATGGAAATCCGGTCACGACATGCGACATGCGACCTGCGACTTCAAAACTGCGACCTGCGTCCTGCGTGTTTGTCAAACTGCGACCTGCTTCCTGCGTGTTTGTCAAACTGCAACCTGCGACTTCCGGGTGCTCTGGCATAGCTGCCACCTGCGAGTTTGAAACTGCGACCTGCGAGATCACGACCTGATCCATGATTTTAGGTATTTGGTGTTTATTGAGAGTATGAAAAGCAGTCACAAGTAATATCAGTGATAGGTGGTGTCATTTAGGAAAGAGATGAGCTTCGATGACACAGCTGAGTTGGCCTACGTGTTGTTCACTTGCTTTCAAAGTCCGGTTTCAAAGGGACAATGCTCAACTGATCACCGATTTTCATAAATAAAATTTGTTTCGATAGGCCTACTTCAACAAGCATGTTGTTATATATGTTTTTTCCTAAAGTGGTGGCTATTTCACAGATCGAAATGACCTAGTTTAGGCCTAAAGAAGTATTCTGTGGTTGTTGTACTTCGATTCGGTGACCATGCACCCCACCCAGCCCTAGACATTATAAATATAAAGGAAAATGAGGGCAACTCCACACATCGGCTCTACCAATTTAATTTGTTTAATATTACGAAATGGTGAATAAAAGGATCATTGCATTTATTTTGTGTGGAATACATGGCGAGACACCGGTGAATCGATAGTGCTTTGACCCTAGTCATGTGATCTGGATCCCCGGTAAACCGGTTTGTTAATTGAGTGATTCGTCTTAATTATAACGGTGTTTCGGAACCAAAAATTGGGTCCCTTCATCAGTCGCTCTCTTGTTTTGTATCCCCTGCGCTTGGTTGTGTGATGAAGTCATCTTCGTCCTCGAAGAGGAGAAGCCAGATTCGTTATTGAGAGAGTTAGCCACTATTGACTGACTCTGTAGTGAGCGATCCGGTGTGTGGTGTCATATTATGATTAACATGACCCAGCATCGACCGGAGTTTCTAGACGCTTATAAGGATTTTTATTTTAGGGCATATTTTGAGCGTTGCTAGTGCTCGTTATGTTAACTGTAAATGTTGTACTAATCTGACAATGATAAGTTTGTTTTGGGCATTGAAATCAATTATCCGAACTTTTTGTGTCAATTTTTCATGGACTTTGTAATAGATTTCGGGTCGATATTGGTGCCTGCTTTCCGGTGTTTGAAAAGCATGTTGTGAAAGGCTGTTTCAAGAAATAAATCTTATTTCTCTGTGTTAAACCATTCCCAGGTTTCATGGTTTCGTTAACAATATTTGCTGTAAATGGCATTTGAAATTGGTTTGGTCTGAGGAGAGTATTTGTTTATTTAATTCATGCCGCCAACTTTGATTACTTATATGACAGCTCTTTCAGTTTTTGATTTTCTTTGCCAAATGATGTTTTCTGTATTGCTCATCTTTTCAGTTTGGTTGATTGTAGTACCAATTCGATGACCGATTGCATCTCGGTTTTATACGTAAGTTGTGGCATAATAAAATGGAGACAAATTTAAAAAAATTCAGATTCCCCGTTGTTAAACCCGCAGTTATGAAGTCGCAGGTCGCAGTTTGACAAACACGCAGGACGCAGGTCGCTGTTGTGAAGTCGCAGGTTACACCTAGGTCTAAATGCCGAAGTCGCAGGTCGCATGTTTCAAACTCGCAGGACGCAGGTCGCAGTTTTGAAGTCGCAGGTCGCATGTCGCATGTCGTGACCGGATTTCCATACCATGCACTGGTCCATGTACAAATCTTTTTTATTTCAACTTCCCCAGACAAACTGTCTGCATGGGAGATACAATGTTGTCATCTTTGCCAGCTGGCTACAGCTGAAACTAATTAGTGTGAGCAGTTTTATTGCAGTTCACTGCATTGGCTTCGCGCTCTATTACTGAAAATGGTTGTATAATACCTGGGTCTGCAAGATGAAATGGATGTCATTACAAGAGGGATCTTAAAATTTAACTACCCCATGTTTTCCACCGACAGTTCTAATTTATGCTAATTTATTCATGTTTATTGAGCATAACTTTAGACTTCAGTAAATTTTTTTTTAGAAGGTACTAAAACTTGCACGGGCAAGATTTGATTGACTATTCTCGCAAATCATGGAAGTTGTACGTACATGATTACAAGTCCAGGTACATTGTCAGTGACAGGCAACCACAGTGATAATTTCCCAGCCTTACTGACATGATGTTTGTTAGCACTCTTCAAAATTAAACTGCTTAAACAATCCTAGGCTAACAAAATGATGGTGTGGTGAATTTATCGTGTTTGTAATTGACTGTGAATAATTTAGTGTATTTGTGACGACATTTGACTGGCAAAGTCAGCTTTTTCTTTGTTTTATTCCTTGACCTCTAAAGCGGTCCCTGTGTTTACAAAAAACAGTCAACCACAGATTCTATGCATTGATAATACAAATCAGCAAAAGCTTACCTTTAAGATGATGTTGTCATTTTAGATGGGGAGACAAGCTTGTCCTAGTGGCTTCACAGTATCTCCGCAACCGAGCTTTACTCAGCAATGAAGCAGATCCGGAGATAGAACTCAATGATTTACACTATGTCATCCTGGAGAAACTTGGAAAATCCCGATATCTTGGACAGTTACAGACTGAGATATGCAGTTCCTTGAACATTGATTCAAAGAATATGTTCTATCAGAGGAAGAAGCTGTTTGCTAAAAGCTATGTTACAAGCCAGGTATGGTATCAATATGAACATATAACTTACGGTATATGTGGCAAGGCATCATGGGACAATGGGTGGGGTACCAGACTGAGCCTACAAACTACCAGAGAGCAGTGTGTTCAAGACCCAGGTATAGCAAAGGTACCGGTAGTGGACACACTGTTGGAGGATGGTGAGGTCAAGACTCACTTGCAATATTGTGCTGTTGAAAATCCCGCACTTTACTCATTGTGTCATTGTTAATTGACTGTGGGTACCTCATCCTGTCTACTGACCTTTTTTCCTGTTGGATGGTGGATTACATTGAAATAGAATCATTCATGACACAGATCAGTACTTTGCTCATCATGTAGTTGAGGTGATCCATTTAGTATGAGTAATCTTGCTTCACACTTGTTTGTGGTGTTACAATCAAGTGGGACAAAATGGACACAACCCCTCCACAACATGTTAAACACAACATATACTCACTTGATCACTAAGATCCATTATCTCAACTAATACTACAGACTACAGGCAAAGATTTTGCTGCCTGCTGCCTTCAGCCAAAAAATGGTGTAGCATTAAAATTTTCTTTTCCCTGTTCTGTTTTTTTGTTTCAGAATTATGCAATAAGATTAGCAAGTGGTAGATTACAAAACTCTGTTTTACTTCTTCTGAAGAGATTCCATGTAGATTATCGCAGTAAATATGAAACGCTGGCTGAAAAGCTATCAAACATACTCTCTGCACAACCTGACAAGACAGCAACGTTTGTCACTGTCAAACAAGAAATGGTATGTATCTATCACTGGAGTGACACGCTTTCCAAGGTTTACTGTGTATTCATAAATCCTCTATATTAAACAGTACACTCCAAATTCCCTGTGAACATGTCCATAATCACAATTATTGGCTAGAAAAATGTCTGTCATCTGTCTGGCTGCTTGTCTTTCTGTCTGTCTGTCTGTATGCATGCATCATCTATGTATGTATGTATGTATGTATGTATTTATGTATGCATGTATGTATGTATGTATGTATGTATGTATGTATGCATGTATGTATGTATGTATGTATATATGTATATATTTATCTATGTATCTATGTTTGTATAAAGTCTTTGATACATACATAAATACATATATACGTATGTTCGTATGTATGTAATGTACCTGTATGTATGTAATGTATCAAAAACTTCATAACTGCAGCACCTATTGTCTTGATATTTGGTATGCAAATGCATCATAGAGTGGAGATATAACTTTATTCAAATAAACATTTTTGTGTCAAGACATGCAAATGAGGTGAAAAATGGTGAAAATGGTAAAAAGCCTAGAACTCATAAAGTACTGGTCAAATTGCTCAGATTTTTAATTCGTAGTTACACAAGGTAGGGTTCCGTAAATTTTTGCTTGATCTGTATTGGAACTGTGTTGATGACAAACACCAGTGCAGTCTCAATACACAAAGAAGATAAGTTTGACTACCCCATTTTTACACCAAACACAAAGGAATGTGGAGCTTTCAGGAAAAACTCCAAGCAGTAAATAAAGCACTCTCAGTTGACTTTGGACACTGTTCCCTGCTTCTGTCCTTGTATTTGACATTTGTTGTCTGCTGAAGACATACAATCGGGTCAGTCACAATCAGGGTGCGCTAGAGTGTGTCACTTAGGTCAAAATTTCAAGTTCATGATAACTGTCCAGTTAAATAATATGTTGAAAGGTTATGGTATGGGGCATATCTTCCTAAAATTTGGTGAAGCAAACGTCACTGGTATTACCACAGTGCACATTGTTTTATATGGTCGACGCAGTGTCACGGACGCTACAGAAATGTTGTACATGAAACACAAATGTCATAATAAAATTTTAAACAATGATTTGTTAATGCTTTCTTATGTTATTACAATATAAAATATGCATATTGGCATTAAAATAAGCTATACTTGGTATGATTTACGTAATTTTTCCATGAATAAACACAACCTCAAGTTTAGTGAGAAATACAACAATATTGATCATATTTTTTAATAGGACTTTCAACTTCTCTATGTCCTTCCGCTGCTATGCTGTACTTTAAAGTTTTATTGTCATGAATTAACCATGCTATAGCAATAATATTAATACCATTTAGTATAATCAAAATGGACTTCTTTCTAAAATATTTTCTGTTTAGTATGACATGTAATTTTGTCACGGACGCTACCAAAATCAAACTTGAAAGTTAGGTCAATTTGAAATATAAAAAGCAATTAACAATCTGGTTTTTTCCTTCTCCAAAACCTTTCTCTGTCAAACATTTAAATTGTGAAAATTGTGTCAAAACATTGACAATTTCTTTAAATTGAACAAGAAAGCTATAGCAACTACTGCAAAAATCAGTTGGAGTATGTGAAAAATGTCTATACCAGTAATAAACTTTCAATACGTCAAAAAACACAGAAGTTAACATTGCTTGTGCCTTAAAGTGTAAAACCAAGATAAAACAAGACACCTAGATCAGGCCAGAGCGACAGGTTGTTAAACTTTGACCTGTGGTCCCACAATAAAATTTGCTACAATGTACCTGACACACCACCCCAGAAATCCAAATGGCTTGCAGCTGTTCTAACACCTGTCAGGATGGGGCGCACACACACCTAGGTGAGGCTGGAGATCAGAGATGTAGTCTGCCAACCTTTGACCTCTGTTCTATAATGTATCTGTACTCTCTGCCTTCTAAATATGTGAAAGTGGTGGAGACAGAGTTAACACAAATGTCATTTCTTACACCTTGATTTTTTTAAATTCAAAATGTGATAACAAAACAATGAAATATGGTGGTTATTTCACATTTAGATTGGCTTATAATCTGAAAAACAATGTTTGCATTTTATTGTCCGTGACATAATGAATTGAAATGGAATACACAATAATAAATGCATATACAGCACAGAATTCATTGTTCTTTTCACTAGAATTCTAATAACATATTCAATATAATTACTGCATTCTTTAAAAACACCAATTTAAGTGTTACAGTTGAGGCTCAACATAACTTTTTGAGTGTTTTATTACTTTAAAAAAAATCAATTTTATGCAAATTTACAATTTTATGCCTTGAAGACATTTTGTAACCCAACTCCATGTATGTACACACAATACACACTAGTATTTATATGTTTCAGTGGATTAACTGCTTTAAAATGTTTTAAATAGTTATTAATTATGACTATGTAGTAAACACCGTCCCGGATGCTACACCGTCACGGATGCTACATTTCCATATTTTAGGAATATTAATAGTGAACGCAAGGGACAGTAATTATATAATTTGTTTATTTAAGGTAGGCACCTATTGACACTTAGGCCTGTGACATCAGATCTTTTATAACTCCTGTTGTCCTTAAGATATGAGTGTGTCACGGACGCTACAAGAAATTCCGACCACAACGATCTCCGTTTTCATTTATTCACAAAACAATACAATATGCAATTTTAGTTAAATTTTCGTGTATAAAATGCTTGCCATGGATGTTGAAGTTGGAATTAAATTCAATATTACAATATTTTATCCATTTTCTACATATAAACTAAAGGTATATGTATTTATGGTCATAACGATGTTACAGTTTTGGTAAAAATACCACAGTTTCTGTTCCCATGCACATAATCACATGAAATAACTTGTGAAAGAAAGGTTAGGTATTCTGCAATAACATTGTAAGCTAAAAATTCCACAATTTTAACACTGTGTTCCAAAAAACATTTTGAAATTAAGTACATTTTGAAGTGAAACAGCGTAACGCCACTTTTTAGTTTTTAAAGGCATTTTTGTGGATGTACAACCAAACCTGCACAATATATGCAATATTTCTTTATGTGACCAAGTTAATTACAACTATTACTATTTATTAGAAACAAATAAGCAATATAATATCTGTCTGAATAGCAGATATATGTCCATGACAAATGAAAATCATCTAGCGCACCACCCTGATTGTGACTGACCCAAATTTATATAATGTTAATCTAACTTCCTCTTATTTATCTTTGAGAAGTACCCCTGTTGTGGTGTGAAAATGTTTGTCGGCGAATTTGAATGTTATTGTCTGTCTTCCCAAAGGGTCTTGATGATGACAGTCAAACATTCAAGAAAATGTTAAAACATGTGATCGGGTTGAACTTGGTGAAGACCTACTCCACCAGGAGGGAAGTCTTCAAGGGCAAGCAGGGAAAGAAAATGGAATCAGTTTGGCACATGAAGTTGCAGAAAAGCTACGCAGCCATGAAAGATGAGACAGGTGATGAAGAAGATGAAGATGAGGATGAAAGTACTGGTGAGAGAAAAACCTCTGTCAAAATATGAAAAGTTCTCAATCAAAGTACAGTTAGTATGAACTTTATGCCCTGATATAAATCACAAGTAAATTAAAAAACGTACTTTCAAGCTCCAATTAATTTAATCATGTTTATCTTACAAAGAAATTGTCCCTTTCTGGTAATTTTTCCTTTCAGCTTAAGTTTATTGCAGTGTTTTTGCTAAGGTTTAAGAACATACATGTAAGTACATGGTTCAGGATATGGTACCTAATGTGTTTGTATTGATTAACCATAGGTCAACAACCTCAGAAACATTACTCAGGAACTCCATGAAATTTACTGACACAAACACTGATCTTCTATGTCTGACTTTCTATATTTGCAATGATGCATGATTTGAGAGTACAGATTGTTAGATTGTTGTGTATGTGAAAGTTTTCACGAATAGTGTCATTGCTTATTTTCAGATACACTGCCTACTGTACCAAGAGTCCATGAATTGCCTCTATTAAACCAAGTGTATAATCTTGTTGAACAACATGGTTCAGATGGCATTCCACTCACTGTGAGTCACATCAGTTGGTTTTTCTGTATAAACAATGTAGAAAACCTGTTGTGGCATGGTTTTCAAGGATGGAAGCATTACTGATTTTTTGTAATTTTTGAGGAATATTATTGTCATACATGATCGGAAAGTACATATAGAAGCCCACTTTTTGGGTTTATGATTGCATGTGTCTTATGATTCTATCAAAGAAAAGTTTCACTTTGTGCTGGGTAGGATCAGTTAAACTCAGTTACTCATTGTAGAAAACTTACTGATGCTTAATAACCAAACATTTTTCTTGAAATGACAAGCTACAGTCCAAAATCTCGGTACAAATAACAATCTCAAACTCAAATTACATTTTTCAGTCAAAATGTTGGCAACCAAAGTATTTATGTATAGGATAAAGCCCAAGTACGAGGGCTCTTCTGGTATATAAAGTCCAACCTAACGATAAAATGTCGAGGCCGCAGGCCGAGACATTTTATCGTAGGGTTGGGCTTTATATATCAGAAGAGCCCGACTACAAGGGTTTTATCCAACTTAAAAACTATCAACCCTAATTGATATATTTTCGTTTTCAATGTGTTTACATCAACAGTCCCCTTTGTCAATGTAACATGTTTAGGATATGAATTCAAACTTTTATTTGTGAAATAGCCTTCCAATGTAATGGAACATCCTATAAATGCCCTAGGGCACATTAGTTTATGTTTGTACCACAGCAGATTGTGTGTTGCAGCTGGTTTCCGCTGTGTTACCAAATTTGAATATTAAAACCTACCAGATGTCTACAGAATATGACATGTTCACTTTTGATTGGACAGTACTTTACTACGGCGCTGTCATTCGTTTCTGGAATTTGGTGACCAAGGCTTTACGAGTAGATAAAACACCCTGAATTGAGCACTCTGATTGGTCAATCAACAGTAGATAGTTTTTAATAACACTTATTAGTCCCCCGACGAAGTCAAGGGATTTATGGTTTGGGCACCGTCCGTCTGTGCGTCTGTCCACGCAGATATCTCAGACATGCCAGAGCCAATTTCTTTCAAACTTGGTACAAGGATAATACACTATGGCATACATATGCATGTCCATTGTTTTTGGTGTGGCATGCATAATTAGTGCTAATTTGCATAATTAGTGATTTTTGGAAAAAATGGTCTGTTCTTAAGAGACTGCACCAAATTTGGTGAAACTTAGTACACATGTTGGTCAGACAGAGCTCTTATAGACACACAAAGAGACTTGTCAGTTGTTAGTCAATTAGCTGCTAATTTGGATATGTTTTGAATTTTCATAATTCCTGTAATATTTCAATAAATACGTACACAAATTTGGTGAAATTTCTTACAGATGTTTATATACCAGAGCTGTAACTTTGTGCAAAGACATTTAGCAGGAAAATTAATAGCTAATTTGCATATTTGATGAGGTGCTATGATTCATTACGGTGTTATGTCAAGAAATGCCAACTCAAATTTGATTTTGGTCCAGCTGTTGATATACCGGTACCAGTGTGCAAAGAAACATGCCATTTAATTGCTAATTTGCATATTTAAAGAATTTTCATAATTCTGATAATATTTCAATAAGGACTGACTCAAATTTGATGAAACTTGATACAGATATTCATATACCAAAACTAAAACTGTGAACAAAATATTTAGCAGAATCATTTAATTTAATTACTAATTCGCATATTTGATGAATTTTTATAATTAAGGAAATATGTCTAGACATACTACAGCAAATTTGATGAAATTTGGTACAGATGTTTAGCGCATAGTGTTAGTGTTGTAACAGTGGAGAAAATTTTTAGCAATGTTGATCTCAAAGTGTTGTAGTAGCATGCAAAGACATTTAGTTGTATCATGTCAATTAATTGTGTATTTGCATATTTAATGAATTTTTGTAATTAGGCTGATATGTCAAGAAATACTTCATCGAATTTGTTGAAACTTGGTATACAGTAGATGTTGAGCTCATGTTGCTTTAACTGTGTATAATGACGTTTATCAGTATCATGTTCATTAATTTCTAATTTGCATATTTAATGAACTTTCTTAATTAGTGTCATATGTCCAGAAATATGGCATCAAATTTTATGAAACATGGTACAGATATTGATCTTCCAGTAGTGTAAAAGTATATAGCGATATCCTGTTGATGAATTATTAATTGACTTATTTAATGATCTTTTGTGTTTAGAGTGGTAGCCCAGATTAGCTAAACGGGGAAACAATATTTGTAATTAGAGATCTATATCGTGAATGACTGCACTAAATGTGATGACACTTGCTGCAGATGTTAATCATACAAAAATTTACCAGCCAAGAAAGGCATTTCGCAGTATCAATAGCTAATTATAGGAAGTCTCTTCTGTACTGTACATGTAGGCATTTTTTGTTCACATCTGACCTTCTCACTTTTTTATGTCGAGAGTCATTTCTCAGACATGCCTGGACAAGTTTTTTTCAGATTAGTTGAATTTGGACATTTCAAGAGCCAGGGCATGACATACCTAATTCTGTCCAACTTGGTAAAAGGACATAACCCTATGTTATTTATACAATTACTAATGTTTACTTGTTTACAATCCAATCCAGTATGGATATCAGTCACAGACAGGGCTTTGGTACACTCATTTCTGGTATGCGCATCATCGTCTTCAATTTTTAGTCACTTCGGGTGAAAAATTCCCAATTACAAGGGGACCATGTCATTGTCAATGACTTGTTAACTAAACATTGTTTGAAATTACTCCATCAAGTTTACATTTTTTAACAGCAAGCACCCTAAAACAAATTTTCACACAAGTCTTTGCAAATACTGAAATAACAAACTATGCTTCTGCTGAAATTTTCAAAAATATATATATATCTGACAAGTTCAAATACATTCAAAAAGACAAGGACCCTTGTGCCTTGACATGTTCATTTACATCAGTGTACTGTAATCTCCACAGTTTAATTTTTTGTGATAGTGAATCAAAACTTCCATTCAACCAACAGAAAATAAGAAAAATGTTGAACTTGGGCAGACTGGAATTGCGTCAGTTGGGTAAAAACTTACTACGCAGTGGAACAGTACAACAAATACCGCATGATGAAGGAAGACAGAGAACATATAGGTAAGGAAAATTGTGTGATATGGATGGATTTAAAAAATTTCCAACTAGATGTCAGACTACTGTTTTCCACTTAACTTCAAACAACTTCAGCTAACCCTACTGGTACATTTCTAGAAAAATGGACAAACCAATGAACAATCTCTGCTAGAATTCATTGATCAATATCACATATTACTGATATTTTGATAATTCGAAATTTGCATCTGAAATTCTGACTAGAATGAGCATAACAAAGTACTCTCTGCAATGTCTCTAAAATGAATTCCCCAGGTATGTTTCTGTGAAACACATCGAAGGCAGTCAACTGAAGAAAGATCTAGAAAAAGAAAAGATTAGAAGTATACAACTACAGAAAACCACAGAGAAGGTAGCTGGAGTTTCTGGAATTCAGGAAGTCATCTCAGGTGATCTTGAACAAGGTAAGGACTGTTTTTTATTTGGACCGCCATGTATAGTACTTTACATCCACCAAATAAGAACTGACATAAAAACTGAAACTGGACAATTGTGTATTCGTGGGCTTTTACAGCAGTTATTGCTTTGTATAAATGTCTTGGCATAAGAAACTTGTCATAGTATTGCTGCCTTCTACATGCTATAGCAGCAACTCAGGTTTTATGAAAACAGTTCTGATGTAGTGAAGGTAAACCTTCATACATATCAAACACATTCAATGAAATAAGTGCTGTAGAGAATTCAAAATTGTACTCTCAGAACTGAGTTGGAGTTAGTTTTCCTTTGCCATAATTTGTGTATTATAAAATGTTAATCTCTTAATGTACAGCACCAAGATTAAAGGGGCTGAAATTTTTAGTTTGTTCTTTTGTTTCTACAAAACAGGAGCCAGTAGTGTGGCAACAACACCATCAATGACTCCAGCTGGATCACCAGTACAGTCAGCTCATCCATCAAGAGCTGGTACTCCAGAACCCGCTGATGATGTAGAAAGTTAGTATTAAATATTGGACATGTTTCCTCAGTAATAGAAAATGTTGTACAGTTCCAAAACTCTTTCACCAAAAACCAGATTGCCACTCAATTTATAGAAAGAAAGAATTTCTATAATATTGAATAAGAGTGTATACATTCGGTTTTTTTTATTTTATATTTTGCAAGAGCTTTATTTCCAACAGAATATTTGTGTAGGTTTGGAATAATCATTATGATTTACAGACTGTTTTTCATGCATTTAGCGGAGGGCAGTGATGTTGAACTTGAACTTGAATGCAAGCACACCTGTAGTATTCGGAACTGACAGATATCACATGTGCATGTACTACACAAGTGATAGAGATGCAACTTTGGGAAAGAGGACTCAGTATATGTCTATATGCCTTCACAAAAACTGAAAAGTCTATTCTGTCTATCGTTTCTTGGCATTTTTAATAGTGCAAATACAAACTGAAAAACCAACTTTAAAGGTATACAGTCACGTGTAATCTAAGTATGCCCATATGTGGTCAAAGGGGCATTCCTTGGGCGCTGTTTTAAAAAGCTGCCATCCACTTAAAATCTGTGATTGGTTAGATTTTCTCTTTCCATGGTAACTATAGCAAAATTGGAACAGGTGACAGTATACCTTTAATGCTTACAAAGTATACAAGAGAAGGATGAAATATACTCACTAAAGACTAACTTTCCAATTTCAGGAAAGAAAGAAATTGTAGCTAAGGAGAATGACAGTGTAATTCCAGGGCACAGTGGGAAGATGCTAACTGCTAGAGTGCTCAAGAGACGTAACATTATCATTGAAACTGTCAGGACTTGTAAAGTTGTACGAGGTGTCTTCTCACTCCTCAAGGTCTGTACTTGTTGCTTGTTTTCCCGGATCTCCTTGCAACAGATTGCAATAATCATGTCAGACAGTCTGTGATAAATTGAAGAGACTGCACAACTGGTTGAGTTCCTATAAGTGAAAGTTTTACAATTCCCTCTCTTTCCTCAATAGTATGCCAGCACCTAGACTAAAAGATCCGTCTCTCGAGGGTGCTATCTGAAGGGGAATGTAGAGAGCGCCCTCGAGCGAGGGATCTTTCAGTCTAGCCAGTATCCAATGCAGCAGGTAAAACTTGGTTATTGTCAGGTGTTGATAATAGCAAAGAGAGTTTCTTGGAACCGAAAGGTCATACGTAATTGTTCTGAAATTTTTCAGGCTGTGTTGAATGCAGAAAGAGAAGAGGGCCTTAGTTACAGATGTGACAAGAAATCTATCATCAGGTACAAAGTGAAAATATCAATAGATTTTTAACCCTTTGAGCGTCAAAGTCAGTTTTTGTCGCCTATATCAAAATATACACCAGTCAACTTTTTCCTAAATTTTGCTAAAATTTTGCTAAAAATCTGAAGCCAATAAAATGTGATGTTCATTTGATCCAAAATTGTCAAAAAATTACAGAAAAATTCACAAAATTGGTAAAATGTTGCACACAATAATTTTGGTAGGAAAAATTGCAGCGTTCAGAGGGTTAAATATTTTTGTTTTCAGTGGAATAAATATGCCTCAACTAAGTGCAGCGTTCTGAGAATCATCTTTTACTAACAGCAAATGTAATGCTACACTACTCTTCAGAAACCTATGCAACAGTATTTGAGAATTTAAAATCACTCTAAATAATATGATTCTGCTAGCAAGTTGTAAGATTTTCTCTTTTAAATTCAGTGCATGCAGCATCATGCATGGTGGATTTTGTTTACTGGCATAATATGTAGCGCCCAGATTTTGACAAGAAAGATTTCATTTCACTGCATTATAATGTTTTCTATTCTACAAATCCAAATCCAGAAAGGTAAATAAATTTATCAAAGAGGGTGTAGTAGAACCTGTATGGTAACTTGTAGTTTAATTTTCATTTGCAGGCTTGTGAAAGCTTTAGTCAAGGAAGGACTGATGAATCAGTTTACAACAATGGTAGAAACAGATGATGGATCAGCCAGGACAAAAGTATGAAATCAAGGCAAACTTCATCCCAGTTTAGCTCACAAGTTGCAACCCTTTTATTTTCAGTTTTTTGTGTCTATCCCGGATTCTTCTCTGTGTCTTGAAATTCAGGAAATTCCAAATTTATTCCATCTACAATCTTTACTTCATCGTATAAAAAGCAAATGCCTAAGCTGAAGGTGTCTGTGATAGACTGTGGTATGATTTCATAGTTTTATTACATTTCATTGGTTCTTGAGCACCTGATTCCAGACTTTTCCTTATTTGTATGTATTTGCTGACTAGATACAGTGTAAACTTGAGGAGAGTACCACAACATGGCATTGAAACAGTTCATAAATTGAAAGTGTCAAACGAAAGATTAACAGTAACTCTCTAATATGAATGCTGACTTGTAGTTGTCTCTCTAATACAGGTGGAGTTCATTACTGATGTTAATATCAAGCCAAATGATGAATTAGTGAAAAGTGCAACCTTACAAATAAAATTTCACATGGAGAATGTACTGAAACAGAAACAAGAAAAAATGGAACGACTGAAAAAGGCTTTGAAAGCCAGACAAATCGTAAGGACCTGCCTATCATCATTCATTCCTTCTTTCCATGATGTGAGAATTTACTCACAATTATACACAGGATAGCTTCTTGCAGTGACAGTTACACGTGTATGTAAAATTCAGTGTCCACACACAGTTACTCATGAAAATTTATCTTTGTCAGGAGTATATTGCAGATTTCAGTGATAAAGAAGATTATGACACATTTGTTTGTGTCACACAAGTTGATTTGATGTTGTAAGTAACAGTGTTACGTCATCACTGCACACTCCAAACAGTTTTAATCCTGCAATAAATAAAAAGATCCAGTAATGTCTATTAAGTTCAGAACATATTTCATTTGAAAGCATGGCCAGATTTTATGTAAAACTCTCATGTTTTCACCAAATTCTTCGGTTCGCCTTTTGTCTTGCATTTGCATTTACTTTTTTCAGTCAGCTGATTCCAAGTCAGCCAAGATATCTTCAATCAAAGCAAAGAAACTCGGAAAGAAGGGGAAAGTAGAAAAGAAGGGAAAAGGCTTGAAAGATAAACCAAAACTGAGAATTGGTAAAATGAAGAAGAGGAAATCTTCAGAAGAGGTGGATGAAAGTGATGATGTCAGCAGTGGCTGTGAAAATGATGACCATGTCAAGTTGGAAAGAATCAAGAATACCACAGTAAGTTGCTAGTCCTAGCATCAATAAAAGATTATATCTTTCACAGTAATGAGTTAAAAGGGAAGGCTTGATTAGCTCCATTTGCCCCAAAGAACTTGTTTGCTGGCACTTTACCAGACCTGGCCAAGCAGGCTACCCAAGAGTGCCAAAATAATTCTTGGTTATTTGAAAGGACTGAACAAAGAGTTAGTGGTTCGAAAGCTACAAGCGTGTCGGAACCCACTAACAAATTTCAGGGTGGGGCCACAGGGGCCAAAACACGCCGTGAATTCAGCTGGGTCTGTGTTGGTCATAATTCCTGTTCTATTGTTTGCATGTGTGATATGCTTTCCTACATTGAAAATTAACCGCTTTAAAATGGAAATTTTTGCTTGCAATGTCTTTGCTGAATGTGATTTGTGGGCTAACGTCACCATTGTTGCCAAATGTAGTTCATTACTGATGAACCAGCAAAATACAGTTGACATGTTATGTTTTGTTCAGATTGTTAAAAAAGCCTGCAATATTGTATTTTGGAGCAATGTTTTTGGTCAAAAAAATACTAATTGTGCCATTCTTATAATTTCCAAGTCCAATTGCTAAAACTTTAAAACAGCTGCATGTTTCACCTTTGTACTGGTATTTGGTGTTAGGTGCATGGTGGAGTATAGATGGAAACTTGTTCAAATGTGGTCATCACTTACCATAAATATGCAAATGAGCAGCAAAAGTGTAAAATTGGTTAAAAGTCAATAACTACTGGTCAGATTGCTTTGAAAATTTGTAAGCAAGTACTTTAGGTAGACTTCATATGTATTGGTCACTTTTTTGCTGATATTTCGAATTGTCTATTTTTTAAATTCACACATCCTTTGTTTGATTTATTGAAATTTGGTTTGTAAAGTAAAATACATTTGTGGTGGACATTTTCTGAGTTTGCTTGATGAAATCCTTGTGAAATAACTTGGAGGCAGTATGGTGCATACTATTGTTATGTAGGTATGGCAGCATTGTTAGCACTGCCAGATTGGATGGTTTAAAGTAACTAGGGTTTAAAGACACCACATTTTTACCTATCACATCTGATCAAATGTGAGCACAATGACCTTGACTTTATTGTTTTTAATACTGTTCCCAGCATGTGTCAGAGTTAAGATTTACTTCTTTCCATTTTATCAATTATTTTGCACAAGCATCTGTTTCTTCTGAACAAGTTGAAGTTGTTTTAAAACATCAACATGATTATTTTTCTAAACAGGGCGCAATTGGAGTTGAAGCAAGAAAGTATGGGTATCTTCCAAAGATGCCAAGGTTAAAGGTCATTCATCAGTACATCTGGTATCTGGTTTACGGGTACAAGGGGAAAATCATAGAAACTGAGGTCATTGACCCTAAAGATACTGAGGTCATTGACCCTAAAGATACTGAGGAGGTCATTGACCCTAAAGATCAGAAAGCAGCAGGTGAGGGAAATACAACAGAAAACAAGGAAGGTGTAAGCAGTGATGCAGTGAAGGGTAGTGGTGGTGTCAAGACAGGTGATTCCAAATTTCCAGAAGGAATGTCAGGACAAGAAAACTCACAACAGTCTTTAGAAAAGAAAGGAAATAACAAAGATGTTGCCAAGGAAGAAAAGAAAAGTCTGGAAGCTAAAGAAACTGACGAAGATGAATCTCAAGGTGGTAAAGAAAAAATTTTTGTATCAGATACCGAAAGACATCCCCAAACTGACTCTGCCAGGCAACCAGACATACACCAATTCAAACAAGACACAACTAATATGAAAGCAAAAGTTTACGTAGATGAAGAAGACTGGCGTAGATTTTTACCACCTTTGCCAAAATATAATGACTGTGGAAAAGGATGGTGTCTTGTCAGCGATCTGCTGTTATGGATGCCGCTGTCAATATTTTGCAATATTGTACAGCTGTCATATAAAGTAAGTAATAAATGTCAATTACTAACTCTGTTGTAAACTTTAATGGTAATTGCAGTGTTACTTATATTATTTTGAGGGGATTGTGAAAACTTTATTTTATGATAAAAATCCAGGATTCACAGGCAGTACCGGTGCTCTTTGATGATTTGGTCAGACAACCGGAATGTTACGCGGTAACAAGGACAAGAAAAAACCATATCACAGATCTCATTTATTATGCACTTATTAAAGGAGGGCTTCTACCACTCACTATGATTGTGGATGTGGATTTAAATTATTGTAAATAATTTTAAATCTTGCATAAGAAGGTTTCATATTTCAAAGAAAACAAGGTCAAATGGTGATGAATTTCTCCAGTAATGTAATGAGGTTCAGTCTAAAAGTTGTTGCTTGCACCTAGAAACTCATACTTTTCTTGAAGAAACTTTAAGGCTATTCTCTTTCGTCATCAAGAACAAAAATCATTGACCAACATGTACATTTTTTAGAGGTTAAAACGGCAAGCGAGGGTATTTGGTTGCGGATATAAGACCTCTGGGGTGAAAATTAGCATATTTGGCGGGAAATAATCACCGAGCAAAGCGAGGTGATATTATTTCACCCAAATATCTAATTTTCACCCCAGAGGTCTTATATCCGCAACCAAATACCCGAGCGCACCGTTTATAACCTCATTATAATATGCTAAAGTTAAAAACAAGTGGACAATGTCGTTATTTAGGGCCGAAGTTGGAACGAGAGTTCAGGAGCGCCCAGCCTCATACAAACTCTAAGATAGAACATTTCAGAACGCGCGCACGTGCACAGTTGAATTCATAAAATACGGTTACGCAAACGCATCGATATCGCGATTAGACATCGAAATTGAAGAATTTTACTTCAAAAAAACGCTCAAAAAACTTTTAAAAATTATGTTGTTGTTACATAGCCTCCGCTGCTTACAGAAACTCTTCATTTGTTGGTTCGTCACGACAAGCTGCATTAGACTAAAATTAACAAGGAAAACAATCTGAAGCCATAGACTTGTTCGACATTATGGCGCGTTGAGCTCTCAAGTTGGCGTTCGAAATTTGTGCGAGCTCAAAAATGTTACGCGGCGCGCAGGTCTTCTTGTTGAGAATATAAACCCCGGCTCCAGCCAATCAGATTGCCGGATTCCAGCTAAGCATATTATAATTGACAGAGAAGTGAAAGGTATAAAAAATGTTATTCAAATTCCAAATGACCAACATGCTCTACTTAATTCTACAGGGAAAATTTAGGAGTCTGATTTAACTATAAAAATAGGATAGCGGAACATTAAGTTCTTCATCAAATATGAAATGAGTGTGCAGAAGCTGTAGATCAGCAAAGAATTTTAAGATTTTTAGAACCAAAAGATGTGTCCTGTAGATGTATTGTGCCTTAATGAAATCTTCAGTGGTGATGGTTTCTGCATTAGTATTCTGACTGTACATTCTGTACATCTATCGTGTATGATACCAATTAGATTAAAAAGGTTTGTGTGTCTGAAAAGTTTTACTATGAATGATTTAGGTCGATAATCTGGAGGAATATTTAGACCATCCAAGAAAGAGACATACCCTGCTTGGTCATCTGCCTAGAAACATGAGAATTCAGTTGTTACACCGTCGCAAGTATGTCTTCACCTTTGATGAGAATCTAAGAAGACTTTCATCTATGGGATTAGTGATCTATGGGCCTCAAAAAAGTGACACCAAAGACCAGGTAATATGATCTGTTTCAGTCTCTAACAATACTGCTCTGCATATTCTGTCAGTGCTCTCTCTGTCTGCCACATGGTGCATAGAAGAGGATATCTGTCATACAATGGCACTGTCAGCACTTAAGGGATTTCCCATTCTGTCTTCTTCTAAGCGTGAGGTGCCCTCATATGACATGTCTTCTCTCTACAAGGTACAGCAAAATCTGTCTGTCTACAAGGTACAGCAAAATCTGTCTGTCTACAAGGTACAGCAAAATGTGATTTTCATACATGTGGGTCTGCAATCTATCGGCTCCATTGTACGGTAAATTTCGGTATCAGTGGAAAAACAACATGAATATGCAACCCAATAACTTTGTGTGCTATGAGACCATATTTTGACATTTGACAGTCATCTTATCGAAACACAGCTGAAATCAGATATTCTCTCTGTTTAAAAAATATACATCTCATGATAATATAGGGTTATTCACAAAATACGGCCCTGTATGGACGAGGGCTCAGTGAGTGACGTATTGGACAAGCCGAAGGCGAGTCCAATACGTCACTCACTGAGCCCGAGTCCATACAGGGCCGTATTTTGTGTATAACCCTATTATTATACACCTCCCTCCATTAATCGTCCGTATAAACTAATTCTATGGTAAATTTTGAGGGATGCGGCACGCGCGATATGAGTGGAACGCGCGCGATTGTTGCGTTGGCACAAAGCCAATTAATTTCCAGTGCAGTACAAGCAAACTTTGCTGAATGTTTTCAATTTAATTAGTTTTTTAAAATAAAAATCAATTGCATTTAGACTCAGTTTTGTGTTTAGCGTGTTTTAAACCTTATACTACGAATACATTTTGGTGGAAGTTGTTATTACGTCTATAACTCACCGTAATAGAGTTTGTTTACATCCGATAATCGCTAGGTCAAAGGTCAAACAAGCGCGTCGCGCGTCTCCCGTATTCGGGACTCCGCGTACTATACAAAATACGGAAAGTTATTGGACGGTCAAACTCCCATAGGTTACGGCAGTAGGTGTATAATAACTTTTAGTTACACACTGACAGCAAACCAGTCTAAAAATATGAAGTTTTAGGAATTCATTCTGCTGGACTATGATTTCTTCATTGCATAGGTGGAATTTTTTATTCTGTAGGCTAAAGTAATGCACTGGCCGCATACCTAGTCAGGATGTGATCATATGATCCAGTGTATGTACATACAGGGCAGTCTGAAATACTATATGATCTGAACTGAACAGAACTGAACTGATCCAGTGTACATACAGGGCAGTCTGAAATACTATATGATCTGAACTGAACTGAACTGAACTGATCCAGTGTACATATAGGGCAGTCTGAAATACTATTATTCACAAAATACGGCCCTGTATGGACGAGGGCTCAGTGAGTGACGTATTGGACGAGCCGAAGGCGAGTCCAATACGTCACTCACTGAGCCGAGTCCACACAGGGCCGTATTTTGTGTATAACCCTATTATTATACACCTCGCTCCATTAATCGTTCGTATAAACTAATTCTATGGTAAAATTTGAGGGATGCGGCACGCGCGATATGAGTGAAACGCGCGCGATTGTTGCGTTGGCACGAAGCCAATTAATTTTCAGTGCAGTACAAGCAAACTTCGCTGAATGTTTTCAATTTAATTAGTTTTTTAAAATAAAAATCGATTGCATTTAGACTCAGTTTTGTGTTTAGCGTGTTTTAAACCTTATACTACGAATACATTTTGGTGGAAGTTGTTATTATACTATAACTCACCGTAAATAGTTTGTTTACATCCGATAATCGCTAGGTCAAAGGTCAAACAGCGCGTCGCGCGTCTCCCGTATTCGGGACTCCCGCGTACTATACAAAATACGGAAAGTTATTGGACGGTCAAACTCCCATAGGTTACGGCAGTAGGTGTATAATAATATACTATATTTTGGCTTTGCTTGTATAATTTGATTTTAAACTGTTTGTAATAATAAATATGACAGTTGATTTCCTTGTACATTGTACTCTTCTGGCTATACTCCACATACCTCTGCTCTGTGATGTACTCAGACATAAATTCTGGTATTTTGTGAATAACGTTATATTACCAAGGCTATGTATCAATAATTTCAGAATTAGCATGAAGAATTATGTTTTACATGTACATGCATGACACTGATATCGAGCTGCCGATATGATGTAATATCTTCCAACAAGTTGTGACCAACTACATGACACTGTATCTTTTGCTAGGTTTTCATTTATGTGTGCCAGCATTCTATGGTGGTTGACACGGCACCCTGTCTTCCTCATTACAACCGAGCCATGGGTGGTCCATTCAAGAAGAAGTCCTATCAGTTTCACACGGAGAAGCAACTAGAACAGTACTGGTTTGATTTGCAGTGTATCTGTCTGAGCACGCCATTAGGTAAGCACCCACCATCAACACAAACCATTTCTCAAAACCATACATCTGAGCACAAATTTACAGAAATATAGTCCTTTTGAGTACTTCTTCATTCTGAGATATATTTATTGCCTTTTTTCTCATATTCTAATAAAATGCAATGTTTTATCTTTGACTAGCCTATTCTTTGCTACGTTACATCTTCTGTCTGGCATACTTTTCTGAACAATAAATGACATGAAAATGCCGAGTGTTTGTGCCCATTCCTTATGCAGAACCTGTCTATTAGTCTTTGCTCCATCATAAACCAGTACCCTGTCAAGTTGGTTAAAACCAGTAAGGCCTCACATACCCGGTTTGTTGCATTTCATTAAAAACCTGGACATTTGAGAGCCCCACGAAAACACAATGTGAACAATTGATTATTATGTACTAAACCTGTATTATGCCCTATTATACAGCTTTGTCAATACCAGTGAATTTTTTGACGTCATACCCCAGATTATTACTGATAATGTATCCAATTATCCAATGTTGTGGCCCCAAACGTTTAATATATTTAAAAATTCACACATAGTGCCAAAACTGTAAAATAATAGCAATAATGTACCCCCTGCCAGCCCATACTGAACTCAAGCTACATGTAACATAGCACTCCATAATGTACTTGATTTTTTGCCTGGTAGATTTATTACTTCGTACATATTTGCAAGCCAACTGAAATTTTGACCGACGTAAAATAATTGTCCTTTTGGGAATAGATTTTGGCCGCGTCCGCACTTATCCACACTTACCAGTACCAGAATTAGGGCCGACGTAAATTTACCATCCTTTGTGACCTCTGACCACGGTTCCTCCACAAAAGCTCTGACCTGTCAAAGTTTAAAATGGCGGATTTGAATAATGGCACGCTGTTTCTACTGTTCATGATTTTCCTGCTTTTTTTACACACAAGAAGGGCAAATATGACCACCACTAGCAATTTTAATCATCGGAGAGATCTTCACTATTTATTGGATGAGCGTAGGGTATATGTACCCTACATTGGGGTGACTAGTTCAACTTCAATCCATGGCGGAGGCCTGGTCAACTGGGACCAGGGGCTGACATAACTTGTCCACACACACCAATTTGCGTCGGCACAAATTTTGTGTGGGCCCTGAACCCCTTTTCTAGGCCGACTCAGCATGTCCACATTGGTTATTTTACGTTCGGCCCAGGACCAGCACCGGTGCTACACCGACACAAAGTGGTCAATCTGAACGACACATTTGTCTTGCAAAGTTTGTTTTAGTCCATTGTGGGCCAGCAAGGGGTGCGTTATTTTTTAAATATTTTCCTTCCTTCAGCCAAAGAAAATACCATTGATGTAATGACCTTGTGTGACTCCTAGCGACATGGTAATTACATGATTAGTATTTTCTTAACTAAATGAAGGAAAATATCAGGGAATTATATACTTATCACATGCACCAGCCATGACTTTGTTATTTTTTACAAAATAAATATAGTTTCCTTGCAGGATTCCATGTTAAACTTCTAAATATTAGGAATAATATCAATACACTGTGAGCAAGTTGTCAATCATTTTGAATTGGTTGCGGTAGGAACAAAGCGAGCAAGGAAGAACATAAATTCATGTACATGTATGTGTAGGGACAAATGTCAACAATCGTTTGGCCTACACATATCTTTGATAGCATAGACCTTTGATAGCATAGACCTAGAACTTTGACTTCACCAATGAGCACATAGAAGATCGACTCCAAAAAGTTTCAACACAGCAAAATTGATGATATGGACGCAGGTTGTCGTGACATAGAACAGTCAGACCATAAATCTGGTATCTTTTTAGTCAAGAGAGGACAAACTCGGATTGTGCGTGAGATGACATGATACACCATACCTAATAGGTGAAAATATATATTATGTATAGCTTTTAGCCAAGTAACACTTTTTACTGATTTGCCAAGCTGGGAAAGTAATAGCTTGGCAGGATAGAGGATAAAGGAATTCTCTGTAAACCATGATCTCTAAAAGTTAAGGCACACATAATCCCTAAATATAAAATATCCAGTGGTACAAGAAGCACATTTCTTTTGAATTACGAATATTTTCCTTATGTATACCATGTTTGCATCTATGTACTTGGCAGGTGTGGTGCGTAAGGCTAGAAAGAAAACTGCTAATGACACAGAGCCTGAGACAAGCAGTGCTGGAGGTGCATTGGCAAACACTATAAAAGACTTAGTGATATCAGTAGATGACATCAGCCGGCCACCCCTACAGGATAATGGTACCATTCCAGGAGATGGACAAGGAGCAGGAGGCATGGACTCCAGCTTCTATGCGTACGTTATTTGAACATTAAGTTGGACAGTATTTTAAAGTTACTATGTCGACAAGTTGCAATACTGCAACATTAAATAGAATAAAATGTCTGTGCAACGTGAGTTCAAATGTGACTTCTCAGTGGAAAACTTTCAACAAGCGGCTCTTTCCATCATTTACCTTCTTAGGAGGCCAGTAACGCTAACTTTTGACAATTTTTTCATTACTTATATCTTATATGTCAATTGTAAGTTCTTATTCTATGCCCAAAAGAATGTTGAAACACCCATTATATAGCTTGTCAACATAACATCGATATGTGTAAAATGCACCATTATTATTTACATTTGAATTCTAGTCTGGACCAGAACTCAATTTTCAACAATAACAATGCAGTTTACACATGTACAGGCTGAGTTTAGAAGCTGAATACTGTATATATCAACATGCTTTGGGGAGTAAAACAAGAAATTATGGGTGACATTAAAAACAAAAATAGCGAAAAAATCATAAAAAAGGAAGAATTATTGGCTCTTTAAGTGAAAAATTTGTGGCAGAAAGTAAAGTAAGTTGTTTGCCCTTTTGTTCATTCTCACTCCAAACAGAATATTATGAGGAATTAAAACAAAAGATATGCTTAGTGAATTTTTGCTTGTATGAATTTTTGCTTGTATTTTGTACATGTGGATTTTGTTAGGCATCTGAAAAGAAATTGGCACTGGATTGTACCAAAGATTGACAAACACCCACGCTCTGCTACAACATTTGGCAGTTCACTTAGTGCAACACCATCATCAAAAGCCATGAGAGATGTCTTGATGGAGGGCGTAGCATCCACTTCTGGTAAGAGAGAGTATAGTATATAAATATGCTGTGTACTGAACATTGTATAATGTTCCGTCATTGGTTTCATTTTTGTTTCACTCCACTGTTTTCAATTGTTCTGTAGATGAGGGATGAAAGGGTCTACGTATAAATGCATCAGGAACAGACTTAGGAAATATTTCTTCCAAAAACCCACAAAAATCAACACTCTTTCCCAGAAGGCATAGATTAGCTGATGCCGATGTTAAAACTATAGAAATTTGGTTGTTTACAAATGTTCATAGTGATCCAAGGGTTCAAAATAATAGGTTGTCATGTGTCAAATGATCACCAAATTTCTGTTTTTGACCAACAGTTTCTATTTGTGGTTGTCTGCATTGACCACACCATGTTTTGGCGGTTGCACCAGTAAACTACATACCGAGCTAGAAACCAACCTTACTCAAATATAGGCTGGGGCTCACATAGAAGGACGTAATTTAAATGTTCAATTTATTTTTGTGACATCAAAAGTGCCTCACTACGTATAAGTAATAGACTTCTAGAGAGAGATTCCAACATATATTCTACTATATATATTGAAACATATATATACATATACTGCGTGTATTATATACACATATAAAAATGGGGTGAAATGGTGCAAAAATAAGTAATTGGCCCACTTTTGAGCAATGGACCTCAACCATTTGAGGCAGAATTACATTCTGTGCCTAGGCGCATTACAAATGTACTTTATTATTATTATTATTATTATTATTATAAAAATTTGCTATCAACTACAAAAATTGGAATCTGGTAGTCTACATGGACCACTAACAACAAATAAATTTTGAACCCTTTATTCATGTTGATGTAAGAGAAACTGTTCCAAAGTTTGCACTAACACCATAAAACTTGTGGAAAATTTTCCTTTATATAATCCCCTGGAGATTTCATAGTAAGGCAATGTTTTATCTGATGTCGTGTAACAGTATAACTCACGGCTTTACCTGTATGCATATTTGAAAATTGCATATGTGGACCTGAACATGCACACACATGTATTTAATTTAAGCAATATTGGTTGATTCAAATGCCAGGCAAAGATATCATGAAATCTTTTGATGTTACATTTGGTGTACATGCTGTTTTGAAACTTGCAAAGTTGTATCAGTTATGAGGGTCTTTGAGATCAACTGTACCTCAAGTTCTTTATATTAATGAGTCTGCATTTATGTTGGTGGAAATTCACAGGTGAATTGACTCCAGATGCCCTCATCCAATTAGTATCTGAACCAAGAAAACGGACTGTGAAGGCAGTCAGTGAACCGGGAAAGAAAAGGAAGAAAGCAGTAGCATCTGGCAAAGCTCTCTTTAGAAAGAAACCAAAGATAGCCAAACTTTCAAAGAGAACAAGTGAGAGCTTTTTTATGTAACTTATTGAGGTGATATGGATACTACCCAGGTTTATATACAGTCAGACTTCTTATTCTTTCATATGGACCGAAGATTCTAATTTTATCAGTGTTAATTCAATAAATCCGCATGTCATGGTGGGTCAGTTCTAATGCAATATTTGATTCATGAATTTTGAGTTAACTTTGATGCCATTATTTGATAATGCATGCTATCAGAAATTCCAGAACAGATTCATATTAAAAACTCCACCTTCTTTATAGAGTAATAGTTTATGTTGATGAAACCATGCAGTTTGAATGCATGGTACATTAGTACTCAGAATTATTTGATTGATTGATTGAACACAAAAGGCAAATCAGGCATACAGGTGCAAAATGCCATATTATGTATTATATTACCATGCCCTGTCCGTCACATTTTGATTGATCCAGCTGAACCACGTGACTGACCACAAATACACAGTAATGGTTTGTTTACATGCCTGTGAAATGAATAATAAGATTGACAACTCAAAGTATCGTAACTTTTACAGCTCAACGTAAATCATATAAAATGGAGCACTTGTAGGTCAAGTTGAGATACTTTTTTCTGAAAACATCTCCGGATTTGCCAATTTTTTACAGCGCGCGTGACAATGCGTCGCGTGTTGCTCAGTTTCTGGGGCCCAGTTGTCGTTCGCTCCTGACGCAAATTTTGACGGTTTTCTTGTGTTCGCTGATAATATAATGGAAATAACAGACTCCGCTCTGACCATTGACGTTTTATTGTGGGCGCGGGCTCGAGGAAAGCCAAATTAACTGGCTCGGCAAGCCTCGCCGTTAATTTTTGGCTTTTCTCTCGCCCTTGCCCACAAATAAACGTTAATGGTCAGCGCGTCGCCAGTTATTTCTATATTACTGACTTGATTACTTCATGGACTTGATTTCAAGGAGGACCAAAGGATGCCACAGATGTGAAAGCATTGGCGAAGATGACAAAGCAGAGAGTGGGATGGACAGCACAGGAAGATAGCCTTGTAAGCAATGTGTAGCATACCATACAACCAGTAGTCTAAAAATTTATTTATTTATTTATTTATTTATTTTATATTTATTTATTCATTTGTATGTTTGTTTCAAACTCAAGAAGACTGTAGTTACTTATTTATTTGTTTAATTATTTTTTTTTAAACGTCAACACAGATATGATATGCCATATCTACATCTGCACTAATAGGAGGCTTTATTAAAAAGAAACAAAAAGTGGTAACAAGACAAAGTAGATAGACAAAACAAGGGATGAACAATGAGGACATTATATGAAAAATAAATGCTTTCAGCATTTCTTCCTAAAACTCAAAACAGAAAGATTAAAATTAACAATCTTTGATAAAAGCACTTGTATACTATTGGAATGAGATTCAAAAAGTGAATTGCTGGTTGATGAGTTAACTCTGCCACCAGCTGGGATGTAGAAAATACCATGCAGCTGGCAAAAGTGATTGTCAGTCAACTAAAATTTACTGGCTGTGAAAATATCAGTTTACTGAAACATCTCAGACAGTTTGCACAAATTGAATATGTCTACACAATACTTGTAACTGTCTGTACTTTTATTTTGCTACTGCAACCAAATTTTCTAAATCCCTGCACCAGGTTCATAAAATGTTTTTTCTGTCTGGTTGATAACCTAAGAATATCTAAATTGAAAATGCTTGACTATCAAGAAGAGTGTTTAATTGACTTGTGTAAAATTCAGGGCCCATACACTCCTAGAAAGTCCTTCTGGAAAGTCCTTAAAAAGTCCCTTAAGAGTGAATTTAAATCCTCGGAAATTGACCAGTCATCCACGATTATTGAAAACTATGAAATGATTGGGTCATGATATTATAAAAAATAATATGTTAAATGATAAAAAAAAGTGATATTGTGAAAATGATTCCCAGAAAATGGCAGTTTGGACCTCAAGAAGTCCTTCAAAATTGGTGAAAAAGTCCTTGAAAATTCTTGAATTGTGACTTATTGTGTATGGACCCTGAAAACTACTACCGGTCAAAATGTATGTGCCTTTTTAGAGAGCATTGACTTGTGTGAATGAAACCAAAATCTCAAATTCTTTCATGAGTCAGTTTGTTTATTCAGTCTATTAGCTTTTATTGCATTTGTTGACTATTTACTACAGTATAGTTGTTTTTCTATTCTGATTGTTGCATTTTGTTTTCCATAGCTGTTACTTTGTAAAGTGGCATCCACTCTTCTCAGCAAAAAGAAGAAAGAGTTTGTTCCATGGAGTGTTGTACGAGACATCCTACATGAAAGCTATGAGGTAAGATTATTTGCTTCAGCTTTTCACTTTCTGTCAATTCATTCTTTTGTGCCAGAGATAAACAATGCAGATGATCAGCTTTTGATTCAGTTACAATATTTGCAGTGCATAGTTTTTCTGATGTATTTGAATTTATTTTGTTATGTAGTGCTCCAAAGACAAAACTTCAGCAGCTGTAAATAGAAGATCAAAGTATATCCTTAACAATCCACAGACAGCTCTGAATCTCAAAATCTGCCTTGCTGAAGTTTATCAAGATAAGGTGAGAAAAGTGACTCAGAAGTTTCTTTAATGTGAAGAGAAATACTTTGGAAATAACATGTTCAGATATTTGTTATATTTTTTGGTTTTAGAACTTATTATAAGACATACTGAAAGATCAAAGCACAGAGAAAGAAATACATCGTACTTCAAATTATGTTTACCAACATGCCTGCAATGGTGTATTTTTGTCTTGAGGACAAGTCAATGTGTTAGCATGCGACACAGGGACTTTCACTGCCTGTCAACGCCTAGGACGGGTCAATGTGTTAGCATGCGACACAGGGACTTTCACTGCCTGTGAACGCCTAGGATGGGTCAATGTGTTAGCATGCGACACAGGGACTTTCACTGCCTGTCAACGCCTAGGATGGGTCAATGTGTTAGCATGCGACCAGGGACTTTCACTGCCTGTCAACGCCTAGGATGGGTCAATGTGTTAGCATGCGACACAGGGACTTTCACTGCCTGTGAACGCCTAGGATGGGTCAATGTGTTAGCATGCAACACAGGGACTTTCATTGCCTGTCAACGCCTAGGACGGGTCAACGTATTAGCAGGAAACTCTTAGAATTTGATCAGAAAAAATAAATTATGATTTAAAGTCATCAAATTAATAGGAATTCAACACCACCAAAATTTGTACTTGACTGACCGTGGTCTGACGTAAACATAATATTTGAATGAAATATTGTTCATTTACTAACTAGACGTTTGGATTGCTTAGTCATCAGGTCATCTTGACTGAAATTAGAGAAATTCCTGTTTCAGCCTGTGTTTGGAGTATAAGTGGTAAAATGTAAAATCTTTGTTCAAAAGAGATAGCGGCAGTCAAATAGAGCAGTAGAAATTAATAGTTTGTTTGGTAGAATGCAACGCTGGGACTTTCTCTGCTCTCCTACAGATACCACCACAGTCAACGAAAAGATAGAAATTTGCAATGAATATAAGTAAGAGTCTCGAATTTCATGATGTATTTTCAATTTTCAACTTGTAGGTTTAAATATTTCAGCCTTTGATTAAGTCTCTCAGTTTATTCAAATAAATCCTTTTGAACAAATATGTATGTGTAGACAGCATGAAAAGTGTCCCTCACACTTCAATGTATATGGCGACGGCATACACTCTGTCCCTCACAATGTCCAGTGTCCCTCACACACAAATAAACTCCATGTGTTATTTCAATCTTTAATTCATAGGAATTACTACTGGACATAGCTGAAATCAAAGGTGACTATGACAACCCTGAGGTATGTGCAACGGAATACAAAGACCTTGTAGAAAAGACGAGAGAAAAATTCAGGTACGGTGGGCTAAGTTATATCACAACTGTGAAAAAGATGTGGTACATTCATAGATTATGCCAGCAGAGACAATGAAATTTTATAGCAACTATTATAATGTTAGGATTCCATCATTTTTTTGTCATAACTGTGTGACATGTTACTGCAATTTAGTGTTAGGAATTAAGAAATACTAGATGACAGTGTGGGACAGAACACTTTGAAAGATATCAGAATGTGGGGCAGAGCACTTTAAAAGATATCATAGTGTGGAGCAGAGCACTTTGAAAGATTTGACAATGTGGGGCAGAGCACTTTGAAAGATATATCAGAGTGTGGGGCACAGCACTGTAAAAGATATCACAGTGTGGGGTAGAGCACTTTGAAAGATATCACAGTGAGGGGCAGAGCACTTTGAAAGATATCAGAGTGTGGGGCAGAGCACTGTAAAAGATATCAGTCACATTAGTATATTTGAACATATTGACAGTTCTTGTATGTTGTAACTGATTTTCTGTATTTATCTGACAGTTCCCTGCCTGGAGGGGCAAGCTTTGCCATACCAGATACCTTAGATGAACTCTACAAGCGCTACAAAGTTGTACCCATAGGTATTACATCAGAAGCCAGTGACGCTATATCCTTGAAAAGTAGAGATGACATCATCAAGGCTCAGTTGATGAATTTGATACAGGTCAGTGGTTTAGATATTGATTGGATTGAAACAGGGTCATTGGATCAAGCAGGCAAGATCATTGGGTCTAGTTAAGAATGGCATTAGATACTTGACCTAAAAGGTCATAGGATCTTGTCAATGATTGCATCAGATACTTGACCTAAAAGGTCATAGGATCTTGTCAATGATTGCATCAGGTTCTTGACCTAGAAAGGTCATAGGGTGTAGTCAAGAATTGCATCAGATACTTGACCTGGAAAGGTCATTGGATCTAGTCAGATACTTCTATAGTGCTTGAAATCATGTTGCTGAAACACAAATACCGAGGGAAGAGGTACATGATTTAGAGACTGAGACTTAGACGAACGTAATGAAAGTGACAGCGCTCAAAATAATCATTTGTTGATGCTACACTACTTCAGTAGCCATACATTGTAAACAGAATCCAAACTAATTTTGGAATTTCGAAGTCTGAAAAATAATACCACTCTTACTTGAATCCATATTATGTCATGAGTTTATGTTGGTAGAAGGTTTACAAATATGACCCTAGATTTAAATTTGTAATCCTAGACTTTGTGCCACACTGTTCCAAAAGTATGTAATCAGCAAAAAATTCAGCTGAATTTTCTTGATTCAGCTGAATTTTCTTGGGATTACATTAATCTGTCAAAAATTCAGCTGATTTTTCAGCTGATTTGCAACGGCTGAAAAATTCTGGTGAATATTTCTTTGTTAACAGAATTATCAGCTGGATTTTTATATATTATCTGAAAAATCAGCCGCATATCTAGTTTTTATACAAACATTTAGCTGATTTTTTAGATATTGTTTGAAAATTTCAGCCAATTTTCAAAAATTTAGCTGATTTTTTACTGAACAATGTGTCTTTCTGAAAATTTAGCTGATTTTTTACTTAACAATGTGTCCTTCTGAAAAATCAGCTGAATTTTTTTACTGAAGAAAATGTTCATCCAAAAATTCAGCTGAATTGTTTTGTGAATATGAATTTTAAAAAGTCATTTTTTGGGATGTGAAATCTCTTATTTGGGAAGTTATGGTACAATTATATTCAGTTTTATGGTAACATTAATATCTGTCGAGAAAATATGAAATTCAAACGAAATTCCAAAATTTGATCGGATATTCCAAAATTAGTTCGGATTGCATTTGTAATGATTTTTACACAATTTTTGTTTCGCATCTAAACTGCAAGTTCTATTTCTATTACCAAAAGCATGCCAAAACTCCAATCATTTAGCTTGTCAACACAGTATATATAAGTGCAGAATGCTCTTTGATTATGGTCTGGACCAGAATTCACTTGTCAACAATAATGTACAGACTAAGTTGATGCTGAATAACCTGTATCTCTACCTACTCTAGTTAATAAAACAAGAATTTATAGTTGACATAAGAAACAATAATAGTGAAAAAAAAAACCCAAAAGTTACAGCCACTGGCCCTCAAGTGTTTTAAACACATTCATTGTAACAGAGCACAGTCAACCGATGCTCATATTATTGGTTTGGTCTCTTGTTCATATTTTGCAGTATATTTTTTTTTACCATATTTCACACACCAACTTTATTTGTACTTCAGATAACACTGGCCATGGACTCAAGTGAATACAATTCTCACCAAGTTTTTAAAGTCTATGAGAAATATCCAAGTGAACAGTTAGAAGCAGCTTTCAATGAACTCCGGAACAAAGGCCTTGTCAACAGAAAGGTCAGTTACTCTACACTGTTACCAAACGTTCTATACAGTTTACTTCACAGGTGCTACTTGACATTGTTTCTAAATTATGATTGGTTGATTCAATTATTCATTGGTTTTGTCATCCAATCAGGATTGTAGTGTGTAGATTCATTAAGGTAATGCTATTTCATGACAAGGAAAATCCAAGTCAGACACCCAAGAAAAAAATGTAATTCATATAAAATTTTCAAAAGTAGTGCCTTTTGGGTATAACCTGCTTTGTGACTTCCGTATCATGCATGTGATGACAAATAAATCTCAGAATTTTTATTTCAGCGACCTGTTGAAGGTTGTAAGACCACTCGTCATGTACCGTTTGCTGCCATGTCCTACCAGTTGTCTGTGAAATACCACAGGTATTTTTTGAGTCTTACACCAGTCACTTTATTCCAAGAAACAAACAATTTCTTTCAAGAACTACTTAAAGGCTCATCAGGTGAGTTTTCAGCTTTTTTATTATCTCTTTCACATTTCACTTCTGTGTACTTTGAATGTGAGTGTTAGTTTGTAAGCCAGACACTGGATACTCTCCACTGTTGGCAAACTCTTTCCAAGTTTTCTCATCCATGGAGGATAATACACTTTCTGTAAAACCCTTTCTTTTCTTGCCTACCTACCTATCAAAAAGTTTTGAATACCCAGGAGTTACTATGTATGCATTACAATTAAGAATTCCTTTTGTCTTGTAATGATTTACATTAACCAAAAGTAATTAGGCCTGTTTCATCTTCTTATGTATTTCATTTTATTGCAAAAAATCATTGCACAAAATTTATCATGTGGTTGTCCAGTATGACTGTCATTCATAAAAGAAGAAATTCATCAGAGATTCAGTTTTTGAATGTTATCGCATGGGTTAACATGTGTTTACTTCTTGCAGACAAATCAAATCAGTGGTTGAAGTTTCCAACACAGGCCACCGGGGGCACTGTTTGCTGTATTGCAACACTTATGAGCATGAACAAGGTGAACAGACCATAATTTTAATATTTAGCTAAAGTGTCTTACATGTATGCCATAGTAGAGACTGAGTAGCGTATTACGAAAAGACAGACAGTGAAATACTTGCAAATACAGACACATTGGATTCATTTGTGCTTATTCTTGGGATATGCTCATCACTGATTACATCTCAACATCAGATTCTTGTAATTGGAAACCAATCTGTAGAAGATGCCAGTTCACAAAATGTGGTACATTATGACTTAATTAGTCCTTGCAGACAAAGTCTGTAGGCACTTATAGATTAGCTGTTTGTGTGCATGTGTGCGTCCATCCACACATATATTTCAGACATTCCCTGGCTGATTTCTTTAAAAAGTTTAATATAATGCACATCAATTTGTTTTTCAATACAATCCAATATGGCCATAAGGCGGCCATTTTGTTTCCAGTTTTTAGCTACTGTAGACTATAGTCTATAGAAGCTATTGGATGGGTATCCGTCCGGCGTCAGTCGTCAGTCTGTATGTATGTATGTATGTATGTATGTATGTATGTCCGTTTGTGAGGCGTCCGTCCACTCAAATATCTTGAGAACCGCAGACTTACTGATTTGATATTTGTTGTGTAGATTAAAAATATGATTTTGAGAAACTGGTTTTTTTTATTTTTGATATTGTTGAAAGTAGGCAAATTAATGCCAAAAAAGGTGTTTTTGGTAAAAAATCTTCTTCTCATAACCGCTGGTCAGACAGCTTTGTTATTTGGTATACAGGTCCCTAGGGATAACCCAACTTAGATTTGTTCAAATTGTGATGAAATATGCAAATGTGTATTTTTAAGGAATTTTTTTGTCATTTTTGGTCAAAATTTGTATGTAATTCTTGTACTGTATAAACCCTATCAATTCACCAAGAAAAAAATAATTAATATGATTTAAATAATTGAAAAATAATTGAATTAACTAGGAAATCATCAAAGCCAAAATAATTTTAGTGTGCAATTATCAGAAGGTTCAACTTTTATTTGACAGTTCATAGTGAAATGCTTACCATCTTGGAGGATTAAACATGTAAAGGCAACTTTCCTGAATCCCAACTTTGATATATTCTGAACCACCATTTATGTTATCTAAAAGAAATTGCTCATAATAGTTTGTCATGATAGGGTGGTCAAATAAATAGAGATAAAGAAAGTTCTAATTTCCATTTATGGTTGACTTGGTAAGGATAAAATAAGATTACTTTTTGAGGAAAAAAATAGAGTGGTCAATTAAAAGAGTGGTCAAAGTGATAGGGTTTTTATGGTAAAGCTGGGCTGTAAGATTCCTCATGTGCTATTTATAGCAATTATGCAATCTGTGTAAACAGTGCAATGAAAGTGTAACGTGATTCCTTATAATGCTTTTGATGACCTTGAACTTCTTAAGTTTCAAACATTTGTCTCTTCAGTGTGCTTTCTCTGAGTACGTACAGTCTCAACTTATTCAACAGAACTTACTTACAAGTTAATGTGAAAGTTAAAATGTGCTTGGTTAATAGGATGAAAATAATATATTAAAAGATAACCAGCTTAAGAGTCTTTATAACCTGACAGATATGCTGTTTTTTTATTACGTAAATCTTGATTTAAGCAAGCCTTTTTTACTTCAATTAGAATGTAATTAACTCTCGTTTATTTGCTATTATAGACTAATATAGTCTGATGAAATGTGCAAATCTGTATTTTTATGGAATTTTTTTCCATTTTTGGTCAGGCCATCCTGAAATGAGCTATCAAAGATATCCACCTTCTTCATCAATACATGTGTCACAAAAGGTTATTCTCTACATAACACAGCAGAGCTCTGTCAACTGTTGAGTCACTTGTTTTTTCAAAGCCGCTGGTCAGACAGCTTTAATATTTGGTTCCCCAGGATGACCTTAGTGAGATAATTTCATACAGTCAGGAAATACTTAATTTTGTATCCATGTCTATAGTAGCTTCAGGGACTTTGGCCCTATGTTTCATGGTTAAAGCCATTACTCAGATATGCCTCAACTGATTGCTTTCAAGCTTGGCATAAAAACAATACACTGTGACTCATATATACATTTGTATACATTGAATCATTTTATGGTATGATCCAATATGTTTGCCAAGTGGCCACTTTGTTCTGATTTTTACATGTCTCTAGCCATTACACAGACATGTTTTAGCTGTTTTCTTTCAAATTGGCCACAAAGACAACACGGTATGACATACTACATGTGTGTGTCTAATATTTTTAGCAATATGATTCAATATGGTAGCTAGGCAGTCATTTTGCTCTGATTTTTCCTTGTCCAAAACCAGTACTCACATCTGGACCAAATTTCTTTGCAATACAGTATTATATGGCAGCCATTTTGTTCTGACTGTTTCACACTCACTATAAATATAGCCACATCTATTACCCAACTATTACACAAAGTTAGCTAATCTAATTCCATTTGTATTATCAACATTGCACATGTCATGTACTGGTATACCAATACAAGGTTAAAGGGACGAAGTCAGCCATTTTTCATGAATTTTGTTTGATACTTCGACCCCAGTTTAAGACAAATAAAACCATTGTGAAAATGAATTAATGGTCATGACCATTAATTCATTTTCACGATGGGTCCGTTTATCGTGTCTAAAACCGGGGTCGAATGATATGCATGGTCACCCATTCATTCAGTATCTTGCAACATGCCAAACAATATAAGTAGTGTCTCGTATCAAACCAACTTCATGAAAAATGGCCGACTTTGTCCCTATAATAGTTTCTCAGCCATTTTCTGGATATGCTTTGATCAATTTCACTTCACCATGATTTCCGTCAATAGCAGGGAATATGTCATTTACAAAGACTTGTTAAATAGGATGTTCATTCATCTGAAATTAAACGCTGTTTTCAAATGTTTGTTGTCTTTTCAGCTTGCCATGGATGTAGTTGTTCCAGATCAAGTTGTTGTGGTTGACAGTGAATTATTGGAAAGCCAAGTTGTGGCTGGTGGCAAACAGTCAGCCAGCAATACTACCAGTGCAGGTGCATCTGATGACAGTGATGGTGTGGTTAGTAACAGCGACATCAGTGAACTGATCACGTTAACACGTGCCTCTGCTCGTACATCAGCAGCAAAGAGTTCCTTAAAAGCAACTTATGTGTCTTCTGCAACCAATTCAGACACTCCAGCTGCCCAATTGTCAAAAACAGCAACTGTGTCCAAGATATCCGATCCCCAGCCAAGCACATCTAAGGACTATGAACCCCCAACAAACACTTCAGATCCCCAGCCAAGCACATCTAAGGACTATGAACCACCAACAAACACTTCAGATCCCCAGCCAAGCACATCTAAGGACTATGAACCCCCAACAAACACTTCAGATCCCCAGCCAAGCACATCTAAGGACTATGAACCCCCAACAAACACTTCAGGCAGGGAAACACCCAGCAATGTGTCAAGTTTGCCAAACATAACATTTGATGTGACTCCACGCCAGGCTTCAAGGTCAAACTTACTTCTGTATCGGGGTCAGTATGCCCCTGGGATCGTCACTCAGAGAAACTTGAACCCACAAGACAATATAGTTGTCAATTCTTGTACTGTATCCACTGCCATAGCAACATCTGAATCAGACAACAAGGCTAGGATAAGGTTTGAAAAGGACCAGAGCTGTCTAGAAGATCTTCAATCATCTGGTGATGTGGGAGACATCTTACAGTTGCCAACATCAAGAAAACTTGTAGATTACTGCAAAGATACCATGGTCAAAACTGAGGCTACAACACTTGATGATGTCATCAAACAGGTTAAAGGTCACAAGGATGAGGAAGCTCTAACAGTTGCATTGAAAATTGTCTATGGGCTCATCGAGGAAAAGAAAGAGTTTGGGGTACCAGTATCTGATCTTACCATGTGGCAGCAAAATATGGCATTTCAGAAGATGTGATGGATAAATCAGTGAATGAACTGTTGAATAGTTCTTTGGTATGTACAAGTCACAGACAATATTCTGTTTTCTTTTATTACATGCCTCTATATGAGTCTAAATCAGTGCATTGATTTGAATAGGAACATCTGGGAAGTTTAGCGGGCCGGTGAATGATGTACTGACCAGTTTCCATGGTTACCTGGTCCAGCGAAGCCCTTCGACGTTTTCGACGTCAAAGGAGACAATTAACGCTAGATGTAAAATATCCATGCATGCACTCCTATTTTGACTTCGTTAAAATATGTTTGATGCTGGTTTATAATGGTAAAATTGTTTGAAAATGCCTTGCATGTAACTAAATGTTATATAGCATTAACTGTGAAGAAGCATGTCATGAAAATATTACCGGTATTGCCTGAATACATGGGTTATGTGCCCTCCCAGCAGGAGACAATTTGCCCTCCTGTCGTTGGGCAAATTGTCACCTGCTCTCGGGCACATAAACCCACGTATCCAGGCAATAATATATAATATACACGTAGAATGCAGTATTCCATATCATACCCCAATTTTTATTAGTCCCTGCAGACAAAGTCAGACAGAGGCATTTTTTGCTCACATCCATCTGTTGGTCCGTGTGTCTATCCATCTGTCCACCCATAAGCGTTAATTAGAGATGTGCAGACCAATTTCTTTCAAAGTTAGTACATAGATATAAGTGTATGTCATATGTATATGCAATAACTTGTTTCGCTGCAAGATCAAATATGGTTGCCAGGCGGCCATTTTGTTACAATTCTTTCATGTCTACATATAGCCAGAACTAAGATATCCCTTGACTGATATTTTCAAAGTTAGTACAAGGATATCAGTCTATGTTGCATGTTTTATGTATACAAATTACTTTGAATCACAATATGATTTTACACATTCATTACCATCACCACGCTATTCCAGAACCAACTTTTTTAAAACATACTGGTGCATGTTGATTTTGCTTTGTTTTGTTGCAATTTTTTACATATCTAGAGTAATAGCACAGCATTATCTGAACTGAATTATTTCAAAATTAGTGTGCGAGGACAGCAACCTACCATTATGTCATATTTTGATTTTTTTGTATGCCATACCACTGAGCATGGCCAGGTTTGTTTATGATAATGCACTGTGACATCACACATTATAATCAGTACACTGTACATAGTTTTTGACGTTCATTTGGTTACATTTGAATCCAGTTGCACCATACATCATTGCAAATGACTTGTCCATAATAGAATCTACCAACTTTTCATTTTCAGTTACACTGACTGCATAAAGTAAAAAAAAAGGAAGATAGATCTTTAATGTTGATTTCTCATCTTCAAAACCTATGATGGCAATCTCAAAACAGTTATTCCAATGATGATATTACACTTCATGATTTAGGTTAAATTAAGAAAGAACTTTGTGAAATGCACATCTCTAAGTTTTCCATTTCACCATTCTGACAGGTGACTAAGGTTGGCATAAGTATAGCCACCCTTGTGGCTAAGGAGTATGCCTCACCATGGCTGATACATTCATTGAAAATTTCCAAAGCTACCTCAGTTGGAAGTGGGAGTGATAGAACATCACATCAGAAGAAGAAGGCACGCACTGACAGTGGAGAGAGGAGAGATAAGATAGATGATAGCAAACAAGACAAACATGAGGAGGAGTAAGTGCATCTCATGTCGTTTTTTATTTCTTATTCTATCTCAAGTCCTGTCGACATTGTACCTCAATTTTCTGCCATGATTGTATAGCATCAGATCAGATATAGTTTTGAAATAATTTTGTAAATTTATTGTACTCATCGTTTATCAAGCCTGTCCCAGATGCCCCTCATGATTCTGTAACTACAGAAATGTTTGCTTCTGTTATCCATGAACCAGTTGTGATTTCTCCAGTTTTGTAGCCCCAACTTGGTTCTCCAGTTTTGTAGCCCCGACTTGGCTCAACTGTATCTGATATGTTTATGAACAATTTGTCACTTTTTCGCTGGGAATAGGACACATCCAGACTTCTGCCACCCAAGGAAACTGACTGAACTTTGACAGACTTCATGTCCCAGAGATATGCCAGTCAATCAATCTGTCTTTTTGGAATTGATGTCAAGTTAATACTCTTGCTAGTGAATCATAGAGGACACTGTGAAGGCAAACCACTTTCAATCAGATATCAGTAGATCCCAGTCATTGCTTACAAAATCTTTTTCTGTTTTTCAATGAGCAGCATGTCAGAAGATTGCACCTTATTTGTTGGCTGACTATTCATCATCAGTGAATCATTCCAAAATAGCCAATCATCATTAGTGAATCATTCCAAAATAGCCAATCATTGTCAGTGATTCATTTCAAAATAGCCAATCATCATTAGTGAATCATTTCAAAATAGCCAATCATTATCAGTGATTCATTTCAAAATAGCCAATATCAGTAGTGAATCATTCCAAAATAGCCAATCATTGTCAGTGATTCATTTCAAAATAGCCAAATATCAATAGTGAATCATTCCAAAATAGCCAATCATTGTCAGTAAATCATTCCAAAATAGCCAATCATTATCAGTGGTTCATTTCAAAATAGCCAATCATCAATAGTGAATCATTCCAAAATAGCCAACCATCATCAGTGAATCATTCCAAAATAGCCGATCATCACCAGTGAATCATCCAAAATAGCCAATCAGCTGCTCAATAGCATTAGTTTCATACTCCTTCATTTGCTTTAAATAACCAAAATCTTCCTATCAGGTATGATCTTCCGAGCTACTGCTCATAGCAGTTTTACTTAGGATGTTTCCTTTGACCTGTTGATATATGTCCTTCAGCAGAGGAGAGCAGCAATTTCACCAAGTCTAATGTACCAGTTATAATATCAAATTCCTTGCAGTTGTTTTGAACCAGTAGAATTTGTATCGCATCCATGGCTAACAGTGGAAGGCAAACCAAATCCAACTTCCCTCAGAAAAATGCTGAATGGATTGTTGCTTTACATAATGAACTCACCTGGAATCAGTCACAACAACATCCTTGACAAATACAACAGTGTGCTTCATCCAGTATCAACACAGCAACTTCTACAGGTTGGTAGTCCTTTTCTCGATGCATTCACAGTCACAACTTCTACAGGTTGGTAGTCCTGTAGTCAATGCATTCACAGTCATGACATCTACAGGTTGGTAGTCCTGTAGTCAATGCATTCACAGTCACAACTTCTACAGGTTGGTAGTCCTGTAGTCAATGCATTCACAGTCACAACATCTACAGATCGGAAGTCCTATAGTCAATGCATTCACAGTCACAACATCTGCAGATCGGAAGTCCTATAGTCAATGCATTCACAGCCACAACATCTACAGGTCGGTAGTCCTATAGTCAATGCATTCACAGTCACAACTTGTACAGGTTGGTAGTCCTTTTGTCAATGCATTCACAGTCACAACATCTACAGATCGGAAGTCCTATAGTCAATGCATTCACAGTCACAACATCTACAGGTCGGTAGTCCTATAGTCAATGCATTCACAGTCACAACATCTACAGGTCAGTAGTCCTATAGTCAATGCATTCACAGTCACAACATCTACAGGTTGGTAGTCCTTTTGTCAATTGCATTCACAGTCACAACATCTACAGGTCGGTAGTCCTATAGTCAATGCATTCACAGTCACAACTTGTACCAGTTGGTAGTCCTTTTGTCAATGCATTCACAGTCACAACATCTACAGATCGGAAGTCCTATAGTCAATGCATTCACAGTCACAACATCTACAGATCAGAAGTCCTATAGTCAATGTGTTCACAGTCACAACATCTACAGGTCAGTAGCCATATAGTCAATGCATTCACAGTCACAACATCTACAGGTCAGTAGTCCTATAGTCAATGCATTCACAGTCACAACATCTACAGGTCGGTAGTCCTATAGTCAATGCATTCACAGTCACAACACCTACAGGTCGGTAGTCCTATAGTCAATGCATTCACAGTCACAACTTGTACAGGTTGGTAGTCCTTTTGTCAATGCATTCACAGTCACAACATCTAGAGATTGGAAGTCCTATAGTCAATGCATTCGCAGTCACAACATCTACAGATCGGAAGTTCTATAGTCAATGCATTCACAGCCACAACATCTACAGGTCGGTAGTCCTATAGTCAATGCATTCACAGCCACAACATCTACAGATCTGTAGTCCTATAGTCAATGCATTCACAGTCACAACATCATTCTACAGATCGGTAGTCCTATAGTCAATGCATTCACAGTCACAACATCTACAGATCGGAAGTCCTATAGTCAATGCATTCACAGTCACAACTTCTACAGGTTGGTAGTCCTTTTGTCAATGCATTCACAGTCACAACTTCTACAGGTTGGTAGTCCTGTAGTCAATGCATTCACAGTCACAACTTCTACAGGTTGGTAGTCCTGTAGTCAATGCATTCACAGTCACAACTTCTACAGGTTGGTAGTCCTGTAGTCAATGCATTCACAGTCACAACTTCTACAGGTTGGTAGTCCTGTAGTCAATGCATTCACAGTCACAACTTCTACAGGTTGGTAGTCCTGTAGTCAATGCACGAACAGTCACAAGCTCGATAAACTTAATATTTGTTTCACTCTTGAATGTTTGTTTGTCCTTATTACTTTGATTATTAGTTGTATCCAACTTTCTGGAACTTGTTCACAAGAAAGCAAGAAAAAGAACAATGTTACTAATGAGGTGAATGATCACAGGGCATGATAAACAACCTATTCAACATTCAGCAAGTCCATGATTGTAGGTAGATCTGTGAGTTAGGATTTCATACAGGCCATGTCATTAAAGTAAATATAGAAAATAAAATTTGGGTAATATCGAGAGCAGTTTTAAAAATACAGTGTGGAAAAACATAGAAGCCATAAGAGATGGTAGTCCCAAAAAATGACTGCTATTGGAGAAATCTGTCATATTTATGAAATTTTGGTGGGAGACATTTAGTCTTGTTGGTAATGCTCACCCCTTCATATGTCAAAGATTCATAGAAAACTATAACAATAATAATAGTAAACAATGGTATACCATTACCCGTAGCATAGCTTCATCATCTGAGCTGTGTGTGGAACTCTTGCTATTATTCATCATCTGAGCTATATGTGGAAAACTTGCTTTAATTCATGTATGCAAACCAAAGGTCTCATTTTAGCAGAGTGTTCAAAGGAAAACATTGAAAGTCCTGCTCTTCAGTTTTGTCTTCTTTGTTCATTTGTCTCTAGATGTTACTGGATTTAGGATGCATCACCAAACTCACAAGGACTATGAGGAAGTGTTCACTATTCTCAGATCCATGGAAGAGTTCAGAAGGTACATATGATAAATCCTACTCTCCGGTATTTTTCACATATCAACACACAGCTCAAGTCAGCAACTCTGTTCACAGAATTACAGATACACCTCATACCTGACAGAACTTTTCTGATGAAGCAAACTGAAAACCTTCTTTTCCCATGTGTGTGTCACCAAAGCAATAGTTTTGAAGTATCGTCTCTTTATTGCACAAAAGCATACTTCAAGAAAATTTTTGGCATACATTGACTGTTGATATGAAAACAGCAGAGCATTATAGTGACTGGGATCAGATATGTGTTTGTTTCAACTACGGCACTTCACATGCTTTGATAGAAAGCATTTATGTGTGATGTTAAAAATTGAATCCCCAAAGTGTTATTTGAAGCTGGAACAGTTACCAGCGAGAGGAAAATGAAATGTACCAACGTCCATGCTTTGCAGGGTAAATATGCTCCTTGAATTTTAAAGCCTCCTGGAAAGTCCTGGAAAAATCCTTGAAAATGAAATTGAGTCCTGGAAAGTTCTGGAAAATTGATAATCAACCCACAATTTCAAAACTAACTAGATGATCAGTCGTGATATTGTAAAAATGATATGTAAAATGATATATAAGAATGATAAATTGTAAAAATGATATCTTTAAAATGGTACTTTGAATTTCAAAAGTCCTTGAAAATTGCTGAAAAGAAAATCCTTGAATTTTAAGTGACTCTAGTATATTGACCCTGGATTAGATATGGTCACTGAAGGAAAATTGTATCTCCCTGAATTTTTTTATTGCATCCCTACTGACTTGATGAAAGATGCATCGAATATATCTTAGTGGAAAAGAATATGGATTTGAACCAAACACCAACCATTCAGGTGCAACTCATATCCAGAAAGAACAAATTACTTTAATTTATCAGATATTCATAAAATTGAGTAAAAAGGTCTTCATAATCTAAAGCAATGTTTCGTCATTTGTTTTCAGAAACTGGAGGAAAGAAAATGGACTACTATGAACCAACTGTGGACTGTGTTCTCAGACTAGCAACAGCAAAACAGTGAACACATGCATGGTTCTGATGTTGGCCTTTGCTTCAAGTTATATTTTCTGTGATCTGAGCAGGCCTTCTTCCAAATGTGCTGAGATACAATCTGAGTGTGAATTTCAGACAGGGTAACTTTTGCTGAAATGTATGTCTATACTTACTGTACAGGTGTATAGAGTTCTTGTATTTAAGAATCTTGGCATCAACAAAGTGCCACCATGATCAGGTGCAGTTTCCTCCAACGTTATCATGTTGACTGATGGAAGGAACTAAACTTGGCAAGTATGCTGCATCAGTAATTCCAACATTCAGAATCTTGGGAAATTTGATAGGTGCTTCAGATTCCATGGGAAAGACTGTAAGATCTTTGGAGAAGGGTTACAAAAAACACGGGAACAATTTTGCCCTCTTGCTGCATAAACAAACAACATTCTCATATCTGGAATATGATAGGGATAATGATGATACCAAAGACTATGTATTCTCTGCAGTTTATGTGGGAAAATATCTGTCTTGTCTTATTTCCCATCCTGTCAAGCCCTAGTGGTTGATTTCATCTTCCAGATAGTAGTGGGTTCTGCCTGTCACTGCCAGTTTTCTGAAGGAATGTACTTGTGAACAGGGAATAAATTATTCACAGAAACGCTCACATCAAGTTCATATTGGTGTTACAGAGTAAAGGAGAGTAATGTAATATCATCCTTTCAACTTTTGTAAATAATTGAAATAAAGTGGAGTGCTAAGAAACTTTGTGTATCAGCTTCTGTATTGTAGACTTCGTTGCATGTGCACTTTCTTACTTGTATTATAGTTCATGTAGAACTTGAAAAAACCTTGCAGTATTATACTTTACGAAGAACTCGAAACAAAATTTGTAGTATTAAAGTTCATGAAGAACTTGAAACAGTGTGTAGCATTATAGTTCATGAAAAAGTTCATGAATTTCTTACAGTCACCCACCCATTTTTGGTGTGTTTTTTAGCGCGGAGCTTATCAAGTAGGTTGATTTTCCGTCGTCGTCCAGCGTCCGTCAACAATTGCCTTCTTCTCTGAAACCGCAAGTCCGATTGCTTTGAAACTTCATATGCAGTTCACTTGGGGTAACCTCACTTAAGTTTGTTCAAATCGTGGTGAAATTTGCATATTTGTATTTTGGGGGCATTTTTTTTACTATTTTTGGTAAAAAAATCTTCTCTGAAACCGCAAGTCCGATTGCTTTGAAATTTGATATGCAGTTTACTTAGGGTGACCTCAGATAGATTTGTTCAAATTGTTGTGAAATTTGCATATTTGTATTTTTAAGGCATTTTTTGTCATTTTTGGTAAAAAAATCTTTAAAAATCTCCTTCTTCAAAACTACTAGTCAGATAGCTTTGATATTTGGTACATATGTCCCTAGGGATGATCTATTTCAGATTTCTTCAAACTGTGCAGAAATATGCAAATTTGCATTTTTAAGGCAATTTTTGCCATTTTTGGTCAAAAAATGTGTTTCTCAAAAAGTACTGGTCTGATAGCTTTGAAATTTGGTATACAGGTTTCTATAGATGAACTAACTAATATAGATTGATTTTCTGATGAAATCTGTAATTTTGTATTTTTGGGGCAATTTTTGCCATTTTTGGTCAAAAAATGTGTATTTCCAAAACTACCCATCTGATAGCTTTGAAATTTGGTACACAGGTTCCTACAGATAAACTTAATGATATTTATTGAAATTATGATGAAATCGGCAATTTTGTATTTTTGGGGCAATTTTTTCCATTTTTGGTCAAAAAATGTTTCTCAAAAAGTATTGGTCCGATAGCTTTGAAATTTGATATGCAGGTTCCTACAAATGAACTCAATGTGATATATTGAAATTATGGTGACATCTGCAATTTTGTATTTTTGGGGCAATTTTTGCCATTTTTGGTCAAAAAATTTCTCAAAAACTGCAAGTCGATAGCTTTGATATTTGGTATACAGGTTCCAAGGGATTATTTTAATATATGATATATTGAAATTATGGTGAAATCTGCAAGTTCTATTTTTGGGGCAATTTTTGCCATTTTTGGTCAGAAAATTTCATTTAAAAAAAACTACTCGTTAGATAGCTTTGGTTGACATGTTCTCAGGGATGGTCCAATGTGATATATCCAAATTATGATGAAATTTTCAATTGTGTATTTTTGCAGCTATTTTAGCCACTTTTTTCTGGCCATTGAAATGAGCTATCAAAGATTTCCACCTTCTTCATCAACATGTGTCAAAAATAGTTATTCTCTACATAAACACAGCGGAGCTATATCGGCCGCTAGGTCGCTTGTTGTGGCATTAAATGAGATTGAAGCACTTTCCTTGTTGCTAAACCACCACCTCTCCTGACTGACAGGGGTGGTCAGCAAGAAGAGCATTCCATAATGCGCTACCTAGATTCTCATTGAATGCAATGCATCACTGCAAAGTGAAGACCGTGGTGAAGCGTCACATAGATTAACTTGTTGTCAAGGGGAGATTTATCTGTGCCCAACTGAAATGATTTGGGGAGTGCAAGTAACAGTCACATTAGCAGAAATGAAGGTGAACCATCCCACTCTTAGCTTCCAGTCTTATCATCATTAATGAGCTATTGTTCGATACTGTTGACAAAATTGATTTAATTAAATCTGATGTACGCTACTGTTAAAGTGTTTTTAGAACAGTTCAGCAATGGAGAGACTAAACATGCTAAAATGGTCTGTGCTCAAATGACCAAACATGACACATTCAAAGACAAAAACATAAAGGTAGCAACATCTGGAATATTATTAAATTTGTCCATGAGACCGAAACTGAAGGATTGCCTTGCTTCGTTGCTGAAGATATATCAAACTTGCCCCTGGTTGACATTGCACATGTTGACATTTCTGTAAGGATTTAAATGAAAGCACTGGGCTTGGAAATAACCCTACTCAAAAAGACTTTGTCTACGGCAAATTCACACTGAAATTTCTGAAGAGATATAAAGGATCAATCTCCACACACAGATTGAAGCGCAGTGGGGCAGCAGCGCAGCGTGGATAATTCGAACCAAGCTAGAGGGTCTCCGAGTCGTTGACCGCGCGCCTTCACCAATCTCTGCTACAGGCAAATTTAAATATTCCAAACTCGGACTTCCTTCAGTCCTGCGCGCGCCCAACTGGCTAAATAAACGTGGCGGAAATATTAAACGGATGGGAGCAATCCAGCTAGAGATCGCACTTTCCGCACACTGGCAAAAATAATACATTATACACTAATAAAAATAATAAATAATCTGCTAAAACTTTGGCAATCGCGTCTGCAAAGCTGACAGCCGTCGGGGCATACATTTTGAATCATCAATTTACATCCCTGTAACCTAGAGCAAGGTCTATGTTTTGCAAGTGTTCACGGAATCGAGGATCGATATTGAAACTAGTGTATTTATTCTTTTATTTAATTTTTTTTGGTTCGAAAATGTATATCATGGAAAACACGCAATACCCAAAAAGTTGGTGAAAACCGTCGCCTGTGGCAGAGATTAGTGTGGCTACTGCTGAGACTCCCTAGCTATGTTATAATTTTCCACGCCGCTACAATCTCTGTCTGGAGATTGATAAAGGATCTATGAAAAAAAGTGTAACATTTAAAAATCATGCATGATGAAAACAAAAGTCATGAACAATAATGACATTCAGTCAATTTTACGCAAAACTGAAGAAACTGAAATATATGCGGCAACAAAACTGGGTGCCCCTGAAACTCAGCTTTAGGTACATCAATGTCCAGAATTGAACAAATAAGCACATAGTAATTCCTTGCCATAGAAGCTGGACAAAGTGGCATCTATAAATTCCTGTGTAGACATCAATCAACTATATTCAATGAGATAACCAGCGTAACATACGTTCACACGACAGAAACCTTCAAAAACCTGTCAGTTTAAACAGGAACTTCCCCTATAAAAGCTGGATTATCGTAAATCTATGCAAATGCCAAAAAGCCATGCTACTGATCAGACGTGCCATGTTTGGTGCCAGAATCCCATAATTATGCCATTGCTTCAGGCAATCATTGTCATTGAATCTTGCATATGTTGTCTGTGAATATACCGGTATAGTGACTTGAGTCAAAAATAAACTGAAAAAATGTTCCAATTTTTGTCAGAGAACACATGTTTCATAATGTGTTCCCTGTACGACCATTTAACCCCTCTTTGCATATGTCACGAACGTGCCCATCATGATTATTCAAATTTATCATACGGTCAAAGCGATGCTATGAGAATTCAAAAACTCCCACCCAGTGTATGCAAATGATTGCCTCATAAGTAATCCCCCTATTGTGCGCCCATGGTCCTGTAAGTTCCCGTTTAGAAAAAAGCAACAAATTGGATATTCAAAGTAGCCATGATTTATTTGCAATATTTACAAAACAAAAGTGGAAGATTTCTATGCATCAGAATAATCAGTTATGAAATTATATGAAGCAAATATGAATAAACTGTTCATGATTTTAACAAAGTCTTCGTAAGGCATCAGGCATATCTGTGATTGGATCTCATTCTTTTCTCAAAACACAAAACTGCTTTCTACGGAAACATCATCAGAGGCCATACTTCTTGGACAGGAGTTTAATTTCTGCAGCTTTATCAGGTAGTCTTGACTCCATGTAACTAAACAGATCATTGACAACTGGAAGAGAAAAATAAGGCAAGAAAATGCATCACAATCAAAATGATTTGAAGCATGTACTTGTATTTCACAAGATCAATGTCATCTGATGTGACCTGTTGCAGAATATTTTGAACAGTGATAGGTTACAGATAAAATGACCTGATTATCTCATGAATTGTCTTATCATTCTTATGATTCATACATGTCTTATTAAATATCAGTTAGCATGCTCTATGCCGATGCAGAAAGCTTCAAAGAGACAAAAGCAGCTATATTTGTATTACTGTTATATAGTTTTACACCACTGTTTCCTTGACAGACCAGACATTTAATGCCCTAAGAGTGCAGTTCATGGTTTCTATGACAAAATTGATAACAAACACTTGGTGAAGTTGGCTTGGCAGACCTGACAACTCCCACTCGTTGAAGTTAATGGTTTATTTCACATACAACACCTACTGGCCAAAGTTCATAATTTCTTTGACAAAACTGACCAGACAACCAAGATGGACTTCGTTTACCTTGTTTTTCTGTGGATGACATAAACATCACATTCATGCTGAACCGCTTGACTTCAGAAAGATGATGGAGAATATCAAAGATTGGGTCTTCATTTCTGTAAGGAAACACATCAAGTGAACAATGAGAACTTAAAACAAAGTGTGCTCAAAAGGTTGCATTGACCTGTCAGAAAGTTACAAATACACAACACACCATCCTTTGCAAAGATACATTATACTACCAATACATGGCAATGTACACTATTCTTTGCAAAGATACAGTTTACTACTACATGGCAAAGTGTGACAATATTAAAAACAAAATTACCATTGAATGTCTAGGATGTGCAACATAATCAGAAAGTTTGATAAAAATATATTTTCAGATGTTTGTCATTACGACACTACTGCAGCACAATCTCTCCAAACCAAGGAAACATGCCTTGTTATGACCAGTGATATTCTGGCAGTGTTCTAGACTTGACTTCAAAATGTAAGAGATGATATCAAGGATACAATGTATAGTTTTTCTGATACTCACACAATAAAATTGTCTCTCAACAGCAAAAGAATCTTGTTTAACATTCCAGAATCTAGTGACTGCTGAAATAACTTAGGGTAACTAGCTGGTGGAATACTCTGAAAAACAAAATTGAAACATTACAGCTGTTTACAGGACTTTCCTAAATAGACTGCCGACAATACAAATGTTTTTTTAAGTGGCTAGGATCCATCTTTATCGCTACTTTTTTCTGTTCAACTGTGCTCTGCAGGATGAGGAGAGAGTCTCTGTATGATGTTAGACACTTTGTGCCAAATACAGTGTGATGAATATTGTAATAACTTATGAACACATATTACCCACTTATTACACTGAGGGTCAAAGCATTACCAGAAATACTTCATTTTTCCCACAGGCCAAAGGCCGAGGGATACAGTGATGTGATTCTAGTAATGCACATTAATGTGGGGGAATAAAATGACACTACAGCCAAAATAAAGACCCGGTTATAGGTGTTTTCATGCTGTTCTATATTATTACTTTTAGTGTACTTTGATGTACATGCACTGCATCGATACACTATGAGAGGTTTAATGTCTTTGATGTATGTGCATTGCAACGACACACTGTGAGAGGCTTAATGGCGAGTTCTCCAAAATGGTAATAGACATCAAATCAGGTCCAATAATCGTTATCATTCAAGGTAAACTATGAAATTTACCAGGTCCAAGGAACATATAGATGATGACAAAGGCAATGGGGCCATCTTGAACCATGAAATAGTGGTGGTACCAGGTGTCCGGAATGGGTAAGCGTACCCTGCCAGCTAGCCGCACCCGTCAAGATTGACCCAAAGTGACAAATTCATTGTTATTTGGTGAATTCACCAAATTACTTTTGTGAGTCAAAATTTGGTATGCTGTCACTCATCATTTGAGAAACAGACAGGTCATATTTTGATATAACATCTCCGTATCTACGTAGAACTTCTTAAATGATTTCACTAATCTACTTTCTGAGAATCCTTGCCTCACTAACTTAGACTAACTCACTAACAGTAGTGACAATTTCTTCACAAAAAGAAGTGAAAATGTCTTTAGGATACCAAATATTGTCTATGGTTGCTCCTGAATATTTGTTGTAATGAGCTCTTAAAGTGTCTGTGCTGTTTGGATGGAAAATCTTGCTGTTTCAGTCATGAGTCTTGTTGCTCATACCGAGTACTCTGCCATTGTTACAGCTGTAAAATGACAGTGAGTACATATTCACAAGATTACCAACTGTAAGATAATAATGCAATTTTAGCGACATAATTCTATGATTTCATAATTCACTGGTGAAAAGTTTGCAGTGTATGTACTTTCTGGTCAAGTATCACCATCTCCTGGGTCACAGTACCTTGAAATACTGGTAGAGTTGTAGTGGATAGTTTTGTAACTTTCTCCAATCTGTCTGCAGTTGATATGATGTACTTGGACAATCAGGAATTGCTGGAATCTGGCTGCTGACAGGAATTGGCACATTTTGTGGTGTTGTTTTACTGTCTTCTTTTGAAGTTTTAACTTCTGCTGTTGAAACGAGATCTTCAGTCTTATTGCCTGTGCTGAAAGAGGAAAGGTACAAATTAAAATTATAAATCATCAATATGTAAAGGACAAGTGCAACACACTGTGCTTCAGGAAATTTTAATTGACGAATTCAGAAAGTTTCAATTTACGGCCAATCACTACAAAACCTTCAGAATCTACAATTTAAGAAACATCAATTAAAGTTTTGAACATTTCACTTTTAAAAAAATTTCATCGACAACATTTACAGTGATATACTGTGCAGGTTTGGGAAGCGGTACAGCTGCCAATTTACTTAACCCCTTGACTACCTATGGCGCCGGATATATCCGGCGCCATATTGAATTACCATATACCTTGAGTGCCGGAAATATCCGGCACAGTTAAATAGGCGTATTTGCTACGTTTTTGTCGCTAAAAATCCCGTAATTTGGCGTCGGCACGCAGCGCAACTATAGATTGATGTATTCCGATCTGGCCTGATGTGATTGCGCCCCCGTACGTCCGAGTATGGCCAAAATCCGGAAGCAAATGTCGTGACCCATGACCTCGACCTTAAAAGGTCAGACTGATCACAGAAGCGTCGCGCTGATTGTTTACACTTTTCAGAAGTACGGACGATCGCGAAGATGTTTATGGTTAGTTTTTTAATGAAATGAAATGTTTATTTATGGAAACAAATGATTTATATGTAAATAGTTCTGTTAACAGCAATATTCGTGAATGAAACTAGAGGAAATACAATTTTTACTATAAGCCAGTGAACTTTTATAGCAGCCATATTATCAATATGATTGGTCACATGACTGGTCATGTGTTTGGTCATTTGATATGTTGTTCCCTAAAATGTTATTTTTAAATATTATGAATTATTTTTCGATAAATAATAACCATTTTAAATGATTGCTTCTGAAGGAAGACATAAGGCAGGTGTTTACAAATATAAATGTGTTGATTTTCAAATACAGAATCATGTCAGATGCTGATGTTTGTGGTTCATTTACTCTGCCTTTTTTGAGAAAAATCTTGAATAGGTACATCTATAAATAAAGTAAAGGGTAGTTAATATTACATATGTGTTAAGACAATGCCACGAAAATTGCAACTGTATTCAAATTTGCGTCATTTTATGGGTTCAAAACACGTCCTGATGCTACAAATATTCATATTCTTTGCTAACTCTGGTCACGTGATGTGTCATGTGATCAGTCACGTGACCTGGAAATACAAAACTTATGTATGAAAAGTTGAAAATTTCATGCTGATTCAGAAAATATATGGTTTATTGGTACTTACTTAATTTTTACTCTAAGCAGTGTTCATGCAATGACCACAACCAAGATTTTATCCAATATTTACATAAGGGGGGCCTGGTATATAGGAATACATTGGCCTTGGTAGTCAAGGGGTTAAGTCAGACAGTAATTGTGAAAATTACAACACTCAGGAAAAAGACCCATAAGTCTCTCTGATTCTGTTGAACTGCACCCAATTACCCAAACACAAGAACCCTACACACCTGCTGACATTATTCCTGTCTTTCTCCGGCAGTTCCTGAACCTTCCCATTAACGCATGGCTCTGCATTTGTACTGGACGCTGCTAAAATATCAGCTGGACTGGAAAATTGAACTGGTCTTAAATCTGACGAATTTGTTGCTACTTTTTCTGAAGTTTCAGGGGGAGTTTGTTTGTTTGCAGCATTTTGTTTTCTTTCTTCTTCTTCTTCCACAAGAACAACATCATCTCCTATTTCTTCAATGACCATTCTTTTTAATGGTTTCTAAACAAGAATTGAAATGATAAACAGATTTGAAGGCCATTGGCAAGGTAGTCTAATACTGTTTTGTAGCAATTTTTTGTCCATGTTCTTAAAGTTGTCCATTTTGTTAATTCACACTCTATTTTGAATTATTGATTTGGCATCTTCTTGAGAAAGTAAACCTTACAATGAAAGACTTTTTTGTTGTCAAGGTTATGATTTCATAATGTTCAAAAGACTTGAAAGATTTTCAGGATACTTGTATCTCAGTACTCCACGCATATCAGAATATACCGGTACTAGTATTGTTTCAGTTATATATATTATACATTTAACTTGTAACCACATTTACAAGCCACGATTGTTGTCTCTGAACAAAAAATACCAGATTTATACTCTGGTTATACAGAGTCTGTGTCATCAATTTTGGTACGTAAAAACTTTATCTGCATTGATCTTTGATGTGCTCATTGATGTAAACAAATTACATGGTGGCCCATATTGCTCCCATGATTAATTTGTCTGATGTGAAAATTTCATAAACATCAGTCATAATTATTAGTCTCACAGAATACATCCGCTTGGCAAACTAAGTCGAGTCTTTGTGTTTTAGTTTTGTCGCCAATGTCAGGGTTGTTTTTGAATAGACCCTAATGACATATATGCATGAGGGATAGCGAGTGCATATATGAAGTGAACTGGTCAAAATCAAGTGGTATACCGTCGCTGGGTGTGATTTATTGCTATTATATCATAACAGTATATTGAAATTCTGGCATGGAAAGTCATAAAAGGATTTTTGCTCAAGCTGAGAGCTCACGCGTATGCCAGCCGTGGTATAATATCCCCAATATACCATGGTTCTTTATGTGTCTCGACCAATCAGATTGCAGCATTTGCACCATCAATATACTGGTATGATCAGATATAATAGGGAATATCTACTGATCATTACAAATATACTGGAATATTGTCAACACTAATGTACTATGTGGTCAGTGAAGAGAACATAAACAATTGCGGGTTTGTAGTCCATTATGTTACCTTTGATCTTTCATGGGATTTCTTTTCTACAGGTTTTACAATTGCCAAGGCATCTTTCTCAGCTTGCTTTCTTGCTTCTTCTTCTTTCATAAGTGTCAGTTTTTGTATCCTCTTTAACTCTGTCACTGCTTGTTTGTTGGATGGTTCTAAATTCAAAACTTGTTCAAAATCTAAATAAAATCAGGTACAAAATATTAAGGAAGGCGGAACAAAACTTGCTTTAAATATTTTCCTTTTAAAGATATTGCTGAATTCAAAAGACTGAAATGGCAGAAGTATCCTTTGTCTGACGTTAAGATCTTTTCTCACCATATTGAGTCTTGTTGTGCACATGTTGTCCACTCAAGAGGCACCATTCCAGATTCAGGATATAGCCACAAAGTGAAGACATCACAGTATATAACTTGTGGAAATGAGGTCAAAGGTTTTGTTCTAAAAGGACAAAAATCTCACCAAGAAAGAATTCTCACCTTTTTTTGCATCTTCAAGTCTGTCTAATTCAATTCTGGCAGTACCTCTCCTATGATATGCTTTTACATAAGTGTAGTCGATAGACAGTGCTGTAGTGCAATCGGTTTCAGCATTTTCATATCTATAATTAACAAAGAAAAATTTCAGTCCGTTTTAACATTTCTGAAAATGGTGATAAACCACCAAGAATTGTATTTATGTTGTCAGTACATTGGTTCATATTGTCAGCTTTGATCTTTGAAGAGAAACAATAAACACTAGGAGAATAGACATAAAGATAGTCATATTCAGTTGATAGCTTGACATTTTCAAAATTTATATTTATACACATTAGAAAGTTCTATGCACTGAAGTTGGTATTGCATTTTGAGTGAGGCTTCAAAATGTATGTTGTACTGCCAATGAAACATTCACCTGGATTAAAATTCACCTTGATTAAAATTTCACAGAATTCCCTGAAGAAATACTCAGTGCATCTTATTCATCATAAGTTTGAATTTAACACATGGCCAACAGTCATCTAAGTTAATATGATTCAATAAATACAGGATTCAAATCTGTTCCTGGTATCCTTTATATTGACCTTTGGACCACTGATTAATACTTTAGCTACTCACATGAGTATAACGACCTTCACTCATTATAACAACTGTGAAAGTTAAACTTTATTCTAGCCAATAGCCTGGGATGAAGCTGTTGGTGCTACCATCTGGCTTTTTGTCAATACTCACTTTTTCATCTTGAGATATGCCATTGCTCTGTTTGCTGGAAGAATTGCACTGTATGGATCACATTCAATACCAGTTGTGTAACACTGCACAGCTTCTTGGTATTTGCCTTGCTTGAAAAATGCATTGCCCTGAAAAGATAAACCAATATAGTCGGCATCTGGAATATTTCCTTGCTGCTGTTTCAGTTTGTAGGGTTAAAATTTTATTCTGCTATTTTCAAGATTGCATAAAATCATCTACGTGGAACAAAGTGATGTTCAATAGAAAAACAGACGTCAACTTCTATCAAACAAATAGTATTCCATAGTTACACACGTGTCTTTAACATGAATGAGGAAAATCAGAAGACCATAACAATAGATTCCAATCTCAGATCAATGCATTTGTCCTTCTCAAGTCTTATGGACCAGGTTTACTATAAATGGAATTGTATGATAAAGAATTATATGCAGAAATGTAAACTTGGCAACTCAGTGCAAACAGGTATTGGCCCTGCAAACTAATGATCTACCAACAGATTGTACCGTACTTGTACTATGGTGGAAACACTAATCAAAGTGCTTACTACACTTGACCTACCCTATCCTTTTCCAATGCAGCTTCTTGTCTTTTCCTTTCTGCCTCCATCTCCGCTTCACTGTCTGTTTCATATTCAGAGTCTTTGTCATTCTCTTCATTGTCACTATCTAAGGCAGCACATTCTTTCTCCTGTCAAAGCAATCCAAAGTGTCTAAAAGCTATACACATCACAGTGGCAGTAACCTTTCAGCAAAATCTTAGAAACTGCTCATCCCAGCTGTGCAGGGGACTGTGATTAAAATGGTAGATTTAAAACCATAACATCAATGCTGCTGAAGAGAAATAAATGTTCACTTGTAAGAATTAATTTTTCACTCAAGTTTTTTATTATCTTTAACAGCATTCTGAGGAGGCATCATGGGCAGTGGCTAGAGCAGTGGACGCACGATCACAGGATGGAGAGTTCGAGCCCGGCATGGCCATGGTGCTGTGTCCTTGAGCAAGGCACTTTATTCCTCACTGTCTTCTCCCCACCCAGGAGAGATGGGTACCTGGTAGGACAGTGGTTGTAATATGTGCGTTTAGCTCTGCTGCGCTGATTGGCTGCACATGTGGGCTGTTGTTTGCTCCCCAGTGAGTTGAGTGGTATCAAATTAGGTCCAGTGACCAGGGGTAATAATAATTGTATTAAAAGCACCTTGAGCACATGTACTTGTGGATATGTGTGTATATAAGAACCCATTATTATTATTATCATTATTTCATTCTTATGCTACTAGATGTCAATTTGGTTGATGTAATACAATAATGAACACATATTATCTGTCGTTGTTTAGGGAACAGGGATGATTGCAAAATACAAGAAATACACACCTGATGTCAGGCAGATGATGAGACTGAGGCTGGACAAAAACATAAATCTGAATGGCAAACATGAAAATTTGCTGAATTCAGAATACTAGTGAAAAGTATGGTTCAGCTAAACACATCAAATATCATGATTTTCTGATGTTCTTTCTCAATGTTGATTGAGAAATAAAGAGCTATCTCAAAGTAAAGTAACAACAACAAAGTTTTTGAGGAAAACATATTTGTGTATAAAGGTACAGTGCTTTATAATTCATGAATGCAAAATCTTACCACATCAAATTTATCCCATGCTCTGTAATCATATCCCTTGAGTTTTTTCTTCTTCTTCACATCTGCAGATTTAGGAACATCTATCGTTTTGTCTTTCTTCTTTTTCTTCTTGGGTCTTTGGGCAGAGTTCCTGACTGGTGGAAGATCCTAGTAATTGTCCAAAGAGACACATTCAATGCCACATACAGATTGTATACATATATCAGACAGTGGTAGTCTAATGGCACAGATCATGATTGTAGGTTTGTTACTAAATATGGCATTTTGATGTTGCCGAAAGAACTTTGACAAGATTGTCTTTGTGCACCTGTCTATATTAACACTGCTCGCGTTTGGTATATAATTTTCATAGTTTCAACTGGAATGTGGTTGGTATTGAAGTACCATTTCCACAATTCCTGTAAGATTTATTTCTAAAAGACTTGTCACAATTTTTAAACAAATATGTGTTTTTAAATATTAAGATTGAACTGTGATGTCATCATGTATCAACCCAGTGGCATATTACTCCTAAAGAAACATAAACCACATTCTCACCTTTTCTTCTGTAACTGTCCCATGTTTCTGTTCCAGCAGTTTTTGATCTTTCTTTTTGACAGAATCTGTCCATGCATCAATATCCCTGATGAAATCCTTAAGTTCTTCAGCATTTTGCCGGACTTGGCTCTGCATCTGAATTGCTTTTTCCATTTTGGTCAAATCAGTGTAGGGATATTTACAGCTCTGGGAAATCTGTTATGTATGAACGAGGAGTTTAAGGAAACAATACAATTCAATAGATTATCATATTGTGTGATTCATGTGAAAATGGAATGAATATGATGTAATGAAATACCATAATGATAACATCAGTTTAATAGATAGATAGATATACTTTATTGTCCATAAAAACATGGAAAATTGTCTTTAAACATCAGGACCGCTATAAAAACACCAAATACGGACAACACCATACAACACAATACAACAGTTACACAAACACAACACTATATTAAAAGTTCCTACTTAAAATGGTGTTTGCTCTGGTTCTCCGGATGGAATCAGACATATTCATATTTAAAACAGCAACTGCTGATGGTATAAATGACTCTTAAAAAGATTCTTCCTAGCCCTGGGCACAAGTAGACGGCATCCCGAAGGCAGATATTGAAACTTGTCATTCAATGGGTGAGATATATCACCAAGAATGGATAAACCTTTCCTACGAAGAGCACAAGTATACAGTTCTCCAAGATCTTTTAACTTTGTCCCGACAAGTCGACTACATATGTTTACGATTTTCGTTAATCGCATTCTCTCTTTAACAGAAATATGACCAAACCATGTGACAATATTATAGTTAGAATGCTTTCATACAGCAACGATATACAGAAACAAGGATGTGACTGCTAACATTGAAACTCTTTAGCTTCCTCAGAATGAATATTCGTTGGTGAGCTTTCTTATAAATTTCGTCTGTATTCTCTTTGAAACTTAACTTCTGGTCTACTATGGACCCTAGATATGGAATGATGATACTATTTCAACCTGTTGGTTGTCAATGGTAACAGATTCTACTTTTTCTAGCTTTCTGCCATTATTAAGAACCAACTCTTTCGTTTTTTGATATTTAAGGTAAGAAAACTGTCTTTGAACCATGAATAATGGCAATATTATTTATTTATTTGTCTGCTTGTTCATATCATTGATATTTGACAGCCATAAAATAAACATAAATTATAGAAATTGAGAATCAACCAAAATTTTACAGTTCCTCCATTAGCATCAGATAAATGCAAAGTCCTGTGAGTTCACTTAAGTTTGTCATTCTCAAAACCTCAAAGACTATGCAGCTTTAATGTCACAAGGTTTAATTTGATATATGAATTTAACAAGAGCAAAGCTGTTTGGCAAACTCATTGCTTGTGCAATTCACATTTTATTCCAGTATTTTAAATTGCCAGTGAGTTGACGTTTAGTTTATCTGTCAACAGAGACAACAACATTTGGATGTGTTTTGTACCTAAATCACATTCCATTTTGTTGAGGACAGTGGGCAATTATAACTGGTAATTTCTATTCTCTCTCCAGCTGATTTATTTTCATATCATTATCATCAACTACATCACTGTTGGAAGGACAGACTTGTTCAAAGTTTGTGGGCATACAATTTACATCCAAACAGGGTAAATTGAAGGAACTAAATTCAGCACACTGTTGCAATAGTGATAGGGCGATTACAAAATTGAAGTGATATAGTTTGGCAGACTATCGTGTAGATTGTTGGGTGAACATGACGGCCCAAATAGCCGCTTGGCCCAGTAACTGCTGTATATGCCCAGGAAAAGCCAAGTGAGCAACTTGGGCCTGAATCTATGGCAGGGACTGTGAGTTGACGTACTTTCGGGTCAGTATTGCCATTACAGCCTGACACCTGTTAGTCACATGTTAGGGAGCCTAAGTGGCCCTATTGTCAATGTCAGTCACTTGTAAAATGTGAATATGGAAGTACATGTATTAGGGGCAGAATTTACAGTTATGAAACCAGTGAGTCAATGTACGTGACTGAGAATTCAAGTCTTAGTCAAATGTATCCCAGTCACCCCTTGTCAACTTGACTCTTCCACCAAAGTCACTCTGACCCCCTCATACCTTCCTTTGGTATTAGCCATAGACAGTAACGGGTTTCCCCTCTTCTGTCTGTGTATTAATATAGACCCTAGACCTTAGTCTATGGTATAATGGAAATCAAATGTCATTATCTTGTGATCAAGTCGCCAATTTTGTTTGATGCTCATAGTGCGGTGAAGCAAGTATACATGGAGAACACACAGCACTGTGCTCCAATGTTTGGGCTACAGGCATTGGTAAGACATCAGCACTTTCAATCACTACAGTAACTGCTTTGGTTGCATCATGGAAACTACTTCCATGGTTGCATGAATCACCTTTTGCATATTAAAAAATGGCTGACTGGAAGAAGATTTTTTCACAGAAACATCATTTCTCCAAGCAAAGTGTTGTCAAGAGTGGCGAGTTCAAAGTGACTACACCCGATACCGGGGTTGAGTTGACCACAACCAGCAACGACAGGGTTTAACTTACTCGCGTGGGAAACGTACAGGGGTCGAAGTGAACTGCTTCCCGCAACTGGTTCTAACGCCCCACGATTAGTTGTTAGGGGTCCTACTAAAAACTGCCCGGCAATGCCCGGCACTGCCCGGCGACAAACAGGGCACTGCCCGGCACGAAATAAGCGCGTCAGTTATCACAAGAAGTTTATATCTACATACCACAGACCACTAACTCTTATTAAAAACCTAAAAAACGATAGTTCAAGCCTCAAAAACGTCGCATTTACTGGTCTTTAGTTACGGCGTTTGTAACCTTACGCTGGGCCCTCAGAATAATGAATTGTACATCGATAACATCAAAAGTGGAAAAAAAAGAACCGGGAATGTGGAACTGTCAAATGCAATATGCAAGCACTTGCTTTCGGACACCCCATCCAGCAAGACTTCAAAGTACAAGGCGAAGCTTGGTTTAAATTTCGATAGGCTACTACCCCTTCTCTCAGTAAATAGTATGGTTCTGTAAACAAGATTGCGTAGGGCCGGCCCAGCGTAGGGTTACGAACGCCGTAACTATAAACCAGTAAATCGACGTTTTCGAGGCTTGAACTATCGTTTTTTAGGTTTTTAATAAGAGTTAGTGGTCTGTGGTATGTAGATATAAACTTCTTGTGATAACTGACGCGCTTATTTCGTGCCGGGCAGTGCCCTGTGTGTCGCCGGGCAGTGCCGGGCATTGCCGGGCAGTTTTTAGTAGGACCGGTTGTTACCACACTTGACAAACAACTGTAATTTAGGTCTGCCACATAATTGTCCGGTCCGCATGGCTTGGTTAGGTCGGCATAGCGTTCGGAAATCAAAGTAATGTATCAACACAATCATCGTCGGAAACACATCGGCGATATTCATGAGCTGTTTGACTTGCTCAAAATGGGCTTAAGGTACGTCATGGTACCGGGTTCTCTAAAGTTTTGACGTTTGTGGGGCGATCGTGGTTCTAGCAACAGTATTTTGGCTTAGCCTTAGGTAGGGCTGCGAAATAGCTACTGCATGCGGCAGTCGCATGGATGCGCGCGTGGATGGATGATGAGATAAAAAGGGCCTTGAGTGCGGATCAGGAGTCAACAAATAAAGACTTGAGCTTTCTTACTGTTACGTATGACCAGGTGAAACCCTATTGAATTTCTTACGTTGTAATACTTACCGAAAATTCCAGTAACAATTGTCGCCAGTCAAAACATGGAGGCGGCCATGTTGATATGTCTGGTAGTTCGTTGGCACTTCCTCCAAGTTGTGCAGTCAGCCAGAGAGAAGGTCAACAAAGGTCATACAAGTATCCAAGCATACGGATTGGCCATAGACCGGGGAGCTCCGGGAGTGACCAGGCAAATATAAAGGAGGGGGGGGGGGAGGCTGGAAGGAATTGCGATTGAAATTTATAATTGTTTTTTCAGATTCCCCCTCAACACCCTAAACAATTTTCAAGTCCCCTCCGTCTACATGATCAAAAATTGCAAGGTGTAAGGTCCCCAAAATATTCTTATCATATACTAGCCGCATATTTATTAGGAATGCTCGAAGGTAAAAATAAACATGTATAGCTACTTCTGCACGCAGATGTTCAACACTACCTCCTATCAGCAGGTTGTAGAGCCATATTCCAATTAAAGGCAAGTTCTTAAATTGATTCATTTTTAATGCATCAGTGGACTTTTTGGATTTATCAGTCTAAGCCGACTTATGTTTATCCAACTCTGGGCAGGTGAATGACACCAGCTGAACAGCACACAAAATGACAATCATGAGAGAGTATACAAATTGTGAATTCCTAGCTACATTTTACCAAAGTGTGCAAAACTGAGAGCAGTGAGCTACCGATAAAATATTTTTTCCAAGAGTACAAGACTTATACAACTTAGATGCAACTTTTATTAAAGTGTTTTACAAAATTGACAATACTGGAAGGTTTAAATATCCTGTAAAATAAATGTTTTAATCTCAGAAATTTTGGGTGTAATAATGGAAAATTTGGTAAAAAATAAATAATATCATTTAGTCATGCTTCTTTCATTTGGAGTCTTTACTGTTCAAAATTTTACTTTTGTGTTATGAGTACGATGAGATGAGAAAATTTCATTTAAGCATGAACTTTAAATGAATGGTTTTATATATTGATTCTAAATGATTTGAGAAAAACTCTAACTTTTCATCATAGATTTGTATAAAATAAGCATGGTGACCCAATTTTTCTGATATTTTATTATTCGCTATTTCTCATATGCCAGAATTCGAAAAAACCATGGTAACTGTTAAGTCTCCTAGTCTTCTATGTGTTGGATTGCTCTCTGGCCTGATCTTCTTTACAAATACATGTATGTTTGACTGTCAATTGAGTATCCTATGACCAAAACTCTTCTTAAACTACATTTAAGTCAAGCTATCACTGTCACTGCGGTTATTACTGTCTTTTTCCAATATATAACTAATATCTGTGCATTTATAGACATTTGATAATTGATGTATGTAAACTTTGCCATCTGTCCCATATGTTTTAATCTGTCTTTCATCAGTTTGAACTGTTCAAGGTGTTTAATGTAGGATACCACTGCTTCTTCTTTGCTTGTGAAAATTGTGGATAATGTGTACGTATTTAAAAGAATCAGTTTATTTCATCAGTGATTTTCTGTTCAGGAAATATCATATGGACAATTGAAGGTTAGACTATAAAATCAGCTTCTGTTAAAAGTGACCTTCGCCCCAAGGTATACATTTCTAAAACGCGACCTTCCCCTTGGACAGTTTCTAAAAAGTGACTCTCCCCAACCCCCAGTCCACCCCCTGTAATTACTGAAGGCTCCCTTAGTTTGCCCCTCATAGCTGCATTGCAAACTTTTCTGTTAAACTGTAGTGTTTTAACAAAATTTGAGATGAACTTTTTCCAATTGCTTTCTATCCCACCTTTTTATTCTGTTCCGTCCCCATATCTCAGAACCATAAAGTAAAACTGGTTTAATGAAAATATTAAATGCATGTAAGATGAAATTCTATCTTATTGTTGTGGAATAAAACGTTAAGATATGTAAATATTTTCCTCAGTGCTTTAAGCCAAATTTATAACTATCATGGAGTATTTGATTTTGTAATTGTTAATTCTATGCTCTTTTGATGCGTGCCTTAATACCATGGTAGGATAAGCAGATTTACTAAATATTATTGCTTTTTCTTTGATTAAACATTGTTTCCAATTTGACCAGAATGTTTTTAAGTCTGTCTGCAATCATTCTTTAGTTGTAGAGATTAAGACCAGGTCAGCAGCGTACAATGAGTTATGGTAGCTGGAACAGTAATCCAACATTGGTGGTTCAGTATTCACTTTATCTAGACAGGTTTTTAAATCATTCATTGACATAAAATTTGAACAGAGTGGGGCTTCAAACTCATCCCTGTTTAATTCCTTTTTTGACTTTCAAAGTAGGCAAAATAAAGTCACTAGTTTTGACATGTTACTTTACATCAAAAGTTTAGTTTAATTGACTGCAGAGTGTTAAAAGTGTGTGTTTGATTTTCTGTTTACATAAGCATCAACACATGATGTGCTGTATGTATGGACAATGGTGAAGCACGTGTTAACAACATGATATTCTCTTTGTATGGACATCAGCACAACATGAGACCTATAGCATTTCAAATCTGTTCATTTTTTATTTGAAACTATAATACCATCAAAACATAGAGTAAAATATAAAATACTCTGAATGAGTTTCACAATATTTGAGACCAAGATTGTACAATTTTGTGAAACAAAGAAAGCAGTGTTTTGAACATCAATCCAACGTACTTAAAAGTTGCAGAGATTATAAAATAAAGTATGCTGTAAGGCAATCACTAAAATCTTCCTTACCTACAAACAATGAAGATGGCTAAGATGGTTGTAAGTCTTATAGGGTCAGACTCCTTACGGTTAGAGCTAAACTCTGAAGACACTGCTATTAATGCCACTGTACCGATAATGATAATATTTGCTGGCAAGAGTGAAAATTGGTGGACATAAACAGCATTTTGAACTACCTGATAAGTCACTGGTTGTTTTTAGATTTTAAGACTAAAGGTTTCAAAGTTGGTTAAAACCAGTGAGTTATAACATGTCCTGTATGTAGCACTTTAATATCGAGACTAAAACATTTTAAGGTTTCTGAAATCACAGATACTGTAAACATGATTGACTTTACCCTGTTATAACATGCCACATTTTGGCTAAGTACTTCTATTTTACTGACTGAGAAGATTGGTAAGGGATGGGTCTAGGTGGGATGGGGTTATAGATTGAAGCCAAAGCTTTGTTTTCACTAAATCTTCAATTGTGCCTACCGGTAGCTCTGCAATGTTTCACCGTTTTGTTTACCATTATCCTGGATCTTTTATTTTCAAAATTTCAACTTCCTATACTATTGCACACTGATGTTCATAGATAATGGCAGATGGATATAACCAAGGAGGCCAGCATAATCAAGAAACTGGATGAGTACAAGAACTCTGATCAGTCAAACTAGATGAAATCTGTTTAGCAACTGTTCAAAATTTATGTTTTTGACTGGAACACATCTTACTCATAGGGTTTCAATGAACTTGTTGTTATACACTGGCATTTTTTCAAACAAATGATCAATACACAGATAACTATTTTCAGAAAGTCATAGAGTCATTGGAATCATCGATAATGACAAATCACTGCAAATGCAAGTACAGCTTTCATTAATTTGTTCAGATGTACCAGTACGACATTCTCAAGGGTTTTCAGTTCTATCATACAGTATGTGTGCCATGATACAAGAGTGAAGAGTCACAATTGAATACAATCAATATCAATTTTTCATTGACCAATGTTTGGAGGATTATGGTGCAATTGACCCCTGACCTTTCATGTAAAACCTATGGCGATTTGCAGAAGTGGTAGTACATACATTCAGAACCCTTTGGAAAAGACGTGGCTATGCAACCAAATTCATACATGTTTTTTCATATATCATTGGATATACTCATACCATGGCACTATCTATGTAAGGAAAACCAGTACAATTTAAATGTTCTATACTGAATTGCAGTTCTGGATGTAAACTCAGTACCACACTACAATCATCAGATATTTCAGCTTTGTAGCTAGTTTAGTTTTGTTAACAGATGAGCTCAGCCAATACACTGGTGTTTGATGGTGTGACTTGTCTCTTATCAACTGCTAACAATCATGATGTTGACAATGACAGCATAAAAATCTGTCAAGTACTGTATCTACTAGCTAGCTGTATACCCTTGAGACACTTCCTGTAGTAATGCTATAAGATATTGGAAACATACTCTGGAAAATCGACAATTATAAATTACACTTTTTAAATCTCTTCAGAATACAAAATGCCAAAATGATTCCATGTTTGAAGAAACAGTACTCTCTGTAAGTAAAAATACAATGTCATGTAAAACGGTTCATGCAGGAATGACTGGCTGTTGCTCCATAGACAACATTTGGTAAGATTTAAACTAATCATCATTTGCCAGTGAATCATGAAACTTGCATTAATCGTGACTGCTAGTTGTGTCTTAATTTTGCACAACTGTAACTGCAGTTTAATATACGCTTTCAAAATAAGTTTGTGGTTGATAAAAAACAAACTTGTTGGCAAAAAGAAAACATTTTCTATGCAAAGACTGATGTTAAACATGCGCCAGCAGAGAGAATGTAATACAATGAACAGTTGAAACACAGCTGTGCAGCAGCTAGCTATACTGGTATGCTTGCAACAAAACTTTTGCAGCAGTAACACAAATGATACTACTGTTGGCCAGTTATTTCTTTCAAATGTTTACTTTGTATGGTACTTTCTTTCTAAAATAATAAGTATAAGTTTAACAAATTGCAACTAGCTATTAAAATAAAATTCCTACAGAATAGCTATTAAAAGTTCTATTATCTAGATCTATGGTGCATCTACAATAATGCAAAACTAAACCAAAGTCAACATTCAATGTCAAGAACGTTTATGTCAAAAGTCATGGTCTACCCACAGAGTTAGTCTTGCTTCTACTCTCTATGGTCTATCTTTCTTGGAAGACAACCATTCTCTATACAGAATGAGTTTGAATGACATATACCATTGGACAGACACAACAACAACATACATACAAACATACAGACAGACATGCATACATACATGGGTACATATATAGATACATACAGACAGACATATATGCACAATTACATAGATACATATATACATACATACATAAATACAAAGGTATAGACAGACATATGCATACATGCATAGATACATACAAGGATACATACAGACAGACATATGCATACATACATAGATACATATATACATGGGTACATAAATACATAGATACAGACAGACATATGCATACATGCATAGATACATACAGACAGACTGACATACTGGTTTATGCATACATACATTGATACATATACACATAGATACATACATGCATGCACACATCTATACATGCATACAGACAGATGACAGACACTGAACAGAAATTACCCCTTTACTTTCTTTTGTCATATTTAGATATGGCAACTGGAAGCTAAAATGTGAGTACATATGAATGCTTTGAAATGTGAACTCTGGTACAACACCCATTCACAACATGTTCTTAATGTATAAAGGCACAATTATATTATATTATAAAAGTAATTTGACAACACTTGAGGTGGTGTTTCTTTTCATAATTTCAAGTATACGGTATCTTCTTCTTAAGTACAAACCATGCAGATGGCACTCTAAACTTTCCTATTGAGAAATCAAGTACATGTCTCCATTGAAGACATTTCTATTGCTTTCTGAACTTATTTCTTCTGATGAGTACATGAGTACTGTCTTAAACACATGTGTCAGGTTTTTATCGGTGTTTTGTAAAACCATATTGACTGACTGACATATTGAGCTTAAATAATTTTTGTGTTTGTGCCCCTCTACAAGATTCATATAGAAATCATGCTTTCTTGTTTGGAGATGAAATGCATCTTTTCAATCCAGAGCAACTCCCAGATCACGCAATATTGCCTTCTTATAGAAATTGTCTTCTTCTTCACTTTCTTCTACTGGCGCCATGCCTTTGGGTCTCAGCAGTTCTATGAAACCAGCAGGAGCCAATGTGTGTGCTTCACATTTGACTCCACCAGCTATCTTTCCATTGGCTGTACTCTGAAAACATGGCAGGTAAAAATTCACCATCAATACAAAGGTCAACCAAATTCTCATATTTTATCCAAAAATGGATACTTGTGCAACTTTTCATCAGGTGACAAAAGTTTGACAGGAAATTTGACCACTATGATCATGATGATGTGTATTATTGACTGATTTATTTGAAGGCTTACCAGTTTTATTTCTTTTCTTTGAAGTACAACCAAACTTCTCATATCAGCATCAGATGAACACTGTGATTGACAACACTTCAGAGATTCACCTTCAGATTGCAGAGATGAGCTTTGCACGGGATACATAAAGTATTCCTGCAAATTAGAGCGATAAGTCCAGAAATACTGCATCAAATTTGATGAAACTTGGCACATATATTGATCTAATAGTGTTGTATCACAATTCAATGACACTTAGTGGTATCATTTAAAATAATCGCCCATTTGCATACATAATGAATTTTCGTTTTCAGGATGAATGTCCAGAAGCATTGCATCAAATCTTATGAAATATGGTACAGGTGATAATCTGTCAGTGTTATAATAGATGCAAAAATGTTTGGCGACATCCTGTCAATTAATTACTAATTGACTTTTTTAATGACCTTTTGTAATTAGGATGGCAGCCTAGATTGGTTTGACATTTTCACCACCATGAAACTCATTCTCGGCAACTAAGCCCCATCTCTATCACAGTATTTACAATCACAGACAGAACTCTATCCTCTCCAAGGACTTGTAATCAAAATACTCAATAACAAGTTGGGACTGTGTCATCATTGATGACTTGTTTTGCAAAGATTTTAAAAGTTTTTAGTGATTTGTTAACCTAAGATTAAAATAATTGATAGGTTGGCAGAAAAAGAAGTGTAAATTTATACAAATTTATGCACAGCATATGACATTTATTTCAAAAGGTAAAAGAAAGTAACAGAAGGTGAGGAATAAACAGCAAGAAGACATTTTGAGAGTGAATTGCACAGGTTTACATATCAACATAGCAATAAAAAGTTGTCTTTGAATGCGATCATAATCAATATGTTTTGCCTAGAACTTACATCTAGTTCAGCAAGGACTTGCTGCACAGCTCTGTTTATCTGTAACCTTTTCTTGGCACGTGTAACAGCTACATACAATAAATTCAACTCATCTTCAGGTAAATCTCCTGAAAGTTAGATAATATAACATGTTTGGACACAACATTTCAAATTCTTTCTCAGTAAACCTGAAAGTATTCAGGCCTAAAATCCTACATCTCTACAAGTGGCAACTTGCTCTGTGGACACTTACAAAATATTAATGATAACATGCCATCAAGGACCCTGGCATTGATAAAGCAACAATTTTGGCTTGTCGTTACTTACTGAATGAACCCATGTTTGGTAACTCTCTCATGTTGACAAAGTCATCAGTCAGCTTGACTGTATCAAATTCCAAGCCTTTAGCTTTGTGGGCAGTGGTAAGGACAATATCTGCATAGAAGGAGTAAAGAATATAACAGCTTCATAAGTTTTGCTTTCAAGTTTTTTCATCTTTGAAATCTAACATAAAGCAAGTATACATTGTACTGGGAACAAGTCATCGTTGATGACACAGTCCCCGCTTGTCCATTTGTTATAATCTTTGGTGTCTAGGTAGCTGTAGTCTAGGTAGCTGTGGAATGACATTGATGCAACGGTGCATCAGGCCTGTGACTTGCATAATAAAGTAATCTGAGGAACGTTCAATAAATGACTCATCTCTGCTGGTAATGACCACTCAAGGAACTTTTTATTACATCACACATAACGATGCCCTTACTGCCTCCAGTGTCGTGATTGGCACATACTATACACATGGTTTGGTGGAATTTCGAAATGGTATGGGATCGGGTATGTTGTTGTAATCAGCCATTTCGGATCATATAATGAAACAATTTATGTGCACAAGAATGCAGCCATAGTACTTTATCTTCGTATCACGTTGAACAAAATCAGTCCATCGAGGGACAGTGACCTATGTTTATGTTTCAAAGACATAAAAAATCACACCAAAATTTAAATCAAATGGCTGTTTATTGACCATATGGATCATAGCACAAAATTAGTAGACATGCATATGTATGCCATAGCACTTTATCTTTGTACCAAGTCTCAACAACATTGGGTAAAGAATATTTGCATATGATTAAGCCTCAAAGACATGAAAAAATCCAAAAATGACCATCTGACAGCGATATTGGAAAAAAATGACAATCTGGCAGCCATATTGGAACATGTCACGAAGTAAATTGACATGTGCGATCTTTGTGCCAAGTTTGGACAAAATGGGTGTAATGACCTTTGAATTATGATTCAAAGACATGCAAAATTCCAACAAAATGGCAGTTCTGCAGCCATATTGGATCCTATCCCAAGCTTAATTGATACATGCATATGTATGCCATAGTGCTCTGCCTTTGTGCCAAGTTTGAACCAAATCGGTTCAAGGATGTTTGAGTTATGGTTCAAAGACATGAAAAAATCGCAAAAAAATGGCCGCCTGTTGGCCATATTGGATCATATCACGAAATAAATTGGTGTTCATATGAAGGGCATAATGTTTTGCTTTTGTGCCAAATTTGAACAGAATCGGTTCAAGGATGTCTGAGTTATGGTTCAAAGACATAAAAAATCGCAACAAAATGGCCGCCTCACGCCCATATTGGATCGTATCGCAATATAATTCGACATGCATATGTAGGACATAGTGTTATGCCTTTGTGTCAAGTTTGAACAGAATCGGTTCAAGGATCTTTGAGTTATGGTTCAAAGACACGAAAAATCGCACACAAAATGGCCGCCTCGTGGCCATATTGGATTGTATCACAAAATAATTTGACATGCATATGTAGGCCATAGTGTTATACCTTTGTGGCAAGTTTGAACAGAATCTGTTCAAGGATGTCTGAGTTATGGTCCAAAGACATGAAAAATCGCAACAAAATGGCCGCCACGCGCCCATATTGAAACATATCGCGAAATAATTTGACATGGATATGAAAGCCATAGTGTTATGCCTTTGTGCCATGTTTGAGCAGAATGTGCTCAAGGATGTCTGAGTTATGGTCCAAAGACATGAAAAATCGCAACAAAATGGCCGCCACGCGCCCATATTGAAACATATCGCGAATTAATTTCACATGGATATGAAAGCCATAATGTTATGCCTTTGTGCCCAGTTTGAGCAGAATGTGCTCAAAGATGTCTGAGTTATGGTCCAAAGACATGAAAAATCGCAATAAAATGGCCGCCTCGCGCCCATATTGGATCGTATCACAAAATAAATCGACGTGCATCTGTAGGTTCATAGTGCTATGCCTTTGTGCCAAGTTTGAACAAAATCAGTTAAGCAGTGTATGAGAAACTGTTGATGACGGGCGGACGGACGGACGGACGGACGGACGGACGGACGGACGGACACACGGACGGACCCAATCTATAAGTCCCCGCGCGACTTCGTCCGCGGGACTAAAAAACTCTGAACTTGTCAATCATTCTTGCAAAATCCTCTATGAGTTGACAACTTTCCATTTTATTATGTAGATAAATAACTATTCAGAATGGCAATAGCAAAAACATACCAGTACTGATAGCCCATAGAAAGAAATGTTAATGATAATTGCATGGTACACCTTTAAGTAACATCCTTAAAAACTGTAAAAGCTATTTTAAAGCAAAACTTATTTATTAAACTTACAGTACCTGTCATTGGTACTTGCATATTAACGTTACTAATTTGCCTTTGACTTCCAGCCTCTCTGAGCATGTGCAGAGTTTTTCTTGCTTGTATTAAATTTAGTACACTGAACTATGGCTTCCATGTGAAGTATGTGTTGCTAAATGAATGTTCACATGAGCTGTTGTATACAGAAACCTCACTGTTTGGGAACTTATCATTATTTTGTCGAGGATCGTTTCTAGCAAACAAATGGAAAATCAGAAACTTACCAGCAAACTTCATATTTTTAGCACATCTGTTCTTTATCTTCTCACAATGGCTAGGGATGTTGACATGGTGAGTTTCAACAATTCTGATCTTGTAGAGTAGTTCAAAGTCTTGTGTATTGTCAGCATAATCCTTAAGACTGCGGAAGCTCTTGAATTTCTGGATGAACTTGTGCTTAATTTGTCTTTCCAAATCTGAAAACGTTATGATGACCCAGGTAAATTCAACTATTCACAATACAGTTTAGGTCGCCATGTGGGTGAATGTTTTCATTGACAGAATGGAAAACAATATCACTGGCATACCACACAAACTTCTGCACATACACATCCTGATGATAGCACACTGTCAACCACCCTACGCTCCCTCGCAAATTAATCAGATGACAATAATGACAATTTAGTTTTATGGAAAAAGCAAGATAAGACAGCACAAGTTGCAATATTTAACACCAGGCATTTCATGGAGAAGATACTACTCATCACTGACAAAGATTCTTTTTATTATGACATATATATCATAGTTTACTTGCACTGGAGTACACACGTACTTTTGGTATTTGCACTGTCATAAACTATAGTTTGTAAACAAAACGAAAAGGGTTGTCTGCAAGTGCTAGACTCTTGTGCAGGTACAGCGCCAATACACTGCAAGTCCTTGTGGAAATTGCCCAAGTACAGAGCCACACTGCAATCCATCGTGTAAATAGCCAGAGTACGGAACAGTGCTACACTACAAGTCCTCGTGCAAATATTCAAGTACAGTGCCACACCGCATGTCCTGGTGCAAATAGCTGAGTACAGTGTCACAATGCAAGTACTGACATATAAATAGCCGAGTGCAGTGCCATAACGCAAGTACTTGTGCAAATAGCCGGATACAGTGCCACAACACAGGTCCAGGTGCAAACAGCGGCGTACGGTGCGCTTGCACTGTCTCACTATGGGGTTCTGTCTTTATATTTAATTTTGACATTAGTTTGGAAATGCAATATAAGTATAATGAGTACACACCATTGATTTTGCTAGACTCTATCTGCTGAGTACTCACATTTATGTCGTGTAGCACGGGGCATATTGCCATTGCCTCTTTGCAAAATAGGGTAAATATATCCAATATTGAGCCAAGTAGATCTCCAAGATACTTGTTTCCCTGAAAAAATAAACATGAACAAAGAATAATCTGACTGCAGATGAAGCACACTGCAAGAAATATTCTCAAAGCATTGCTATTCACATTTTGATCAAGCAATAATCTAATCTTAATGTTAGTATTTTTAGTAAAACGGTATAGGACCAAGCAGTAATCTGATCTAAATATTATATTTAGCAAAACGGTATAGGACCAAGCAGTAAACTGATCTAAATATTATATTTAGTAAAATGGTATAGGACCAAGCAGTAAACTGATCTAAATATTATATTCAGTAAAACGGTATAGGACCAAGCAGTAATCTGATCTAAATATTATATTTAGTAAAATGGTATAGGACCAAGCAGTAAACTGATCTAAATATTATATTGAATAAGTGTAACAACAGTAAACTATTCAAATCACGTTGTATTTGGTTTCTTATTTGAGAGCAGCAGTTATTATAACTGTGACCTGCCACTCTATCCACTCAGAAGTCTCTGATAACTTGTATGAATTCAAAATAATTGTAGACCATGATGACTATATATACCCCAACAAAGGCAATTCTGCATGGTGTCTCCTGATTTGCTAGTATGACAGCTTCGTTGAAAAGTGTGTAGTTGTATCTTGTAATGACTGCCACCTGGCCTTCCACGTCACCATACACACTGTCTGCATTAGATAAATTCAGTGTCAATCATTAACACTTGATGAAACAGTAGAAAACTTGTATCACATACAGTTATATTGTAATTAAACATGAAAAAGGAAGCATAGATTGTAGGTACCGGTATACTATCCTTTATGTACGCCAAAGAGATAATTTGGAGAAAATTACAACTGAAATTTTTATAATTTGTTATCAAAGATTTCACTTCAAAATAGCATGTGAATTTTAATACAAAAAGATTTTCTGACCTCATAATTCATTATTTATTTGTACAAGTCACATTAAATTATGATAATCTAAACTGATAAGTGACAGGTAAGCTCAAAAATGCTTACTTAGAATACCAACCTTGCTTATCATTTCCAACTATTGTCTTCTCTGTTATTCGTTTGAAGTTTTCCAACACGCAGGAGGCAATGTAGCCAATTTGGGGTCCAAATCGGAAAGACTGAATGAAGAAAATAGAAAATCTTTGTTTGAACAGATACAGTGTATGTGAATCTTTCCTTCATTGACAGTGTCCTACAAAAGTGGACTGAATATACTGGCATCAGAACAATAAATAAATAGGAATGTGTAAACTTTTTCTTTCATTGCAGTGGACATTACAGCATAAGAGGTTGCAAATTCCAACACCAATAGATGAGCATGTGTCTGCATAAAATTGTAAGATGTTGCATGAAACGACCTCAGGTCAAAGGTTACCAGGTCAAACACTGACCTGTGTCAGGTAGAACACTTGAGATGACGGTGCTTCTCTCATGGCATTCCTTGCACCTTTGAAGGAATAGATCTGTTGATGTGGATCACAAACCAGTATCTTGGGGCAGTCTTGGCTGAGTAAGATATCTTGAGCAGCTGTGTGTTGAACATACATTATCTTGAGATGAATCACACAGGAGCAATGAAAAATGAAAACTGTCAACATTAGCATGCCTTTCACTTACATGTTACTGGGAGAAACAAAGACAGGCTATACTCTCAATCCACGCTATCCTAAAATTTCTATTAACACATCCCAGAAACAACAGATTTAAAAAGAAGTTTCCACAGATGATAGCTTGTAAATACATGTAGTGAATAATATGGGAAAGACCCGTCACCATAGGTGACATGTCCCTGTCTGTTCTTATACTTCCTTGATTGGATTAAAAGGTGGCAATAGAGAACAACTATAAAGAAGACAATGAAGATGGTATCCAAAAAACACTGACAGACAATTTTGACCTTAAGAACATAACTCAGCTCTTTGATATTTTATGCTTTGATGATCCACATATTCAACTATGGATTTTTTGACAACAATAACGATAAAATACCTCATAACAGACCAGCGAGAGAAATGACAACATTTTCAAGTTGGTGACAAAACTTACATATCCTAATATATCCTTACCAAGGAAGAATTTGAATGACAGCGATTCTGGCAGTTTAGGTCCAATTAATAGAGAAACAACTGTTTTATGTTGGCATTGAAGAAAAGTCTAAGGTATAATTTGTCAAAAATGACTAGTTGTTTCCGTATTGTAGGAAATAGATTCAACGAAAAATGATCTCTCAAAAGACATGTAAATTCTAAAACAATCTCCAGTCTTTTGAATTTTTGATTGATGTAGCGTATTTGAATAAATTAAATAAGAGCACTTTGCAGTAGAGGTAGAATTACAAGTGGAATTCTGTGAAGGTAATGATTTTTATGCAGCTTGACTCAAGTCATGAATGTATATTTTTTAACAACACATATACATGCAAAGCAAAGATCCAAGTATAGAATACCATACTTCTGCAAAATTTGAACAAAATTGGTCCAGGAATATCTGAGGAATTGCTCAAAATGGACAGACACACTGATGCACAGGTGCAGGGCTGACTACACTCATTCTACAAGTCTCTTTTCAGACTTTGTCCAAAAAAAAAAATTGCCATTATCTCTTATCACATTATATTGTTAATTATTGAGATCAACATTTAATAACAGGTCATCTACCGTGTGTCTTTCAAAGCAAAGTATAATTTCAAAATTTTACAAGTTGTTTAACTTATTCTCTAATACATGCATATGACATGCACACAAAATACCGGTATCACATTTCTCTTTCATAATAATGTGAGAGGAAAATTCTATTTTTGTGTACAGTTGTGTTACCTGGTGTACAGTCCTGTCCCTCATCGATAAGAATGCAGTGATACTGATCCAGTGTTGGCTTCATCAACTGAAACATCTTCAAATATCCTGTTGGTAATAGAGATATATTACATGTCTATGAGTTGGACATAGAAACATTTATGCTAGATCGCTATGCACAAAAGACCAGCTGAAGGTTTGACAAACTATGGACAACATTGAAGCATACACTGTAACAGGATCTACAATCTCTTTGTGAATTACATGTACATTGTTATTATTCACACTCCAAAGCCAAATTTTACAAGGAAAGCAAAAAATACTGTCTTTTCAGAAAGCCCTGTACATACATTGGAATAGCATGACACACGCGCAATGCATCAGCAACACATATGAAATTGATGAATGAAAAAAATCCTAGTTCACAGAATTATTATTCATAAATTCACAGATTTTTGAACTGGTCTTTGGATATTGTGTGACTTAATCATTGGTATAGAGATTAACATAATCTAGCTGAAATTCTGGTGATAAGTTTCAATTTCAAAAACATCTTTGTTTCCAATTTTTCAATTGTAAGTGCAATTCTTGTAATTTTGTAATTTCAATTTACTCCTGTGACCTATGAAGTTTCATTGTACAGTTAGTTTTGGTATCAGTTGACTGGGAGTCCAATAACAATGATGAGCAGTCCAATAACTTTTGGGTGTTATTGTACAGTAAGTTTTGGTATCAGTTGACTGGGAGTCCAATAACAATGATGAGCAGTCCAATAACTTTTGGGTGTTATTGGAGGCTGTTTGAACTTTGACATCACAATTGTTTTACATAAACATGAAGGGAAACTTGCCTGATTCGATAAATTTCTGAAAACTACTCACAAGACATCCGATACCATTTAATTTTCATGAATGTTTTGTCTGTTTTGTGAAGTAAGTAGAGGATGGATGACTGGTACTGAACAGCAACTCAACCGTGAGTTATACAATTATTCATTCCAAAAATGCTAAAACCATTACAAAATGCAGCTCCAAACTTATGACAACAAATAAAAATAGCGTCAATGACACTGTAGCTCCCATCCTGGACTATTTAGTGTTTGTTCTCTGGTCAGGGATAAAGTGCATGAAGTGAAAATACTTAAATGAATGTACTGGAGACAGTGAAATATGTTTAATGTAATTATTCAGAATATAAAATGGAAAAAAATACAGAATGAGATATATCGAATACTGTGATACAACCATTAACTCAACAAGTCATTTACAATGACATAGTCCCCACTTGTAATAGGAGTATAGTCTTGATGGGGCAGGAAAATATGGTCATTAAGAAGTATCACTGGAGTGTATATGTTGAGATCTATGGGCACATAGGTCTATGTCGTTGTTCCCAATTTGAAACACATGTGGCATGTCTAAGTTATGGTTCTAAATCGGGAAAAAAGATCAGACCTCTAGCAGTATTGGCCAGCCAAGAAATACATATGCGCATTATAAATGAGGTACAAGATGTGACATCTTAAGGTCTAATATCCTATCAAAATTGGAGGGTATAGAACTTGTGGTTACTGAAATATGCATATATATGTATAATCAAGGTCAAAGGTCATCGAGGTCACATGACATTTTAAAAAAAAAAAATTATATTGCTAATTAATCCCTATATGCCAAAAAATCAGATCTCTAGCTCTATTCGCTTGCCCAGAATTAGATGTGTACATAATTAATGAGGTAAAGTGTGTGTTGTCATAAGGTCTCTCCCATCCTACTAAATACAAAGGACATAACACTTATTTATTGACATAAACATATATTTTAGGTAAAAGGTCATCGAGGTCACAAGGTCATCGAGGTCACATGACATTGGTCAAATGATTTCTCTCCTATAGTTATCCCTATATACCAAAATCAGACATCCAGCTCTATTGGCTCGCTCAGAATGATTTATGCGCATAATTATTAAGGTACAGTATGTGGCGTCATAAGGTGTCCAATCATACCAACATGAAGGGTGTAGCACTTGTGGTTACCGAGTTATGGAAAAATATGTATATTTGAGGTCAAAGGTCACCGAGGTCACGTGACATTTTGTCAAAAAAATTGTTTTGCTAAGTTATCCCTACATACCAAAAATCAGACCTCTAGCTCTATTGGCTCGCTCAAAATTAGATATGCACATAATTAATGAGGTACAATATGTGGCGTCATAAGCTGTCCCATCATACCATACATGAAGGCTGTAGCACTTGTGGTTACTGAGTTATGGACAAATATGTATATTTGAGGTCAAAGGTCACCGAGGTCACGTGACATTTTGTCAAAAAATTGTATTGCTAAGTTATCCCTATATACCAAAAATCAGACCTCTAGCTCTATTGGCTCGCTCAAAATTAGATATGCACATAATTAATGAGGTACGATATGTGGCGTCATAAGCTGTCCCATCATACCATACATGAAGGGTGTAGCACTTGTGGTTACTGAGTTATGGACAAATATGTATATTTGAGGTCAAAGGTCATCCAGGTCACGTGACATTTTGTCAAAAAAATTGTATTGCTAAGTTATCCCTATATACCAAAAATCAGACCTCTAGCTCTATTGGCTCGCTCAAAATTAGATATGTGCATAATTAATGAGGTACGATATGTGGCGTCATAAGGTGTCCCATCATACCATACATGAAGGCTGTAGCACTTGTGGTTACTGAGTTATAGACAAATATGTATATTTGAGGTCAAAGGTCACCGAGGTCACGTGACATTTTGTCAAAAAAATTTTTTGCTAAGTTATCCCTATATACCAAAAATCAGATCTCTAGCTCTATTGGCTCGCTCAAAATTAGATATGTGCATAATTAATGAGGTACAATATGTGGCGTCATAAGGTGTCCCATCATACCATACATGAAGGCTGTAGCACTTGTGGTTACTGAGTTATGGACAAATATGTATATTTGAGGTCAAAGGTCACCGAGGTCACGTGACATTTTGTCAAAAAAATTGTTTTGCTAAGTTATCCCCATATACCAAAAATCAGACCTCTAGCTCTATTGGCTGGCTCAAAATTAGATATGCACATAATTAATGAGGTACAATATGTTGCGTCATAAGGTGTCCCATCATACCATACATGAAGGCTGTAGCACTTGTGGTTACTGAGTTATGGACAAATATGTATATTTGAGATCAAAGGTCATCAAGGTCACATGACATTTTGTCAAAATATCCGAGATATATGCGTGAACGGATGGACTTACGGATGGACGAACAGACGGACATGACCCAATCTATAAGCTCACTGGACTTCATCTGTGGGGACTAAAAATTGTGTCACTGCATCCTTTTTGCAATATGAATACGATGAGAAACTAAATTTTTATTTTTCGTGGCCTTATACATGGGAGTCTATGGAGATCTGCCTTATACATGGGAGTCTATGGACGTGTAAACTAAAAATATGCAAATCCACCACGATTTGCCCAAATTTGGGAAAGGTCACTCCTATGCACTTCCATACCAAGTTTCAAATCAATCGGACTTGTGGTTTCAGAGCAGGAGATTTTTTGACCAAAAATGGGAGAAAATTACAAAAAAATTCATGAAAAATAGCAAGTCCAAGATACTGACCCAAGATGTGCACAATCATTTCATGTCAGCCCAAAGTACTTACATGCTAATTTTTCATGTAATCTGCTCAGTGGTTATTGAGTTTTTTCAATTTTGACTGTTTTTACATTTTTTCACTTAATTTGCATATTTTTGGCAATGACAACTTCATTTGAACAAAATCTTATCTACAGCCCATCATCCATGTACACACCAAATATCAAGATGAAATGTACAGCGGTTTTGGAGTTTTTGATGTTGACGGACAGACATACAGACATACAGACATACAGACATACAGACGTACAGACATACAGACATACAGACATACATACATACAGACATTTCCCTAGCCTATAAGAATAGCTTCCATTGCCATATATACATATGGCTATGGGAGCTAAAAATCTGTTAAGGATAAAATAGTTACAGCACAGCCCCACCCCCCCTCTCTCTCTCTCTCTCTCTCTCTCAGGTTATAGAAACAGCCTAACTTCATTACATCCTTTCACAGACAAAATAACTTGGAAGTACTCACCATCATGAGTCATTCTTATTTTCCAATCATCAGGATCTTGCATTTTTTCCCAAATAAGCTCGGAATCTTGGACGATTGCCTGCAATTACAATGGATTTTATTTAAGGCATCAAATAACACATCAAGACAAGAACATTTACTTCCAAAGTTCAGCAATTTCAGATGAATCACAGAAGTAAATGGAAGCACAATTGTGTTTCAATATGAACGATTCAAATAAGTGATCTTAACACAATGACAATGGCATTATATCAAACATGCCTTCAAGTATACTGTGATTAAAAACTTAATATTTTGAATAAATAGGACCAATCTTTGCCTTATCATTGATTATCACTGAATGATTCTATTTCAGAATAAAATGGCCGCGCACTACGCTGATTTTGAATTTTGCAGAGACATTCAGTGCAACTTTTTTGTGTGAGACGCATGATGTCTCTGACACAGCGATAGAAAGGGAAATTAACTTGCCATTTTCTGTTCATGTGTGATAAAAGTCCTCTCTCCATTCTTATTTTGATACACGTCAGGTGTATGTCTTGTTGTTATCACCTGATCAGCTGATGCAAGATAGGAATCTATGGTTTCCTTGACTTGTTTACCACGTACAAAGTTACTCCTTTTTTCAGGCAGTTCTCTTGTCACATAGTACGACTTGATTTCTGAAACAAGTTGCTTTACAAACCTGAGACAGGAAAGTGGTGTTGTAAACTTTTGGCAAGATTCACTGCTTCAAACTCATAATGATTAATTTTCAAGTATCAATAATGAAAATACATCTTGAAAATGTTACCGAAGTCTCGCAGCCAAAGTTTCAAATAACTAAAAAGTTGGCAAGAAAGTCCAAATCATTTGCTTCTGCATTTTCTATTTTCTGGGCATACAGTAGGTAATCTTTATTTCTTAGGTAGAATATTGAATTCATGTGAGGAGTAAACCAATGAAATATATCTACATATTTTCATTTGAAAGACTGTAGAAAGCATACGTAGAGACAGAATGTGGAAGAAGGATAGCTGTATAAGCAAAATGACTGAGTGGGCAAAAAGCTACTACATGTAAACAACCAGGGACACAAAGGAGAAATAAACAGAAATATGATATCACTGTGACACAAAGGATGAATAAACAGAAAATTTGATAGCACTGTGAGACACTGAAACTTTAAAAGACACACAAATTATGAAGGTTGATTTCCTACCTTCTTCCAGTTGTGTTAAATGCCAGTGCATGGATTGTTTTACAAGTTACATTCCATGGAAATGCCTGTTCTGCTTGTTCTTGTACAGACCTACCAGATGAATAAAGGCTCAATGAAACATGATGGTGAATATTATGATCACTCTGGGTCAAAACAGACATTTGCTGAAACAGTTGTATACAAAAAATAAGTATGTATATTCTGATTCAGGGCAATATTTTCTCCACTAGAATTCATTACATTGAAAATTAACTTTTTTATTGGTCATATATTTATCTAAATAGAAATACACAAATTTGCTTAATTATTAAAACTTATATTCAGCTTCTTTCAAACATTTCTTACTCATGAAGAAGAATAATACAAACTTAAATTATGTCAAGAACTTAGGACTATTCACAAAGCTGGTTCATTGCAAACACAATTTACCAGTGTATTCAATTGGAGTTGGGATAATAAATTCAAAATTCTACTGTCTATTTGTGCAAATTCTGCTGGCATTATTGCACATACTAAACTATAAAGTTACTCACTTGTTGTAGCACACATACAGGAACTGTTTGTTTGGCCTTCGTTTAGTGTAATCAATAAGGGTACTTGTTTTTCCTGTACCTAGGATATGTACAAAAATGTGAGAATAAAATCATTTCAGTACAGTATGCAATGTCACTATGACACGCCAGTTTTAATTTTCGACAATGACTTAAATACGTCATAGAACAACTTGATAAATTTGCCCTACTCCACATATAACCAGTATGCACCACAAGACAAATCCCAACTGTTAACACACTGCAAATTAAATACATGTATCATTAAGTTGGATTTCAATAGCTATCTTCTCCTTGTCATTTTTGCACATTGTGGATGGAGAGAATAAATGAAAGTCAGTATTCTCTGCTTTCTCTGCATGCTTTGCAATTACATGAAGAGCAATACCTTTGCTTCAGCTGACATAAACTGAGTCAATTTTTTTAATATACTTTTCCTTACCAGCAAAGGCCATAATTTTCATTATATCATTCTTTTCAAATTCATACTTGACAATCCTGAGTTGTTCATGTGTAAGACGAATACCTCCGCATACACCAGTACTGTGAAATGTCACAAAAACAATATTTCGACTTCTGAAATACAAGCAATTATCTTTTATGACAATTATATTATACTGGTAATGCTTTCTTTACAAAAACAGCAGGCAATAAATGGTATGAATTTAAATCAATGACTGCTTATTTAGTAGATATTTTATGTCAACAAGTGTCATGGCAGATTGGTAAAGATAATTTCAATCTGCAAAATACTTATACCGGTAAGTATAGGCTTTTCCCTGACAAATAACATAACATGATGGTTACATGGAGCAAAAATGGACATAAATTTGGCAAAATATACCTGACAACACTTGGTGACAGTATTCACTCTATCAACATTTTCGAACACCAATCCATACAACTTTCACTGAAACTCTAATAGCTTCTACTGGCATGCCTAGGTGTACCTACCCGTATCAGTTTCTACTGTCATGCCTAGGTGAACCTACCCATATCATAGTTTCTACTGCCGTGCCTGGCAGTTCCTACACATATCATAGTTTCTACTAGTGTACCTAAGGTACCTACCCATATCATAATTTCTACTGTCATGCCTAGGTGTACCTACCCATATCATAATTTCTACTGCCATGCCTAGGTGTACCTACCCATATCTTCTTAAAGACTGTTGTCCACTGCCACTGGGAACACTTTGGTCCCGATCATCTGGCGTTGATACTATCACATTTTCATAAAGGTACAGTGCATAGAACACCCTGTAATGAATTCTGAAACACAAATCAAAACACTAACAAAAGTTCTTGACCATAACATCTCAAACTCACAGTAAATATGGATTTATCAGCTATCACTCCATAAGTCACTTTTGTTGACAAATCTAACATTAACATTTCAAAACTTTCTAAATTTTCCAAGAATACAACTATGCAAATTCAGAAACACCAAATTACTTGCAGCTTTATGGTTAACCCTTGTGCCATGTTCTTTATATTTTTACATTTTAGTTTCATAATAACTCTTTTAATTAAATCAATTTCCATGATAAAGTTTACGAAATATTCTCAAAAGCAAAAGCAATATACACTCTCATTATATCGCTGATCTTTTCAACAACTTTTCACATTTTTCCACTTTCAAAACGTTGCTCTACAACTAACCAATTGGGAACAGTCAATAGAGGAAGATACTACGGTCAATGTACAATGTAAGTTGCCTGTTTGAAGATCCACAAACCAATAGTGTGCAAACAAATAGATGAAGGTTTTAATCCTAGTACTGGGTAGGGTCATGGGAATAATGGTTGTGCCACGTATCGACAGAGTCTACTACATGGTAGTAAATGTTCTCACAATGGCCGTAGACGTGGTTACCATGCAGTGTTCTGCCAAGCTTTTGCATCAGTGGGGTCTGAGGGCCCATGGAAGCTCAAAAAGTGGGTCGCTGTTGAAAAAAGGGGGTCATTCTCACTTTATTACATGCCATACCCGTGTTGTTGTTTCGAAGTTCGAACTCGCAGATTCCATGAGTGCTGCGGTTTTATGGTCCTACCTACAGTCTATCTACAAGGCGAGTAAGTGTACTCGTTCGGAAATTCGATTATTATTATGCTTTATGCATACTTTGCAAGTCATTTGGTTTTTTTTGGCATCGTAGTGGAGCCAGCTGAAATCAAGTAACAAATTTTCATGAAGACCTCGAACATGCCTGCGTGACAATTTCAAAACTTGCGTATGATTTTACGCAACTGAGTTTTTATTTGCGTAAAATGTATTCAAAATGCGTACGGCTAAGGAATCCGTATCTGATGTGAGTTGGGCAGTCTTTTCTGTAGAACTTGGAGGGTTTCCTGTAATGCGCATGCTCTATTAATAAAAAACAACAACCTGGGGGGCTTCAAGGTGTAGCTGAATGCTTGCCATGCCGTGATGCAAGTCCCGTATACTATATGATCGTTGAGCAGCCCAATGAGTTCATGTTCAAAGAAAAGACCTTCTGACTGTGAAATTAGTGTTTTCAAAGGGCCAACAAAAAGCAGATACTGTTCAAAGTCCAACGGGACCTCTCAAGAATGCAACCCGACAGATTCTAAATGGTCACCCGTAAACACTTTCCAAATAACATGCGACGTAATGACCATTAAACTGTATTGTGTTACCAACAACGTAGCCTCGATCGATTCTCGAATTTTTTGCATCTGTAGTGCCATTGTCTGTACAGAACTGATTGACGTTACGTTTTGTGATGATGAAATACAATGTTGCATAAAGTGCTGCGGTCTGCTAAAATCTAAAATGTTGCAATATCATGATAAATGTCACTTGCAAGCAGGTGCATATGTTCTAATTTTGTCCTGCATTGAACCACATTCAGGCAATACAATGCAATACATGCAGTGCGGCAAGTACGTCGTGTCATGGGGCATTTCTCAATGCCTATTAGTTTACGCAGTCATGATTTATTTTGCGTATTTCAGAACAATTTTACGTAAAATACGCAGGATTTTGCATTAACGGAAACACTGGCCTGCCTCAATGAAGGCTGAGTTTCCGATGCATGGCTGCTCAATGTTTTGAGACTGCTCTGTTCTGACTGATGCGTTTCCGATGTGGATGGCAGCGGCGTGCATTGGTTTTCAGTTTCCGAGGATGTGAACAGCTGAGAACGATGTCATGTTCGATCGTATTGTCTTCACTCGTCCGGTTGTTGGATTTGTCTTTTTAGGGCGGAATTGGTCCAAAAACACTAAGAATTGTTCTGCCTTTATATTTTGATTTATTCACGGAAGCAATTATCCTTTCCACTGCCAGAGAGTACTGTGAGGCATTGAATTTAACAGAGACGCTGACTGGCTGACTTGAATCTAGCCGATGAAAACCTAGTTCACGATTATGCAAATAAAAAATCACTGAAGGTTGCTATGGAAGCAACATGTCTCATGTTCTCACGAGCAGCATGCACGCATGAGCAGCGTGGAATGTCTACTTCCGCGTTTGGCCTTTCGCGTATAGTACGTAAATAAGTGTATTTTTTTACCGAAAGTTTAGTGGGACTGACGGCGTGCTGCGCCTGCCGGACCCGATGATTGATTTTTTTGGGGTCTTCAATTTATTTTTGCGGCAATGGCGCAAGGCCGCGGCCTCGGCAGAACACTGCCATGGTAGTGGATGTGGTCACCATGGTAGTCGACATGGTCACCATAGGAGGGTACACATATTAATCACGGCAGAGAGAGATGTACTTACCCTCTGTTGAGGTTGTGCATGCCATGTAGAGCAAATAGGAATGTAGCAATACAGTACAAGCACTCTATGACATTGGAAGCCAGTGTTGTAGATGAGGAATTCAATATACACTGTATTATTTGTTGCACATCTTTGACTGTCTCCGACAGCACTACTAACATGGTGATCAGACACCATGGATTAGGGTCCTGGAAACACAGAGAATAATCAAGTAAGCACATGATTACTATTTTAGCATGTGAATTGAAACAGCCTATTTGTGGATTACAGGGGTTGTAATGGAAAGAGACTTTAGAAGACGTATCATAGAACAACTCTGATGAAATACAGTTGGATTAATCACAAAATAACATGATATCTTAATTTGTAAATCAAAGGCTGCATGTTCCTTAGTCACAAATTCTTGTTGTGCAATGACAGGAAGGCACAGCAGGCAATGCTGTAACATTCAAAGTTCCTTTAATCTGAAGACAATCCTACATGACAAAGCCCAGCAAGGAATAGCTTCCCAATAAAACTATTAATGTCAAGTTTGTCAGCAAGAACTCATGCCCTATTTTCTAGATAAGGTAGAAATATACAAACTAACATTCTCTATTGGTCAATATCAATTGCTTCCCAGAAACGAAAACATCCACATCTGAAAAACTTCAAAATGACAAACTTCGGGGAAAAAAGCAATTCAAAAATCATCAGGGTTTTGCATTTCACATGTTTTCAGATAAATCAAATGTATCCATGTGCTGTTCCTTTCATCCATTATCAACAAGAGAACATGAAGCGTAATAGTGAATGAAGCCCACTTACCCCATAATGAACTACTGAATCAATGTTCACACCAAAGATTAAATAACAACAACACATACCCCTTCAACCAATGTGTCTGACACCTTCTCCTTAATAACTTCTATAGCAAAGTCACACTTTGGATGTTTTTTCAAGTGATCAACCATGAACGAGTTACTTCTCCTGGTGAAGTTTTTCATGTACCTGTTAAGAAAGACATACAGTTCATACACTGAGATAGAATTTCACAAAAATCAGATGACGAGACACAAGCATTTGACAAAATAAATGTACATTACCGGTAAATACCAAATATGAGTAAAAACCAAATTGTTGCAAGGGTAAAACACATTGCTGTATGTTCACTGCTGTTGGAATTTATTGATTCCATTGGACATACAGTTTCCATGTACATATAAGAATAATAATAATAATAATAAGAAGAAGAAGAATTTATTTTTCTAGAGCGATTTCCATGAATAAAATGTCAAACCGCTTTACAATAAAATACACAGATCATAAAAATACAATGATTATAAAATGTAAAAATACACTGAGAAAAGGACACTCTCGACAATACTGCATGCTAAAAGAAATTAAAATAAGAATAGACAAGAACAACAAACCAGCGAGCTTAGTCAAAGTGCTTTCCTAAAAGGTATGTTTTAAGAGATGTTTAAAAGAAGCACCAGATGGTGACAACCGAATATCATTTGGTAAGACATTCCACAGAGTTGGAGCTGCATTCGAGAAAGAACGATAGCCAAAGTGTTTAAATAGATTCTGCTGGACAAACAATTTCCATGTACATATGAAATAGATTCTAACTGCAGAGTTCTCTCTAAGATTTTCAGTGAGTGAGCAACTTAGGCTTCAGTGCCCGAAGGGCATGGTGGCTGCAGGGGCAACTATGCATACATGTATGTTGCATCTTCTACATATATGCTGATTAATTGAGTTATGTAAATCCAGACACGTGGTCACAACATACCCTGAACAAGTACCTGTACTATGCATTGGTAGTTATTAGGCCGCCAATGAATGCTTAAACTCAAAATGCTGAAGTAAAATCGGCACTGAGATTGAATGTTTTACCCAAAGTTTTGATGTTTATTGTTACCAAAACTAATATCGATTGATCTGACTGAAACTAAAGTTGTGTAAAACATATAATTCCACTGCAAGAGCAGTCAGAGACATGGTGCAACTAGTGCGCAAATAAGCCTTAGCAGGAACACTGATTCTAAGGGGCTTCTAACATTTTATGCATAATTTGGTGTTGTCAAAATGTGTGTCTATAAGTCTGGTTCAAAGACTAAGATATTTCTTTTTTGCTAGATGAAATCATGATTCTGTACAAATACATGCAACCACTGGTCATTTAAAACTGCATTCAGAAAATGTTTTCAAATTCCAGAATTGTAGGGCTCTGAATATCAATGGATGACCCAATGTACACACCTAGGCCACCATCTGTGTTTGCCTTACCTTACAATTTGTAACAAAGAGTCATTTTCTGAATCCATATTATTAGTTCTCATAATCTGCCTGATTTCATGGCGAGTGGTTGAGTCTTTTGCTTTCAACTTGTGGTATGTCTTCTTCCAAGGCATAAACTACAAACAAAAGCCATTAATTTAGTTAAATTTATTATTAGTGTAAGGTAAGACATGTAGCTTCTGTCAAAATATAACGAAGCACGTCCAAGAATGCTTTACTGTCAAATTATCCAATTATTTTTGTCAGGTTGAATTTTACTTAACTGTAAATTACAAATACAACAGACAAACTAAAGACAGTGGAGTTTTTTCCCTTTTACTCTCAATACTTCTACACTGCGACTGAGCTCCATAAACGATGGGATACATACATTGAACATTCGAACTTTGAACAAAGTCATTGATATTCTTTATCTTTCATATACTGCATCTAATAGCCTACTGCACTACATATAATATCTCCACTGATGTTAGCATATCCTCAGATTACAAAAGCCAGTGTAAAAGTAAAGACACTTTTCAATGTTGGTACTTCATGCTGCCAGTCAAGAAACAATTATGATTTGTTTACCTTGCAATCTGATATAATATCATTCCATTGGCGACACACTCTGTTGACATTGAGACAGAGATCAATCATTGGAAGCTGACTGAAGATGTTTTCAATGACTTCCGGAGGCAGATCTTCAAAGTAGTTTTTCTCCTCTTCCTCTTCAATCTGCATCTCTTCACCAAGGAGACCAAATGTATTTGGCATTGCATCCTGTTCACTTTCATCATCAAACTCATTTTCCATCATGATCTGTGTGGCCATCAGTTCTTCCATTTCAGCATCGTTTTCAAAGGCAAGCAGATTGGGGTCTGACCCATCCTTGTCAGATGTCTGGCCAAGTTGAGAATTGGTTGCTTGATTTGTGGTACGTTCTGCATTGGCAATGTCATTATCACATGTGCTCGAGTTAGCTGCTTTCGACATTTGATTGGTTTGTTTCTCCAATGAGGGGCTAGATGATGCCACTCGGTCAAATTCTGCTTGTATGGACCTTACAGGACCTTTGTGACTGGAGCCAGGTGATTGATCTGAGACAGAAGCACTAGGTCTTGATTTTGACCATGACTTTGGAGACAACAGTGTGGCCTTGGGACTAGCCTGTAGTTTTGTTGGTGTACTTTGATTTGGCAGTGTATTTGGAGAAACAACTCTTCCACAATCAGATGATGCTTGCATAGATGGCATAGAGACACTCCGTTGAAACTGAAAAGATGATGATGATGGTGATGAAGAAGGTCTTGGCTGTGATCTTGACCATGACTTTTTGCACTGAATAGTGGCATTTGAAGTGACCATTTCCTTGGTTGGGGTGCGTTGTCCTGGCAGTGTTTTAGATAAGGCAGTTTCTGAACCATTTTGTGATGATTGAGTTGCAAATGTCGAACCACTGTGTTTGAACTGAGATGACGTAACAGCAGTGAGTTTGGACTGTCTGTTTCTTGGCTTCAGCTTGGTAAGTGTTGGGTTAGAACTATGATTCTTTCTACTGTTTCTTGGATAGAGTCCCCTATTTACGTCTCGGGACGTTTTCTGTACACTCAAGGGACTGGTCAGTGGAGCAGTTCCTTCTGCTGTTGATGATCTCCTGAGACACTCAGAAGAACTCATTTCAAGTTTCTTCCTCTTTTGATCTGGCTCCCCAACCCCTTCCTTACCGCTTGAATGGCTGGCTTTATCTGTGTACATGTTGACTCGATCTTCCTGAGTTCTTCGTGGACTTGCCTTGACAAAGAAGGAATCGATTGTGCTTTGGCGTTGAAGCATGGCACGAAACTATATCCTTCTGTTTCCAAGTGAATGAACTCTGAAAAGAAAGGAGTTTGGTATCATCAGCGAAGGGTGCTTTATAGTAGACTAGCTGTGTATTTGCGTGATAATGGTTTTTATACCACAACAGATCTGATTGCCATTATTTACATATTGTTTGATAAATAAAAACAAAATTACTTAAAGTACAAAGTAATAATAACTGTTATTTAATAACAAGTTCATCCATCTTGCATTAAGTTGCAATCTATGGACAGATCTGACTATCCTTATGCCTTTTCATCCATTATGTGAGGTTGGGATGTGCAATTACACTAGGTACAGTCTTAGGGCCAGTCTAAGATTGTTGTACAAGTTCAAAAAGCAAAATTCATTTTTTTACGGGGGTGGGGGTTGACCTCCCATTCAACTAGTGAACTTCACCATCACACTTTTATTTTGAGATCACAAGTTCTTTGTGTGTAAAAATAAAAAAATTGCGCCAACAGCACTTGGACATACATGTAATGACTGCCTAGTATTATCGACATTTATCTACAACCCCACTCACTGTGAATTAGACAGACCACTGAATCAATGTGCAACATATAGCTGAAAGACTGCCGGCATTTTTCACATTGTGATTTTAAGCCAATTTTTGTGAGAAAGGGGGCATGTACATGTAAATTGAGAAAAAGGCAGAAGACATATTTGTAAATGGTTTGTTGAGTGACAATCGTGTACGCATCTCTTGAAAAATGTTGTGGTTATAAGGTATAACAGTAGTGTAAGAATAATGAAGATAGAATTAGTAGCAAGGCTAAGTTGACAGTAATTAAAATTAAAAAAAAATTATACACTATCGAGATCTGAATGAAGTAAGGGTTGAAAGTAGTATATTGAAGCTAAGATAGGAATAAACTGAAATTACGGCTAAAAGTTTGGTAGGAGGCCACCACAGGAATTGGTCCATACCATGGTGGTGGAAGCGTATCTTGCCTGCCACCCTCATTACAAAAGGTCTTTAAATAAGTCAATTTTAATTGACAGGATGTTGCCAAATGTTTTTGCATCCCATCGTAACACTGACAGATTATCACCTGTACCATTTTCCATAAAATTTGATGCAGTGCTTCTTGACATTCAACCTAACACCACAAATTCAATTATTTATGCAAATTAGCAATTGATTTAAATGACACTGCTAAATGTTATAGCATTCTATTAAAGCACTGTAAGATCAACATCTGTACCACGTTCATCAAGTTTGGTGTTATATCTTGGGACATATCAAACCATTAAGAAAGTTCATTACATATGCAAATTAAAAATTAACTAACATGATACTGAGAAATTTCTTTATTCAACAGTATGTTCAGCAGTTTTTGACTTTTTGTCGTTTATGGACAAAATTCCTCACTGTCCAACCAAAAACCCAATCACAATAACAGAATGACTTCCAGATTTGTTAAAAATTGCACACTTGTGCCAACAAATTTTACAGTAACTGTTTCTAGCTTGTTTGTGTCCCACATATAATTTACCAACAGTAACATTGTATCCTAAACCTTTCATTCATCAAATCAAAAATATAAACATAGGGCCAAAGTCCCTGAAGCTACTATAGACATGGATACAAAATTAAGTATTTCCTGACTGTATGAAATTATCTCACTAAGGTCATCGTAGGGACCTGTAAACCAAATATTAAAGCTGTCTGACCAGCGGTTTTGAAAAAACAAGCGACTCAACAGTTGGCAGAGCTCTGCTGTGTTATGTAGAGAATAACCTTTTGTGACACATGTATCCCTTTTCCTGCCAAGTCGGTGAAAATCCGCTTGAAATTCGGTGTAGCTAGAATCTGAGCAGCCACGGCCGTTATCCTGCCAAGGCGGTGGAAATCGGGCTACTTTTTGGTACCCCCTTTCCTGCCTAGTCGACGGAACTACGTGTAGCAAACCCTTGCTCGCGCTAGGGGTCGTTCGAGGATAGGTTTTGGGCGAGGAACGGCGTTTGCTCTCGAAATGGGTTCACAGAGAGTCCAACGACAGGGAAAGGTGCGGAAGCTACCCAGCCAGTCCCCCACCCCGGTGGGGGACTGGTTTTTTTGGGGGGACGAGTAGCGTACTTGGCAGGTTAGCACGTTGACGTATTCTAGCGGAGTTTGGGTTAACTTGGCTCTGACGCACTACATAGATTGCGGCCGAAATTGACCGTCTCGGCAACGCTAATCTGTAAGGCAACCGCCTAAGACCGCCTCAGCTGGCGGTGCAATTTTTTGCCAATGGTGCGAGACGAAAATCACGGACTTGGTCCTGATTGACGGGAAGTGCGGACGGATTTGACGGACTCGGCTTTCTGTAAGGCAACCGCCTAAGACCGCCTCAGCTGGCGGTGCAATTTTTTGCCAATGGTGCGAGACGAAAATCACGGACTTGGTCCTGATTGACGGGAAGTGCGGACGGATTTGACGGACTCGGCTTGATTAGTCCCTGACATGGAACTGATCCGAACGGACTTGAGCGACATTTGTGAAGGGTAACCACCGCTTTTAACCGACTTGTTACCTTCTCGAAAAGACTACCCACTCAGATGTCGGACGTTGTCGGCTGCACTTGGCTCTAGACGTTCAAGCCGTGCAACGAAACACACCGCCTCAGCCTTGCCATTCACGAACATGGCCTCAAAATTTGATACCATTGTTCACAGACTTGACGGCTGCGGTTAGGTGCGTGAACCGTTGTTCACCGACTTGTTACGCCTATGTTGTCCCTGTGAAGTTCGGCTAACGCCGAGTCTAACGGGAGTTGGCAGACCTGTTGTTTGGTTTATACCGTAGTATGACCGACTCAGGTAGAGGTACCTGTCGGTATATTCCGAGTTTTATGCACTCGGGCGTCAATGACGGGTCGTCATCACCGCTGATGACGTAGACGTGCTGGCCACGTTATTTGAAGGAGCCATGTTTGCCCAACGGACGAGGCCGAGACAGCCGTTGACAATTTTGGCATCCTTCATCTTTGACCGCCTTAGTTGGGTAAGCCGCTCGGCAGGCGACGGTTATGACCTAAACAAGCCGCTGAAGCACTGTTCGTTGCCGTACAAGAACGAGACGGCCAGTCCATTACTGCTTAATGGGCGATCTGTCGGGTTGGCTTGTCACCGACTTGGATGACAATACGCCCTGCGCAGGCGTACTTAGAAGGGACATGAGGTTAAAGATACGGGTTTCCCACCCGTACTAAACATGGGCTTGGGCCAACGTCCTTGGGTGGCAGGTGCGCATGCCACGTACCCAGCTGGACGGAATGTCAAGTTGAGATGCTAATGACATTGACTATGTTATGCTAAGTGCTCGAGGGATTTGCATCGCAAATGAGTATTATTAGCATATCAAATGGTGCGGACAGGCAATTTACATGACGGGTAGGAATGTCAGCGCCGGTTGGTGGACTGATTGCCGTAGGTCCATTATAATAACAGGTGGATGCATATATTAACACCCCTGCGTCCAATCATGTCCAGGGCTTTGTTTCCCTGTGGCTTTAAAAGGGAGGGACCTGCTAGTCTGTCGACACTGTTCCAGACATGAGCTTGACGGACCGCAAAAGTTTTCTGAAGGCGAGCAGACGACTGAAGCTCAAAGATGCAGAGTCTCCGGGCGGTAGTGGTAGCGATCGTTGTGATGTCCCTAGTAAACGTTCTAAGAAGTCGGGCAAGAAACGCTCCCGTAAGGCGAAGCTATCTCCGGCTGAAAAACACCAGTGGTAAGCGTAAACGTAAGAGCGATCGTTCTGCCGATGAGGATGATGACGGGTCACCGGTCGCCAGTGGTTCTCACCCGGCTGCTCCGGGAGAGACTACTTCACCTGCAGAGACTACATCTGCTCTTGTGGGAGATACTTCACCTGCACAGACTACGTCTGCTGCTGCTAGTGAGACAGTGAGTAACGAGACGGCTGATGCCATTGGTTCTCCCCCGGCTGCTCCGGGAGAGACACCACCTGTTGCTACTATGAGCCCTCATCCTGCGTCAGGAGAGGTTCCTGTGCCCAGTGCGAAAGAGCTTGAGTCCTCGTCATCAGCAGAGGCTGCCCAGCCCGCTCCTGCCATAGTTTCGTGTGCTGCGATGTCCCCGCCGAAAAAGATAGTGCGGAGGGTTCGTTATCAGGATAGCCCACCTGATTTTGAGCCAGATATGATCCTTGATGCCGCTACGTGGCGAGTTCAGGCCCAGACGCCCAGACGACGGTGATATCACCGCTGAGTCCGACTCGGAGGTTGACGAGGATGCGGCAGAGGACGATGACTTTAATGACAGGCAGTATGTAGGTGAGGCAAGCTCTGACGACGATGATGACGTTGCTGCTGTGTTGGCGGAGGACGACACCCCTCCTGTCTGGCGTATGTCGGAGACTACCGATGCTAATATATTTGAGGAGACCGATTTTGACCATGAGAGAGGACCGACTTTCACCTTGCCCAGCCACTCCCGTGAGCTCGATTACTTTTTTAAGTTTATTCCAGCTACACTGATCAGATTGGCCAAGGACGAGACTAATAAATACGCCAAATTCCACCAGCGATATATCGCTAGGAAAATAGATAAATACTGGCGTAACGCTGACTACCGAGAGGTGCAGGCGTTCATTGGCGTCTTAGTCTGTATGGGTTCGACCGTAAATCATCAGTGGAGGATTATTGGTCTAGCGATCCCTTTCTGAGAAACCAGGGTATTTCTACTGTGATTACCCGCAGTCGCTTTCAGCAGCTTATGCGATACTTTCATCTGGCAGACCCAGAGAACGATCCACGTCGTGATCCTGATGAGGCACGCCGCCGACGTCGGTGTCAGAGGATCCCCTGTATAAAATCAATCCATGGATGGAGCCCATAGTTGACCGGTGCGTAAATAATTATAAGATGGGTAGAGAGATCTCCATCGACGAGGGCATGGTGCGATTTAAGGGCCGTTCTTAATTTAAGCAGAGATTACCGCATAAGCCTGATCGAGACGGTTTCAAGATATGGCAGCTGTGCGACTCCACCACTGCATACATCGCTAACTTTGCACCGTACCTAGGTGTGAAATTTCGGGATCGGACTGATGGGAGACGGCAGGAGCGAGGTGTGGTGAAAAGAATTACGATGGAGCTGGTCCAGCCATTCTGTGGATATAATCACAGCCTATTCTGTGATAGCCTGTTTAGCACGGTCGTTACTGCTAGAGAGCTGATGGAGACCGGGATCTACATGGTCGGGAGTTTAAACCGCCGTAATCGTCGCACCATGCCCCCTCAATTAATTCCGCCGGGTAAGAGGAAGCGCCTTCCTCTGTCTGTTGGGGATATGAAAGCCACGACCAGAACGGACTCTCGTCTTAACATACTGCTTATCAGGATAGTAACGCTCAGGTGCTGATCTTGAATACGGTCTATCCACCCTTGGAGTGCGTGCCAGTGGGGGAGGGAGACGAGCGGCGACAAGTGCCTCTGTCGCTGTATAATTATCGCCGGTACATGGGAGGCGTCGACCGAGCCAACCAGAAGCGCAAGTACTTTCACACTGGCGCAAGAACCACAGATGGTGGACATATCTGGCATGTTACCTGATTGATGTTGCCCTGGTAAATGCATATATATGCTTCAAGCATGTACACCCTGATAGTAAGCTGACCCATAAGATGTTTCATCTGCGTGTCGGGAAACAAATCATTGGCGGTTATTGTGGGCGATCGCAGCCCAGTGTGAGAGAGGTCGAGGCCACCGTTTCTCTTGCCTCGTACATCAATCCACAAAATCAGCCGATGCACGTTGTCAGCCGTTTGGAGGGGCGGCAGAAATGCTGTAAAGTATGCAGCAGAGAGGGTAAGACCACTGCGAGCGGACGACTGTCTGAGACGTCCAAAGGATGTAGTCTGTGCGGGGTTCATCTTCACGAGGGCGAGTGTTTTGCAGCTTTTCATCATCGCATGATGCTACGAGGTAAGAGGAGCATTGGCGTGCAGACCTCTACTCACACAGCCCCGACGACACCCATCAGCAAGAGAACCCGACGTAAATAACGGACAGGGGACAGCTTCGCCTAACAGTGGCTTGACTGTATTCTTAACACGGACCATGATCACATTTTGAGCACGGTTGTGCCGTTTGTTTGTGCTTTACGATCCCGCTGATTGTAAATTGAAACACCGATTATTTTGTACAATCCCCCGATTGTAATCTTTGTAACACGGACCATGCACTCGGACGTCGAGACAGACTCTGAGATTTATTATTCGGCATAATGTAAATTATTCCCGAATAAAATACTATCTATGGATCGCATATTTTCGTTTGTTTTGTTTAGACGGATTATTTTGTACAATTCCCCCTATTATAATTTTTGAAACACGGATCTGCCACCCCGATTGTAATTTTGAAACACGGACCATGCACTCGGACGTCGAGACAGACTCCAAGATTTATTGTTCGGCATAATGTAAATTATTCCCGAATAAAATACTATCTATGATCGCATATTTTCGTTTGTTTTGTTTTTACCCCCACTTTCGTTTTTGGCAGATCCGTAAGGACGCTATAGTAAGGGATGAACGTGCGTTGTATCACGTGGGAGGGGCACAGCCCAACGGAGGCTGTGCTCGTGCGACGTAGACGTTGTACCAACCATCTGTCGTTGGGGTTAGTGCATAGAGCAGTTGCACTGTCCAGAGCTAAGTGGTACAAAACTGCACCTTAGTAACAACTGCACAACTAACCTATTAGGAAACGGTAACACTAACGAGCTAAGTGTTCACTGAACTGGCCAAACTACGTACACGCCTTCCTTCAATGGCGGAACTATGTCGTTGACACTACGTCAAAGCAGACTGCACTGTGCGACTCTTCCAAGTCGTTCAAAGTACGTGGCCAAGTGACACAACCCAGGGGAAACAGGACAGGTTTGAGGGTGCTCCCGCACCCATAGCACTAACCCCTGGGCTTCTACTAACCCACGAGAGAGGTGACGTTTCCCTGGTGTGGCCGTGCGTGCCGGCGAACGAGCTTTACTTCCGCGAAAGTAAGCTAGAAAAGAGCATAAAAGTGCACGTCCCCCGGGGCAAACAACGCCCGTGACCTCGTCATTTTCTGGACACAACCTCATCAGCGGTTGCCCCTCTATACGGGCATGCAAAAATTTTTGAAGTCTAACACGTATATGGTCGGTAATCGTACCCCGAAAATGCGGTATTTTCCCGCCAAATGCCTGGCAGGAAAGCGTGCAGGAGAGCCTATCTTCTGTAGACACGGAAAAGGGGGCCGGTTTTGACCGACTTGGCAGGATAACGGACAGGGGCGCTCGGCAGGAAAAGGGGTATTGATGAAGAAGGTGGATATCTTTGATAGCTCATTTCAGAATGGCCTGACCAAAAAAAGAAAAAAAATTCTGTAAAAATACAGATTTGCATATTTCATCACAATTTTAACAAATCTAAGTTGGGTTATCACTGGGGACCTGTATACCAAATAACAAAGCTGTCTGACCAGTGGTTATGAAGAAGAAGATTTTTTACCAAAAACGCCTTTTTCGGTGCTAATTTGCATATTTTCAACAATATCAAAAATTAATAAAAACAGTTTCTCAAAAGTATATATTTTATCCACACAACAAATATCAAACCAGTAAGTACTGCAGTTCTCAAGATATTTGAGTGGCCGGACGCCTCACAAACGGACATACATACATACATACATACTGACAGTGCACTCTGGACAGATACCCATCCCAATAGCTTCCATAGACTATGTTAGTCTATAGTAGCTAATAAACGAGAGTTAATTACATTCTAATTAAAGTAAACAAGACTTGCTTAAATCAAGATTTTTGTCATAAAAAAACAACATATCTGTCAGGTTATAAAGAATCTTAAGCTGGTTATCTTTTTATCAGTATTTTCATCCTATTAACAAAGCACATTTTAACTTTCAAATTAACATTGTAAGTAAGTTCTGTTGAATAAGTTGAGACTGTACGTACTCAGAGAAAGCACACTGAAGACACAAATGTTTGAAACTTAAGAAATTCAAGGTCATCAAAAGCATCATGTAACACTTTCATTGCACTGTTTACACAGATTGCATAATTGCTATAAATAGCACATGAGGAATCTTACAGCCCAGCTTTACCATAAAAACCCTATCACTTTGACCACTCTTTTAATTGACCACTCTATTTTTTTCCCCAAAAAAGTATTTATTTTATCCTTACCAAGTCAACCATAAACGGAAATTAAACTTTCTCTATCTCTATTTATTTGACCACCCTATCATGACAAACTGTTTTGAGCAATTTCTTTTAGATAACATACAGGGCACAATAAATGACGGTTCAGAATATGTCAAAGTTGGGATTCAGGAAAGTTGCCTTTACATGTTTTAATCCTCCAAGATGGTAAGCATTTCACTATGAACTGTCAAAAAAAGTTGAATTTTCTGATAATTTTACACTAAAATTAGTTTGGCTTTGATGATTTCCTAATTAATTCAATTATTTAAAACCATATTAATTATGTTTTTCTGGGTGAATTGATAGGGTTTATATAGTACAAGAATCACACACAATGTAAGTCAAATTTTGATCAAAAATGACAAAAAAATTCCTTGAAAATACAGATTTGCATACATCATCACAATTTGAACAAATCTAAGTTTGGTGGTCCCTAGGGACCTGTATACCAAATAACAAAGCTGTCTGACCAGCGGTTATGAAGAAGATTTTTTACCAAAAATGCCTTTTTTGGTATTAATTTGCCTATTTTCAACACTATCAAAAATTTAAAAAAAATAGTTTCTCAAAATCATATTTTTCATCTACACAACAAATATCAAATCAGTAAGTACTGCGGTTCTCAAGATATTTGAGTGGACAGACGCCTCACAAACGGACATACATACATACATACATACATACAGACTGACGCCGGACGGATACCCATCCCAATAGCTTCTATACTATAATAGTAAGTCTATAGTTAGCTAAAAAGTATCAATCTTGAAAGTGCTAAAAGTGTCTGCCTGCTATAACCACATCTGGTCATTTCACTCTGTGTTTATAAAACAGCTTAATTCTCACACAGTTTCCTCAGGCAGACATCAACATTTCACACTTTTGAAGTTTCATTTAGGGAAAGGGGGAGGGGGGTTTTGATTGCATGTTTCTTGAACTTAAGCAACAATCTGAGACGGTCCCTTAGGTGGATGAATAACATTTGTTTTTGTAGCGACATTATGTCGGGTTCAAACTAACAACGTACTGTACCCAGTCACCCAGTGGAGAAGTCACAGACAAAACCGCTTGGCAACATCCCCAATCTCAAAAAAGATTGGTTCAATAACCGAGTTAAGGGTGATCAAGTCACTTGCTATATCATCATAGCTGCAAACAATAGAACGCATACTCTACAATGCGTCTGTCAACTTTCGGAGACCGTGCCCACTGTCAAAATTACACCTTGGTTTTAATGGAAACCTATCTTCATACAACTTATTGTCAGAGCTTTTAGCATGAAAGCGGAAGTTGTTAGTGAATGATCATTATATTATCTTAGAGTTTTAAGTTTGAATGTCTAATATATTTACAAAGAATTTAAAAATCCCAACAAAATAATTTGAAAAGGACATATTTCTCATCAAATTGTAATTTTTCCCATTTCACATATGGGGAGGGGGTGATGTTAGGCGATGTTGCATTATGAATAGGCTGGTGACCCCATATTTTTATTTGATGCATATAATGTGCAATATCTGAACAGTAATTTATGTGAAAATAAACAAAATTGTTGGATTGGAAATCTAAATAATTCTACAAAGTATTAGCCTAGATTCCTTTTCCGTCCGCTTGCCTCCATACCTCCGTCCCCACTACCTTCATCAGTTTTTATTTACGTGACAAGGTAAATCAAGGTAGTGGGGACGGAGGTACGGAGGCAAGCGGATGGAAAAGGAATCTAGGCTAACAAAGTATGGATAAGGCGTGGTCATTACTTTTAAGTTTGCAACAGCTTTATTTGTTGTTTTGGAAGGCCTGAGAAGTGATAATTTCAATTCGTATGCACATTTTCAGCAGAAAAATAGCTAAAACTTTCATTTATTATTCAAGGTGGTTCACATGTAAATAAAAGAAGTGCAGCATTTCAAGAAAGGAACTGAAAGTAAATATATTGGGTTGGGGAACACTTACGATAGATTCATAATTTCTGTCATTCGAATGGGATAGAGTGGGTGTATTTCAATCCTTCTAGCTGCCAAATTAATCTGCTGACACATTGATTTTTTGTCGTAATCTCATCCTCACACACAAGTCTTACTGTTGGAGAAAAATAACAAAAATTGTTGGTAAAAAATTTAGTGGCTCGATCACCCTTAAGTTGTTAAAATTTTTCTGACTGCGAACCCCTCCACACGCTGTAGAGTTCTTGAAGCACTCACGCTAGTACGGTCATAGCTGCAGTACAGTAGCTCGAGGTTTTGCCAGGGTATACTGCAGCTAGTGCAATCACTATCACACATCGCACACACGAAAGCGAAACTGGGGCGAAAGACAGTCTCGGGGACAATTCTGTCCACTCAGGGCATTTGCTTACATAACAGCATATAGGTGCATGATAATAGGGTAGATTTATTACAGCATGGGCATGTAGTTATCGCGGAAATTACAAACAGCTGGTCGATCGCGATTTGATTATATACCGGTCATATTCTCCATGCAACTGTAGCTCACTTTATTTATGTTTAAGTTGAAGATCTTGTGTAGATTAGATCCCTTTGAGAACTGGTGATCAACATGTGGGGCATGTCGAAGGAATTCTAGTATCTTGCCGATGTTTAGTTTCTACGTTTTTACAGGGCTTTCCTTGTATGTCGTTAGCTCTGCGTGGCAGGGCTGTGTGTTATCGGCGTTACTTATACCATGGATGTTTTACATCCATGCTTATACGGCCTCCCAGCCCTGCCACGCAGAGCTAGTATGTCGTATGCAAGCCACCGCCATGTTGAAAGAAAAGGAGTTGCACTCGACGTAGAGTGATTTGACTCTTCAAAGTTTGAAAACGGTATTAGCTAATGCCATAGGTCCACTCCTACCTTTTTTTAAAAATGAGCTATCATCAGATTAGGCCCTCGTGAGTCGTTCTACTTTTGGTACAGTACACAGTAGCTTGAGGTTTTGCCGTATCTCCAACCACACTACTACCTCCATGCACAGAGCTAGGGAACTCCATGCTAGACCCATGCTCCAACCGACAACATAACTCAAGCAGGCAAAACCTCGAGCTACTGTAATGCAGAAAGTTCTGTCTATACTCACTCCAAGTGCATTTGCCTGACCGTCACTGGAATCATTGAGTTCGCTCCGACCACAGACAATACTGCAGTGTCCGCTTCTATCAACAGACGCGACGCGACGTTGCATGTAGTATGGGTAACAGATTAGATCTATAGAGAGAGGTCAGGCTCGTACCACAGGGGAGAAAAACGTTCTGCGCATGCCTCACCGGAAGTAGCGTTCATCAGCTGTGTTTTCCCCCGATTTCAGCGGGTTTTTTTAGCGTTATTCCATTACTATGTTGAGGTCACTGTACCAGTGGTTATACTATGGCTTGCATTATCATTACACCTCTCGACAGAATTCCTGTAAGCGTTTTTTATTCTACAAACCTGTTTTTATTTTCTGAATTGTGATTGTTTGCACGTTTTTGGCCATACCATTACGAGATGTCCTGTTCTTCCCACAGACGCTCGAAACATCGCTACGAGAGACCCATGTGTTGCAACCAGAAAGGGTTGGTTACAACACACGGGCCTCGCGTAGCGTTGGTTCGAGTGCCTGTGGTTCTTCCTGCCGATTTCCTGTCTGTCAGCGAAGGTACAGGTGTTTTTACAGTCTGCCTTTTTGCCGGAGGCGACCGGGGGCTGTTCTTCGTGCAGCGTGAGAAGTGTAACTCACAAAGAACCACACTGGTTACATACCCGCGGTACGATCCCCATGCATATCTCCTGTTGAGTTGGCTGCAGACGACACATGTGCTGATGAGTTGAAGGGACTGACACTAGTGTGATTGCAAATGTCCTTAGAAATTAATTGACTGACATAAAGGTAAGTTCCAAAGTAAAGTTTTGTTTATTACATAAATGTCGTCTTTTACTTTAAAATTTGTGAAATCTGACTTGTCAGAAGGACATATAGAAATGAGCAAACATGTAAGTGTTTGGTTTGAAATATGAGAATAAATATGTAATTCAAAGTACGTTAGTGTATTGTACATATTGTATACTTATACAGACGTTAAAAAATTGCGGAAATTTCAAAAGCACTTTACCATGCATGACCTATGTATGTCACATATATATCCATAGAAAAATTATAGTCCGAGTGTCAAATATTTACATAAATGAATCTGCACATATGTACATGTAGTCAGTTACAAAATGGAAGAGGAAGAGTTTAATTCTAAGGTTTTGACCTTAACTTTATAGCGACTTGTAACAGTAATGCCTGTGACACAATGTAATACACCTTTTTAAAATTATTGGTGTTCTCCCCAGAGCAATGAAACAATGTTGGACCTACTCTTTATTTTTGGGGGGAAACAATGGAAGCTAATTATCATAAGAACTGGTTGCATTATGATGCCAATTAGCCAATACATTTTCAGAAATTCATGGGGAGAACACTGGTTATACATCAAAATTGTTGCATGTCTTTCTCTAAGTATGTACAGTTCATTTTTAAATACAATTTTCATTCTGTCTTTTGCAGAAAAAGCATTGCACTACTACCAGGGTGATAAACTGGTAAGCAATTCAAGAGATGGATGCACTTGAACTTTATTAAGGTAGGATATCATCAGTTGTCTTCTCTCTTACATGGTGTTGTGAGAGAAATATGGTGTTTTAGCAATTCACTAAAACTTAAATAAAGTCACTGTACCAATATTATGCTCTCCATCAACCCCAATGAAACTATCATAAAACTGAAGCAAATACTTGACATTTGAATGCTGTACCTGGGCAAACAGTGCACCATTCTGACCCCCACAGTGTGTATGTGAATCAGCAAGTAAAACATAGCCTTGATTCACAATAAATAAAATTGACATATTTCTTCTTACATATACTAAAGCCATTTTTGCCCTCTGTTTACAATAATCCAAGTAAAACTCCAATAACCCTTGTCTTGGTTCAGACATATGATGAGTATAAACTGGTCCAATTTCATTTGAATGAAAACTTAGCTTTAATGTATTTCCTAGCAGTCTCATTCCTTCTAAGGGTGAAAGGTTGAGATGAGGAGATAATTCATTCAAACGATAGATGTCATGAGCTTGATTACCAAGAACACAGGACATAATAAATCCAACCAGCCATTCCTGTGGAAATACTGATGATTCTGGTAGGATCTGTATTGAACACTCTTGGTAGTACCATTGTGCAAACAGTAAACAAATCAATGTACATGCATTACTCCCTGATCGCATGTTGTTGCTATGCAATGATCCTTGTGAAATGACATTGTTACATGACCAGTAACTTACACATCCATGTGACTGTGGTTTTGGACATAAACATACCAAATGTCGCAAGTGGGCATATTTGTGAAGTTGAAGGGAAGATTGACTCATTGATTTTCTGTTTTGCTTCTGTTTTATTTGTTTGTCAGGGACAGAATGCTGCTGTACAGGTATTGAAGAAAGGGTTGTCTCTGTCTGCAGTAGTGCTACATCTGGTGGTACATGGTGCCTGGAATGGGAAGTTTGTGTATGCGGAAGTGCTGAATCAGATGGTGAAGGTAAGTTAGCTGTTTGTGTCTGTGGTATTGCTGCATCATTCGTTGATGAGGGGGATATCTGAGTCTGAGGAAATACTGCACCATCTTCTGAAGACCTAGATGTGTGTGTCTGTGGTATTGCTTCATCAGTTGCTGAAGGCTCGGATATCTGTGTTGGGGGTATTGATGCATTAATAGATGAGGAATGAGATGTTTGTGTCTGCTGTGCTGATGTATTTGTAGAGGGAGAAGAAATGTTACTTTGTGTGGTGTGTGCATTCATCTCCTTGTGTTGTTTGTTTCGGAATTGGCCTGTCTGTGCGTTTGGTATGAGAGAGGCACGGTTTTTTATGTCATCTTCAAATTGCTGTGTTAGGTAATATTGTATGTCATGACTTCTGCAAGATGTTGGTAGAGTGTCACTGTCAGTTGTTTCAGTGGATTCATTAGAAGGCTGGCTGTGTATATCTTTGATGATGGTTTCATTCCAGCTGTTAGACAAGTGGACAACTTCAGCAGTTAGCAGAGGAGAACATATTGGACAGCCACTTTGAGATAAGCAAGTTATGTGAAAGGTGTGGCCACAAGTGAGGCGTTTTGAAAGATTGGAAGAGGAAGAGATAGAGCAGTTCGGACTATCACAAATGAGATCTTCACTTGGCCGATGATGGTAGGACCATCTGAATCCAAGTGGAAGGCACTTTGCTGTGATGTCTGTGTTGAAAGTTGGAAGATGATATGTGGTGCTGTTGACTTCTGTATGTTGTTCATGTTCAGCTGCAGACTGCATTACCTGATTGATAATATCAAGAAGTGTCTCGGCACTTCTGCCAGCTAACAATGTGAGGTCATGGTCATCTTTACCATGGTTATGGTGTTGCAAGAAGTCTCGAATGAGAGTGTTATGTTTTGTGTGGTGTAGCATGTGTGCTTGTCTTTGTATGGTGATGCCGTCATCGTGAGGCTGTATGTGGTGTCTTAGTGATGAATGAAATAGTTCAACTTTCTTCTCAGTGATGATGTGTTGGTGATTTTGTGTAAGATGATTATAGCCAGGTAAATGGGATGAGTGATAGAGGTCATCAGAAAGTAAGCTAAGAAGAGACTTGTTATAATGGTGTCTATTGGAAATTATAAAGTATATTTCTAACCGCTTTAGTACTTTGAGAAGCATGTTTCGGTCTTTACCTTGAACAAATACAGGATAATGAAAATATACAAGGGGAATTAATTCATCTAGAAGATAAAGCATAAACTGGACTTCCACAGATTTACACATTGTTAATTTGCTGATCACATAACGACGAATGCGAATCCATCCACTGAAACCAAAAAAATACAAAGTGACACTTTGTAAGGTTTTGGAGATTTTGCTAAAATGAAACGTTTATCAAAAACCCCATTGCAGAGTAACTGGAAGAAAAATCTTGCAGATATGACAATATCACGAGAAGCGTTTAAAGTGATATGAAATTGACCAACAGTTGGTACAAAGGAAAGTATTTCTGTGGGAATACTTGTCTCATTATCACTGAAAGAAGCTATTATTTTTTTACCAAAGTACCACACTGGCCAGTCACCAGGTGCTAAAATAGCTTGCTTTGAGGTACATGTCTTCAGCTGTGGGATATCAAGAAGCATCATCCACAGTTTGAGAAGATCTTGTTTTCTCTTGAGTGGCTGCTCAATCTCGTCAACCAGTACAGTTGTATTTAGAGTATGGAGTTCTTCCACATCAACATCAGTGTATGGTCTTTAAGGCAGATCAAATTTAAAAAAAAATAATTTACATTAAAAATATTGGTACACAAAACAATGTTATCACTCAATATAATTGAAACATATGATATTTCTATTTTCAGAGAAAGTGTACCTTTCCTTGTATCTCATCAGGGACACATTTCATCGTGAACAGGTAAGTATTACTATTACTCAAATGATTTTGTTTATATGTATTCATCTATATTCAATGTCATGTGTATAATAGTATACACATATTGACTGGTGATTAGGGTAATAGCATGTTTGTTTACATGAGGGACTGTAAGTACATCCCAAAATAGTTTGTTTCCCTCAGGTTTTGGTCATGGGAAACAGACTCTTTTGGGAAATTCACAGGTTCTAGTATACACAAAAGGTTTGCTGTTACCCAAATATTGCCAGTCAATTGAATATATGCTTTGTAACACACCTCATCCATTACTTCATGACTTCTTCTGAATATATTATAAATTAAGACAAATCTTTACTGTCTCTGTCTGCACTGCGGATGACATTTCCAGTTTTGTGAAAGTGTGGATGGGTTGTCAAACCTATCCAAGTAACTGATTCATGTATCAGTTCCAAAATAACTCTTCCCATAAGAACATATGTTGAGGAATTGCATGATAGCGATTATGGATCAGGTGTGTTGTAATACATAATAATATTTCTTTAAAATTGTAACACTATATACCATATGTGTATTTCAGTGCCAGTAGCAAAACCAAAACAATGTGAAAAGGTGACAGCCTTGTCCCATCAAATGTCATTGTTATGTGATAAGATATTGGAATCCTACCTCATGTTCTTAAGGGAAGAGATGGCATGTTGTGTATCCAGTTGGTGATATTGTATCGGGAGACTCTCAAGGAAACTCAAAGCATAGTCTTGCATGAACAATTTGAATTCCTTTCGCATGACATGGGGTGCTATCCCTCCTCTCACAAGTATCTGCTGTCCATTTTTATAGATAAATATATTTCTATAATGCAAAAAATAGTACCATTAAGTGCACTTCATAATCTCAAATGTTACATGTTTTGATATGAATTCGGTGCAATAATTTTATGCATTATGAAAACATTATTGACTAATGATTGTTAGCAGTGCACGATATAGTTCCTATCAAAGTCAGGTCATTATAAATTGACCCTTTCATACAATTGATGTTGGAGAAATTTTTTTCGTATACATTATGTAATACACATTTCACAAATACAGTGTGTGTGTGTGTGTGTGAATTCTACAACAATTACAATGATGAGTCTGATATAAATTTCAATTTTACCTGTGTATTGATTCACCAGCTGGCAGATCGAGTGACTCTACAGGCAAGATATCGAGCATTGTTGTTGCCATATGTACAGCCTGACTGGTTTTCAGTTCCTTGTGTCCAGAGGCCATCGATTTAAATCCATGGATATTATGGAAATCATCAATAAGAGCGAGGATGAATGCTTTACCTCTTGACTTAAATAAATAGACAAACAAATATTTTTAGAAGTAAGGTAAATTACTCACATCTATCCAATTTCAGGCATTTATTCAATTATTCAATATGCTCACAGCAAAATATGAGAAAAAATTATCTTCAAAAACAATTTGGTTTCATGATATCAGTGCAGTTGATATTTTACATTTTTACTTGAAATAAAAATATATAAAATGTATTTAAAGTGTTCTTTGTCGTGTATTGATTATGTATGTATGTAGGTCAATCATGCAAAGCTTGAAAGTAGTATTTACTTGTAACTTATTCATCAGGTATGTCTTGATTTGCTTCCCATGTTCTCCGGCAATCTGCAGTCTCTTTTTCAACAAAGTGCGGGGATGTTGAGATAGACCAAAAATGTGGCACATATCCTGCGCTTCTTGGGATAAGCCCTGCATATTAAAATATATCCCCATTGCCTCCTGGAAGCCTCTTGTCTTCTGTGATCTGAATGATTGAAATGGCAGATTCTATTCTATATGCATACATAACAAGAACACAACATTAAAAAAAAATAAAATGACACTGAAGAGATAAAGTTGTCTCTTGATATTATTTGTTACTCCTGATAGACTGCACCACTGAGTTTTCTAGAGTTTACTGAAATATTCTGTTCTATCAGACCATTGCTTTCAGCCTTTTTTTAACATCAAATTATTTTCAAAGATTCCAGTAAACTGAAAATAGTAAGCATCAGTGTCATGGGATATACCTTCATACATCTGTGTTTCTATAGTTACAATAGTAATACTTATAGCAATGTCATTTTAGACTACTGCAAAGCACCAAAAGATATATAATTAACCTCACTAAGCTTTAATTTATGTGTCTGCACTTTATATACTACACTTCAAAGCATGTGACTGTGTCCAAAGTAAAAGAGTTATCCCTAAATTGCAATTGTGTTTCACCTGTAATATGCAAGTAAACTCAGGACAGTCAATATTCTCTTCTCTTGTTGCCTTTTTCTTCCCACAGACAATGATGGGTCAACTATTGCCCTGTAAATCTCCTGATAAAGATCTGGGACATATTTCTTGGCAAAATATTCCATTTTTTTCACATCAAGGAACACACCATTTTGTTGTGACCTGTACAGCATTTCCTGCAGTGTTTTCAATTGTTCAGAAAATGTTGAACCTGCATGAACAAATTTAAAAGGTACACAATTAAATAAATTTCATTAAAGGCACTTTAGCTTTATCTTTTGAATTATTTTTAATATCATGATTTCCAATCAAAAGTAACTCAAACCAAAATCCTTCCCAAAGTGTGGACACAGAAAGTTTTTGAATATTGGTGGAGAACATATATTATAACTCAGATATTTTACAATAAAGAACAAGAACACATGTATGGGTTTGAATTGATGGACCTGGTTTGTTGCCATGAACTAATAAAGTAACATTTTAGAGATAATATAACTTAATGGCAGGGAATCAAAACAATAACTCGGAAAATTGGATGATGTATTTGTTGATAAAGCAAAGAATAGAAAAAGATACAGCTATGGGGCTTTAATATTTTTGATAAGAAGCCATTAAAAGATAGTGACACCCCCCAAAAGTAAATTCAATGGGATTGTTGCCAGTCATTACTTTGTCCGCTTGGAGAGTTTTTGTAAATTGGTTGAATAAATTTTGCAAAGAATGGCTACAGTGCAGTAGGATGCATGGTGTATGACTTGTACAAATTCAAATAACTCTAGATCTTAACCTTATGATTTACCAGTCATCCACTCTCAGTGTTTCAAATGTTTTTTCAAAGCTGAGAAAAGTATGTATACAATAAATTATACCAACCTTGCAACTTGGAAATAATGCCATTCCATTGAGTTTTTGACAGCAACACATGACCCTCATTTGTAGAAAGAACAGTACCACAGTACACGGAATCAGTCTTATTGAAAATTGTTGTTTGCTGCTTGTAGGAGACAAAATAGATACAGTTTAGTCGAAATACCAGCATTATTCACCTGTTGTGATTTTTGGGAAATAGGATGTGTACACAGAGTTCTCCTTGAATAAGATAAAAGGGGCGTGGGGGCCCTCTTATAAATTCTGAGAGCCCTCTTGTGAAAATGCTTTGCAACAAATAATTTTTCAATCGCTGCCGAGAAAATTCACAAAAAATCATGGCCAAATCAGTGATAGTGACATTAAACAGTGTCTACTTTCTGGTTTTAATTTGAATGTGTGCCGGAGCATTCATTTGATTTCTCATCAATCCCTGAAATCTCCTATGTGTGACCGCTTCTTTCTGCAGCGCTTCACAACTTATGAGCCCTATTGTGAAAATTTCCTACGGAGAATTCTGTGTATACCCAATCAGTGGATAAAAACATATGCAGGAGCTTGCATTTTTTTTGGGGGGGGAGTGTAAAATTTATATTTTTTTATTTATTGTTATCAGTATCGTCATTTTTGCAGAGTGTGGCCAGCCTTAAAAATACGCCAACTAATTAATTACTCTGTAGTTAGCTAAACTCACAAACCTATACTTCATGATTTTGTGCAATGACCCCATTAAATGATTATGTTTTTGATAAATTGAAGATTAATTACTCTTGACATCTTTCAGTTCACAATTTTTTTCCCAATTAAACCACCAACAGTTTAGTGCGCCCTCATGCACCAGTTCTCAATATTTCAGGTCAATAACCTGGAGTCAATACAGCCGAAAACACGAAAACAACACCGGCCGGAGAACCTGTCACAACATACCCTCGCCGTTGTTCTCGATTTACACTTACCAGTGGAGACCTGTCTCGAATATTGCTGTTCCCGATATTGCCGCCTACGATTTTCTTTGGTGGAAGGTACTGTGAAAACCCGGGAAAAAACTCAAGATCTGCTTTTGATTTGCATCTGGTACACCATCGCGTCCCCGGGACGTACTGTTCATCTTTTGCACCAATTTCATCGAAGACCTGGAATAGCCTTGATGGGATTGGACGCTCACATATCTTATCACTGTGGGCCCATGGTGCCGGACAGGAACATAGTCGCCTGTTTCTTCTGATGACTGCTTTTAAATGATGTAAACAAATAAGATCACCGGGACTTTGACAACACCGTCTTAATTCCACTGTCAAATGACATAAATTTCCTGTGCAAGTAGTTTTCGCGCGCGTTTTACCGGCAAGTACACACTCAGACATCTTGAACAACACTCCATCGAGTTTTAGAAGAAAAATTCGCGCCAATATTTTTATCGTCTGCTGCTATATCATAATGTATACAAATGACAGTTTCACGGCTCTGGTATATACTGTCAGTGAATAGATCATGTAGAGGAAATAAATTCATTCTTGAAAAAATGGCACGCGCCTTTATTATGTGCAAAGCCAGTAAACTAGTCGACAAGTGCATATTGTCGCATTTGAAAGTTTGTACTTCTAGCGATTGAAACTGACGAATGTAAACAAACATGCGTAAATTTGGCGCCACCCTTTTTCAAGTAGTGTTCCTATTTTTATCCAGGATCGGTTTTTTTAGGCAAAGGGTATGTTGTAGTTTATAACAAAGAGAGTTGTTGTACACATTTATAGCAATCCCTTTTGCGTATTTTTCATCCCTTTTGAGAAAAGAGAAGACCTCCGTGTATTTCTATGCATGAAAACTACTTCCGGTGAGGCATGCGCAGAACGTTTTTCTCCCCTGTGGGCTCGTACAGCTCTGCTTTACAGTGCTGAAGAGGGCGGTATACAAACCGCAAGGGGGCGTAAGTTTGATAAGTTTGTAAGTTTGTAAAACTTTTAAAGTTTTTGTGTCGGAGACTATATTTTGACACCATTTGCCGAAGTTGAATATGTAATGTAAAGAAATAACAGAAAACTTCAAGCACTGTAATTTGAAATTGAAAGCAATGTAGAGCAAGGGAATAAAACATTTATACGTTGAATTTGTTGATGTGTCACACAGTTTAATGCTTAAGTGTTGTATTACTTTGGGCTGCGTTCAAAAATGGTGGGGGGGGGGGACTGGAGTAATCGCGATTGAAATCTTATTTTTTCAGATCCCCCTCAATACCCTCAAACAGTTTCTAGTCCCCCCGTCTATATGATCAAAAGTTTTCAAGCCCCCATTATTTATTGTTTATTGGAATGCACGCAGAGTAAATATAAACATATATATCGTACTTCTGCACGCAGATGTTCAACACTACCTCTTATCAGCAGGTCGTAGAGCCATATAGCTAGGGCAAGTTCTTAAATTGATTCATTTTTAAATACATTAGCTGACTTTTTGAATTTATCAGTCTAAGCCGGCTTGAGTTTATCCAACTCTGGCCTGATCGATGGCACCAGCTGAATAGCACACAAAATGACAATCACGAGAGAGTATGCAAATTGTGAATTCCTGGCTACATTTTGCCAAATTGTGAAAAAAATGAGTACAGTGACCTACCCAAAAATATTTTCTTTTCAAAAGTACAAGACATATACAACTTAAATGCTACTTATAAATGTTTTGCAAAATTGACAATACTGGAAGGTTAAAATATTGCATCAAATAAATGTTTTAATGTCAGAAATTTTGGGTGTAACAATGGCAAATTTGGTAAAAGAAGACTCCATTCAGTAACACATCTTTAATTTCTTTGCTGTTCAAAGGTTTACTTTTTGGTTATTGAACGATGAGATGTGAAAATTTCATTCACACCGCATCATTGATCCTGGAGCGAGACTGCATGAACTTGAAATGAATGGTTTTATATATTGATTTGAAGTGATTTGAGAAAAACTCTGATTTTTCATCGTAGATTTGTGTAAGATCAAGCATGGTGACCCCATTTTTTTCTCTGAGTTTGATTATTCTCATATGCCAGAATTCAAAAATCCATTGCTCTCTGGCCTAATCTTGTGTACATGTATGTTTCACTGTCAATTGAGTGTCCTATGACCCAAATTCTAGATCTTCTTAAACTACATCAGTCATCAGAGCTATCACTGTCACTGCCGGTGTGCAGTGAAAGTGACACTGCCCATAGGCAGTAGCGGGGCAGTAGTTATTAACTTTGCATTTTGACAATATTTTTTTCTAGTTTAGACAACTGTGACTGTGTTCTTGTTCTACTCCCTACAGCATGTTGCGCTGTCCAGTATTCAGCTTGCCAACACTGCCTACGTGTACCGTGCATTTGTTTCATTGACAAATAACTTTAAGTCTGAACTCTAATTCAATTATCACCAATATTCAGACAAACAGGCTTTGTTGACAAACTTAATTTTTTTTTTTCAGCATGCTGTAGAGGGACACCAAGAAACTGTATTTTGATACATTGCATAGAAATATTGAAAAAATTACCAACAGTTGGAGCTCCTGACCGATAACAAGGCCAACTTGTTTTTTTAATACATGACATTCATACATTTTAAGATTTTTTCGATACTAAAGTCATAAAATGTGACAAAACGATTATAGATTTTGTTTAATTATGTCTCACATTAGAACCTTCAACGACATCAAAATGTTGGGAGCCAAGGCAGAACAAAACTTTCAAGTCCCACTCGACTACCCCCAGAATTTTCGAATCCTTAGAATTTCTCCCGGGGAATTTCTCCAGCCCCCTCACCATATTTTGAACGCGGCCTAAGATGTTTCGCAGTACCCTGCTGAATGAAATGGCTTCCGATTATGTAGTAGCAGTGTCCTTGTAAGATATACTTTTGCTTCCACTATTAAGAAATTAAAGTACGTGCGCTGCCAAAATGATTGAGAAGCAGATATGTTCAAGCCCCCGCCCACTCTTGTTGAAGGAGTATTCACACCTGCAATTTTGACACCCCCTTTTCCATCTGACGTACTTCAGATAAATGTTCATTTATTTCCTGTTTTTGCCCCTAGAACGATCATTGACCTACATTGAGTCGGACCAATATTTTGTAGAAGTGGCCGAGGAGCGTAAAGTTGGTCATCCCTACCCCAGAGAATGATGTAGCTTCTCGTGACTTTTCTACAGCTGGCAATAAAACTGTGTCAAAATGATGCCACTCGGCGTCAGATCCAAAATTGCTGAAGTAACCTGACCTGATGAGATAAGGCCGCGTTCAAAACAAATGGGGGGGGGGGCTGGAGGAATCGCGATCGAAATCTTATTTTTTTTCAGATCCCCCCTCAATACCCTCAAAAATTTCCAAGTCCCCCCCAATTACCATATAGCCGCATATTTATTAGGAATGCACGCAGAGTAAAAACAAACATGCCCTAATGTGTCGTTTCTGCACGCAGTTGTTCAACACTACCTCTTATCAGCAGGTTGTAGAGCCATATACCGAGGGCAAGTTCTTAAATTCAATTTGATTCATTTTTAAATGCATCAGTGGACTTTTTGGATTTCTCAGTCTAAGCCGACTTGAGTTTATCCAACTCTGGCCAGTTCAATGGCACCAGCTGAAAAGCCCACAAAATGACAATCATGAGAGAGTATGAAAATTGTGTATTCCTAGCTACGTTTAACCAAATTGTGAAAAAATGAGCACAGTGACCTACCGATTTTTTTTTCAAAAGTACAAGACATATATAACTTATGGTAGATGCCACTTATAAATGTTTTACAAAATTAACAATACTGGAAGGTTAAAATATTCCATGAAATTAATGTTTTAATCTCAGAAATTTGGGTGTAATAATGGCAAATTTGATAAAATAAATGATTCCATTTAGTCACAAATTTTTCCATTTAAATTAGAGTCTTTACTCTTCAAAGTTTTACTTTTGTGTTATTGGTACAATGAGATATGAAAATTTTTGTTCAATTTATACAATTGCGTTCTTGTTCTACTCCCTACAGCATGTTGAGCTGTCCAATATACAGCTTGCCAACACAGCCTACGTGTACCGTGCATTTGTATCATTCAAATATCACCAATATTTAGACAAATGGGCTTTGTTGAAAAAGTGAATATTGTGTTTTTCAGCATGCTGTAGAGAGACACCAAGAAACTGTGTTTGATACATTGCATAGAAATATTGAAAAAATATCAACAGTTGCAGCTCTCGCCCCATTACAAGGCCAACTTGCTTTATGAAAATTTAATGGCATTCATACATTTTTAGATTTTTTCAAGATTTATAAAGACCTAAAATGTGACAAAACAGTTCTAGATTTTGTTTAATTATTACTAACATTAGAACCATTGGATGAAATCAAAATGTTGGGAGTCAAAATATTTTCAGGTCCCCCCATAGGCAGAGCAAAACTTTCAAGTCCCCCCTCGACTATCCCAAAATTTTTCGAATCCCCCTGAATTCCTCCAGCCCCCCCTCACCATTTTTTGAACGCGGCCTAAAAGGTCAAATTCGTCGCCAACATCGATATCCAAAAGACCGTGCATATTTTCACGGTTTTTTTTTGTACATTGTAAAGTTGGTTCGCGAGTCATTTTTATCCGCAAAATATCTCACAATTTTTTAAAGTCAAAGACCCATTTTTATGTAGTGCTTGTCATCTGCAACTTTTTGATTATTGGTGTTGAACGTGCCACGCAGTAGTGGGTTATTGTTTGTTGCGCACAGAAATTAAGGAGGGTAACTTTTTTCTTATAAACACTTTTTAAGAGTTAGTCTTTTACGAGTAGTCATTATGAAAAAAACACCGTCCCTCTCTCCCGGTAATTTCTGTTTAGTCCCTTATTTCGCCGTGTGGCGATTTCGTCGATTATAATTAGCCATGGGATGCTGATAAAATTCAGACTTCATAGATCAACGGGTCAACATTTGTCGTTTTTTTCACTACAATGGCTTTGTGCGGTTGTTCAAACGCGAATTGAAATTCAAATATTGCAAGTTTTTATCACTGTGTTCTATTAACCTAGTATCAAAGCAAAATTCTCGGAATATTATGAATAAGTGGACGCTCGTTCTGACTTAAAGTGGGCGTCTGCTTTGTGAATAACGCGGGTGACACCCCTCACCCCCTCCCCAACATAGCATGCTACCAGTTTCAACTTCACAACATCCCGGTCAGCAAAAATATTTCCTATTTCTCTACTACATTGCATTCAGTAAATTAGTTTTCGTGCACAGACGTGAACAAAGTCTAATCTGCATTTAACTTGTTTTTATTTATTTATTTAACTTTATTTACTGTCCATACTATGTTCGGCCAATAAGGCCGATCTTCCACAAGGTTGACATTAAAAATTTACAAAAGGACAAAGAAAAGAAAAGAAAACAAGTACAAATACAAACAACAAACCAGTAAAAAACCAGGTCAAATACAATAAAAACACAAAGGAGGAACATATCACACCCGATCCATGAGAAATGTATATAATTGCAACTTGAAAGATCTCAGATTTGGGCTGTTTTTCAAAGATGAGGGGAGTTCATTCCAGAGGACAGCACCAGAATACGAAAGGCCTTTTCTCATTATTTCTGTTCTAATTTTTGGCAAGTACAGAAGAAGTCGTGAAGATACATCTTTTTTTTTTTTTCGAAAAAAGATAAATACACTTATTTTTTTAGGGAGCGTTCAGTTATTATGACCGGGGGTGGGCCGGCAAATTCTTCCTGCGCATCAGTCAAAATAAGTGAACCCCCCTACCCATTGCACCAAAAAATTGATGACCCCCCCCTTTTAAGATGCCAAAAATTTCATGAACGTTAACACCCCCCCCCCCCCCCACATTGCTTGAGTAAAGTTGCACACACATACACCTCTGGAAGGGGGTATATTCTCAAAAACAAGATTCTCGGATTTTTTCAGATGACCCTCCTTACAAACTCACAAGGTGTTAATGTTCAAATTTCCCCTTTTGACTTGCTATAATTTTGAAATTACCCCTCAAAGGGATTGGACAGAAATTACAGGTGGTTCGCAATATTTTTGCACAAGCGTGTGTGTACAAAATTTTGATATTTGGATTTAATTGATAATCAGCTGTTGATAATGTTGATTCACTATAAATGGTATAGTCTATGAGAAAACTATGTAATGCTTTATCAATACAAAACTATATCTATGCATTTTTAGATATTTGATAATTGACATAAAAGTAGTTGATTGAAATAGAGTTGTTACAACTGGTACGTGGACAAAAATTTTGTCTTTAAAATTTCACCAAAAATGTTCATCAACTTTTCATGGGAGTCTATGATAAAATTGTGAATAATTTTTTTCCAATGAAAAACTTGCTATACTTGTGCATATACAGACGTTGAATAATTAACATTATTGTAATTGATTAGAATATGATGGTTAAAGATGCTATTATGTGTACAAGCAATCTGATTTTGGAATTTCACTGAAAATATCAATCTTCTATACATGGGAGTCTATGACGAAACCATGAATAATTTTTTTTCAAATACAAAAATAGGTAAATCTGTGTGTTTATGTACTCTCGATTATTAATATTAATGTACTTGATTAGACTACTGTAGTTACAGATGGATATGTGTGCAAGAAATTGGATTTTGGAATTTCACCAAAATGTTAATTCACAATACATTTGAGTCCAGAAGAAAACTATAAATAATTTTTTTACAATGCTAGACTAAATTAATTTGTGCTTTTATAGGTGTTTGATAATTGATACAAATGTACTTGATTCAAATAGGGTATTTGAAAGTTCAGATGTTGACAACAATTATGATATGGGAATTTCACCTAAAAATATAATTTCACTTTTCATGGTACCAGTAGTCTACAGGTAACTGTTAAATAATTTCCCTGACAAAACTTGCTATATCTCTAATATGTAATTAATAGGAATTGTTCATTGCCCACAGTGAGCTTGATTTACAATAAGACAAGATAATTAGTCTTTTGCTCAGATTTACAGTTAAATGACTTCAGACTGAGAATGCAGCGAATCATTTTTATCTCCCAGAATATTTCTGAACACTGAAACTGCTTTTTGACGGGATTGATACTTATGAAAATTAAGTGACCCCCCTCTGAGCTGTTTGAAAAATACATGACCCCCCCCTTTGCAGTTTTCAAATTTAAGGTGACCCCCCTGGATTTGTCGGCCCACCCCCGACCGTAATAACTGAACGCTCCCTTAAACAAATCTACACAAGTCACCTCATCTCTGTGCACCACTGACATGTCATACAGGGCGCCCCCTAAACTTGAGGAGACGCCTTGAATTTTGAAACTGAGCGTGAACACAGTGTTACTGAGTGTACTGCGTGATTGCGAAATAACGCCGCGTTTGTTATATGCTGGTGCTCAAGTGTAGAGTATCATTTCAGAGGTCTAAATTACTGAGAAGAAGAAACGTAGTCTGATCTTGCTCTGCGTCACTTGCTTCGATCACGGCAGAGCTCAGACAACATCGAGAATGGCTCAGCCGACTGCTCCTCCCTATGACCCCGGTAAGTCTATGGTAGCTCCTCCTACGCTGTGGCCGTGGAGCCGTTTGCTAGCTTCTTTCGCATACGCACCGCGCACTGCTTTGTTCTTCAAGGTCGTGATATGTGTGGAGTGACTTTATAGATAATAAACGGCACCCTGCAATCTGTAGTGTAGGCTTGGCTCAACCATGGATGTTTTACATCCATTGACAACAACTTGATCAAGCCACAAATATTCCTGTTGAGGGAGCCGCCATTATTATCGCGGGGGTTGGGGTTGAGGTTGGAAGATAACCGTAGTCTCGGACATCCTGGAATTTCGAGTAGCGCCCCATCTCACGTGCGAATCTTCAATAAGATTTGGGTTTTGGGGACTGATTTTTCCCGATGGATGGGTTTTAGGAACTGACTTTGTCTGATGGATATGAGAAAATTCATGATGCAAAGGAATCAAATCAAATGTGAGCACATAGTATCCTTGACTGTATTTGTAGATCATACCATTACAGTACAGGGGTGGTAAACTGAGTATCTGCTCAAGCAAAACAGTCATCATTTGAACCGAAGAAATGAGCAGGTTTTTTTCGGTGTCCACTTATATCTTCTTGTGAAATTTCTCTACTTTGAACTTTATTACAGTGTTTGAAGTGGAAAAAATTCCAAGAACTATATGCATTGTATAGGAAGAAAAGATAGAGATATAGATAGAAAAGATGGATTTGCTGAGAAAAATCATCAGAAAATGGGCTTGCAGTCAAAAATTTTGCCACCTTTTTAGCACCTTATGCTAGATATAAGTTGTTTCCTTGGAATTCGGCTAAAATAAGTGCAGATGAAGCTCACATTTTCCTCTGGCAGTCAGGCACAGAACTGAGCAACATTGAGAAGCACACATGTACATGCCAGACATACTCTGCAGTAGAAGCAGTGTTTTCTCTGTATGTTCACCGAAGCGGGCAATTTCTGCCCCATTCATCAAAATTAGGGGGCAAACTTGACATTTGAGGGGGCAGTATTTTTTAATGCTTACTAATGACATTAGGCCTAAACAACATATCCTATCAAAACATGAACATAAAATGCATGGCACTAGTATCCATAGAGACTGAAGCACAACTATGTCCTTTACTGTGTTTTCTTTTCGATGCGTCCACGTTATGCACATCACCAAAATTAAATGAGAGGCGATATTTTGACTTTTCCGGGGGAATATTCTGAATAGAAATAACGGCAAATTTACAGGTCACTACACTGTGCACTTGGGTCATCATCATACAGACGTATTTGTGTGCTGTGTTTTGTGCGCGATTTTCGCGCAGTCAGTAATTTTTAAAGGGCAGAAAAAGGCTCGAAATGCGCAATTTGTGCAATCGTGCAGTCGAGAGAAAACCCTGTAGAAGTGGTGGTGCTGATGACACAAAATGACAACTTTGATTTGGCAGAGTGCAAGGTTGATTGCTTTAAGGCAGGTATAAAACATTGAAATGTAACATTTAAATACTGGTACGTCTGTGGCCTTTTTACATGTCTTGTTTCTTTCGATTTCAATAGCATGGAGTTCAGTACCAACAGATGACCTTTCTGATGTTGAACTTGATGATGATGAAATTGATGTGGATATTCCTGATGAAGAGATACCCCCTCCAGATATAAGTGAATTAGGCGCCCCTCCTGGATATGAAACTTTGGGTTTCACAGGTAAATTATGAATTATTATAGCTTAATAATTCAATATCATCAAGCAAATGCAAAAGAGAACATGGAAAATGTGATGTAGAGAACAACTTTTACAAGCAAAAGATTTTTGAAAGTAAAAGAGGCATTAGTTACCAATATCTTTGAGTTTGGATTGAACAACCATTTTGAAAGCAACATCATGGTATTACATCTGCATTGTACCGGTACACTGCTAAATGGTACCTCAGATATTGACGTGCAGTCCACTTAACCCTTTCACCCCCAGTTCCCTGTATACAAGTCCAACTTTACCATAGAAAACAATGGATTTGGGACAAACCATGGTGGTGAAAGGGTTATGGTCACCACCATACTATAAGTGTAACAGCTACAAGAGATGGCTATTTGTCTTAAAGCTACTGAGACAACCTATTTCCCCTTGCAAAATTTAAATCTGTACAGTTCAGTGGATGCATCAAGGTACCGGTACATGGACTTTAACATCGTCGTAAACCACATGCCTCTTTACGGCAACATTTACTTAGCGCTACCCGTTTTGTGTAGGTCAGCGGAGCGGAAATTATGCTCTGGCTCGCGAGAATGGGACTTTAAAAGAACCAAATCTACATTTATTTAGTGAAGATTGCCTGGCCTGGCACTCACTCTTACAAAAACAGATGTGAAATGCCAAGATTCATGTCTCTTGTCGTTAAAAGTAAGTCATTTCCTTAAAATTGTGTCAAAGAAATGAAGCCTCCTAAGACCTTCACCTGATGACAGTTAATATTCAGCCAAATGCAAATGAGTAGTTCAGATTAAAAAGTGCCACTTCTGAACTATAACCAGACTTACACTGTTAGTTACCCTTTTCCCTGATCAAACTTCAGAATCCATGCATTGCATTTCCTATTGATCAGCCGTTATCATTAATGGCCAAGTATAGTTGTCATCATGGTTTCTCATAACCGCCATGATCAGTCTATTCCAGTTGGTCAATTAAAGTAAGATTAACCAAAAGATGACATATTTCTTACAGATTCCAGTGTGCCTCCTCCCTATTCACCTCCATTGCAGACAGACAATTCACAGCATCAGTTTGCAGAGTAGGTATTCCAACAACAATCCATTTATGAGGAGTAATTGTCCTCTGACCATGCACTTTACAACTCCTATGAAGAGCTGTCTCCTGCATGATATCATGCCAGACTTTTGAACATCGTTAAATTTTTGTGAAAAAATATACATTCTGTGAATCAATAAGTTAAGATAAAGTGAAATAAAGTCAATTAATGTATGATAGTGATGCACATGATTGCATATTTATACTTAAATTAATTACTAACAGTAGTTCAATTTTTCAACACTTTAGGTGATGCGATGTTTTACCAGTACCATTAGATAACGTCCAAACATTGTGACTTTACAGCTGCTTGCACGGTAGAATCTAGATAGTTACGCAATTTGCTGTCAGGCATTTGACATATGTTCTGGCACATCCAGATGGAACTTTTGAAATGTATATATGTAATCAATAGCAAGTATTTGGTTGTAAACTTTCAACTAAACTCAAGCTTGAACGAATGAAATCAGAAATTTTGGAAAAAGGATCATATCAATTTAAGCATGCCCAAAACCTTGTGTTAATAATACCAATAGATCTATTGCAGGGCACAGTGGAAGTTTTTACAATTGTACGCAATGCCCCAACGTTAACTCAGTTGATATATGGATATTGATCTCATGTTATTCACTTGGCTTTTTGTGTGAGTAGTGACAGTTTGAAGTAATCTTGATATCTTGAGGATACCAGATGGTTGGATGAGCAGTGGTTTTGTTGAGTTGTGGCTCTACACAAATCAAAATTATTGTAATTGTTTTGTTATATGTTTTGATCAGAAAGTGTTTATAATTATAAAAAGAAACAGATAAAGGGGTTTCCCACCCTAGTGAGTGTTCCCTAACTTATATTATAATTTCTTCTAGAAATAGGCTGTTTTTAGCTTCGCTATCAGCAGTGCAAAGCGTATCTACGGTAATAGGTTTTTATATCCCAACATCTCGTTACACATTTTTATGTATCACAAAATGTTGTACTACTGGTATATTGTTTGTATACCATTAGATATGCTAGTGCGCTACCGGCACTACATAAGCATTCTTTTGACATACATGTGGTTTAACATGCAAAAATAACGTAACAATCATTTTGAATACACTGTTTCTTTCAAGTCATTTCATTCTTTTGGGTGCATCGTTGTTGAGTTGGCACAGAACAAAGATTAATTATTCGGTAGATTGGCACGGCCCTTGTGGAGGGACTGAGAGATGGGTATGCCGGGATGATGGTTCCGTATGTGTGATTTCATAGTGACGTAATTACTGATTGTAGGTATGCTAATACAGAATGAGGCTTGATTGGATTTTCATACTTCCAAACTTTCATTTAGGGGAGGGGGAGGAGGGTTGAGGCCAAACTCAATTAATTATCCGTGGCCCCTTACTGTTGGAAAGACAGTTTTCACCTAAGCTTTGTTGTTGATTATCAAACCTTTCTGAACTCTGAATCAATAAGACAGGACCGATACCATTGGCAACATCTTATAACCTGAAAACTAAGTAATAAGTCATGGGTAAACTATAGTAACAATGTGAGTCTTCATACATTGTGACTGATTTATCATCATGTATCCATATTTCGTTCAACTTGTCTAGTATCATATACCTCAGTGAAGATGATGCCAGAGATTCGCTATTGGACTATGTAACTGAGCATTGTTGCTATGGTAAAAGAGCTGCCCGTGAAATGAATATCAACAACATCCTGCCATCAAATGCTCTACATGTAAGTAATGATTTTAGCTGTAATGTGCTCAAACTCCTGAGAGAGAGAGAGAGAGAGAGAGAGAGAGAGAGAGAGAGGGGGAGAGAGTTATTTTTTAAGACTTATGCTGCTCTGATATTCTAAAAAGTCTGTGTGTCACATACCATTTATTCCAACTGAGTTTCCGGCTAATTCACAAATATCCTATATATGTGAAGCATAGACCGTGGAGCCAGCTCCAGTGTCCATGTGTGAAGTTAGTTCCAATACTTAAATCAGGGCATAAGTTAGCGCAAATTGTTTACGTTTTCACACAAGACTGTGGTGATTGCACGCATAAAAGTACAAGTTGTTGCGAGCACTGCACCCCTATTGTGTTTGGTACATTAGAATAAACCCACACACTATTGTGATAGTTGCCAGCTATAAATAGACATTGACAGTTGCTCGGCAACGATATCTGTATTATTACTTTGCTTGCTCCCCTGATTCTGAGGTAAAAGTAACAATATTGCAACAGGTCATGGGTAGGTCAGTCTGTAAAAAAGTTGCCTAAAACATTGCAAAGTTTGTCACTTGTTGTAAGTGTGGATGTGTGCATGATGTTAGCAATTAGTTGATATGCATTCCATTGACCAGTGTCGAGTGTGAACATGGATTTTCCTGCCAAAGCCGTATTCAGTCAAAGTTCCGAAGCCGTCTTGGTGAAATCCAGCTACAAACACTGATGTGGGTATCCATTGAAGGACCAGACATGGCAGTATTTGACTTTCATAGAGCTGGGGAAATTTTCCTTTCCCGAAAACAAAGGCGTTAATTATCGATCATGTTTCTTCTGCTGCCAGATAGGTCTCACAATCATACTTCAAGAATTGAAAAAGTATAGTAGATAGCTGCTCTTCCAAATCCAATTAATGATGTAAAATGAATTTGTCTTGTTATAGTTGAACCTTTGTTTTTGCTGCAGTCTATTTCTAAGCAGCGGTATTTCGTTTGAACTTCATAGCATTGACGTCGTACATATGCATGACAAAGAGCAAACATTTTGATTTACTAGTATGTATCAAAATAAGACAACGTAGACTGGTTGGAGACGTGACCTGTTGCACATTGTTTTATTAACGCACTTCTTGTGGTTTTTTCCTTGCATTTCCTGTTCCCATCAGCTTTAAACTGAGAAAATTCAGAAAATAAAAAGTTGTTGAATGAATTGACGTTTCACTATTTACCATTGCACACTGATGTATATGTACCATTGCATATGTGGTGAAGGTCAGAAAGATTTGGCGATTCCAGTTACACTGGGAGGGACGGGCGGCAGTACATTGTGTTTTATTGTACTCAAAAAAAGTGGGTCTGCACGTGAAAAAATGTAACCATTGCGTGCAATGCACGTACAAACTACCGGTACAAAGCCTAGCGCCAACCCTGTTAAATGTCTTGTGATTCTCCCCCTCTCATAAATCTTTCAGACAAAGATCATTATTCAACATTATTCAATACAGAACATCATTATTCAACATTATTCAATACAGAACAATCTGTATCATTGTGATGGTTATGTACAGGGGACTGTGTACCGGTAAATACCACCAATTTGTCACAAATCATTATAGGAGTGGTCGCACAATCTTAATTTTAAAATAAATGTATTCATGATATCAAATTTCAATGGAAAACAGCCCTCCAATGCCTTTCCACCATGGTAACTTTACTTTGCTTCATGTGCTTTGCTCATTCAGTGACCCCAATTTTAACTCAGTGTGCCCCTATTTTAACCATTATTGGTCACTGTGTCCCACCTGTTCAAATCCTGGGCAAAATACTGTAAATACTCATATATCTTGTGAATGCCTCTGCTCAATATAATTTATTTTATTTCTATCGTATACCAGTACAAATTGGTCACTTTTACTGAGGACCGCTCCACAAAGCATGCATTTAAACCGTACAGAGGTAAGTGATTACCAGTAACACTGTTACAACATGTGCACAGCAAATACAATCAGGGTCTTTCTGGTAAATCGTTTTGAATTTCATATCATTTTCAACTGTTATGTATCTCTTTGCATCAGTGATTGATAATTTGTGGAATTATATCAGCAAGAGGTTCCTTTGAAAATGTAAATCCTCAATGTTTTCTCATGAACATTTTTGTAAGTGTAGTTATTGATAAGATAATACTTTATTAACACACAATAATTCTAGGATATTTAGTATAGGATAAAGCCCGAGTACAAGGGCTCTTCTGCGGCCTCGACATTTTATCGGCCGAGACATTTTATCGTAGGGTTGGACTTTATATACCAGAAGAGCCCAAGTACGAGGGTTTTATCCGACTTAAAAACTATCGCCCCTAACTGATATATTTTCGTTTTCAATGTGTTTACGTCAACCGTCCCCTTTGTCAATGTAACATGTTTAGGATATGAATTAAAACTTTTATTTATGAAATAGCCTTCCAATGTAATGGAACATCCTATAAATACCCTAGGGCACATTAGTTTATGTTTGTACCACCGCAGATTTTGTGTTGCAGCTGGTTTCCACTGTGTTACCAAATTTGAATATTAGGGAAAAAACGTACCAGATGTCTACAGAATATGACATGTTCACTTTTGATTGGACAATACTTTACTACGGCGCTGTCATTCGTTTCTGCAATTTGGTGACCAAGGCTTGACATGTAAACAAAACACCCTGAATTGAGCACTCTGATTGGTCAATCCACAGTAGATAGTTTTTAAAAAAGGGTTACACAATAGAAGAAAACAAATATACATTGTACATACAAAAGAAATACAAGGAAAAAATGTAAAAATCTATAAATAAAAAAATGAAAATAGCATAAGCATACCACACATTACATGTATTTAGAAAGAATAGATCTTACAAATGAAACTATATAAAATTACTCTACAGCCTAGCACATGTACCGGTATAGTATAATATTGCTGATATTATGTGGACAGTCATTCATTTGTATGCCCAGCATGAGAAAAGGAAAAGTGCTATTATATTCCATTGAGACTAGATTTACTATCAGTGAGATCAGCTGTGATTTCATTAACTTTTCTCCAACTTTCCATACCAGGTGGAGAAGTTGATGGTCCAGAAAATGGCACACCACCAGGTCCTTGGGAAATTCACTGTCGACCACAAGCGTTATTTTATGAGGAGGTCTGTCTTATTGAAGTTCCACACACAGCTGTGGTGAAAACTTGTCACAGATGTAGTGGCACAGGGAAGATCACCTGTAGTAAATGCAGAGGTTCTGGGAAGGTAAGCTTTTCTCTTTAGCATTTATCAATGATTTGTACAATAAATTTTAAGTTTACATTAGTCAATTTTCTACAGTCATATGATTAATTGATTTGAGGCAACTCACGACTTTAACCCTATATACCAATACTCACTCTAAGGGAAGTATTGTGTCTCAAGTTGGCCTATGGATAGATTGAGCCAATTGTAAGTATCTAAATAGTTTCAAGCTAAACAAAAAGTCAAGAAAAGCTGGAGTAAGAAACACACAGAGACATACAGAGGCATACATTTCGCCCCCAGTGTCAAAAACTTAGGAGTCACACTCGACTCTCACATGAATATGTGTGAACATGTGCAGAAAATTTGCAAAGCTGCATACATTCAAATTAGACAAATTAGCTCTATTCGTCACTTTCTCTCCTTACAGGCTACTCAAACGTTGGTCTCTGCACTTGTTCAGTCTCGTTTAGATTATTGCAATTGTCTCCTCTCTGGTTGCCCTAAACAGCTTATAGACAAGTTGCAAAGAGTGCAAAATGCTGCCGCTCGTCTCGTCTGTAATGCTAAAAAGTACGATCATGTCCAACCCCTTTTGCAAAAATTACACTGGCTGCCTATTAGTTCTCGTATCCACTACAAAGTTGTATCTACTTGCTTCAATTCAGTTACGGGTACAGGACCGCAATATCTCTCTGAACTTCTACATCAATACACTCCAAAAAGACAACTCTGTTCTTCCTCAGATTCTCGACTTCTCAGTATTCCAAGAGTTTCCACAAAGACTTTTGGCGAGAGATCTTTCTCTTACATTGGCCCTGCATTATGGAACAAACTTCCTTCTGACCTTCGCCACTCCAGCTCTACCCTTTCTTTCCGTCGTTCCCTCAAGACTTTTCTCTTTAAACAGTAGTTTAACCTTTTTCGTTTACCTAGTCTCCAGTCCCGGTGGTTCATTCATTTCCTCTGTTATATTTTTTTTTTGTTACTATTGCGCCTAGAGCTCTGTTCAGAGATTAGGCACATTACAAATGTACTTTATTATTATACAGCATGCTAATTAAACTTTAAGTTAGCCTGACAGTCTGAGACTGACTATCACCCCTAGGACCTTGAGTTTTGTCATGTTGATAGTACTCATGACCAATCCAAACCATATACTGGATTATTTCTATGGTCCCTATGTTCTTTCAACCAGTTTGTTTCATTCTACATTTTTGGTTTTTTTCCAAACTGCATTTCCCCAAGATATTTTCTGCTAATCATTGATGCAAACTGTGGACTGTAGGAAAATGAAAATTTGCTCCAATCAGATTTGAGATTGTCAGTGATGACAGTGTTGGGTTAGGATTTTTTTTGCCATAGCCACACTTTGCTGACGTGGTAAAAATGATAAAATATTTTTAGCCATAAGCAATTTTTACTAGGCAGACCGATCACTTCAGTTCAATGCACAGTTTACACAAAAAAAGTTAATTTCAATAACATCAGCACTGTAACATCCACATGTGTTTTAGAGTAAAAGTTGTGCTTCAAGGGGAAGAGTACCTTAAATTTTTCTGTTGATTAAACCATAATGTTATGAAAGACATGACCCATCATGAGATTTTGTTAAAAGGGTGCCAATATTAACATGCTTGTATTCTTGGAGCAATTTTTCCATTTTCGAGTCATAAATTTTTCTCTGAAACCACTTATCAAATGACAAAAACCTGTTCATTCTGCATCAGAATCAGACTCTGATTGTGATACTAAAGACGGTGCGACCGCTGACATGGATCATTCGCTTGATGACACTGACCATCATAATCAGGTTCTAACCTTCACCTGGAGAGGATCAACATCCTCAGTTTAAATAATCGCAATCATACCAATCCATAATCCAATAACACTAGGTCAAAATTTGTAAGACAATAGTTGTAAACATAGACACAAAACAGCACAGAACAGACAGTAAATAGACGGTACACAAACAAAGTCAAATTCATGAAAGAAAGATATATGGACCTCTGGCCAAAAGACCAAGAAGTGATGTCAGGTGTTTCGAAAATAGTAAGTGCATCCTGCCCCACATGTGGCACCCGCCATATATCAATCTGTAAGTCAGATAGGTAGTGGTCACTAACTAAGGCCCCATGTCACCGATGCCATCAGTGATCATTTGTCGAAGAGAGATATTGTATTTATCTACCAGCTTGCGATACCTGCCAAAAAAGCGATACAGACACTAAGTATTTCAAATTTCCTTCAATTTTCTTTGAACAGCCTAGAGTTATTGACTAAAAAGGACAATTAAATGTATACTACAGTGATATCTGTGAATCGGAAATGCGTGTTATGTTGATACATGATTTGCTAAATCAGTGCCTATTGTGTTTCATAAACTGTAACTGGAGAAGTTACAGTTAAAACAAATTAAATGATAAAATACATCTTGCACTGAGATGATACAAAACAGAAGGCAAAACTTACAAAGTTGGCAATCTGTTAAATCATGGTAAGGTGTCAAAATTAATCAGACTTAAAGATGGTTTTGACATACTTTGATATTGACGAAATTCATCTCCTCATCTAAAAAATAGAAAGAAAGATGTCTTTGCAATGATCAGACTACTGGTTTACCTGCATGCTTCTGTTCTTTTCTGGTGCTGATACCGAATGGCTTGACTTGCACCAAATACTTGGAAAACTTGATGACTGTACAAGCACCTTTAGTTCACAGTAGACTGCAGATACAAACATTTAATGATGAATGTTGCCTTTTGACATGGAACAGCTCTTCAGAAGTGAGCAGTTGCTGTAAGCATCAGAATTTATAACTTAATCACATATTAGGTTCTTCCTTTTTCATTTAGGTGAAATGTTCCAGCTGTGGCGGTAGAGGTCGCAAGACATATCGTTCCAACAATAGAACTCATACAAGGAGCTGTTCCTCATGCCATGGGTCTGGTAAAAAAAGGTTTGTTGAATTTTCATTTTTTTGCTTTAATAATTTTAGAAATTTAATCTTTCACAAGCAAATTAGGTGAACTAACATACAAAAGCCAAATGTAAAGGTAGGTTAGAAGATTTCTCAATATTCATTTCACAATGATTCAGTAACTTGCATTGATAATCATTTTTGCATAAGGAAAACCTTGTAGCCATATGTATATTGGATTGCATCGAAACAAAAGGGGCACACAAAATGGACATCAGTGTGTATTGTCCCACTACCAACTTCAATAGAAATGCATTGGTGAACAATAGATTAGAACATGATAAACTGTAAGAGAGTGGCTGTTTGGTGGCCATATTGGATTTTACTGCCAAACGAGCATAGAGAGATCACAGAATAGTACAGAAAGCCAGTCACACAGAAGCAGGGCCCAGGTTTTCATCCCATAGGTATAAAGATTGCTGAAGTACATAATCCCCTGTAATATTACATGGGCTTTCCATCAAAAGTTTTCTTCAGTTGTTCACTTGGTCAGCTAACCACTTACCCAAATTATACAGATACATACATTAAATTGCCGCCCTTAGTTGGTTTACAAGACAATGGGAAATTTACATACACAACATTTATTATTCCAGCACATAAACTACCGTACTCGTCCGAGTATAAGCCCCTGCTCGTGTATAAGCCCCCCTACTGATTTCAGAGGATTTTAGAAAATGCATTACATCCGTGTATAAGCCCCTACCCTAGTGTAACTCAAATACAGAAAGGTTAGGAGAGTATATTTGGTCATTTAACTTGGTAAAATTACTTTTAGACAATAAAGAAACTATTAAAAGATGTTAAAACAATGGGAAACTGGAGTTCCCTTGACAGCATCGTAAGGAAAATGACACGTTTTCCCAGTACTATCTTGATTCTTTGACCCTACTCACCCCCGTCGCCTAAATAGAATAGTCTCACTCACGTCGGCCATTGTTCATTTTCATGCACAGCCACGATGTTTTCATGCTTGAAACATGCAGTTTCTTTTGTTTGAAGCAATTATCCTTTCATTTGTGAAGACTTTTCCTGGTGACTATTACAATTTTCACTGCTATGTTGTTGTTTTCACAAGATGTAGACAGTTTGATACTGGAATATTGAGTTGCCTTTCCGTGTAAGCAATGCATGCCTGTTCACATTACTGTTGATCAGCAGCATACATGACGTCTTTGTTTCAAGTTTGGGGGTTTTTTGACGCTGAATTTCACCAAAATGTCACTTCTGTGTTCAGAGATTGTACAATCAGTTTCTTTGGATGTGTAAGTCGATTTTGAAAGCGATAGAAAGATCGAGTGGTGTTGAAAAAAATCGTGCATAAAATTAGCATAAATTATGCGTCCATGCCAGATAACATGGGGTTGCTCGAGTATAAGCCCCTCCCCTAGTTTTACAGCTGTTAAGTGTTGCCGAACCGGGGGCTTATACTCGGACGAGTACGGTATGCACAATTAGTGATATCAGTCCATAGGTATTTACAGTGAATTTTCATTGTCTGTCTTACTTTTTTCAGATGTTCAAGGTGTTCTGGATCCGGTCGGGTGACATGTGATATATGTTGTGGAGCACGCCGCTTGAAGTGGTTTGTACAGCTGACGGTGACATTGTAAGTTGTGCATTACAAAAGCTAGTCATTTCTGATGACATACTCCCTACTAAATGAAGCGTTTTTTCGAGTCACTAACCCACATTTTGATTTTAATAGTAATGTTTGTGTATGGTACTATCATTTCAGTTCGTGTGGCAAAATTGGTTTGTGTATTAAAGTCATAGTAGAATGTCCATGTGCTAAGTTTGAATGGAATTGGTCAAGCCATGTCTTAGTAATGCAGTGTTTTCTATAGAAAGCACAATTGCATGAATCTCTCCAATTTATACAAAATCATATCTTAAAACATAGGGCCAAAGTCCCTGAAGCTACTATAGACATGGATACAAAATTAAGTATTTCCTGACTGTATGAAATTATCTCACTAAGGTCATCCTAGGGACTTGTAAACAAATATTAAAGCTGTCTGACCAGCGGTTTTGAAAAAACAAGCGATTCAACAGTCGACAGAGCTCTGCTGTGTTATGTGACACATGTATTGATAAAGAAGGTGGATATCTTTGATAGCTCATTTCAGGATGGCCTGACCAAAAATGGAAAAAAAAAATTCCGTAAAAATACAGATTTGCATATTTCATCACAGTTTTAACAAATCTAAGTTTGGTTATCCCTAGGGACCTGTCTACCAAATAACAAAGCTGTCTGACCAGCCGTTATGAAGAAGAAGATTTTTAACCAAAAACGCCTTTTTTGGCATTAATTTGCCTATTTTCAACAATATCAAAAAATTAAAAAAACCAGTTTCTCAAAATCATATTTTTCATCTACACAACAAATATCAAATCAGTAAGTACTGTGGTTCTCAAGATATTTGAGTGGATGGACGCCTCACAAACAGGCATACATACATACATACATACATACATACATACATACATACATACAGACTGACGCCGGACGGCGGACGGATACCCATCCCAATAGCTTCTATAGACTATAGTCTATAGTAGCTAAAAACACTTTGCACACCATGTTCCTCTGTACAATGAGAGCTTGAGATGTTGATGTACGCAGAGTATTGATAGAGGGCCCTTTTGCTTTAACCACAGTCCCTTCACCCACAGGTATGGAACAGCTTCTGTTGCTTTGCTCTGAACCGCATTGCGGGTAAAAATATAAATTACACAACATCCGATACATGCATCAAAATGCGCTCAAGTGTACTTGACATTATGAACATTACAAGCTAAGGCCAATAGAAGCTATTAAACATCTGACATACAATCACTCTGGCCTGCCACATCTTACTGAATGTGAACAAAGTGTCATTTGACACTATTTATTGAATCACCTAATTATCATATGTCCAAAGATGACATTAGGAATAGTAAATATTTAAAGATAGAAGTTTGTTAATATTTAAAGAGCAGCTGACACACCATATTTTACAAAAATGTGGCTTGAAAATATCCATGTGTTGTATCAACAAGAGGTTTTGTTGAGGTGCAGATCTAGTAATTAAACAACCCATTTTTGATCATTCACAAGTACTGTACACACGTGTACAGGATGACATTGATAGAGATTCCTTGGTAGATGTATGTTTGTGTTGGACATTTCACTATTTGGCAATGACACTGTATTCAAAGGCACCAATATTTTTGCCCAGGCTGAAATATATAACATTGTTCGATAGCAGCCATCATGACATACAAAGTATGCAGGGTAGTCAGGCAAAGCAAGCTGCTGTTTGTGGAACCAGTTAGACCATCAACACCTGTCTGTATAAAATAAAATCCATCTTCCGACTCCGTGAACAATGAACTGTCACTTTCAATTTAAATTTTCCAATCTTACCATGGACAAACTTATAGGCCCAGCCCTATCATGGTATTACTAGTAGTTCAAGTTTAAATAAATTCAGTATGTTCCATAATGGTCACAATTTTTGTCTACATCTTTGGTAGCTTGAATGCTCATGTAGAATTTTTTGTGTTCTTTGACAACATTAAACAGCAAGAATTTAATAGATGATCATGTGGTAGAACACACAGACTTTCCAAATGACAAAGTCAAGAATGCAGAAGGTACAACCATCTTTGAAGAAACACAAGACCTGGTAAGAGTTAAAGTTGACTTTCATTTTTAATTTTCAATCAAGTTAGGTGACACTTTTACCTGTCAGCCAATCTGCATGGCAACACACTGACTTAAGGAGGAGCTGCATGTTGCCAACAGAGTTTTTAGCTCATATTTGGTATGTATATAAATACCAAATAGAGCTTATATGCTGAGTCGGTGGCGTCTGTATGTCTGTATGTATGTACATGGGTATGTATTTGTGGATGTATTTCTGTCACACGCAAAAGCTTCCATACCGCCAAAGCTACCATCTCAGTATTTGGTGTACAGGTAGATGCAGGGGTTGAGATGTGACGTTGTTAAAACGAACACGTCAGTGTCCAAAATGTGCAAATGAGGTAAGAAAAAGGGAAATCCTGCAAATGTGCAGGAGTGGTGGCATGCCAGTGACTGAAACAGGCTACTCCACTGACCTTGAGTCATTTCCTGTCATTGTTTATGAACTGTTACATATTAACAGACCTGCTCAAACTAAGGGGGACTAGCTGTTTCTGCTATGCATGTTGCTAAAGTTGACCTCCAGTACCTAAAGTTTCAGACCTTATTTACTTTTGTCATTCTTGTTTTTCTGGTTTAAATATTTCTTGTTGTTTTTCTGGTTGCACTGTGCAGAAATCATTGTCATAACATCCATGTAGAATTTTCCTGCACTGAACAGATAGAAACAACATTTATTGTTGATCTTTGGTACCCATACTGGTATATACCAATTCTGATCAAATGTGAGCAACACCGTATAATTGCGGTATTTTTTTCAAAGGAATATTTCTCATCTAAGATGACAAGGAAACCCCCTCATACTATATATTTTCAAACAGCAGAGAATCTAAAGTTTACTATGGTAGCAATAGTTTACTCAAAGGGAGTATATTTAGGGAAAAAATCTCCACTTCAGTATTAATCATAAAAATTCATTTAACTCACAAACATGGTACTATTTTCTGAAAGGTAATAGCTCACTTGAAACAAAAGTACCTATGTAGAAAAAAGCAACTATTGTATTTTACATTGAATTCTTATTAGTCCCGATGGACATCGTCTGGGGGACATAGGTTTGATCAAGTCCTCACGTGAGTCTGTGTGTTCGTGCATCTGTCCATCCATCCATTCACGCAGATATCTCAGAGATGCCTGGAGCGATTTCATTCAAACTTGGTACAAGGATTACTCTTAGTGACATACATATGCAAGTTGATTTGCTCAGTGATACAATCCAATATGGCCTTGTGAAAGCCATTTTTTGCTCACACAACAGATAAACATTGAGAAGGACTGCAAAGAATTTGATGAGATTTGCTACAAATGTTGATCACACGATATATCAGCTGTGAGGGGCATTAAGGGGTGACGTGAACGAAAGAAAGTTGCTGATTTGCATATTTAATGAACTTTCCTAATTAGGGATATATATATGATTGGACTTGATCAAAATTGACAAAACTTGGCATGTATATTGAAGATACTATAATTTAACATTACTGAAAGTCATTAAGCATTTTAACTTCAGCCAAGGCCATGAAGTTTCCTAATTAGGGATATGTATCTGAATTGACAAGACCAAAGCCTATGAAACTTGCTACATATATAGAAGATACTTCAATACAACATTTTTGAAAGTCATTAACCATTTTAGCTTCAGGAAATTCCTTATTTGCATATTTAATGAACTTTTGAAATTAGAGATATATATTTGAATTGACTTGACCAAAGTTGATGAAACTTGCTATGTGCATCAAAGATACTATGATACAATATTATTGAAAGACTTTACTCATTTTCACTTCAGGTAATTCCTAATTTTTATATTTAATGAACATTCCTAATTATGGATACATACCGGGATTTACTTCAAAGTCGGCAAAACATGATATATACATTGATGATTATACCAGGTTATACCAATACTGAAAGTCATTTCGCATTTTTATGTCAACTAATTTATAATTTGCATATCTAATGAGCTTTCACAGTTCGGCATAAAGGACTTGAAGGACTTGACCAAAGGCAATTACACTTGCTCAATAAAGTGGTGATACAATGACAGCAGTCAAAGAACTTTAATATTTTCATTTCAGCTAATTACATATTTATATACTTCATGGCCCTTTAGAATTAATGTGGTGAATATTGTTCATTATGTTGATCATAATACTTTCAATGAAGTTGCAAACATGTGGCAAAGGTTCAAATTTACACAAAACTGCAATATACCCAGTGTTCTCACCAGAAAAAAAAAATTGTGGGACATTTTGTCCCGCTGACCAAAAAAAAGCGGGACAACGGATGATTTTTGTGAGACAATATATAAATATGTTAAAAAAGTCAAACTGCAAATACGAACCTTATTCTATGCATGGAAAAAATAAAGGACTCAACAACTCATTCAACTTAACAACTTTTTGTAAACATTCGGTGAACATATCAACTGATATTGAATATCAGTGCCTTTTAATGAAAAGTCTATGGGATTTTCGTTCTTTCCAGTGTGAAAGTCCATTTCGGGGCCCTCTACAATAACAGTAGTTGCTAGAGTGTCCAGCCGTTCAGCTCCCAGTTGATTCCTGTCATTAGTTACGTTTTTTTCGCACACTAAACCCCCTTTCACAACCAGCAGAAGGAACAGGCCAAGTCAGCATTTATTTAGATCAGGAAACATATCCCTATGATGTTTGTAAACAATCATCAACTTTTGACGTGAAATTTTGGTCGCCAGCCAAGGCTACAAATTTTGTCAATTGATTGAAGCATGGAAAAAAGACGTCCATGTTCTCACGTATATGTTCGCCTGGAATAATATACTTATCACATGCGCAAGCCAAGAATTGATAATTTTTTGCATAATAAGAGAACTTTCCTCCAACTATTCCACATTTAAACCTCTGAACTACTTTTGGAATAATATTATCAATCGGCAGTGGGCCAGTTGTCGATCATTTCCAGTCGTGGGTACTAGGTAGCGTGGGCGAGGAACGGAGCAAATGCCTGATAACATCACACAACACGTATGTCCCGCGAAGTTTATACATAATTCCAAACATAGCAAAGACCTAAAAATTATCTCAGACAAAGTTGCGTTATTTTTCGAGAACAAAAATTCACTGAATCTCAACGGCACGAACACTATAACGCGTTCCCGTCAAGACTCTGGTTGCCATGCGGAACTCACAGTATAATGCTACCAGCTTCGAGTTCGTTGTTTTCGAAAAATGTTCATGTAATTCCTTAGGGAAATACAAGCTTTACATTCTTGTGTTTTTGTAGTTCGGATTATTGTTGTCGTAGCCTATGAAAATATTTATCGTGCCCATGACGCCTCCAGCTTTCCAAAATTCCGTGGACATGTACCGGTATGCATGCAAGGCGAACACGTCAAGTGCGTCAGACTACCACAGGTCTCGTGTGGTTCAATACACGACGGCCGCTGTGTGGTATACGTAATGCATCCACACATCGGCCATCATGTATCGAATCACAAGTGACTGTGGCTTAAGTACGCCCTCTGACGGGTATTGCCTCCAGATTGCCTCGGTTTCAACCAGGAAGTGTAATTACTCGCGTCAATCATTTACGTCCATGGTGAAAAGTATTGGCTGTATGATACGGCCGGCCGGCCGTACGGCTGGCACCACGAACGTTTATAATTTCAAAGGCGCGCCACTATTGGCGCGCACGCCCAAGAAATCCGCGACAAAACAGAAAAATACGCGAGAATGTCGCGGAATCGCGGCCTGGTGAGAACGCTGAATACCGGTATAATGAAACACGTGAGCAGTTTCAGTTCATATCTGGCATTATAAAAGCGGGGACTATGTCATTGACATTGACTTTTTGGAAAAGACCTCTGTTTCTAGAATGAGTGCACTAAATTTAATAAAACTTCAGATGTTCATCACACAGAGCTCTGATAGCACACAATGAGATATGTCAATATTGCATCAATTAATTGCTAATTTGTGTTTTGTGGAATTTTTAGCTCACAGTAGGTATACCAATGTGAGGTTATTGTATAAGCTGAAGTTGGTGGCGTCTGTCTGTATGTATGTTGTATGTATGTATGTATGTATGTATGTAAAAGTATGTCCGTCAACATCAAAAACTCACGAGCCGCTGCACTTTTAAGCTTAGTATTTGGTGTGTTAATGCACTCTGGGCTATAGATTGAATTTTGTTCAAATGAAGTTTGCATTGCTAAAATTATGCAAATGAGCTTTAAAAATGTGAAAATGGTCAAAAAGAAATAACTTAAGAGCCACTGTTTCGATAACTTTGAAAATTAGTGGGCAAGTACCTTAGGTGGACCTTATACAGTTGGTATATATGTATATTGTGAAGATATCTTGAATTTTGTATTTTTGCTGAATTTTTTGGTTATTTTTCTCATTAGGTAAAAATTCTTCTTCTCTGAAACCGCTGGCCCAACTGCTCTCAAATTTAGGTTGGATATTTGCAAGGATGTTACCCTTCTAATTTGTTTAAATTACAACAGAATTGGCAAAATTACCGTCTTTGGGCAATTTTTGTCATTTTTGGTCAAAAAATCATAAAAAATATTTTTTCTTCAAAACTGTTGGACAGACAGCTTTTATATTTGGTGTACAGTTGCCCAGGGATGACAATAGTTGGATATGTGGAAATTGTCAAGAAATATGCAAATTTGTATTCTTAAGACAATTTTGTCATTTTTGGTCAAGAAAACATATTTTTAAAACAATATTGTTATTGTTGGTCAAGAAAACTTGTTCTCATAAAGTACTTGTCTGATAGCTTTGTAATTTGGTATAAAAGTCCTGAAGGATGTTATCTCCTGCTCAAAGTGTTGGGAAACTCCAAATTTGTATAATTTAGGTAATTTTCTCAGTCTGTGACCTTAAATGACTTATACCAACCCAGGATATTTTGTGAGACGGTGGTTAAGGCTGTGAACATAATTTTGTCATATTTGGTATCAATTCGCAGTGAAATTTGATCCAGAAAACTAAGCTGAGGTTAATTTTTGGACACCGTGGTGCGAAGCACCAAAGGTGTCCTTTGTCGCCACAATGTCTGTGTGTGTGTCCGTCTGTCCGTCCGTCCGTCTGTCTGTCCGTCTGTCCGTCCGTCCGTAGACAGATTTTGTTCCACTCATAACTTAAGAACCCTTAGGTCCAATGTCATGCAATTTGGTATTTGGTATTATCATGATGAGACTTAGATCTGATTAGATTTTGGTGGGTGTGGCTTATTAATTAATTGCTCATTTGCATATTTTATGACTTTTTTGCCATAGGGCTATATCTCAAGAAATATTGAACCAAATTTGATGTGACTGTACACATACTTAATTAGTCCCCATCGGACACCGTCCAGGGGGACTTATAGGTCTGGTTATGTCCGTGCGTCTGTCCGTGCGTCCGTCCGTCTGTTCACGCAGATATCTCAGAGACGCCTGGAGCAATTTCGTTCAAACTTGGTACAAGGATAGTACTCTACCTCATACAGGTGCACGTCAATTTGTTTTACAATGCGATCAACTTTGGCCGTGTTAGAGGACTTTTTAGTTTTCACCGCCATAGACTCCCATGTATAAGGCAGTCCATAGACTCCCATGTATAAGGAAGTCCATAGACTCCCATGTATAAGGCAGGCCATAGACTCCCATGTATAAGGCAGTCCATAGACTCCCATGTATAAGGCCAAGAAAAATAAAAATTCAGTTTCTCATCGTATTCATATTGCAAAAAGGATGCAGTGACACAGTTTTTAGTCCCCACAGATAAAGTCCAGGGGGCTCATAGATTGGGTCATGTCAGTCCGTTAGTCCATCCATGTGAGTCCAGCCGTTCACGCAGATATCTCAGACGCTTTGACAAAATGTCACATGACCTTGGTGACCTTTGACCTCGAATATACATATTTGTCCATAACTCAGTAACCACAAGTGCTAAACCTTTCATATATGGTATGATGGGACACCCTATGACGCCACATATTGTACCTCATTAATTATGTGCATATCTAATTTTGAGCAAGCCAATGGAGCTAGAGGTCTGATTTTTGGTATATATGGATAACTTAGCAATACAATTTTTTTTGGACAAAATGTCATGTGACCTTGGTGACCTTTGACCTCAAATATACATATTTGTCCATAACTCAGTAATCACTAATGCTACACCCTTCATATTTGGTATGATGGGACACCTTATGACGCCACATATTGTTCCTCATTAATTATGTGCATATCTAATTTTGAGCGAGCCAATAGACCCAGAGGTCTGATTTTTGGTATGTACGGATAACTTAGCAATGCAATTTTTTTGACAAAATATCACGTGACCTCAATTACCTTTGACCTCAAATATACATATTTGTGCATAACTCAGTAACCACAAGTGCTACACTCTTCATATTTGATATGATGGGACACCTTATGACGCCACATATTGTACCTCATTAAGTATGTGCATATCTAATTTTGAGCGAGCCAATAGAGCTAGAGGTCTGATTTTTGGTATATAGAGATAACTTAGCAATACAATTATTTTGAAAAAATGTCAAGTGACCTCAATGACCTTTGACCTCAAATATACATATTTGTCCAAAACTCAGTAACCACAAGTGCTACACCCTTCATATTTGGTATGATGGGACACCTTATGACGCCACATATTGAACCTCATTAATTATGCACATATCTAATTTTACGCGAGCCAATAGAGCTAGAGGTCTGATTTTTGGTATATAGGGATAACTTAGCAATACAATTTTTTTGACAAAATGTCACGTGACCTCGGTGACCTTTGACCTCAAATATACATATTTGTCCATAACTCAGGAACCACAAGTGCTACACCCTTTATATATGGTATGATGGGACACCTTATGATGCCACATATTGTACCTCATTAATTATGTGCATATCTAATTTTGAGCAAGCCAATAGAGGTAAATATATGATTTTTAGTATGTAGGGATAGACTATAGGATAGAAATTTTTTGACAAAATGTCATGTGACCTCGATAACCTTTTACCTAAAATACACGATTATGTCAATAAATAAGTAACCACAAGTGCTATGTCCTTTATATTTAGTAGGATGGGAGACCTTATGACAACACATGCTTTACCTTGTTAATTATGCCCATATATAATTGTGGGCAAGCCAATAGAGCTAGAGGTCTGAATTTTGGCATATATGGATTAATTAGCAATACAATGTTTTATTTTCAAAATGTCCCGTGACCTTGATGACCTTTGACCTTGAATATGCATATATGCATAACTCAGTAACCACAAGTTCTTTACGCTTCAATTTTGATAGGATAATAGACCTTAAGATGTCACATCTTGTACCTCATTTATTATGCACATATGTATTTCTTGGCTGGCCAATACAGCTAGAGGTCTGATCTTTTTTCCCGATTTAGAACCATAACTTAGACATGCCTCTTGTTTCAAATTGGGAACAATGACATAGACCTATGTGTCCATAGATCTGAACATATACACTCCAGTGATACTTCTTAATGACCTCATTTCCCTGCCCCATCAAGACTAATACTCCTATTACAAGTGGGGACTATGTCATTGTCAATGACTTGTTACCCTATAGCATAACTATGGTAAAAGTTTAGTAAGTTTGGTTAATTCCAAAGCACATTCTGAAAGTACTCTTCTGGAATATACAGAATATTATCTCACATAGTGAGTGTCTGAATGTTATTCTGAATTGTATTCCAAAGCACATTCTGAAAGTACTCTTCTGAAAATTTCACATTCTTTGCCACTGCACCATCTCCCTAATACATACTGATGACCCACGGTGTCAACTCAAGTCTCACTTTGATTTCATTTTGGACCAATGTTTACAACTTTTCCATGTAAGACACACATGAACTGATAAGAAATTTCAATCCAGGGTAATTCCACGTGTCATAATTACCCCCACAGTGGAAGACATTTCACCAACTGTAACTAACTTAAGTGCTGTTCACATTTGGATGACAGCACTGATAGCATTTTATAAATCCCCAAGGTTGTAAATAAATCACCTGATTTACATTTCCCCACTCTCCCACCTTCTCTGGCTGAATTTTTTTATTGACATTTGCTAATGTATGTAGGATCTGTTTGTCCCATTGCTGCAGAAGTTGATATGCATGTTGCTAAAGTTTACCTCCAGTACCTATGTTGCAGACCTTATTTGCTGTTGTCATTCTTGTTTTTCTGGTTGTACTGTGGAGAAATCATTGTCATAATATCAACATAGAATTTTGCTGCACTGAACAGATAGAAACAACATTCATCGTTGACCTTTGGTACCAATATAGACTGTTGACAGTCCCTCGTGCCTTCTTTGACCAGATTCACTTTCTTAAAGTGCCGTAGCAATCCAACGTAGGTGCTAGAGCGCGGAAGGTGTGAGGCCGAGTGCCAAAGGCGCGAGATGTATGTGCCCTCACAGAACCGTATGAAAAAGGCGACGGTGACGTCACAACGAGTGACATGGGAAAGGGGTAGGCTTAAACTGCAGGGCTATTCCTCGATTGTACGCGCTTCCCAGACAACGATTGTTGACATAAAAACACAGCATTACTGGTAAAGGAAGGGCCTAGCTAGTGGGGATCATGGAATCAAAAAGTTGTTTTACTGACATAGAAACTTGTTGGGTTAGGTTTTCAGGCACAGTATCCCTCGATACATGTATATGACGGGCAAGAGCAATACACGAGCAACGCGACGATCGCGACAAGACATTACAAACAACGGCAGTCTCCCTGTGCTCAAAGCACTTTACTTTATCCGTATGGCTTAGCATGGTCGACGGTCCGCGGCCCGACGACACTCAGACGGAATCCAGGGACAGCCAAAGCCCAATTGTTTTGACTACAAATACAATGCTAAAAATCAGTTTTAAAAGTTTGAAAATTGATTCATTCTATTCAGTAAGTTCTAGTCTTTTACGATCAAGGCAGAAACTGGAAACCTCAACTTATACTCCACATGAATGTATGACCTGAAGGATGACCTTCCACTATCCAAATATGGTATTATTACCTTACCCATAACTATGATGCGATACCTCATGAATACGTAATTGCAAGGGGGATTGCGTGAGACGTAACAGTCGCTTGAACCAGCAAATACCGGAAGCTAGGCCAATACGCGAGACCAAGCAGTACAAGCAACTGGCGAGAGTCTAGTACCAATACTACTAGTATGTACAAATTCCAATCAAATGTGAGCAGCACCGTACCATTGTTTGTATTTTTAGTCCCCACAGACACGGTCCAGGGGGACTTATAGGTTTGGTCATGTCCATGCGTGCGTCTGTCCGTGCGTCAGTGCATGTGTGCGTGCGTGCGTGCATCCGTCCATTCACGCAGATATCTCAGAGATGCCTTGAGCGATTTCATTCAAACTTGGTACAAGGATTACTTCATATGTCATACATATCAACATTGATTTGTTTTGTGATACGATCCGATATGGCCGCCAGGCAGCCATTTTGTTTCGATTTTTTCATGTACGGAGCCATTAATCATGCACGTTTCAACCGATTTTTCCAAAGTTGGTACAAGGGCATTGACCTATGTCATGCATATCCACATTGATTTGTTTTGTGATACGATCCAATATGGCCGCATGGCGGCCATCTTGTTACAATTTTTTCATGTACGGAGCCATAACTCAGGCACGACTCAACCGATTTTATTAAAAGTTTGCACAAGGACATTGACCTATATAATGCATATACACGTCAATTTGTTTCACGATGTGATCCAATTGCATGGCTGCATGGCGGCCATTTTGTTACAATTTTTTCATGTCCTTAGCCATAACTGACAGGCAGGTCTAAACATTTCATTCAAAGTTGGTACAAGGACATTGACCAATATCATACATATGCACGTCAATTTGTTTCACGATGTGATCCAATATGGCCGCATGGCGGCCATTTTGTTACAATTTTTTCATGTCCTTAGCCATAACTCAGATAGGTTTAAACAAATTGTACTGCATCAAACTTTACCGGTGATAATCTGTCAGTGTTAGGATAGGATGCAAAAATGTTTGGCAGCATCCTGTTTATTAAGTACTAATTGATTCATTTTAATGACCTTTTGTAATTAGTATGGCGGCTTACATTGGTTTCATTTTTTCACCACCATGGAACTCATTTTTGACCATTAAGCCCCATCTGTATCGCTGTATTTTTCATCACAGACCTAATTAATGAAGAGGACTTTTCCTCTCAGAGGACTTGTAATTAAAGTACAAGTGGGGACTGTGTCATTGTCAATGACTTGTTTGTAATTAGGATGATATGTCTTGAAACACTGCAGCAAATTTGATGAAACTTGGTACAGATCTTTAGCAGACAATCTCATAATAGTGTACAAAGACAAAGTTTTATTTTTTGGGCAATTCTAACACCCCTTGTCCATTGCAGTGAAACTTGGTGTGCATGATCCTTTGATTGACCTCTGTTAGATTTGTTCAAATTTTGATGAAATTTTCATATTTATATTTTTCAGGCAATTTTTCGCATTTGTGGTCAAAAAATCATTTTCTCTGAACTAACTTTTCTCATTGCTTTGAAACTTGGTATGCATGTACCTAGAGGCAACCTTAGTTGAGTGTCTTCAAATTATCATATCTGTATTCTGGGGGCAATTTTTTCCATTTTTTGGTCAAAAAATCATTTTCTCTGAAATAGCTTGTCTGATTGCTTTGGAACTTGGTATGCATGCTCCCATTGGTAAGCATACTTAAGTGTCTGGCCTGTGACATTGAACCAAATGTGAGCAATATGTCATTGATACTATGTTTTAGTGTTAGGGATATTTTTTTCCTTAACCAGGCAAGAAAGATCTATTTTTTAAGATTCTGCCCATCAAGTGAATTTTCTAGTTATTTTATGTCATTGTGAGTATTTGCGCACCTTTATAGAAGGTGCAATAAAACTCGGAACAATGAAGTCCCTATATACCGTACTCAGGGAAACTGCCAGGAATATCCATACATAGCCAAGTGATTAGCTGACACAGTATTGCCAAGTGCATCAGATCATCTCTCAGTTTGTTATCAAAAACTGAGTCAGTTTAGCATTCTTTGCAATTGATGATCAGGCAGCTGGCAAAAACAACCGACTGTCAGCTAAAAATGCCGGCTGTGAAATGATAGTTTAGAAAAAAATCAGGACATTTTGCACAAACTTTATGTTCACATATACTACTTTAAACACCTGTACTTTTATTTTTGCCAACTGAAATCAAAATTTTCTATGTCCCAGATATGCTTGCAATGTTTTTATTTAGACTGTCTTTTTTCTTTGTAAATTACTTGAGAAAACTCTATTATGCGCCCACTTTAGACGGATACCCCCTATGAATAATGGTATCACCTAAATGAATATTGTCCTAATAACGTGTGCAATATTAACTGAACAAATTAGGTATGGTGTCTGGGGCCATTTCGAGGCCGAGACAAGGACAGGACATTTGAGATGACATTGTTTGTCTTTGGCTTGGAGGAGATATATTCAGAAATAACCAGCAAGAAAAAAGGTCTGGCTGTAACTACCGTTTACAACGTTGTTCAACTCCACTTGTCCTTTTTACGCCTCCAACGTCGACTTTCCTCCCTGAAGAAACTTGAACATCTCTCTTTCAATCAAGTGGGAGAGGCTATGTATAAAGATACTTGTTAAAACTTACTTGACTTCATAAAAATTGTAATGTTTGTCAAAAAGTAGCCAAAGTGACCATTGGAGCCATAGCATTGAGTATGTCTCTTTTGGCAGTTGTTTGCTGTGTAGCCCTAGGAGTATGGCGAGTGTCTGGCTTTGGCTACACCCCATATTTGCAGTATTTATTTGATAGACAAATTGTTGAAATTCGAATTATCTTACCTTCAAAAGATCCTGTAGGTATTCTTCCGAAGTTTTATCATGTGATAGATATGTCTTCGTAGATGATCTACCACTTAAGTTCTACAACAGTTTGTCGAACTCTTGGCCATCTTCATACAAATCCACCGCTTTTGGAAGTCTGTTGATATAATTGTCACAAGCAGTACCTTGGTCGAAATGTCATGTTGTAACTATTTTTCCTTTTGAAGTTTTGGCTTCGTACTTCACAGGGAAGGCTTTGAGGAGACCAGTGTAATCTCAATAGCAAAAGCAGAGACAGATTTGCTTTTGAAGTCTTCCAAAGTTTTTAGCTCAGTTTCAGTTTTGATAATTCTTTTTCCTTCAATGTCTTAACCTGTGCGAAGTGGTCATTGGCGTGTTTCTCCTTTCTCCCACAATATATGTAACCTTGCAAGCTATGCCAACAAGGCACCCCTGACTGTTTTTGTTGCCCATCAAACGATGACCTCGATGCTGGCAAATACCGCAAGTACTGCAAGTATTCGAGCCTACCGGCTACGCTTCTCTCACTGGTCTCTCCAACTCGTTCCTTTGCTGTTCTATGGCCAGCTTTTCATCTTTAAGTAGTGACAACTTTTTTCTAAAACTTTCAATCTTATTCTCTTTCCAAGAAGCTCTCTTGTTGAAGTTATCGGTGACATAGCCGTACCACAACTGCTGTCTTGTTTGTTCCGTACACTTTTTCACCTGTTTGTCTCGTGGTTCTTTTTCTAATGAATGATCTTCTGGCACATCATGCTTCTTAACAAGTGTTTCAATGGCAAGTGGCTTATATAATAGCTTTATCTTATCAGTCGGTAGATTTATTTTGATTGAAATAAGCCTTTTAAAATCTGTCAGTTAATGACCAAATTTGCCTCATAATTCAACTTTTTCTATCAAAGAACAGAGTACATGCTGTATTCTTTGAACATGCAAAGGTCCCCCTTGGTACAATGTACCTGTACCAAGGTAACTTGGACATATACAGTGCAGTGTGCAGGTGGATGTTTCTAGGCCTAGATGGGATATTGATGCTGTCCAGTTTGTAAGTTTGCAAGATGTGTATCTGTGAGTTCTACTGTAGCGTTGCTGTAATTTGTATAATAGACTAATTTTTGTGCTTGACAGGTCCATCCAATAACATCACATCCTGATGAGGAATTGAACAACATGTCCAGACATATCGTGACAAATCACCAGACTACCACCCAGGATAGCATGCAGAAAATACTGAAACAGGTAATTCTACACTGAGTTGGATGTTTACATGGAGTAGTGAGAGAGTGACTAAATTGGCAGTGTTTATGACATGACTGAAACTTTTATGGTGATCAGTAATTGCTTTGGTGTTTATGGAATGTATGTGCTGGTTTGCACTTGTGTGCATAAAATTATTTGTGTTTTAATGTTTTCTTTGTGCATGTATGTATGCATGGATGTAAGTGTTTTTCTTGATATGTTCCTGCCAAAATCAGATGCACTCTAAACATCCCAGAGCACATCCCAAGTGCACTTTACTGGGCTTTGCTGCCTACCTTCCTGTTTCGATGCCTGGTATGCACACATTGTGTGCACAGAACGCATGGAGTTCTTATCTTACATCATTTATTATTTGAATGATGACGTTGGCAAATGGGAAAACAAATGTATTGCTTAATACATGATACTTTCGTAAGGTCAAAATCAAAGTTGTATGTGACGTGTGACTTCATGCTGTCATGACTCAGAGATGTGTTTCTTGAGAAAAGACAGAGTAGATGACCTTGTGGACGACTTTTACGCACTTTTTATCAATCATTCAAAGACATTTGGTCTCAGTGTGCATCCATGCTCTTCCAACTTGTACATTAATGCAAGTAACGGTCTTGGCTATCCCGGGTGATAACTTAAGCTTTCTCTGGTGTTTGTATTTATTAAGGTGGGACTTTAATGTGGTGCTTTCCGGCTGATACCTGACTTGTATTTTCGGTGGTAGGCCATTGCACATCATGTTTGTCACCAATTGGGAGTGCACAAGCCCATTCCCTTAGCACTGTGTTGTCTGTCCTCACTATACATGTAGTTCCAGTTTTACAATACACCACTGTCCATTCATCAATTTTTTTGTCAGATATTATTTCTATTAAAATGGTCAATTAATCTGGAATATAAGATTCTGGTAAATTACTTTCCCACACAAGTGGATATGGCAATTTCTCTGTAGTTTAATGGATCTACTTTGGAATCAGATTTATGTATAGGTACTATTAGGCCAATCTTCCATGAACTGGGAATCTTAGCTGAAGAAAATACCATATTCAATTATTTCTTACATTTCATTGCAGAGTGTATCTTCTGCCAAAGATTTTTTAAAATTTCAACACAATGTGTATTTCTATTTACAGAGACACACAGTAAGGGCTGTACCTATTTCTGAGGTTCATTGGACGTGGCAGACTTCAGGAAGCAGGTTTTGGGTTTATGGACAAGAGAGAAAAGTTCATGTCCCGAAGTATGCCAAGAAATATTGCTGTGGTGTGTTTTGAGTTGGACATGAAAGCTTATCCTCAGAAATGCTGCTGTGGTTGTGTTATCCTATAGTGCACAGTATACTCAGGGTTTTTTTAATTTTGATACTTTAAATATTAAGTTATATTACTAAATATAGTGAATAGCATAACAGTTGTATAATAGTACTTTTTGTACCAGTATTTATCTTGATCTTGACAAAGTGGAGGAATGTTATCATGTGAGTGACTATTAACCAACAGAAGAAAAACAACATCGGAAGAGCATACTAAACAGGGGATGGAGACACTGTCTCTACAAAACTTGTCAGTGGCTCCATGGACTTGCTGTGAATAATCACTACAAATATAAACATTTCTTGACAATATCAGATGAAATGTAAGAACAAATTGGATATGTGAGATCGTCATTGATACCGGGCTACTCTGAAATGTTTGGAATGTACAATTGGAATTAATGTCGTGACATTGCCTTTTAGTCCCCACAGACACCATCCAGGGGGACTTAAAGGTTTGGTCATGTTCGTGCATCGGTGTGTGTGTGCGTACGTCCGTTCAGGCAGATATCTTAGAGATGCCTGGAGCGATTTCATTCGAATTTGGTACAAGGATTAATTCCTATGTCATACATGTGCACGTCGATTCGTTCTGTGATCCGATCAGAAATACCCCAGCAAATTTGATGAAACTTGGTACAGATTTTTACCACACAGCCTCATAATAATGTACAAAAACACTCAGCAGTGAATGTGAAATAATTGCTAATTTGCATATGTAATGAACTTTCTAATTAGTGGGCCACTCCAGAAATACCACATCAAATTTTATGAAACGTGGTACCGATGTTGTTCTCTCAGTACTGTAAGACTGTACGAAGGATATTAAGCAGTATCATGTCAATTAATTGCTAATTTGCATATTTGATGAACTTTCAGAATTAGTGTGGAATGTCTAGAAATGCTGCATTAAATTTGATGAAACTTGGCACAACCTTTCATCTTTTGGTAGTTAAATGGTGTGCATAGATATGTAGTAGTATCATGTCAATTAACTGCTGATTTGCATATTTAATGAATTTTCGTAATTAGGCTGATATGTCAAGAAATGGTTAATCAAATTTCATGAAACTTGGTACATATGTTGAGTTCACATTGCTTTAACTTTGAATAAAGACAATTAGCAGTGTCATGTTATTTAAATCTTAAGTTACATATTTAATGAACTTTCCTAATTAGAGTGATATGTCCAGAAATACTTCATCAAATTTGATGAAACTTGGTACAGATGTTGATCTCACAATGCTGTAATACAATTCATTGACACTTGTAGCAGTATCATGTATGAAATGTGGCACAGGTGAAAATCTTTCAGTGTTATAATAGAATGCAAAAATGTTTGGCAACATCGTCTCGATGAATTTTTTGACTTATTTAATGACCTTTTTGTAATTTGGTTGGCAGTAGTATTGGTTTTATATTTTCACCGCCATGGAACTCATTCTTAATCAAGCACCCAATTAATTAACAGGACTCTATCCTCTGCAAGACCTTCTGTGTAATCAAAGTACCAATTAACAAGTGGGGACTGTCATCAAAGATGACTTGTTTTACATAATTTTTGTGTGAAATTTCAGTACATGTGTGCACCTGTCCTTTGACCACAATTATGATGTTACTGTCCGTGGTATCTTTCAATAATGTGTTCAATAATGAGCACAAGTCCACATAGGCTGAAATTGCTGGTATAAATTGTAATGATATAAAGAATAGTTTTGATAAGATTTTAGCAAAATAGTCTAGAATTGCTATAGAGGAAAGGGCATTGAAAAGTTTCAATATCCCCAGTGTTTTTTAATACATTATAAAATTGTCAGTGTGGTTGTAAAAACAAAACATGTATCCCACAGAAAACAATTCTTTGAAGGTTGCAATTTTGCCTTTGAATATAAACTTTTTGTACTATGAACTTGTTACGGCAAAAAAAGCAAGATTACTTTCTTGTTATATTTGTAATAGACAGCACTGTTGACTGGAGACATAAATAATATACTGAAAGACACTTTGCAAAAAATATTCCATGTGAAATTTACCTTTATTAAATATGTGATGCTTTTCAACTTCTTGGTTATTGTTCATGGTATAACTGTGTGAGGATAATTTTTTGGCCTCTTTAGAAGTCTCTCTCTCTCTCTCTCTCTGAGTCCACTCAGAGGTGATGAATTTAATCAAATTAGGTTGGATATATATGATTTTTGTTTGATGAATATTTTAAAGAACCTCTCACAAATATTTTAACTGTCATATGATTAAGAGAAAAGGTGGGGTGGTGTGCACCTCTAAACTGAAAGATTTAAACTTTTTCTCAAGCTTTCCCTAAGGAAGCCTATGATGATTGTTTTCAAACTTCAAGTTTCCTGTAGGATCCATTGGATGAGTTGATTCACAACAGTTGAGATAATAAGGCTCAGAATTCAGGGCTGTAGCCTGCTCAAAACACCATGGGAGGCAGAATCTTGGATTTGAGTCATTTACATACTGACCATGAAAAATTTCAGAGGGTGGGTGAGTCTTATTATTGTTTGTGTAAACCACTGTACTCAAGAAACTTGATAATGCTTGCATATGTTATTCTGGACCATTTTAGCAGTGATATTGAGGTAGTATTCGCTTTGCTCAAACTTTCTTAGTGAAACTTTCAACCATTCTCTTATCAAATGAGGAATAAAAATTGGGTGTCACCATGCAAATTTTGGTACTAGAGAGACATATTACCAAAGATTCCCCGATATTTGACATTCAATATGGCAACCATCCCTGTGTTAACTGTATGGAGAAAAATCAAATTTTTGAAAAATAAGACTCTGAAAATTTTTCTCACTCCAAAAGCTTGAGCTCTCAACAAGTGGTAGATAAGAATAGAATTGATAACATTTGAAGGCCCGAATATCTGTCCCCGAGTCACCTTCTCCCCACTTTGAATGACATCTTGCAGAAAGATATAATGTAACAGAACATCATCAGTTATAATTACTAAACTATGCCAATATTTAGACTGGCTCCAAGGCATGGACTACAAACAAGTCAAGGGAAAACAAAATTTCAAGGTAAATTAATCAACAGTCAAAACATTAACGATCACAGCAATATATATAAGGTTTATGCGTGATTCCCCGTTGTGTAATTCACCAGAGTTCAATGCTACCTGCTTCAAAAGCTAATCTCAACCTTTCTGGTAGATAAATACAATATCTCTCTTCGACAAATGATCGCTGATGGCATCGGTGACATTGGGCCTTAGTTACCACTACCTATCTGACTTACAGATTGATATATGGCGGGTGCCACATGTGGGGCAGGATGCGCTTACTATTTTCGAAACACCTGACATCACTTCTTGGTCTTCTGGCCAGAGGTCCATATATCTTTATTTCATGAATGTGACTTTGTTTGTGTACCGTCTATTTACTGTCTGTTCTGTGCTGTTTTTTGTCTATGTTTACAACTATTGTCTTACGAATTCTGACCTAATGTCATTGTATTATGGATTGGTATGATTGCGATTATTTTTTTTTCACCGAAAGCTTTGATGAAACAATATTTTCTATCGAATTTTATGTAATCAGCATGTAAAGGGCGCCCCCTAAATTCACTATGAGTTTACTTTCGCTGTTTGTAACTTAGTAACAAGCTCGGCCAGGCCCAGCAACGCACTGTGAGCTTATCGTATGTACAAAGGCACGCAGCGCCGATGCCGTGAAGAAGCCCGCGCAGCGCCCGGTCATGTTGTCATAAAACATGATTCATATCTTCCAGTATTGGAATTGTCTTGTGTGATTGTGTAATAGTGTCATACGTTTAATGTACTCATGATCAACAAGAATATAATATCGGCGGTTCAAATCACTGCAAAGAAGAAACTTGTAAATCCCCGGCTCTGATCTTGCTGCGCACTGCAGTTTCTTCGATCGTGTGCACCAATACTTACAAGCCGAAATCTATCCAACGGCATCCCCGGGGCCTACATCAACCCATGACACAAGCGTCTGCTCCTCCCTATGATCCAGGTAAGTCTACGGTGGAAATATGGTACACTCAGTGTGACATTTTTCGGACAGGGTAGTGAATTTCGCCCAAAGTCGTTTCATAAATGACCAGCAATACGAAATCTTATTACCATACCTTTCGAAACTTTATTGTGGTTATCCTCAAACTCAGTTGATATGACGGGAGTGGTATTTCGGGGTCAAAGTTGCCAAAGTTTTGACCCCATGTTGAAGGCGTAATAATCGGACTGCAATCCCAGAAATCGGACGTCGTGTTTGGAATGTGATTAGGAGCTAAGTATTGATAATTTGAAACTTCAAACCACCGATTATTAATTTCGATGTGTTTAGAAAACTGTATATAAGAATATTTTATGATAATTAGTTAATCCATGGACGACTCAACTATATTTCGACGTGTATAGCGCTTAGATATCGGACACGGGCTGTCTCTCTGTGTGTTGCTTTCGGCACCTTGTATCGTACGGTGTGGCTAACTTCGCTAAGTTTGTTCAGCGAGTATTACTTATAATTGTTTCCATTGCATATTTTGTTTGTATTAGAATCGCACAGGCATTATTTAATAAAAATGGCGAGTATATTTCATCGTATGGAATTATTTACCTGTCAAGGTTTTACGCAGTAAGTCACTTACTACGTTTACACAATTATGCTAAATATTGTCTGTCCGAAAACTTGTTCACTTCTTACGTTCATTAAATGTACTTTTTTTTCTAGAAATAACTGCGCAGTTTTCGTTAAAACTATATGCAATCGTAGCGAACAATGGAAAGAATATTTTCAAAATCATTATTCTCCCCCACATTCAAAATTCAATGCTAAATCAGGACTTTTGTCAAAATTTCAGCTACTTGACCTGACGGCAGTATGTTGACAGTATCACTGACGCGGTATCAGACGACAATTTGTGACCGCCGCTCTTAGTGCCCTACATCAGTCTGATCGATTAACCATATTAGGAGTTGTGCTATTTGCATAAAAATTTGCATGCATTAATATGTAGAACACGCCAGATCCAATTGCCACCGCTGGATCTAGGTCATTTCCCGCCTTTTGTCATTCAGATTTAGTGACCCGAGTTCTCACATAAATTACGAGGTCAAAATAAAGTGGGCGGTGTTTTCTTACTCATGTTTTCAGTTCACAAGACTCTAACGTAGTTTCGTGTAAAATTCTACCAAAATTCACCGATGCTTTTTAGAACAAGGAAAAATTGTTTTGGCGGACTTCGAATAAACTATGTCCTACACGTCCCCCTTCCTTTGGCGCGAATTTGCCTGTCGTCAGAATGTTTTCAAATTTTCGTCGATCGTCTGCAGTCTGCCGTTTGCTGTACAGCAAGTCATCACGCATCGACACATCTCTGTAGTGAAATCTGTGAGTGGAGCTGAGAAATGCCGAAAATTATTATCTACGGTGTCCTGGCTGTAGGGATGGTGCATTATCGAGGCAATCTTACTGTCGGTGGAGTTTACAACCTTAAAAGGGAGTCTGACAACGCCTATGATGCGAAGGCAGTCGCAATTGTCACTAGCAGAACAGAGTCATGTCCCCCAGGCCAAATAGTTGGTCATTTGAAGCGAGACGCCGCACGATTGCTCGCGAGAGTAATCGATGCAAGGCTCGCTTCAAATGGCGTATACTATTTGAAACCGAAGGGACGTGGCTTTTTCCATTCCCGACATTACGGCGTCGTCCAGCGTTGTAACGTAGGATTCATAGTGAAGACGGACGGGAGATGTCGGTCGAGCCCGAGAGACCCTAGAGAACCAGGGCTTTAGGGTCAGTTGTACACATTAGTGTACTGACTTCGCCATCAAAACAAAACGGCCCTTTTGAGGGCCAGCATATATTCCAAAAAGAGATATCCCGTTACGTCATATGACCTATTTTTGTGCATTACGTGTTGAGGTTACGTCCATCTCTAACTGAGGGGGTACACTGTTTACAGTCTGAATGTAGTACATAGTACAAGCGATGCCCGAGTCAGCCACTGTCTATGTTATTGATAAATAAATACTAAACACACGCATGTTTTAGTGACGTTAGAAAAATCGTTGAGATCTAACATGGCAAGTATAAACGAAATCAGTTGTATAAAAACTTTGGAACTGACAACGGCCGGCGCTTCATGCACTGTACCGGCACCCATGACACTTTGCGGTGATCACATGGCCTGTCGAGTTCCCATAAGTAACGGATCTATTCGAGACATAAAATGCTGACATTTTGTACTGTTTCGGCGTATATTTGTTGATATTTACTGAATATGAGAGTTACCAAAAGCTTTAGAGACTCCTTTGCAAACAAGCTGGTGTCACTGTCAAGAAGTCATGTACGAAAAGGTCAGTAGCTTTATCCCGTGGTTGATGAACATTTTAGCTTGGTCGAAGATGTGTATGTTTTTAAAGGATGTTTGTGCTGATTTCAGATTTTCACTGATCAAAATATGAAGATGTTCAAAAAGATGCTCACTTTTCACATCCAACCCTAAACAAGCTAATAATGATGGCGTGTAGAGTTTTTTAGAAGTCCTCAAAGTCAGATGGATCTGGTATACTTGAAGTCTGCAAATCACTACTAGTAGTAGGTCAATACCAGGGTCAATACATATATTTTATATCACAATCCCATACAAGCTTTAACGAGTTTGTCATAATTCTTCCACAAGAATTGTAGTCTTAGGTATGAATACATTTTCATCAATCACAGCTAAGGCTATTTTAATAACAACAGTGATGCCAGATGCAATAGATTGACTATTAATTGACACAGGGTATTAAATTTAGATTTAACACTTAGTAGTTGACAACATATTATTATATCTCAATTTACCTGATATGACATTCATGCAATCTATATGCATTCCTGTGTGATAAATTGTACACCACTTCTTGCAGACTCTTGTATTCATATGATAGGTCCAGGTTTAAAAGAGTTGCAAAATGTTTTATTGATGATCTGATTAGTTTGAACAATCCTGGTATTTGTAGTTATCTCCATCACATCTATCCAGATAAATTATTAACAAACAACAGAAAGTGTCTGCATAGTGTCATACTTGGATCTGTGTTTTTAATTAAAGTTGATTGAAAATATTGTACAATAATTGTAAAATAATGTTGTAAGCTGTCTGACAAAGGGGACGAATTTTATTTTGAAATCATTAACTTTCCTAACATGATCAGAGATATTCCATCAGGTCCAGCTAATGGTGAATACATTTCACAATTCATGAAATACTGTATAGCTTGTGATTCATATGAAGACTCAGTGAGACACAGCTTTTTAGTCTTAAAGCTAGCGAGACAAGTATGTTTTCGCTTAAAAATTATAGGGGATCTTACATCCAAATATGACAAATCTGTTACTCAGATGACGAAAGACAGCATTTCTAGTTTTGACTCACGACAGTAAAGCACCTTAAAATTACTTTGTCACTTGAGTTCATCTTAATTGGTGTGTATATACCATGCTAGCAGGACACACTTAGGGACTGGTCAGTTTCTTTGGCCTGGGTTTGGTGGATTCAAGGGGGGGGGGCTCACCCTGGTTTTGCCTTTGGTGACAGGGGGGGGGTCATCATTTTATTAAAAAGGCCAATAAGGGTGGGGGTGCAATGTGTTTTTGAATTTTGATCCAGGTTAATACTTGCCTAAAATGCATTGTGTCTGCCACAAATTTCATCATTCAGTTCCATTTTTCGCGGGACATTTCTAGTTGGGAACGTACTATTAATAATCATACGTATTTTTCATCACGCCTGAGTTAAATATATCATACATGCATATGTCAGAGATATCTGTATGTTCAATATTTTTCAGTGCATCTGAGCGCATTACTTTAATGTATGAGACATTTTTCAGCATGCTCTTCCAGCTCATGACTTTACTATATCAAGCATGTATATCAGAGATATCAGGAAATTTCATATTTTTCAGCGTGCCCTTTCAGCGCCATATTTAATAAACCAGAGATGTATGTCAGAAAAATCTTGATGTTTGCTGAGTAAAAGTGCACCATTATGAAATCTGTAGTTCATATGAAAACCATGACAAATCATGATGTTAATGGTTGACATCCATCTCTGTACAACAGTTCAGTACATCTGGTTATGCATAGAAAGTGTGAAATACATTCACAGCTCATTCAAATTACTGTATTCAAAGATTTAAATTACCACTTTGAAATTCCTATCTTACAATATTTTAAAATTTCATTCAATTTATATTCCTGTTATTGATCTACCGTTATTGAATGGGGGGATTTGGAATAAGGGGTTCACACTGTGTTCAAAATTTGTAATGGGTGGGGGGGTCACCAGGTCAGCCAGTTTTTGACGTCAGCAAAAAACAATCACCCCCGGGCCCCCAGACTGTAAAACTCAGTCATGTGCAGGCGCTCCGTACCTCTGCCCCCGGGCGGAGGTACAGAGCACCCACAAATGACTGGGCTTTACAGTCTCCCCCCTCCCCCTCCCCCCGGCTGAAGAAACTGACTGGTCCTTACCCATTCTGAACACCTTTTCACAATTGATTTTGTCAATGGTTTTCAAGGTTTTTTATTTGTTTGTGTTTTTCATCAATTCCTTGACCATTGATTTACTTACCTTGATTAAGATTACTGGATTCAATTTGATGTCATAAAAGTATTTGTCTTATGTATTTTGTTGTGAGATAGGCACACATCGGATATATAACTAAACATTGATATAAATATTGCCTTATCAATCTAAGTCTAAATTTTCTGCAGTAGTTTTATCCGTAATCAGGTTTTTTCTTTTCCGTATATTCCATAATGCATGACAGACACAAACTAATGAATCTTTACTCTGTGTCAATAGATGCTTAAAATATAACAGAAGTTCATGCACCATAAAACTATGTGGTAAAGAAAAATAATATCACAAACAATATTTTAAAATTACACAAAACATGTAACTTTATTTTCTTCGTTGCACTTTATAATTTGCAGAAATACCACAAATAATAAAAAGCATTTATAAATATGAACACACCAAGAAAAATCTTATACATAATAAAATGAAAACTAACACCAAAAGTTATCGTCTAAAGTGACAAAACCACACAACTAATAAAAAGCTTGTCAGCTCTTTTGCAAATATCTGTCTTGAGGAAATATTTTAGAAATCTTTAAACTATTCTTTCACACAAAAATATGTAAAGAACATCTCACTGATGTTCGGTTAAACCTTGATTGTTGAGAGGATTAAGAATATCTTTGGATAAAGCTATAGATAGTGTCAATTAATATAAATTACAAGTTAAAATACATTTTGAGTTGAAGTCAATTACATTATAAATGATAATGTAAATTGTGAACTGCTTATACACATCAAAAGCTCTTAAGTTTCTTAATTTTTTACATCATGCTGCCATATGATCTGTAACAAGCCCAAGAATCAAATAGTGAGCATGGAATGATTTGGTGAGTTTGACTGCAAATCCTATCTTCATAAAGACTCTGATTTACAGTAAAGCTCAAAAAATCATTTCACATTCACCATCTTTATTTATACCTTCATGCTGCCATATGATCTGTAACAAGCCCAAGAATCAAATAGTGAGCATGGAATGATTTGGTGAGTTTGACTGCAAATCCTATCTTCATAAAGACTCTGATTTACAGTAAAGCTCAAAAAATCATTTCACATTCACCATCTTTATTTATACCTTCATGTTGCCATACGATCTGTAACAAGCCCAGGAATCAAATAGTGAGCATGGAATGATTTGGTGAGTATGACTGCAAATCCTATCTTCATAAAGACTCTGATTTACAGTAAAGCTCAAAAAATCATTTCACATTCACCATCTTTATTTATACTTCATGCTGCCATATGATCTGTAACAAGCCCAGGAATCAAATAGTGAGCATGGAATGATTTGGTGAGTTTGACTGCAAATCCTATCTTCATAAAGACTCTGATTTACAGTAAAGCAAAAATCATTTCACATTCACCATCTTTATTTATACCTTCATGCTGCCATATGATCTCTAACAAGCCCAGGAATCAAATAGTGAGCATGGAATGATTTGGTGAGTTTGACTGCAAATCCTATCTTCATAAAGACTCTGATTTACAGTAAAGCTCAAAAAATCATTTCACATTCACCATCTTCTCTACTCAACTGAGACTCAAATAAATACACTTGAAGGTAATGTACGGCAAATTTATCATTTAGAACCAATACTTGAAGATGAGGGAAATTAGTCATGATGCACCATGAGTTCAGGCAAAGGTTGTACAAAAACGGTGATGGACATACCCAAGCTCTAGCTATTCAAATGGAATCTTATGGTGAAGTCAATATTTTTTGTTTTCCTTTTTGCGGGGGTGGGGGGGGGGGGGGGGGGATGGGTATGTGTGGGTTGGGGGTGGGAATCATTTCAATCTTTGAGACAATGGTATTTCAGCCATGATGTCTCAGTTCTTATTTTGTACATCAACTCACTAGTCAAAAATCAAGACTAGAAGCAGTGATAGCAATGTTAACTGATCATAATGTAAGGTTTTAAACACTAGATGTGCATTGCGAAAAGAAAGTTAGATCTTTGAACCTTCAAGTTTCTGGTTGTGTTTCACCTACATAAATGCAAAAAATAAACAAAGGTTGTTGTAATTCAAAAAGTGGAATACACACATTGTATATTTTTTCGTTCAAGATAAAGCCAAAAAGGCAATAGAGCATGTCAGATAAAAACTTTTGTATTGATTGGAGTTAAAGAATTGTCAAAAATGAAAATACACTAAAAGTAATTGTCAAAAAATGAAAAATGCAAATAAAAGAGATGAACTTAAACTCACAAAACAAATCAACCATCTTTGAAACCAAATTTATCACCACAAAGAGAAATAAGTAGGCAAGCTAACATTCTGTAACAAAATATTGTTTAAAATGATCATTCAATACAATAGTTTCTCAGTAATAACTTCTCATGACATGACAAAGTATTTTAAACGTTGGATTAAAAATTACTCCCAAATGCTGATGAGATAAATTATTGCATGATGAAAATACAAAGATATACACAACGCAAAGGGAGAGTTAAATATAGCAAACCAGAGGATTACCCACAAAATTGAGGAAAAAAGTTGTGAAAATAAAAAAATAATATGAGCTACAATTCAGTAAAATAATAAATAAATAAAAAAACATAGATTAATGCAGTAACTTGATCACAACAAGGTTTCTGTCGGTCATGCTATTGTCAAAACGATTACACATATCACAGGATACATATCTATTTAATCCACAGCACATTTCTTTAACATTGAGCAACGTAAAATTACCATGATCGGGTGAGATTTTTATCCTATGGTCTCAGTTTCATATTAATGAATAAATATCATGATATAAACAAGTATCTGAGAAGAGATCTATAGCATCAGCATTTAGCATACCTACAGGCCACCACACTGCTCTAAAGAGGACGTATAATCATCTGCCAATTTTGAAGTTTAAAACGATTTCAGAGTTTTTTTCACACAAATCATTACATTGTTCTATTAAACATATTTGTAGGGAATGATTACTTATAAATGACTAAATATCATGTTAAGTAAACAAAGTGAACTAAGTACTTGAGCAGAGATAGATGGCATTAGCACTTAGCAAAATAAACATAAACAATACATACAGACCACTCCACTGTCCCAAAGAGGAAGTATAATCATCTGCCAATTTTGTATTTTGAAAAAATTTCAAACAGGATTTTTTTTGTGACAAAAACTATATTTGTAGGACATAATTACTTAAGGATATTTTTTTCTTATTGATCCCTCTCAAACTCAAAAATATCTACAATCGTGGTCTGTAACACTCGCAACGATGATGAAGCAGATCAAGCAGTTGTTTTTTTGTCATTGCAACCTTTAAATCTTGTTTTAAACTATGTTTATCATTTATTGGTAGATGTTCAATAATGTGTTCACATTCCTCTTTCAGTTTACGATTTGTTTTCCGTTCATCTTTTTCTGATTCCTCCCTTTCTGATGATGTTACAAATATGATTTCTTTTTTTGATGTTCCAGGATACTTACCCTGACATATGATGGATAAAATCTCATGTCGTCTTTTTTCAGCATTGTTGTTGAAATTGCCGATTTCTTCGTCCAGGGCAACTCCATAGATGTTAACTGGAGTACGGCCAGCCTGATACTTGACATAGATGTCTTTCTCAGTTTTCCAGCAGCCTTAAACTCACCAAGTCATCGGAGTAGCCAGGACGACTACATTCCAATGGCTCGGGGTTTGCAAGGCCAATTACTGAGAAGGCTTTCTCAGGCTGACCAGGTCATCATGCCTACTGCACACTGTGAGCCACTTACCTGAATCAGGCACTGGAGTAGCCCAGGCCTTGATGTTTTTATTGTACTCCTCCAGGATCGCATCCGCACCTTGATGAGTGTCGGGCCTGCCTGATCGTGATATGGCCTCAAACTGCTCTAATTCCTGCAGCAGAGCTGCTGGATATCTGGCACGGTCGATTTCATCATAAGCTTCAACCATTTGATAAATGGGATGATTTCGACCATGCCACAAGGTGCGGATAAGATGTCGTCCGGCTCGCAGTGTGTCAGCATCGTTGTTCCTTGTACCCTGGCGAAAGAGAAATATCCTCATGTAAATGTTGTAACAGAATGTTGTACATGAAATTCATGTGAGGGTCACTCACTGCAGCTGCACTCAACCAGCCAAGAAAACAACTGGTAGAGACATCAACAGTGGGGTTACTCACACGAAATTCATGTAGCAATTCACCCCACAGACAATCTCGAAATTTGCAAAGAAGGTCAAACGAAATGTGATGGTCAGAACACTTCTTCACAAATTCAAGAGATTTGTCTGAAGAGTAACCCTGTGAAATGGCAAAGTCCCTGTAAATCACGTCCCAATACATACTAACAAATGATTTGACGGCATTAATCTCCTCATGTAAGACCCCAGTTCTCAAAACAACCCATGAAAATTCCCCATTCACATCTTCTGAAAGTATTATCCTAATAATTATGTAGGGTAACCCGTCGCACCTGATTATCAACCATTCCCTCTGTTTTCTTTCCCCGGCCAAATTTTCATGGGACCTAATATTACCTACTTTGGCGATATGATTTAGAACTTCTTTGACTGATTCTACTGTGTTTGGATTTACAAATTTGGGATGAATTACATAAATTTCAGCTTTGTCAGGGGCCCCGTTTGTTGATTTGACAATTTTCACAGATTGCTCACCTGAGTGCTTGGTGATGACCTCGCCTGTGCACTCATGGAACACCAGAGACTGCTTCCTCCTGTTTCTCTTTACTGGTGTTATGTAGGTACTGGTGTTCCTTTTCTGGGCAGCCTTCCTATACTTGCCCATCCAAACACCACAAGATCTACATTTAAGAATTTTTGACTTACCTTCTGTGTGGTGTTTGAATAGGCATTTTGGGCAGATAACTGTATTTTCTGTCTGTTGTCGTTTGTCAATGTGTACGTCTATGTCATCTGTCTGTTTTGTTTGATCATAAGAGACTGCATCATACAAAAATAAAGAACTTAAATAGGAAGACAGAGCCTCATCAGCAATGACACTAAACTTGTCACACTCACTTTCTTCCTTGGTGATAATATCAGCGGCTGAGACTGGCAGCCACTGACTTGGTTTCAACTGTGGTTGATATTGGATTGTGGAACCCTTATCTAACTGTGAAACAATAATATTTGTAAAAATATCTAAGGTAACATTATTTCCATTTCTATTTATATAATTCTTCGCAATGCGCTGTTCGTTATCAAAACTGAACTCAATTAATCCCTCTGGTGCATCTTTAAACTTAAAGTCCCCCTTAAAAAGAATATTATTTACCGTGTCATAACACGGCCCTGCTGAAACATGACCAATTAAGTCAACAGCAAGACGACTTCCGGTTATAGAATACAGAACAACTTGTATGGCAGCCATAAAACCACTTACAAACCTGGGGTGGCGAGCAGCATAAATCAGATCAATGGCATGGGCTAGGTACTGTTTTCCCTCTAGTAAACCTGTACTAGGCATGCAGATCTCCTTGAGAAAAGAAACCAAAACAGGATTCCGTTCAGACAAAAGGTCTCCAAGATCAATATCACTCAGATTTTGAACAGAATACCTATCTTGGTTCCTACTAAGGAGATGTGCATGCTCATATATGGCCTTATTTTCTCTTCTTGCTATCTCTTTTACAGCTTCTATTCGTGATTCTTGGGTCTTGTACAGATCTGACAGAGCTTTCCTCAAACGCCTGACTTCTTCTTCCAGTTCACTACATCTAAGACATTTCACATTCTGTAAATAAAATGAAAATAAAGAGACAGTTTTAATATTAAAAATTGAAATTATTAGAGACAATACATAGCCATCTGCAATTTGTACACATCAAAATTAATTGCAAATGTTAGGAAACACATCCTTATGTCATTATTAACATAGTGTCTTACTCTAGGTAATCAAACTACACTTCTTAAAAGATTTTAGCTCTGATGCACCATTTACTACGACTGATTATTTTACGGACCAACCTGAGATTTTATCTGCCACGATATTATGTCTAATCCATCATGTGCCCTTCTTTTGACTAGTAGATACTTTTCCCCGCCAAAAGTGAAAAGTGCTTTTTCTATGGGAAACCTCGCCCTCCCCTAATCAGAGACATTGGTTCCATCAACATAGGCACTTCACATCCATGGACTCTATACACAGTCTCTCTCCCAAGTGTTATGTTTCACTGCTATATCGCCACAATCTATTATTCATTTCGTAATAAAGTAGTCATATATAGTATTAGACAATTTCGTCTCCCGACTGATTTCTTAGAAATAGTCATATTCAGCCCAGCAGAAACAGAAAATGGTTCATAACAAAAACGTCAACTGTAAACTAACTGATCATACATACTTTTTCAGTCTTTGCATTTATTGGCAGTTTCTGCATCCCACCTGCATCACCTTCTGCTACATACTATAAATAAAAAGAGTGTAATTTTAAGTGATCACATTACACAAAAATGGATATACCATTGTCTTTACCATGCAGAATCTAACTCTTTTTAGAGTATTACTATGGTAAGTGAAAAGTTAATCATCAAATCATAGTAAAATAAAAAGGCAATTTGTAAATTTACTCTAGGTTTGCAGACTGCAATACAGAAGTGAATCTAAGAAGAAAAACTTTTCTTCTATGGCAATTTTTCTTACTGCGCAAATATATCTAAAAATGATTAATTGTATTAGTACAATCATTATATCTTTTTGTTCGATTAAATTGTCATCAAAGTCAATTCCACCAAACAAACTTTTAATTCCTAATCATAATTGTAAGTATAATATTGAAAGTAGAAGTATGCATTTATTATGTAAGGACGATAAAATGAAAATATCAACATGGACAAATTTCAAGCAAAGAAATCATTAAGCTTCATGTGTAATAAAAAACAAAAAAAAAATGTCTGAAAGTTGATCAAGAGGAGATATGACTCATTACTGACTCTTATCTTTATGTGTAGAGGAAAAAAATATCAGAATATACCAGCAGGAGGACATAATGTTGACTTACCATATCTGATGAAGAGTGGTCACGCGGTAACCCACTTTCTGTTGATATCTACAGAGAGAGAGAAAGCGTTACTGTTATTGTTGAGCAACTGCAGCATTTCTATTCTGTGGCTCTGAAACTTCACATTGACATCACAACATGATGCAATATTCATGTTCACACAATCAGGTTGTAACCAAAGTTAAAGAATTCACTTTTTGAAGCTAAATTATTCCGATATATGTTCTGTTTGTTCATTTTTAAATAATTAAAATGCTGTAACATGGTAAAGTGAAGAATTTATAGACAAAACGAAAAAAACAAAAGCCATTGTAAACATTAAAGTGTTCTACAATGCAGGTCTCATAAAATGTCATTGTTATATCTGTTGTCAGAATGTAGTGACGGACACTAAATTTGATTTATAAAGTTTTCAGGGAAAAATCGCAGTATTGTAAATGGTTTTTCAAGCAAACTTTCGTGACATACTTTCATATCATATTCGTATTCAGAATAATTATTTTCTTGAAAAAAGTCGTTATGAAATCAGTTCACGGACGACAATAAAAAATTACCAAAGTTTGCTTATAGGTCGATAAATGCGATCAGCTGTCATTCGTACATTTACATATTCGAGTAAAAAATATCGCTTTCATCGCGTAAAAGAGTTGTTAAAGCTTACCTTTCCTGCGTGTAGATCGTGACGCTGAAACTCAGGTTTCGTGGGTCCCTTTGTAATGCATTCTCTGCATACCGCACCTCTTGTCCCCATCGCAACGAAAATAGATCATGTCCTCTTGGGGATTTTGATTCTGATGCGATGGGGGCTGTGTCATTACTCCCCCAAGCAGAATGCAAGGGGTTGCAACATCCTTTCCTGGTAAAACAACCATCATTTCCCCGTTTGCAAAATTGTGAGGCAGCTCGTAGCATATTTCACACTACAGAGATGTGTCGATACGTGATAACTTGCTGTACAGCAAACGGCAGACTGCACTAGACAATCGACGAAAATTTGAAAACATTCTGACGACAGGCAAATTCGCGCCAAAGGAAGGGGGACGTGCAGGACATAGTTTATTCGAAGTCCGCCAAAACAATTTTTCCTTGTTCTAAAAAGCATCGGTGAATTTTGGTAGAATTTTACACGAAACTACGTTAGAGTCTTGTGAACTGAAAACATGAGTAAGAAAACACCGCCCACTTTATTTTGACCTCGTAATTTATGTGAGAACTCGGGTCACTAAATCTGAATGACAAAAGGCGGGAAATGACCTAGATCCAGCGGTGGCAATTGGACCTGGCGTGTTCTACATATTAATGTATGCAAATTTTTTATGCAAATAGCACAACTCCTAATATGGTTAATCGATCAGACTGTCAATAGCTTCTACCAAAAAAACTCGAAAACGGGACAACAGTATCACCTGACTTAATATGAGGTCACGTGACCTGTAAAATGCTATCGATACGGAGCGAAGTGAGTGTATAACTAACAGCATGTCACTAAATGTCCGAAAACTGAGGTCGTCCGAAAACTGTCACACTGAGTGTACTCCTTTCGAATGCTAGTCGCAGATTGTCGCTCGACGGGCCGAACCAAGTTGAATAGCTAGAGCAAGAGCTACTATTACGGGGAGGGGCAACATTGCTACCGTGCATCACGATGTATGTCTTGCGTCAGACCACAGGGAACTTAGTAATCTTGTTGTTGTTGTTGTTGTTGTTGTTGTTGATGGTGGTGATGATGATGTTGACGATAATAAAAAATATTAAAAAACAATGTCTCATTCCTTGCTGTTGTTTGTCGATGTTGTAGATAATTGTAAAAGAAAACTGTAATCGTGATCAAAAAACGACGTAGGTCGCCCAACGTCACTCCCGTCCTATTATACAACCAGGGTGGAATCGAGATGCCCCTGATCAAGGCTCATCAGCCACCTTCAAGGCCCAGAAAAAACACCCCATTCACGAGCGATCGATTGAAATGTGCTATCATAGGCACTGAAATTTATCTCACTGACCTAATTTGGGCTTCACTTGAACTACCGACCTGCAAACGAGTGGAAAAACGGCGATTTCCAAGTCGTACCCGGTCAAAATCGATCACATTTGAACTTCCCGGTCGATGGTGACGGCGCTTTCGTCACTGGGCATTTAAATTGACCAATTGGGGGCCCTGTAAAGGCTGCTTTCGGCCAGCCGATTGTTATGTTTCAATGCTCCCTGCTCGTACGCGTACGTGTAACGTTCAAAAGTACGCGAAAAAAACGTAGAAAAACCTTCATAGTCATGCAGATAAACGGAGACTTTCCAACTCTTTGTCAGGAAATCTGCCATTTTACGTCAGGATATACTGTCGATAGTTAGAGCGTACACTTCCGTGTATTTGACTTTCCCCGTTACAAGGATACAAGCGTAATCAACATCCGGGCTCGTACTTGAGCGAGTGTACATTGTCGTTGTGAATGAGTATTCCAGGTGATAGTTTACAGTAAATGACGGGTTGATTTGTCATTGGTATCCATGTATAAGTATTATTCTACAAGAATGGAAATTGAATGAAGTTGAGACCGCGAAGTTTAAACTGTAGTGAAATTTGCGTTGGGACAAGCCTCCTCATGTATTGGTAATGAGAGCTGGCCGAAGCAGCCTTTACAGGGCCCCCAATTGGTCAATTTAAATGCCCAGTGACGAAAGCGCCGTCACCATCGACCGGGAAGTTCAAATGTGATCGATTTTGACCGGGTACGACTTGGAAATCGCTGTTTTTCCACTCGTTTGCAGGTCGGTAGTTCAAGTGAAGCCCAAATTAGGTCAGTGAGATAAATTTCAGTGCCTATGATAGCACATTTCAATCGATCGCTCGTGAATGGGGTGTTTTTTCTGGGCCTTGAAGGTGGCTGATGAGCCTTGATCAGGGGCATCTCGATTCCACCCTTGGTTGTATAATAGGACGGGAGTGACGTTGGGCGACCTACGTCGTTTTTTGATCACGATTACACTTACAGTTTTCTTTTACAATTATCTACAACATCGACAAACAACAGCAAGGAATGAGACATTGTTTTTTAATATTTTTTATTATCGTCAACATCATCACCACCATCAACAACAACAACAACAACAACAACAACAAGATTACTAAGTATCTCTTGCGTCAGACTATAGCGAAAGTTATAGTTACATCTCTGCGAGCGGGGCTAGGCTGTATGTTGTTCACGGCCACAATGCCCACAGGAGCTCCTTAGCTGGGTAGTCTGCTACTTCGATTGAATATCAGCTTGATCTATCGATCCCGCACTCGATTAGCTGCAGTACACTAAGTAGCTCGAGGTTTTGCCTGATGGGTATTTGGGTCGGACGGCGCAGCAATCTGGTTTTGCCGTCCGACCCAAATACCCAGGCAAAATCTCTAGCTACTCTACTGCAGCTAGCACTCGATATGACGGCCACTGCATTTAACCTAAATACTCCCTCACTCACTTTAGTTTGCAGTGGTCAACTTGTGCGGTGCACTCAGTTTACACCAGCATCGTTTATGATCATATATGATAGCAGATGTTTTTCTATTTGCGCCCCAAGGCTATGAAATAGCCTGCAGCCAGAAATCTGGTTTTAGCACTTTTAAATCTCATATAAAAACACGTCTTTTTAAAGAAAATTTTTAATGCAGTTTTTAAGTTGTGCTACTGTTATTTTATAAATTATGTGTAATGCTATTTTAAATGTGTACAGCGCCTTGAGATGTCATTTACATGGAAGGCGTTTTTTAAAGAATATTATTATCATCATCATTATTATTATTATTATAAAAATGTAAAAATGTACCAGTGGCAGCAAAAACAAAAATACAACATTGTGTACATCAACTGTATGTCAATTATTTTATGCTTATACACTAGAACAGAGCACTCGTGCTCCAACACCACTGTGTGTGGGCTATCAGGTCAGCTGTAATTCATGTACTTTCTCCCCTCTTCTACACTTTTTTCGGTGGAGGAGGTTGTTATGACTTTTGTCAACTTTTTCTACAGCCAGTACAACTCTATCATGTCAACAAACTACCCGGCGATGATCCTATATCAAACTTGGCAATTGCCTATCAGTGAAACTGTTCATTATTCATATATATATGTAAGAAAAAATCAGTAACTCATTCCTTTTACAAAATTGAGGTAGTGTACAAGGACCTTTTTCATTTGCACAATTTCATCTTCCTATCAGAACCATGTTTTGATAAACATGCAGCATCACAAAAGAAACATTAATGTTATAAAATATATGGAACGGCACCTTTCATGGACACGGACAATGCATCAGATTCCAAAGTGTAAAAGATTGAGAGCTATGTACCACTACATGACTGTTAAGTGTTGAGGCAATAATAGGAATAAGTTTAACAATTGATCATGTTATCATGTGAACATTGTAAATTTTGAAATGTAACACTCAAATACCAGTACATATATCTGTCGTCTTTTCACATTTCTTCTTTCTTTTGATTTCAATAGCATGGAATTCAATACCAACAAATGACCTTTCTGATGTTGAACTTGATGATGATGAAATTGATGTCGATATTATTCCGGATATAAGTGAATTACGTGGTCCTCCTGGATATGAAACTCTTGGTTTCACTGGTAAAGCAGAAATTATAGCTTATCATCAAGCTAATGCTCACAATACACCAAAACTAATGGATACTTGGATTTAAAGAACATAATGAGCATTATAGTCACCGATATCTCCAAGTGTGGACTGAACAACCATTTTGAAAGTTTTATCATGGTACCATGATCAGTTTTACATTTGATCAGATGTTAATACATTGCCAAGAGCATAAAAATCAGCATGGTTGACATCAAGATTCTCATAACCACAATGTAGTTACCATGTATTCCAGTCAGCCCATTTAAGTAAGATTAACCAAAAGATGACATATTTCTTACAGATTCCAGTGTGCCTCCTCCCTATTCACCTCCATTGCAGACAGACAATTCACAGCATCAGTTTGCAGAGTAAGTATTCCAACAACCATTCATTTATGAGGAGTAATTCTCCTCTGACCATGCACTTTACAACTCCTATAAAGTACTGTCTTCTGCATGATATCATGTCAGACTTTTGAACATGGTCAGATTTTTGTGAAAAAATATAGTTACATTCTGTAAATCAATCATTTAAAAAAAGAGAACAAAATACTGTGATTTATGTCTTAGTACATCGTGCAGCAGAGGTATTTTGTCCTAGACACTATGTGTCTCAGACAGTACCCAAGTGTACAATGTACGAGGACATAGATCCAAGTATTTTTAGCTCACATTTGGTGTATGTATATACCAAAGAGAGGTATTCTGGTGAGTCAGTCTCATTTGCATCTCATTTGCATGCCTGTCTGTATTTATGTATCTATTTCTGTATGTATGTGTGTGTGTCCATTCAGATCAAAAACTTCAAAACCCAGCACCTGCCATCTTTGTATTTGGTATACAGGTGCACCCAGGGGGGGGGGGGAGATGTAAATTTGTTCAAATGAACATGTCAGTATCAAAAATATGCAAAATGAGACGAAAAAAGGAAAAACCCTGCAAATTGTTGGTTGAAACTTGGTATGCAGATTCTTGAAGGTGACTTTAGTTAGCTTTGTTCAAATTATGATGAAATTTTTGTAGCGGTATTTTTTGGGCAATTTTTCACATTTGGTCAAAAAATCTCCTGCTCTGAAACTACTGGTCCCACTGCTTTGAAACTTGGTATGCATGATCCTATGGTTAGCCTCTATCAAATTTATTCCAATTGTGGTGAAATTTTCATATTTGTATTTTTGGGGCAAATTTTCCCATTTTTTGTCAAAAAATCATTGTCTCCCAAAGTTCTTGTTGGATTGCTTTGAAACTTGATATGCATGATCCTTAGTAGGGTTGACCTCTGTCAGAATTGTTGAAATTGTGGTGAACTTTTGATATCTGTATTCTTAGGGCAATGTTTCACATTTTAGGTCAAAAAATTATTTTCTCTGAATTAACTATATTCTGATTACTTTGAAGCTTTGTAGTTAGAGACCTAGGGGCATCTTTACTTGAGTGTCTTAAAATTGTGGATACATTTTCACATTTGTATTTTTAAGGCAATTTCCCCCATTTTGGTCAAAATATCACTCTCTCTTGAAATCATGTGTCTGAAACTTTGAATCTTGGTATGCATGTTCTACCGGCCTAATTTGTCTGTGTACGTTCAAATTGTGATAAAAAATGCAATATTGTATTTTTGTGACAATTTTTGCTGCTTTTGTGGTGCAACTATATATTTTTGCAGTCTCGCTGTTGGAAAATAAAATTTCAAGCTTTGTTGTTGATCACAAAATCCTCTGAATATGTAAGACTTGACAGACTGGCACCACCTAATACCCAGAAAATGGTTTTTAATAAATTTAAGTCCTTGGTATTACACAGTAAAGATGTGAATGAGTGTTCATACATTGTGACTGATTTATCATCATGTATCCATATTTTGTTCAACTTGTCTAGTATCATATACCTCAGTGAAGATGATGCCAGAGATTCGCTACTGGGCTATGTAACTGAGCATTGTTGCTATGGTAAAAGAGCTGCCCGTGAAATGAATATCAACAACATTCTGCCATCAAATGCTCTACATGTAAGTTATGATTTTAGCTGTAATGTGCTCAAACTCCTGAGAGAGAGACAGAGAGACAGATCTCGAGAGACAGAGATCAAACTCCAATTATTCCATAAATAACAGGACTGTTAAATGATTTTAATGTATTGCTATTGAAATAGAATTTGTGTCATTTACCATTTCCAATGATACCAATATAGGCTACAGTTAACAGCTTTGCAGAATTGATTCCAAATGATGACATATCATATGCATGTGCAATTAGTTTCAACATCCTACTGCCTCTCACATTGGGCATATCTTATATATTTGAAACAGAGCTTATGGGTATGTGTGTATGTATATATGTTTGCATACATATGCATATATATTTCTGTCAGTCTGTTTGTACATGTATGTATGTATGTATGTATGTATCTATGTATGTGTATGTGTGTGTGTGTGTGTGTGTGTGTGTGTGTATGTATGTATGTATGTATGTAATGTATGTCCATCCACACATAAAAAACTCAAAGACTTATGATTTGCTGAGCAGCTGCACCAGGGGGCTAAGATGTGAATTTGTTCAAACGAACGTTATAGTGCCAAAAATATGCAAATGAGCTTAAAAATAGGCAAAACCCTTCAAATAGCTTAAGTTCTGTAACCACAGGTCAGATATGGTTGAAACTTAGTACATGCTCCATACGGTGCCTTGTAGATTTGATCAAATGGTGGTGAAATTTTCATATTTGTATTTTGTAGTCAATTTTTCGTGTTTTTGGTCATAAAATCTTTTCTGAAACCACAAATGTTTTGAAACTTGGTATGCATTGTCCTAGGGTTCACCTCTTTTAGCAAATTGTGATGAAACTTTCATATTTGTGTTTTTGGGGCAATTTTCACAATTTTGGGTCAAAAAAATCAATTTCTCTGAAACTGTGTATCTGGTTGCTTAGATATTTGATATGTACATTCCTTTGGGTGCCTTTAGTTGAGAGTCTTTGAGTTGTGGTGTTAGTTGAGAGTCTTGTGGTGAAATGTTCATATTTGTATTTTTAGGGCATTTTTCTTCCATTTTTTGTCAAAAAATCATTTTTTCTGAGACTGTGTGTCTGATTGCTGAGAAATATTATATGAATATTTCTAAGGGCCATCTTTAAGTTGTTGGGAAATGTTTATGTTTATATTTTTTGGGCAATTTAACCATTTTTGGTAAAAAAATCATCTTCTCTGGGACTGCTTTTCAGATGGCTTGGACAGTTGGTATAGATGGTCTAACGTATGAAACTTTGTATGCATGATTCTAGGGGTAAAATTAGTTTAGTTTGTGCCATATATTGTAATTTACACTCACTCGGACCTGCCACATCCAACTGAATGTTAGCAAAGTGTCATTGGCACTATTTTTATTTTTCCGTGTGTGTTATCACAAGGTAATAATCAGGACATAATTTTAGTATGTATCAGAGATTAATACCACCCTCTGGTTGTTTTCTATTGTATTCTATTTCTATTGAATTATCATGAGTGTCTCTCTAAGGGCGACATTTTTTAGTTCCCACGGACACCGTCCGGGGGGACTTATAGGTTTGGTCATGTCCGTGCGTGCGTCCGTGTGTGCGTGCGTGCGTGCGTGCGTCCGTTCACGCAGATATCTCAGAGATGCTTGAAGCGATTTCATTCAAACTTGGTACAAGGATTACTTCATATGTCATACAGATGCACGTCGATTTGTTTTGTGATACGATCCAATATGGCTGCCAGGCGGCCATTTTTATTACGATTTTTTCATGTACAGAGCCATAATTCAGGCATGTTTCAACTGATTTTATTCAAAGTTGGTACAAGGACATTGACCAATGTCATAGATATGCATGTCAATTCTTTTTGTGATACAATCCAATATGGCCGCCGTGCGGCCATTTTGTTACGATTTTTTCATGTACAGAGCCATAACTCAGACAGGTATCAAGCAAATTTATTCAAAGTTGGTACAAGGAGATTGATCAATGTCATACATATGCATGTAAATTTGTTTTGTGATACGATCCAATATGGCTGCTGTGCGGCCATTTTGTTATGATTTTTTCATGTACAAAGCCATAACTCAGGCATATTTCAACCGATTTTAATCAAAGTTGGTACAAGGACATCGACCTATGTCATACATATGCACATTGATTTGTTTTGTGATTCGATCCAATATGGCCACCATGTGGCCATTTTATTACGATTTTTTCATGTCCTGAACTACAACTCAGACATGTATCAAGCGAATTTGTTCAAAAGTATTTTTATCACAGACCTAATGAAGAGGACTCTATCCTCTCTGAGGACCTGTAATCAAAGCACCCATTAACAAGTGGGGACTGTGTCATCAACGATGACTTGTCATTTTTTGTGTTTCTCATCTCCCAAGCGACCGTAAATTTCAGCTCCGACATGAAAATAAAAAACCCTTTTTTATTTGCGCCGCCTCTGAGGTGATCATCCTAGCAACAGCACCACCATCATCAAATTGTGAGATTGCAGTGACTCAGACTGCAAGGACAGAGCACAGAACAGTGAACTGAAAGACAAGAAATTGCAGTGACTGAATGGACAGAACATTGAACTAAAACAAATACAGGTTTTTTGTACTTAAAATTGTAGAGACAGAATGGACAGAACATTGAACTTAAACAAATACAGTTTGGTTTTTTCTTGTACTTTTCTTTATTTTGACCTCCTGCCCTGCCCGAGTAAATTCCTCTGGATATGAGAAACAAAAAAATAATAGGGTCACCTTAATGTCAAATCTATTTCTTTTTCTGTTTTATACCAGTACACTTTGGTCAGTTTTACCGAGGACCGGTCCACAAAGCATGCATCTAAACCCTACTGGGGTAAGTGATTATAAATGAGACTCTTCCAACATATGCATATATAATATTTACTACTATTTACTATATATAATATTTACTACTGCTTACACAAGAATTGACAGTCATTCTTTTTTATCCAAAACATGGAAAAGGAATCGGATGCCACTCTGTTCCGGTGAAAGTAATTCTTTGGATGTGGGTATAATTAGCATTACTTTCACAAATATTTTCTCTGTGTTAAAACAAACCTTCTCAACCATTCAACATCAGCTGGTCGAGTTGATGGTCCAGAAAATGGCACACCACCAGGTCCCTGGGATATTTCCTGTCAACCGCGGGCAGTATTCAATGAGGAGGTCCGTCTTATTGAAGTCCCCCACACAGATTCCGTGAAAAGATGTCACAGATGTGGTGGTGCAGGAAAGATACGATGTATGTCTTGCAGAAGCTCAGGAAAGGTAATTAGCTTTTCTCATTTCTCTTGTAAGTAGTTGATTCATGATCAGTATCATAAATAATCAAATTCTGAACACTCGATTTTTACCTCCCATTTGCCATATATATACATATCTGGTAACTTGAGGTTATATGGTGTAAAATGTCTGTATGTAATCTATCTTTCTGTCATTCCATATGTATGTATCGTACATATGTGCCATATATGGTGTGCATGGGCAGTTGTTTAAATGAACCTGTCAGCCTTGTAAATGTGCAAATGAGGTATGAAAAAGGAGCAAATGGTCAAAAATCAAGAACTTGGGCACTACTTATCCAATCATTATCATACTTGGTATTAAGGTACCTTAGGCCAGGTATGTTGAACTGTATAAATTTGATGCCATTACTGAATGTTTTCTATTCATAATATATTTTTTCTGTATTTTTGCCATTTTGTCAAAAAATCTTCTCTGAAACCAAAGGTCTGATTGCTTTTAAATTTGGTTTGCAGGTTGTGGTGTAGATGTGCCGTTGTTCCTTAAGGATGACCAAAATAGAATTCATTGAAATTATGGTGAAATTTGCATATTGGTATATTTGGGGCAATGTTTGCCATTTTTGGTCAAAAAATCTTCTTAGAAACTGTCTATTCCATTACTTTAAAAATTATGTGCACAGATTCGTAGGGGTGACCTGAAGATAGCACTGTGACCTTATGGCAAAATTTGTATATTTTGTATTTTTTGCCATTTCTGTTGAAGCAATAATCGCTTTACTGTTAAATTCTGTGTGCAGATTGACCGAAAGAAGTCGTGGTGAAAATATGGTGAAATTTTGATATTTCAATTTTTGGGAATTTTTGCCATATTTGGTAGAAAATATTCTTCTCTAAAACCTTTCATCCTATTACCTTTAAAGTTGGTGCATAGATTCCTAGGGGTGTCCCAGGGTCATTCGGTAAAATTGTGATGAAATTTGCATATTTGTATTTTTATGGCAATTTTTGCAAATCTGGGTCAAAAAATCTCTGAAACCATTCATTGAAAATGTAGTAGACCATTCATCCAAATTCACGTTCTGCCTATATGAGTGAGTGATTTTGTTAGTCCCTACAGACATCATCTGGGGGACTTTATATTTAGATTTAGTCATGTCAGTGCATCCATCCATCCATCTGTCCATCCATTCTTGCAAATATCTCAGTGATGCATCGAGGGATTTCATTCAAACATACTTCCTATATCATACATATGCACATCAATTTGTTTTGGGATCTGATCCAATATGGGGGCTTGACGCTCATTATTGTTTCCTGTATTGGTTGGACAACTGTGGGTCCGTTATTTCTCAGTGGTGACGGGAGCGATTTCATTCATAGTTGGTACATGGATTACTCCCTATGTCATACATATGCACAGTAATTTTTTTTATGATCCGTTTCCAGTATTTGATGTCCATCCAAAGGGTCTCCAGGATTCATCCACAGGGGCTCAAGGATGGCCAATTTAGAGATAAAAATGAATAATTATATGTCCATGCACAGGGGCTCATGAATGCAGATATCTCAGACATGCCTAGGCCAATTCTTTTCAAACTTAGTACAACGATAGTACACTATGGCATACATATGCACATCAAATTTAATTGGTATGGCATATATAATTATTGCCAAAATTGGTATGGCATATTAGTGATCAGAGTGTTCTTTCTGGTGCGACTGTGATATTGGTGACAAAGAGTTCTAATATTACACAATATGTCAGTATGTGTCAATGGCTAATTTGCATATTTGATGAAATTTTTCTAGAAACACTGCAACAAATTTAATGATGGTACAAATCTTCAGCACACAGTCCTACAATAGTGTACAAAGACACTTAGTATCATGTCAGTTAATTGCTAATTGCATATTTTAACTTTTTATAATTAGTATGGTACGTAATAATGTTTGGATATTTGATAAACTTTCAAAATTAGTATGATATGTCTAGAAATGTTGCATCAAATTCAATGAAACGTGGTACAGTACGGATGTAAATCTTCCAGAAGTGTAATCAGACATACCTAATTCTGTCTAACTTAGAAAGAGGACAGTATACTATGCCATTCATACTATGTCTACTTGTTTACAATCCAATCCAATATGGGCTTGAGTCACAAACAGGGCTTTGGTACCTGCATTTCTTTCATCATGCGCATCATATCAACTTCAATTTTGTCACTTTCAGTGATGATTTCTGAATTACAAGCGGGGACTATGTCATTGTCAATGGCTTATCATGAAGGAAATAGCTAGATTACCAATAATGCTTTTTCCCTTTTCCATTTAGGTGAAATGTTACAGCTGTAGTGGTAGAGGTCGCCACACATACCGGTCCAATAATGCAACTCATACAAGGACCTGTTCTGTATGCCATGGGACTGGTAGAATAAAGTTTGTTGAACTTTTTTTTTACTTTTGTTCAAGAAATGTCAGAAATTTGATCTTTCACAAACAAATTATTTGAATCATAAGGGTATAGGAAAATGTATCGGTAATCATTTTTACACGATGACATTCTGCCAGCCCCATTGGATAATATAAAACAACAATTGACATACAAATTATGAAAGTCGCACAAGTACATGTATTGTGCTGCAACCAAATAAAAGTAAAATAGGAATGCACAGGTTTTTAATGCATTTGGACATGACAAAATGTTTGAAACCAGCTGCTTCAGGTTGCCATATTGCATTTTACCGCCAATAGGAGTCAGCTGTAAGGAACCTGTGTATCTATTACATTGAGAGCTGATTATGGAGTAAATGAAATGAAAAGTGACCCATGCGGGACTCAAACCCGTATCCCCCGAATACATTTCGGATGCTCTACCAACTGAGCTAATGGATCAGTCGGAATTACTGTGGTCGGTCCTGTCACTTAGATGCTGGCTCTTCATTTCATGTGAATTTATAGTGAGTTTTGGCTAAACTCATTCCCTAATCTTTCTGCCTAAGGATCCTATGGATTCAACAGGGACTTGCACAGAAGTCACCAACTTAGGAATTGATTTTTGGTAATGAGGATCAGTCATACGAATGATGCAAAGCCAGAGAAGTGTACTTTTTTTGGGTTTGAAATTGTGACTCACCCTACTGAAACCCTACAAAATAAATAAATAAATAAATAAAAAGTTTGTATAGTGAGGTGAGTCACAATTTCAAACCCAAATAACATGGAGCTTGAGTGTGTGCACATGTCTGCCCAAGGCCGGTGTCTGACTCCCTGTAATATTGCTCTTTGACCTCCACTAAAGGATTTCTTCACTTGCATGCCTGGTCAGCAAAACGCTGTAACTATATTAGATTCATGGCGTGACATTCATGACATGACATTGCCATATATAGAGTTAGTGCGCAAGGCAGTGATCATAATTTACATAAAGAAAGTTTAATGTTTAAAAATTGCTCAGACAGTTATGTGATGTTGGTGATATGGTTATTGCTTTTCTAAGCCACTGGCCCATATGCAAAAGAAATACATGACTAGTAGTGAAATGTTAACTACAGGTGATGTGTAAGGAATTACATGACACAAACACGTACATATGGCAAGTGAAGATCAATCTGCTGCGTGGCTTTGAATACATAATGTATTATCTGACACAGACATTAATGTTCAAAATTTATTATGGTTTGATTCAACATATGCAAATTTCAGTAAAAATTCTGTTCTGAGAAAAGTGAACCTTAGACAAATTAAGAGAAACTTGTATTCCTCTTCAATGTCACCTGTGTTACATATCTTACATATACGTTGGTCCTATACCTTCTGGACAATTAACCTTCCTCAAATGCTAAATCAGAAGATGATCAACGAAATTGTGCAAAAGCCTGGATAAATTTACTGTTACAAAATCAGGAAAAGGTACCTGTCTGGCTCCAGTGAGCTCTTGAAAACCCTTATAGGAGCATATCTTTTGTTTTCTAAAAGTTTCTTTAGACCAGGTATTTTTACAAAGTTATGTGATTTTCAGATGACATGTATGTACATGTATTTATTGTAATTTTTTTTGTCTCTGTCTTCTGGTTAGATGTATACCATGTTCTGGATCTGGTTGGGTTAGATGTGATACATGCTCTGGAGCACGCCGATTGAAATGGTTTGTACAGCTGACAGTGAAATTGTAAGTTGTGTATTACAACTAGATAAAACCATATTAAAGCCAATTTAATTAATGCAGTTTGTCAACAAAGCTATGAAGTCAGTTGGTCAACTTTTAGACTGCATAATGTTGCATGATTGGATTGGTACGGCAATGCAAAGTGATTGTTAGCACAAAGATTTGCCACTTCAAGTCGAACTTGTTACAAAAACATATCATATGATTGCCATTTGAAATTCAGCTTACTGAACTCTTGCATGACATATAACAAATAAGACGCTTGTGATGTGTTCTCCGAGGTCACTCATGGACGTCGCATGGCCATTGGTATTCACAAGTCACATACAACCGGCGCTTTTATATCAAACAAGTGAGGACTTGTTGGGCCAAGGTCTGATATCAGGGAGCATCCAGCTGCCTGGACAAGAGACCTTGGAAAGTAAAGATGACTGTTGGTTAGATCTGCTCACACTATTCTCAATGATGCTTTGCACAATATGGCAGAGCTCTCCTTTGATTACAGCAGATTTAGATGCATTTTACATTTAGGGGATGACTTACATAGAAATACTGTTAAATCATCTTAAAGCAATAAGCCATAAATTTCACTCTAAATATACTTATATTTTATGAATTACCAAATGTTGTTTATATTAACATGTGAAACCTGAGAGGCACCCTCGGTGGTCATCAGGTCATCATCGATAGGACCATATCCTGTCTGATTGGCATCTTTCTGAAAGCCTATGTGACAGCACATCCTTCTCCCATACTTGTACCATCCTCTGTGCTGTGACATTCCCTGTTTAACTCAACTATACTTGTCAATGCTATATGAGCTACCCAGCCCCACTTGCTGTTCTCATGAAAGAAGGAATCCGTAACAAAAATGTACCACTGCATCATAAACTATACCATTGTGCAATCATGAAGATGGATATCTCTAAATATTGTTTTACTAAAATTTGAACAGGTAAGTGGTACGTTGTAGATTTGTATGCACTCTATTCAATTTTGTGGAAATATTATAATGATATCTCTTTTGCAATATTCTCTTAGTAAATGTATACCTAAGACAAGCCCCAGGTGTTCAGAAAAGACATTATACTGTGATTTACCAATTAGTAGTAGCCTGAATGCTCAGATATATTATTTTCTGTTTTTCCACAACAGCAAGAATATAACTGATGATCATGTCATAGAGCACACTGATTTTCCAAATGACAAAGTCAAGAATGTGGAAGGTACAACAATCTTTGACGAAACACAAGACAACGTAAGTGTTAAAGCTGACTTTGGTTTGCATTTTCAATCAAGTTTACGGACTTCTATTACTGTCAGCAAATCAATCAATACACTGATATAAAGCAGATAATTGTGCATTGTAAATTGCAATGTTATGGACTCTCTCACCTCATGGCAAAGGTAGGTTCTGTTCTTTCTGGAAATTAAGTAAAGTTTGTAGCCATGCAGGTTCAAGTGGGGAGAATGGTTTTTGCCTCAGTCTTTACCCTTAGAACCAGCACATATTCAATCAATAACACTTACATGTATATGTAAAAGAGCTAGAACAGACACTTTCACCATCATACACAATCAATGCTTCCCGCCTTTATTCACCGGTCCATCCAAGACTCGTGTCTGTACATAGCTTGTGGGTTTTGTTCAATACTTAAACTCTAAAGTACACACAATGTATTTGTGTAGGTGCTACAGAAACATTGCTACAAATTTTAGCTCACCTTAGGGATATGTATATATACCACAGAGAGCTTAAATGGGGCATATACTATTGACATATAAATGTGGCAGCATTGTTAGCACTGCCAGATTGTTCATCATGTTTAAAGAAACCATAGATTAAGAAACCATGAACAGCCAAACACTGCCATATGCAGTGGCTGGCATTTCATCTTATGTTGATTTAGCTGATCAAATATGGCTGTGTGACAGTCATTTTACTTAAAAAGTGGGGACTGTGTCATTGATAATGACTTTATAAAAAAGAGCTCTGTTTCTATAGCACGCGACTGCACTAAATTTGATGAAACTTTGTAAAGATGTTCGTCACACAGACTCTGATAGCACACAATGGGATATGTCAGTATTACGTCAATTAATTGCTAATTTGCATATTTGATGAATAATTAATTAGGGTTATATGTCCAGAAAACTGCGGCAAATATGATGAAACTTGGTACAGGTCTTTAGCACTCAGTCTCAAAATAGTGTACAAAGACACTGAGCAGTGAAATGCAAATTAATAGCTAGTTTGCATATTTAATGAACTTTCCTAATGGGCTATGTCCAAAAATACTAAATCAAATTTTATGAAACATGGTACATATGTTGTTCTCTATGCAGATATTAAGCAGTATCGTGTCAATTAATTGCTAAATTTTACATTTTGATGAACTTTTATAATTAATGTGATACGTCTAGAAATGCTACATCAAATTGATGAAATGTGGCAAAGATGTTGATCTGTTGGTAGTTTAATGGGGTGTATAGATATGTAGAAGTATCATGTTAATTAACTCTAATTTGCATATTTAATGAATTTTCATAATTAGGCTGATATGTCAAGAAATACTTCATCAAATTTGATGAAACTTGGTACAGATGTTGATCTCACAGTGCTGTAATACAATTCATTGACACTTAGTATCGTTTATGAAATGTGGTACACTAGTTGATAATGTGTCATTTTTTTAATAGAATGCAAAAATGTTTTGCAACATCCTGTCATAATTATTGACTTACATGTATTTAATAACGTTTAAGGGTGGCAGCCCACATTGGTTTTATGTTTTCACCACCATGGAACTCATTCTCAATCATGACCCGGCAATTAATCCTCTCCAAGAACTTTTAATCAAAGTACCCATTAACAAGTGGGGACTGTGTAATCAACGATGACTTGCTAAATAATAGATTATAATTTTGTGCTTGACAGGTCCATCCAATAACATCACATCCTGATGAGGAATTGAACAACATGTCCAGACATATTGTGACAAATCACCAGACTACCACCCAGGATAGCATGCAGAAAATACTGAAACAGGTAATTCTACACTGAGTTGGATGTTTACATGTAGTAGAAGGGGGAGTGACTTGAATTAGCAGTTTTTCTGACATCACTGAAACTTCTATGGTAATCAGTAATTGCTTTGGTTTTTACTGAATATATGTACTGGTTTGCACTTGTTTACATTTGTTTTTTTAATGTTTTCTTGTGTGCATGTATCTGTAAATGGATGTGAATGTTTTCCAATGATTTGTATGAAATTGTGAATTAGTATTTGTCCAGCATAAATGTCAGGTAATAAATGATTTGTGTCTTGTCAAGTGTCAGCTTATCATATTGACTTATGTTACTACAATACACCACTGTAAAGTCTTTACACACATAGGAGAGCTACCTTACTCAGCAAGTCATGCTAAAAAATAGGAAAAAAATTGTTACCATGATTGATTTTCAGATAAAATGAACCGCCCATTTCTTTCTATAAAAACACTTAACATTAAGTCATATTAATTACTTGATTGCCTTTCATATACATATCAAAAATCAAATGATTTTTTCACATTTACTCACTTAACGACTACAACTGACACAAAGAAAAGGGTATTACTATTGATGCTGATGAAGAACTGTTCTGAACATGTCATAGCAATTCCTGCAGTACCAAATTTTGTAATCATTTTTCTCGTCCACTAGCTCCTAGCCACAACAAATACAAAGAAAAAGCCCAATTGTGGTTGATACTGATGAAGACCTTCAATAATAGTAACAAGTGAATTTTGATGAATTTGTAAAAATAGGAGAAACCACACCTTCAACAAATTTTACATGTCTGTTTGTTTAAGCTTTCCAGAACTTATCTAATTTGAACTAAACTAACACAAGATGGGGTATTTCTATTTACAGAGACACACAGTGAGGGCTGTACCTATTTCTGAGGTTCATTGGACATGGCAGACTTCAGGAAGCAGGTTTTGGGTTTATGGACAAGAGAGAAAAGTTCATGTCCCGAAGTATGCCAAGAAATATTGCTGTGGTTGTTTTGAGTTGGACATGAAAGCTTATCCTCAGAAATGCTGCCGTGGTTGTGTTATCCTATAGTGCACAGTACAGTCACACAGGGATTTGCATTAAGTTAATGATTTAAATAATAACTTCATAATTTCCGACTTCAGTGAATAGCAATTACATTTGAAGTAAGAATGTTTTGTTTTACAATCATGAAATTTTTGTTCCAGATTTTAGTGCATGAAAGAGTTTGTGGTTGTTTGACAATATAATGAAAAGTTGGAAAACAAACTAAATTTTCTCATGCACTAAAAAAGCAAACTTAACAAGGTTGATGTTAGACTGTCAACAGTTGCTTGCTTAATTGTGCCATTTTTGCCAGTTAACACCATTATATATGGTGCACCATTCATAGTGGTGTCATTGATGATATCCACAAAATAGGCACAAGACATTGTTGACAGTCTAGAACCACATAGAAGTTGACTTCAGAGATGGATGTCAATATAAACATTGTGTTATGTAGAGAAGAAAAGTGTAATAAAGCTATCATGCGGTGGCTACTGGGATTTCTACTCTAAAGTGTATATTCTGTGATGAGAATTTAATTTCTTGACATTGTCTTTTATAATCAGATCTTATAAGTTCAGGGGTATTTTCACACCATGTTTTCTGAACTGATCTTTGATAACAGCTCTACTAGACTTTCTGTGTGCAGAACATTTTGAAAATACACTTTTGTCCAACAGAAACTAGTGTGCACATGTAATGATGATTGATTCTTCCAATCAGATTGCTTTTATAGTATTTGCATAATGCATCAGTATTTTCCATTTTCTACGTGTTGAAAGATTTATATAGTAAAGTTTTAATTGAGTCTCATGACAAAGTAATAATTTGTCATGTAAAAAGCTGTAGACAAAAGAAAAAGACAGAATTTTCAAATTGTAAGCATAGGAATAGTTTATTTCACCTCTATTTATTATATATCAAGAAACTTTCAATAAAATATATTCAAACACTTGCCTAAGAGTTTATATGTTCTATGTGTTTATGTTTGGATACTACTATGCTCTTGCTTTGAAAGCACTTAAGGAGGTGGATCTTGATAAATCTGTTTGTGTTGACTTCAGCTTCTTGATGTTTTTCAACACAAGTTGCTGTAAATCTAAACTCAAGTCTGGAAGATGTTAGTATGTATTATTGCTTTAATTGAAACATATTTAAGTAATTCAGTGATACTCTGTTACATTGATGAAATATCCTTAGAAAATGTTGGTTTACATGTTTATGATCCATCCAGGTACATATGTACAGTATGTTCGTTTGATGGCTACTAATTAAATTGAGTTTTTAAATTGTTGTTGTTGATATTTTGGGGGTTTCATCTACCTTGGCACAGTTCACAGTATATGTCATCAAATGTGTTGTTTGTAAGCCTTATGTCATGACTTCCCTAAGGGCAAACTGTTTTATGGTTAATGTTTGTTGATAGAGTTTCCATTTGAATTATTGATATGCTTTTTGTTGGTGCTTATGAAGTCTACCGCTATGAAGACTCAGACTTTGTTGTTGAGACATGGTTCAAGTCGGTGACTGTGTATTATTTGAAATGGTTTGACAGAGATTCTGCAATAAGATCCTAGCTCTGCCACAGGCTTGTGTGAGGCATAATATCTCAACAAAAATCAAGATATCCATACATCCTTCTGGTGACATCTTTGATATGATATCATGTTTAATCATTACACAGTATTTAGAGATTAAGAGCAGTGGTAGTTTGGTCAGTATGTATCAAGTACAGTAAAGATTGATTGATTGACTGTTGACATTTAATTGCCATTGCTCTGCTACGTCACATTCACTGAAATAGTGTTTTTAAAAAAGACTTAAAGGATCAAGTCTAAGGATCAGATACAATTGTATTTTTTCGCTCAAAGTCCCTCCACACACTGTTATTCACTATACAAGGTAACCTCAGACCATAGGCAATTCTGGCTCCCTTGTTGTTTGTTTGTTTGTTTGTTTATTTGTGACGTATGCTTTGTTCAACACATACAGTAAAGGATCAATAAAGAGTTGTACTTATGTTGTTTGTCACTCCCAGTCTCCTTGTTTGTCAATGAAGAAATCTTTTAGTTTGTTTGTTTGTTTATGTATATATTCAATAAGTGATACTTAACAAAACGTTTAACACAATCCAACACGATATGAAATACAGCAGACCTTTCCTTTGCTTAAGGGATATGCACTACCTTATACACCACTCGTGTATACCACTCTTTTTAAATACACACTCCTTTAATTAGGGAGTCTGTACTCAGAAAAAGTGGTGGATATATGCCCAAATAAATGACAACATTCCCAGCTTCTCAATTTTAGGTTTGATAATATTATCGTCTGTAGTAAAAACAAACATCAAAGGGTGGAAAATGTTTTTCTGGCCACTTTGACAATAATTGCTACCAATACCAACATACACTCTGTCATAGTTTGGCATACTTTGTTATTCCTCAACTAACACAATACAGAAGTACTTTGATAATAAATTTTTTATTTCATTAAAAAAAGATTTTGTAGCAACTAGGATGTACTGTAAATGAAATTGATCATCAAACGGCCAATATCGCTCAACTGTTGGTTTTTTGAAAACAATAATAGAATCACTGCATAACAACCCAAAATTAAATTCAAAGAAAACTGCCATGACTCGAGGAAATTGTCATTTTTCTTTGTCACAGATAAGTCAAAATGGTGTGTCGTCCCCTTGCAAGTGAAGAGTGAGATACCTCAAGATAAACATTCTGATGTGTAATGGAATGCAGAATGAACTTTGTATTAAAGAAACAGCCAAATTTGTAAATTTCAGTGCCTAATAATAACATTAATGGTGTACCCTGAGAAGCTATATAAACTTTATGACCAGTGATATAAAAAGAGTTGTGACTACAAAGAGAAAACTAGCCTCAGAAATTTGTATTTGCAAATTTCATCATCATTTGAAAGACCGGCCATCCCTTAAATTTGATTACCGTTGAACATAGTTTCAGATAAGTATTTGAAAAAAAATGACCAAAGACAAAATCTTAAAAACTTTAAACATTCAAACGTTATGCTAATGTATTCATGATTAAATCAACTTATTAAATTTGAAAGCAGTATGACAGGCACAAAAACAACGTTGAAAAATTCATCGTCACTTGAATAAAACTGAATCCAGGGAATGTACAAACTAAATATGTTTACTATTGATTGATAAATTAAAAACATGAAAATTGAGCGACAAATAAAACAATTTCTCAAAAGTTTAATTTTAGTTGACGGACGGACTCGCCTATTTGATAAGCTCTGCGTAGCTGACAGCGGAGCAAAAAGTGCTTGTAAAATTCTGTAGAAAGGAGAAATGACAGGTGAAAAAGAAAAAAAAAACTCTTCCTTCTTATGACTCTCCTGAGTACAATGGAATCGAACAAGCAGAAGGATACCGATCTCAGCAAACAACGTGTATATTTGCTTACGTTAACTCTGGGTTTGAACTCTGCTGTAAAGATGCCTATTATTGACATGTAAAACCGCCAATCTTTGCTGCCAAAGTGACAACTTGTTGCGTGGATTCCGGTGTTTCAGAGGTATAAAATGTATGGTAATCTTTGCAACCTTTCGAAAATTAGTTCGAAAAACTATTTTTCACTACCACGATTGGAACTAATTTGGAATAATTGAATGGTGAAGTAAGGTCGTTTTAACCTGCAAAGGTAAGCTCATCTGCTTTTCTTTTTAAGTTACAAACTTTTTTATGAGTAATTTGTAATATTGCAACATTCAGCTATATGGCACCAAACACTTTTGAGAAAAAATATGAAGATCCAATTATCCAAAATTAGTTCCAATCGTGTTCACTTTTCATTATTCCTATCGCAATGGACGTTCTTATGGTTTGTTTAGCGGAACTAAGTATATACGCCTACGCTCCAATAATCATCACTTTGCTGCCAATGCATTGTTTACTTTTAATGTAAACAGTGTGGAAGTCGCCAAGGTCAATGAACTAGTAACGTTTCTGATGAAGTTATCTTTATCCTGGCAAATGTATTGCCTCTTGATGTTCCCCTAGCAACTATCACTACTTCACATTTTGGCATTTCCTTGACAACTGTGATCGCATCTCTGCTGTGCGTTACCTTTAAGTTGCAAGTATCAAAGCTTTAATAGCTGTTTTCTTGCCGATTTCTGATGACATCATAGTCCCATTTTGACAATCTGTATGGTATAACAGCTTCGAGTTTTATTTTTCACGTAACTCAGAATCATAGCCTCGTTGTTTCGTGAAATAGTGTGTTTGGGTTTAATGCTTTGTTTGAAAACTTATCACATTCGTTTACGGTCCTGGTATCATCATCTTGCAATCCATCCGAAGTGCATCGCGTTCCGTTTTCAGTAACGGGCAACTTAATGTCGTTTCTTCTAGAAGTAGTATCTACGTGACTACTGTTTGTGGTAAGTCGGTTACTTTGGAAAGCTATTTCATCTCTTTCTTTTGTTTCTGTATGATTGGAGCTCGCACCTATCAATGTAATGTCATTATTGCTGGGAACTGTGCCACTGCAACGTTTTATACAGTTGCCATTCTCATAACGCTTACTTCCAATATGATAATCTGAAAGAGTACAGTCAGAAATGGATTCCTCGCTTTTTCCAGGTGTCTGTTGAGTAACGTTGGGCCGTTGCTCAGCGGGTTTGTGGGGGGCTTGTGGTTGCTTCTCATCCATGTCGAAAGTCGGATTTACGTTTGAAAGAATCTTTTCATGAATATCTGGCGGAATAATCTGACTCTGGTATTCATCTGGACGCTGATTTCCTTCAGGATATCTCTCTGTTGTGACACGTTTTCGCCGGGTACTTCGTCTTTCATAGAAAATGTCATCGTCTGAAAGAAATGGAGCGTTAATTATCGTTAAAGAAAGACTTTGGAGTTACTTATAATTGAGTATGTCGAAAGATAATTGGTTGTCAAACGGAAGATAATATTTGCTCCGTGGTTGCTATCCATCGATTTTATCTCATTCAGATTTGTCGTTTTGACTTATCGGAAATGCAGTTGTAGTATTGACGGCGCCATGAGTGCACCTTTTGTTCTGTGCGACTAACAGAAAATTCAAACGAGTTTTGTCAAATCAAAAGAAAGACCCCACTTTCCTTTGAACACACGTGATCGGAATTCAGTGGACTTCACTGAAAAGTGGATTGTTTCGTCAATCTTTCATCACCGATTAAGTTATATTTCCCCGTAGATGCGAAACCAGAAATTTTTCGCCGTCTTTACCTTTCAGAGGTTTGATTGCACAGCCTGAAACGTAGTAGAAGACCAGCCTTACAAAGTACAATGCACCCCTTCTGTAAGGACGTTTAAATAGAAAACAAAGGAGTGGATTTATTATGGCGTTGGTGTACAGAAGCATGAAGGCGACGTTTTCGGCGTATACGCTGAAAGAAATCTTCAAGAAATCCAGTACTATGAAGTTCTGAAAAAGATCAGAGTAAAGGTTTAGATATAGATAACTAAATTTGTAAATTATTTTTTTTTCTGATTGGTAGATGCGTGAAAACCACAGTGCTCTATTCGCAATTATGCACGGTTGGAACAGGCACCGTCACGAGCTCTCAGCCGAAGAAAAGTTCCCTTTTGAAGTTCTCATGCCAGAATTTCTATTTAATATAGCACAACCGACGACAGTATACCACTGGTCAAAACTGAGTGGTATACCGTCGCTGAGTGTGCTTTATTGCCATTATATCATAATGGTATATTCAAATTCTGGCATGGGACGTCATAAAAGGAGCTGACAGCATATCCAAATACGTGTTAAAATTAATTTCTTTTTTCTTTTTATTCCCCGCGGCTTCAGTTTTATGGTTTTACGAACCTTCAATGTTTTTCCTATTGCTTTAAATTATGACCCGATTGAAGATTATGGCTTCATATTTGTTTGTAAACGGAAGCTTATTTACAATGTAAAATAAATCAATATCTATATCGGACAAGTTATCCATCTTTATATTGTTACGTCTTCCATTTGTTTCATGATACAGTTCAACTAATCAGCAGCACGTAGAGAGGGGGACGGGGGGCTAGTCGGCGAATGCAGGCAGAGAGGGGACGGGGCTAGTCGGCGAATGCACGCAGAGAGGGGATGGGGCTAGTCGGCGAATGCACGCAGAGAGGGGGGACGGGGGCTTGTCGGCGAATGCACGCAGAGAGGGGTACGGGGGCTAGTCGGCGAATGCAAGTAGAGAGGGGATGGGGCTAGTTGGGAATGACTATGGCTCAACACGATGAAATGAAGCCGGTACCATAACAGTAGAGTCCTTGGAAGTCGCTATGGGGATACCAAGGTTGAATCAGTGCCCCTCTGAAACTGGCAGCAAGCGCCATAAGTTACCGCCATCTTCTATTTGGTAGGTAAACATCCCGTCCACTGTACAGATACAATAAAAGACCCTCCTCTTGCCATTTGTAAAGTAGCTTTGTGAGTCAATACATAGCTTTTATTTGACCATCGGTGCCATTAATTTTCTCATCACTACATTTTAATCCTATCTGCAAACTTTGTTTCCATCTTGCTTTGTTGACATGTACAGATTACCACCTCTCATTATTAATCAACTCTCGCCAAATATCGATTTTGAAACCGTATAGTCACACAAAGTCTAACCAATTTGAAAACATAAGCCAACATAAACAAAGACGTAGAATTTAGATCGATGAACAGTGAAATTAAATTTTCTGGTTTTTTAGACCTCTAAATTTCATCGGAAGGAAGTCACCTGCATTAAACCACGGTTACTCTACAGTGGGTAGAGTAACCGTTATTGCAACATCACTCAAACGTGAAAACTACACACATTCATTTTCTCACATCATCGAGAAATGTGTGCGGTATAAGCACTCGCACTGCCGTGTTCCACCCCATGTACTTTTACATTTCGTCCCTCACTTTTAATTACTACTTCTGTTAATTTCCTCATAATTCACGGGTATCACGAATAGTGAAGGGATATTAATCAACTCGCTCACGAAAATTCGAATGAACCTTATCTCGCTTTAGAACGATGCAACAGACGAAATTCATAAGATGTTCACTTGCGCTGATTCAAAGAGAAACGGTCGTCGGAACTGCACCAGTGCGAGTTTCTTGTTGACAAACGACGTATTTCGTGCACGATATCTAGATACACATCATCACCATAGCTGCATCATTTAAATTATACAATGTAGATTATGACAGACATGTTTTAACTTTCATCAATCACCATCGTACTTGGATACAGTGTTTACATTGGTCGTATGAGCGCACTTCCGAAGACTGCAGCCCTTTAAAGGTTAATGGCTATGTTAACTGTCATCATTCTTGCTAGGTCAGCTACTTATCAACTTGCATTCCTACTTCATATGTTAGTTTTTTTAGTTTTGTACCTTCCTCACGATATGAAAACTCTGAATTCGCGGAGATATGACCTTGCACTTTGATGGGTACAATCTGATTACACCTTCTGACTCACTGTGACTGATTAGCTAAATATCATTTTTATTTTTTTATTTTATTTATTTATTTGCACAAAATAGTAAACAAAACAGTATAAAATAATACTGACACAAATTAGCAATAGCAAATTGTAAAACACTCACGATAAAAAGCTATTTATGCATGGATAACGCATAAAAATCCTAAGACTTATTTTCACTGCGGTCCAAAATAATACACGACTTCAAATGAGAGTGAACAAAAGACACGCAAAATTGACAATTAACAGGGAAACAAAATAATGCAAGAAAGAATACCAAAACACGGGACAAAGCTAACGGAACTCATTGTTGGATCTTGCAACAAGAACACTGTGTAAATAGTTCTTTACTTTTCGTTTAAAGGTACAATTTGAGACAACATGATGTTACATGGTAAATTATTCAAGAGTTGTGATGCTGAATAATGAAACCCACTTTTGAGAGACTTTAGCTCCAAATAGTATAGACAGGCAAATATACACATCGAGTATTATAACTGTATATCATAAATTTTCCAAGTAACGGTTAATACTGTCAGCTCTTTCATTGCGTTTTGTGGAGGGACCGTGGTTCTTTGTACAGTTATTGTGTTTGTAAATTTCTGTTTCTTGTTCCACTCCTAAAGTTGTTTTGAAATGTCCGATGTTTAACTTGCCAACAATGCCTGTATGCGTTAAATATCCGATGTCATTGTTGACTGAATTTTAGTCGGAACTATAATTCATAGTAGTTCAACATAATTCAGGGAAAAGGACAAGAAACTGTCCTTGTTTGCTGGAATAGAATTCACGAAACTATTATCAAAAGATATAAGCGTTGTCATTTTACAATCCGCAGTAGATAATTTGTGCCACCCCATTGCCCTTAACAAAACGGTAAGTCCATATGTTTTTTCCTGCTAAAATCGGTAAAAGTGGGTCGTGTACAATGTCAATATTGTATTATGACTGAGCAAAAAACAGCTTACTCCCTGCAAAGGGAAACTAGAAAACAGCTAGTTAAACGTTCATCCAATTGAGGACGCGTACTGCAGCTGACTCATCATCACAACTTTGAAAGTGATGATGTCATAGTAAATAGACACAATAGAAACAAAGAGATCTCTAAGATACATTTCCTCTGGGACGCACCTTTGTTGAAAGAAAGAACAATCCCTTCGACAATTTACAAGTAAAATAACCGGAGGCTTTAGGAGCTATTTTGGGTCGTTTATCTATACTTAGTGTGTTTATGCATCCGATTTCGGTAAAGTTCAGACATTAACTTGTAATTAACGAACTCGGAGCGGTCTTTTGTTTTGAAGTATACCTTCACTGACATAACGTACTGGATTTTTTCCCACGTATAAACGTTTGCCTGTCCATGTTGACCAGTGTTGAACGAGTGTACAAAAGAATAACCTCAGGAAAGGTGAGTTAAGGCGTCTCTCCAATGAACTGTCGACAGCGTTGTTTACGCCGGTAGTTTGGTTAAGCATAAGGACATATATAATAAAAAGACATTCATTGATACATATTACGATCTATATCTATTAAATTTAGTATAAAGTCAGAAGGTCAATTGCACTAAGTTCTAGCAATATTTTTATTGCCGTAGTTTCATTCCGAAAAACAATTATTACGTTTACCCCTTTTCCTGAAAGTATGTTGAATACAAAGTATTTCCCTTTCAAAACAAAACGTATCGCACACGATATGCAATACTATTATTGACAAATGAATTCTACCTCCGTTGTCGCTAATTACATTTGACATTTCGCACGTAGAGACTGTGCTGACAAAATGAATATAACTTGTAGACAGGCAGCTATACGTCATAAACAGCTCTATAGTTCAATGACAATGGAAATCTTCCAGGTTCAAACAGTAAGCGGACATTTTTCAGATCAGTGGTATTAAGAATCAGTAAAACAAAACTTATTACTCAAGACAAAAAAAAACATACATAGCACAACAATAACCCTGAAATGATGCGAGGCACATATAGCATCTTACTGTTTACGGACATTAGGAAAAATGCGAATGATGCTGTAGGTTGTAAACCTATGTATACTTACGATGTAGGGCAGCCAGAAGCAAGCATAAACAATCGAAATTGCCATGATCAAAACAGCGAATCTTCTCTCCGATCTTGCTCGAGCTTCCGATCCAGAGTCAACGGCAGTTGTGTTTCTCCTGAACCGACAAAGAGTCAGCGAGACGGCCACGTTGCAGAAAATGAAGACCCCTACACCAAGGGCAAAGATGCCACTGTTCAAAGCGAAAACAAGAATGAAATACAAATCCTCTTTATTGGCATGGTAATCCAGACAGATGAACCAGCCGTGTTTCAAACCAAGTTGGTCACTGTTATAAATAGCTGTGAATGTGGAAGTCAGCAAACTGAACGTCGTGAACACGAAAAGGCAATATAAAATTTTTCTAATAGTCACATTGCTGCGATAATATAAGGGCTTATTGATAGCAAGATACCGATCGATTGTCTGGGTTTGAATGTTGAAAAAAGCGAACTTCCAAAACATCCAGGACAGTGAGTATTGTGCGTCACAGGTGGTTTCAGCGCCTACCCAACGCCCAGCTGCCAGACTTACGATGCTAAAGCTGTGCACTGTAATGGTCATAAGTAAGTCGCTAGTGGCAAGTGTCCCGATCAGAAGATCTGGGATCGATTTCCTGTGACGGACAATGGTAGCAGCACAGGCGACAGACAGAGAGTTGCCGATGACGGCCAACGGTACGACGATGATGTAATAAATGACATTCACTTTCCAAAGAATATCGGAGTTAAACCTATCGTCATCTGTTGAATTCCCGCAGTGTACGAAGTAGGTACCATTACTACAGGAAAGGTTGCCGGTCGAAACGTTTGTAGAGATCGTGGAAGACGACATTATCGTTCCATTAGTCGTTTGCATTGGTATATCAGTTGTCAAAGTTGAGTAGGTTGAATTTTGCACTCCTGTCGCCATGCCCAAGTTCAATCGTAACGTACTCCCGGTATGTACTTTGGTGTTGACTGCTGTCAGGTGTGGCCCATGGGAATCGGAAATGGCAAGTTCAACCAATAACGGTTTGAATGTAAAGACGGTCAGCTGTCACCGTTTTATGTTGTTGCTTCTGTATAGACTGTAACACAATTCCTCAGTACACACACTTGTAATCTTACGTCGCTCACAATGCATATGTCAACATGCAATGAATGTTTCGCCATGCATCGGAGTGGTTCTATAATTCTTGTGTCATTGAATGTGCTTATCTGAAATAAAATCTCTCTTCCTGTTGAACAAACAATTGCTGTCGATCCTTAACAAAAGCTGACGCGAACAAATAAATACCACTTATAAGTCAACAACAATAGGGATTAACGATATGCAGATTAATTTCTAAATCGGTTTCACTGGGTAGTGCCACAGTCATCTCTTCTGATTCTTTTAAATAAGGAGTGAACTATTTGATGATAGGGGTGGTGGGGCCGGATGGAATCGGTCTAAAGAAAACGTTTTACTTTTATTTTATTTTTAATTCGAAGATATTTTTAAGTCAGGTTGACGCAAAGGGAATGTAAATCAAACAAACAGTCAAGGTACAATATTGTTGGTTTTACTCATGCATGTAACTGAATATATATTTAAAAGTTACAGTGTTCAAGCATGTATTTTGTCCGATGCATAAGTACGATACCAAATTAGTGTCAACAAATATGACTGGAGTTTAAAGCAACGTGTGCAATAAATACGTGTCATGGCCGTAGCCTGACCAAATTGCTAAGGAGGCAGAACCTAGCTTAGCTAGGATTTGCGTAATTCGCATAAATTTACATAGATTGCATTTAATTAGCAAACAACACTGAATGTAGCAATTATTATGTCTACGCATCCGCTCGATATACGTCCTGGTCATTGCGGAAAAATCCGTGGCACAATTCGGCCAACCAATAAACCAATTTGCATTTTCAAAAAAGAAAATCGAAATGGAGCTAATTTTCAATTTTCAAATGGTTTTATCATCTTGATTATTAACTTTTAGGCCTATTTCTAAATTTAAAATCTTTGGGCTGAGATTGAAATATAGGAAACAGGTGTATACTGCTGTGAGGATGGCACTTTACGGCCATTCAAATTTCCCTCTGAAAAATTCTATTTCCCACAATTCGTATTTCCGTTTTTTCAATTTCCAATATACCAAATGTCCGATTTTCCCATTTCATTTGGGGCGTGGCAGCTGATATCTTTGGCCTAGGAATGCATCAAATTGTGACAGTTTTTTGCGCTGGCAACTCGTTGAATGGATCGAGTAACGAACATACAAAGAACAATAGTGTTGCGGCCCTCGGAAAGGAAAGTCCGATATAATCAGTTTGACCTAACCTGCTGAAGTTTTGCGCACTTCCCGTCAACGTCGCAAACTGGAACGTTGTTTAAAATTGCGACAGCCATCAGCCCAATCAGAGTGCGGTATCCACATTTAATTTTATCTTATCAATTTATTCAGCTGTCAATCTTTGTACGCGATATGTTCTCCTCATAATGATCAAAGTAACCAATCATAGTTTTAATCCGTATGTCGGCTCACTTTATAAATTGCACCTCTTCAAATCCGATCAAAATCTAGACCTTAAGAGACATCATCGTCTAACAGTTCGTTCAGAGATACCACTTGCCCTGGTCAAAACATTTTTGAGATGAACACCTATTTCGCGGTGACTTCTTCCTTTATCAACCATTTCTTGAATTTCTTGCGGCTGAACGCACCAACTTAAATTCATTGCTTGAACTGCACGCACACTCTATCAACCAAAGAACATTTTTTTTATCTTGTCTTCCAGTATGTGAGACGATGTTAGGGACTGGCCAGTTTGTTCAGCCTCGCGCGCTCTGTACGTACGTGTGTAGTACTAGTACACACACTCCAGAGCTTGCAGAAGCCGTCTGAGATAGCGTTCTACATTTGCACTATAAATCGGAAGAAAAAATGTTGATATTGCACTTAAAAACGGTCACTACTCTGACAATTTGTAGCTGTGGAAACGCAGCTATTGTTGGCGCATGGCGAGGTAGCGAGCGCCGCTATGCGGGTCATCAAAAGGCGGGGTTGACCTTTTGATGACCTGCATAGCCATGCACCCTACCCCGCCAACAGATAGCTGCACAGCTAGACAATTTGATGTCCCAGTGAAGAATGTAAGATGTATAATAATAAGATTATCACGAAAATACCGCAAAGGATGCACTATGACATCGGCGCCGTGCATCATCCTCCGCTTCGCGTCGAGCGATACGCTGCGCCAATGTCCTCGTGCATCCTTTGCGGTATTTTCGTAATAACCTCATATTAGGAAAGTTACGCGCCCGAAGGGCGCGCCGAAAAATGAAACTGAATGATGAAATTCATGGCTAGCACGATGCATTTTAGGCAAGTATGAGCCCGTGTCGAAATTTAAAAACACACTGACCCCCTAATTGGGCATTTCAAAATAGGTGACCCATCACCAAAGTGAAAAACAGGGTGACCCCCATGAATCCACCGGCCTCCAAGGCCGAAGAAACTGACCAGTCCCTCATTCCCGCTAATTTTAAAAGTATCTTGTGCTAATTATCGTAACCAAGCCCCGCCCCAGTACATTTGGTCACACTGAGATAAATGTTACACCTTAATTCCAATTCGATACAATTATTTCCGCCATAGTATGAAAAGATACTGGGCCACGCCCCAAATGAAATGGGAAAATCGGACATTTGGTATATTGGAAATTGAAAAAACGGAAATACGAATTGTGGGAAATAGAGTTTGTCAGAGGGAAATTTGAATGGCCGTAAAGTGCCATCCTCACAGCAGTATACACCTGTTTCCTATATTTCAATCTCAGCCCAAAGATTTTAAATTTAGAAATAGGCCTAAAAGTTAATAATCAAGATGATAAAACCATTTGAAAATTGAAAATTAGCTCCATTTCGATTTTCTTTTTTGAAAATGCAAATTGGTTTATTGGTTGGCCGAATTGTGCCACGGATTCGGAAACTAAGCTATGACAATGATATAGTTTATGAGCGTGATATAAAATACACACCTATTACAAAATGAAAAACAAAACAAAACATCGAGTTCAATATTTTCGGCCAAAATTTATAAAAATCACACTTCAACGACTTCCATCTGGCATCTCTCCTCTATGGCTATCATGATTATAAACATGTTCATTATGATTTTTGCTTTTTCTTTTCAATTCTGATTAGAATTTAGTGAAAAGTATATTTCAAATTTCTCTCCCAACATAGGAAGAGAGTGTACGTTGGGAAAGATTTGCGTCGGGTCACACAATGATAGCGTCCTTGTAGTGTTTCTTAGGACATCTACATACACACAAGTTATGTTCGTTGAATTTATTGGTCAACAAAGCATGACTAATATCAACATAAACAACAATATAAACAACAAAAACAACAACAACCGGATTTCTTGGATCCCTATGGGAAGACCAGAATTCTGAGTGAGCTTCATGATCAGCTATTTCCCCTCCGTATTTAGGGACATATCTGAAGATGTTTCGGGTACTGTTGCTGCATTAGTACGCCTACTTCGAAAATGCAGCAAAGTTTCAGTTTGCTCGTACCGAACTGGAACACTAGAAGAGGCTCCAAGCTCTGATTCACGGCGATCATATCGATCGCACACAAACCAAACGGCCCTTTTCAACGCCACCAAATATTAAAAAAAAAAGTAAGATTTCCCTGCAGTACGCGCCTCGAAGACAGACCTTCGGCCTCACGAATTTCTACATTTCTTTTCTGGTCTACCACATGTGGGACCTAATTTTGAAGCTCTTGGAGAAATAAAAACCTTCACCGTGCTAGTTTTTCAAAAATCAAAAATTTAATTTTCCCTCATAGAGTTATTACAGGAATGGACCATGAAGGCCATTTTGAATTTCAAATATCGAAAAACGTTGGGTAATTTGTTTCCCTATTTCCAAACTTTGCACGGTGGCCTCCGACTTTAATTGTTATTTTGGTAAGAGAATGCTTGAAAGTGTCATTTAGGAAAGTCTAAGCAAAAGTTTAAGCCTTTCACTTTCGAGGCGAATACTACCTTAAAAGATGAGATCGAACGTGCTCGTGTAGTCACTGCGATGCATTCGTGCGACCTGCTAAAATGGTATACTTACCCTGCCTGCTTCCTGACAAATGTCAAAATAGACAGCTAGGCTCAACGTAGTTTCTGAGGACTTTCACTCTCTGACATTTTGGCAAAATGCGATTGCGACTACTCTAAGTGACAGGTCGCTTTCTTCGGCCTGGGGTCGGTCGGTGGATTCATAGGGGGTCGTTCTGTTTTTGACTTTGGTGATGGGGGGGGGGGGGGTCACCATGTTTTTGAAATGCCCGATAGGGGGGTCAGTGTGTTTTTGAATTTCGTCATGGGCTCATACTTGCCTAAAATGTATTGTACCATCCACAAATTTCATCAATATAAAGCTGCATTTTTCGGCGCGCCCTTCGGGCGCGTAAGGGCCGTTTTCAGAGCTCCCTCCAAGCGCGAAACTTTAATATATCAGATATATATATCAAAATTTTTCGGCACGCCTTTTGGGCGCGTTACTTTAAAATATCAAACATATTTTTCAGCATGCCCTTCAGCCGCATGATTTTTATATATTAGACATATATATCAGAGATATCAGGCGTGGTACTATATGTCAAAAATACCTTCATATTTATAAATTTAAAGTCTGTTTTGCAAAGTGCACTAATTATTATGAAATCTGCAGTTCATATGAAAAGCATGACAAGTTCCTGATACTTTTCTGTTTTCTCTATGAGAATTCAGAAGTAGAAAGTAACATGCACTACAATTTCACAATCACATTTTTCTCACAACAGTTCTGGACATCTGGTTATGCTTAAAAAGTGTGGACATTCACAGCTCATTCAAAATACTGTATTCAAACTTTAGAATTGACACTTTTAAGTTCCTATCTTGTCACCCTGTTTTTGAAAGTTGGAATAGGGGGTCATCCTGTTTTCAAAAGTCGGAAGGGGGGGGGGGGGTCAGCCACTTTTTGACGTCGGCAAAAAAATAATCCACCGGCCTCCCCCAGGCCGAAGAAACTGACCAGTCCCTAACTGTGTTTAATACTTGACTAAATGCGCAGTCCATGTGTGTGCGCGTTTCTTTTTGCATTTTCTTGCACAAAAAATGTTTAATTGTTCGTTTAAACCGCAAAAGAGCTACATTTTATACAGCGCACCGCAAAAAGTAACACTTCATTCAGTTAAACATAAACTATAGCAACAATATAAACAATAGCGAGGGGTCAGAGCAAGTACAGAGACACCTGACATTAAACCATCAATTCAAAGCACGAGTGCTGGGAATCGTCCCGGAAATATTAGCGATTTTATAAGCATCAAATTTACGTATACCTCGGTCACATTATACCGGCAAATACATGTTTAAACCTAGTATCCAATCAAGAGAATGATGACTGCGTTTATACATACCAGACTGCAAATGTTTATTAGGACTAAACATAATTGTTAGATCATGGACAATTTCCATAAGCTGACAATTTATCCAAGGACATCGTTTTGAAAGGCTGGAAAGCAGAACACTTGCCGAGGACAATGGAATATTTAGACGAAAACAACAGCAGATCTCTAAAGTATACGGAAAATTGAAATTCTGTGAAGGGAATAGCCTTTTACTAGGCGCTATTATGCTTCCGAAAGCTTCGGCATCCGGTAACGAACTTGTACCGTACACCGGTTTCAATAGAAAGCACAAACATAGAAGCACTGAAACAACAGACTTTTGTTTCATTTCACAAAGCAACCGACTATTAATAGTTATCTTACAATTCGTTGAGACACAATCATTTTACATGAAAACTCCAAATAATATCACAACTGACGACAGGTCAGCTTATCATGCATACACATAATTTCAAATTAGCCCATAATGATATCACAAGCTGGTAATTGTTGTGTGACGTTTAATAGGTAACTTGTTTCACTATGACCCCTTGCCTTCAACTGACAATGTCACCATGGATTATCTCTCTCTTTCAGAATTGCTAATTGTCTGACGAAAATAATTACAATAGGACATTATTAGTGCTTACGGTATTCATACATACTACCTCTGTATATGTAATGTGTCAAAACGTGACTGGAATCGTTGATTAACCAGTAATGAATTTCTCTCGCGGTCCATTACTGTTAATAGGAACAACCCATTGTTATCTGCTAAATTGACTAAACTTTTTATGGTGTAACACCCGCTGTGCCGATTAAAAAGTAAATTATTTGGTTAGTAATTTTAAAGTAGAATTACTGCCATTGAAAATCACTGGTTTCTTTTACAGTATGTTGAAAACATGGGAAGAGTTGAATTTGAAAAAACCACACTGTGAAAATAATTTGAATCCAAGAAAAACTATTTTATGGAACAATAAGGACATTATGATTGGAAAACGTTCTATTTTTTACCAGGATTTTGTAGATGCAGGAATCCTATATTTAGAACAATTGTACAACGAAAATGGCCAAAAGCGGGACTGGGACTCTGTACACAATAATGGTATCCCTCAATCATCCATTTTGAAATGGTTTGGACTAAAAAGTGTTATCCCAGCCAACATACAAGTGAATCAGCAAAGTACAGCTGATGATGAAGATGAAGTAAAAATTGTATCGAAACACAGGTCAATCAGTGTGGAACTGTGTAATATAAAAGTAATCACACAGCTGATTAATGACATTAATTTTATACCACCAAAATCAGAACTGTATTTTGAAAATGAATTTAAAATCAATGTTACTAACTGGAACGAAATTTATCATCTTTCATTTAAGGTAACTATCGACTGTAAGTTGAGAGAATTTCAGTTTAAAATTTTACACAATATCCTGTATACGAATGCTAGACTGAGTAAAATGAGTAAAATAACATACCCACAGTTGATAATGCTCTTTGTTCTTTCTGCAAGAACAAAGAAGAATCTTTACCCCATATTTTACATGATTGTCAACATGTGCAACTATTTTGGGAAGCATTTTTCATGTTATGGGGACAAAAATTAAAATTGAGAGTAAGACCAAAAATATGGCAGATCATACTAGGTGATCCCAAACTTTCTAGTATTGTGAATTTCCTACTGCTTATTGGTAAAAGGTACATTTATATTTGTCGTTGTAAAAAGACCTTGCCTAACTTTACAGCATACAAAAGATTTGTGAACTCTATACAAAAAACTGAGTATCACATTGCCTTGAGAAAAGATAAAATTTTTGCCCATAATAAAAAGTGGAGAATTTACAGTACGAATATCCACCAAGACCCTAGCACAACAGACATACACAATAATGATGTATGATCACTACTTTATTGATTTCTGTAATGTCTTTTTTTTTCTCAGATTTAATGAGACATGTATTTGAAAATTTTGATAACTCCAATAAAAACGTTAAAAAAAATAAATTATTTGGTTATCGATGCTTATGAACGTGATAATAAGACTGTGGGTCAATATATAATTATTATATTTGGATCATATACCCGGGCGCGTATTTCAACACCACAAAAATCATGATTGGAGATAATGATTTCGTTGAAGAAAATTGCACATTGAGCAGAAATGAAAAAGTACTATCGACCTTTCCAGTTGAAGGCCACACTTGACTTCTTTCGTAGAGAGAATGAACATTGAATGAACCAGAGAGAAACCCTGTGAATGATACTTGCCCGGAAATGCAAAACATAACCAGATATGAACTGAAAATACTCACGTATTTCATTATATATTGCAGTTTTGTCAACTTCATTGAAAGTGTTCATGATCAACATCATGAAGAAGGTCATTCTGAATTTATATATTGCTGCGTAAAGTGATCAAAACAATAAGAAATTTCTTAGAATTACTCAGGGAACAACAATATTTCGATACCAGTTCACTTGTTTCAATTTACACATTTCTGGGCAGAAAAAGAACGTTTCATCAACCTGGTGGTAGAGTTTAATTTACGAGCAATTCACCTTTTTATCGCATTCCAATGCTTTATAATAGATTTTATCGATGTCTGCTTATTTTTAATGTTTCTGCTTCGAGTTTTGAAGGAAAAGCTGAAAGCGTTTGTTTTTTATCTTTCTTCCTGGTTGTGAGTCATTTGTTTTAACTTACTTTCTTGTCCTGTAACCATATTTTCTCTGTTTTTGCTTAACTCTTCTTTTGTGTGGATGTATATGGTTTTGAACTGTATCATATGTGTTGGAGCTCGAAATGAATGAATGGATAAATAAATAAAATAAAATTGACACTAAATTATCGTTTCTTACAGATATGGCAAATATTAATAGGTGAAAAGTTAGCTAGTTGATTTATATCTTTGTAAACCAATGCCATGCTTTTATTTTTATTTGAAATTCTTATCCTGTCATTAGGCTACGTTCAATAAAAAAGGTGGGGGAGGGGGTTGGAGAAATCCCGATTGAAATCTTATTTTTTTCAGAACCCCCTCAATACTCTCAAACATTTTCAAGTCCTATATGATCAAAAATTTTCAAGTCCCCCTAAATTCATATAGCCACATATTATTGGGAATGCACGCACAGTAAAAATAAACATGTACTGCGTAGTTCTGACGCAGATGTTCGACACTATCTCTTATCAGCAGGTTGTAGAGCCACATAACTAGTGCAAGTTCTTAAATTGATTCGTTTTAAATGCGTCAGTGGACTTCTTGTATTTATCAGACCAAGCCAACTTTAGTTTATCCAACTCTGGCCAGGTCAATGGTACCAGCTGAAAAGCACACAAAGTGAGATGTGAAAATTTCATTCACTGCATCATAGACCCTGGAGCGAGACTGCATGAAGTTGAAATGAATAGTTTTATATATTGATTTAAAGTGATTTGCTTAAAATGTGTGATTGGTTAGATTTCCTCTTTCCATGGTAACTGTGGCAAAATTTGAACAGATGACAGTATACCTTTAATTATTACTAACATTAGAACAATCGCACGACATCAAAATGTTGGGAGCCAAGGTTCCCCATATAGGCAGAGCAAAACGTTCGAGTCCCCCCTCGACTCCCCCCAGAATTTTCGATTACCCCCTAAATTCCTCCACCCCCTCACCACTTTTTGTGAACGCGGCTATAAATACTATACTATCGTATGATAGTATTTATCAGTACATGGATCAGTCAGGATTGAAAATGCTGAATCATGTCAAGTCTCATAACAAAATTTGTGATTTCTGCTTGTCACCAAATCAAACTATAGCACAGTCACTCGTGGTCTATTCAGCTCTGGGACTATTCGCCCCATAGACGTGTGTACATAAGCGAGATTATGTACACACTTCTATGGGGCGAATAGTCCCACAGCTGAATAGACCACGAGTGACTGTGCTATATAGTTCACCAATCAGAGAATTAAACAAATCAGAACCGCTCAATCCAAATGTTTGTGAGTTTTTAATCAACAAACCGTTTTAGGTATAAACTTCACTTTTAACGAGATACTACTTGTCGATTTTGTTGGTTTTTGTATGCTGTCCTCACAAATACAGACAGTGCCAGCGCCCTCAAGATACTGATTACTGATTCTGTGTAGGAGGCAGGCAAAACACTGCTAAGTCTGAACGTACGCTATTGGCGGAGAAACTATAATGGATTAAATATACACATAACAGAGGCTGGGCTCTTGATACTTTCACAGACCCTGGAAGAGAACACAAGCCAACGAATGCTTTCAATAACACTGTGTTTCAACCAAAAGATGTTTATTTCAAACCAAAAGATGTTAATTATAAATGTCACCATCCATAAGTACCTTCTAACAAAGATGGCTCATGTTTCGACTGAACTTTGCAGGTCAAAGAATTTGCAAGAAAATCACATATGCTTTAAGTATAATCTCAGTTGGCTTTTCTGTGAATGTTTGTTTGTCAGAACTTGTAAATCTGTCGCAGTCGATTTTATTGTCTCTAAACTGTAGGATTCTCTTAATATGCTGTTTGGTATTTCACCATTTACCATGTGAACCATGTCAAAGTTGCAACAGTCTAGTCAATTTGGAAGTTTAATACACCAGCGCAGTATTTTATGATTGCTTTAAATACCATAAAGTTCATGTTGTGCTGTACAGCAGAGTTGGTGAAATTCTCTCTCACAGCACAGACTTGAATTCTCTCTGAATCAAAACCTCCCTAATGGATGCCTATGGTATGTTCAAAATGCAAAGGAGAGTGATGTTCTTCAGTCTTTCCAAGTTTATCAATATTCCATTGAAGAGCACATTTCTTCAGCAAAACACCACCTGGAAGATGCACTTACAAACTTTTCAAGTACTTTATAAAAAAGGCAACAATGAGAAAACAATAATATTGACTAAATTTTAAATACTCAATACACCAACAGTTTGGAAGTGAAGGACATACCGGTATTTATTATGAGGCAAGAAATGATGCTGACAGACAAGTACCATGGCAATACAAGTAAAACCCACTTATTCTCTGAAATTCTGTTATGCTATACAGTCTATGCACTGGTCAATTCAAAAAAAGGAAAATGATAACACTGGAATGGTTACAATAACACAAAAAGCCTTACAGACCACAGCAGGTTAGTTATGACAGCTGATGGATCATATCTACACCTTTTGTGAGAAAAAGTACAAATGCCGTAAGTCTGTGAAATGATACTGCTATGTACATCAATGTGGCAGGGTTTCAAGAAATAAAATGGAAAACAAATAAAACAACAAATTACTGAAATAGAAACGCTCTGATCATCTTCTAAGTAGATACAAAAAAGCGGAAAAAGTAATCTATGGTCACATCATGATCTAGAATCAAAAAGGGGGCTAGTAGGATTCAGTCACTACAATATTCTATATAACTATGGAGGTGATTCCTTGCACTAAGGAAAACAGCGCAATGTGAAACTGTGGAAATGAGAACAGCTAAATTTGATTCATCATTATCATAAGGTAACTTACTGAAGATACATGATCATGAATCAAGACATGCCAGCTGCTTGGAAATTTATTTGTATTTAACTATAGCAATATTTGCAAAAAATTTCACATCCATGACCTAATTTCTAATGAAAACTTAACATTTTATGTCTTTCATGTTAGCTTGATAATACTTTTAAACTCTGAACTAAATGATATACCATAACTGACACTAGCTACTTGATATGCACACTACAAGTTTAGAGACTGCATCCTGAAATGGTATAAAATTTGTACTTCCATTTGAATATTGCCTTACTTAGAAATCTAAAAATTGATGTTTCATCAGGATTTATATTGTTTGGCTTCTACAGAGAAAAATAATAAACACACAATCAGGCAATAAGTAAAATGTTTATCATGAGTTGTCTACCAATTGATTAACAAAACCCTGTATTTACTCTGTTATTGTTAAAAGCCCCACCAGCTGTATCTTTTGGCATTATTTTTAACATTTTACTGTCACACTAAAATAAGTTTGTGAGAATGTACTAATTTAGGTGTGTGTATATTCTTATCATTGACTACCCGCTGGGACTGTATGTGCAATTTTGTACAAGATAAGGATTACACTGCGATTAAATGTTTGCCAAAACATTAAATAGCAGCCCTATGCAAAAAAGCAAAAACTGTGAATACTGTGGATATCTGCTCTAAAATCTTCATATAAACTGCACAGAGTAGTCTAGTGTGATGTGTAGGGGTGAATGTTTTCAACTGTGACATTGTGTGTTCTGTTTCCTTTGTAACATTATAAAATTTTTGAAAATGGCAAGAAATCAAAATGACCTTTCTGTTAAAATTTGAATTTACTTGTCAAATGTTTCATAAAGGAATGGTTTCCTAATGCAGTATAAGCTCATATCCCTTCAGATAAAACCAAGAGAGAATAGGAAGATATTTTGAGGTTAACAAATTTCAAGAGTTACAGCTAGTGGGGCTTTAAGACAGATTGCTACCTTGCATCTTTCAAACTCTCATACCTTTTCATATAAGTTGTTATACTTTACCACAGAAGACAGTTGGCTTTCACAAGGAAGGAAACAATAGGCATGTGCAAATATCTGAAGACAAAGTTTAAAGGCTGAGAGACACGTAACCCTGGCAAAAGTTGTCAACTCATGCAAGAATATGACGGCAGATATTTCAGAAGTAATTTATTTTTTGTGATCATCTATTGAAACTACACATTCAAAGAGACCCTTCGGAAAGTTGTATGCATCTTAGTGTGAATGAGCAAATAAATCAATAAAGTCAGCATCTGGGAGTACAATATATAATAAATTCTTAAACATACGATATCAGTCTCACAATGGAAACTTAGTGAGTTGCTGGGATAATAGAACTCTGAAGGGTCAACATTGTTAACTTTTGTAGTGTGGGAAAAAGGTAAAATAATATATGTTTTGGTTGTTTTAATTTTTTAAGATCTTGCTTCCTGTTCTTGTCCAAGTGCAGTCAACAGCACTCCCATCGGTGACCTCTTCAACCCAAAGGTTTCTGCTGTAGTGCTGTACTTATTTTTAATATTTCTCATTCTAAATGATGCATGTAGGAATATCACTGAAGGAATACAAAAAAAAAATAAGTCTGTAAGGTTTTCAACTGGCAGTCACTTCGGATGAAGGCATTCAGTATTTGTCAGTATGCCTAACGAAAAATATTATAGAAATAACGGGCGGTGTGCAGACCATTAATGTTTATTTATGGGCAAGGGTGAGAGGAAAGCCAAAAATTAACGGGTGAGGCTTGCCAAGCCCATTTATTTTGGCTTTCCTCAAGCTCACGTTATTTCCATTATATTATAAACAAACCCAAGAAAACTAAACATTTGCGAAAATTTCCCACGCAAACAATAAATGGGCCCTGAACTGAGCAATATGCGATGCACTGTCATGAGTGCTGTAAAAATTTAGCAAATATGGAGATTTTTTCAGAAAAAAGTATCTCACCTTGGCCCACAACTACTCCATTTTATTTTGTGATTGATTATGACTTACGTTTCAGCTGTAAAGTTAGGATACTTTGACTTGTTAATCTTATTATTCATATTCACGGGCATGTAGACAAACCATTACTGTGTATTTGTGGTCAGTCACGTGGTTCAGCTTTACCATTCAAAATGCGACAGGCAGGGCATTGTAATATAATATATAAACGTCAATGGTCAGGGTGTCGTCCATTATTTCTACAGTAAAATTACATGGATTGCATTAACTGGCAATGTCTCTAACTGAGGCTATTACAAGTACAGTGTATGTGAATTTGTAACATCCTACTAATCTAAATTGTTATGTGACCATATAAACAATACTTTATAAGTGGTCTCACATTGAATGTAAGTGACTAGATTTCAGATTTCTTTATAATAACTCTCTAATTCAGAATATCTACATTGACACATTACATGTATGGTTGGAAGTGTACAGGAGTAATGTTGAAAAGTTTCTTCTTAATTACGATTCTGAATGTAACATTTAAAGTCAGCTGAAATCATTTACAATAGCCTGAAAATTTTCATAAAATATACTGGAAGGTCTATGTATATCTCACCTGCTAATGGTAGGGCAATGCCCCATAGGAATACCAGCAAAGCTCCACATACATAAACAATGAAGTAACCAGCTCCAAGGATGGCAAGAACAGAAAGAAATGGATGATCTTGCTTGAACCGTTTCATTTCACGCTTATGTTCAGTAGCATACACAAACAGCCCAAAGGCCATAGCTACAGCTCCAAGACCAATGAGCATTTTAATGGGATGTAAACACCTGGATTTGACGAAAAAGAAGTTCAATTTTTACAACTGTGCAAGAAATTTCTCTCTAGGTGATGGAGTTTGTTGACTGTGTGGACATTTGAGAATGATTGGGTGTGTATGACTTTTTACTGTTACATGCACTGATACAGCCAAATGATGCTCAACAGAAATGATTAAAATTGATACTGTAAACTTGAAATGCACAAACTGGTGCAATGTCTACGATGTGAAATCCAGTAAAAATTTCGGCATGTGAGCGAAAAGTGGGACAGAATGTAGTTGGGATGATCCTTCACTTGTGCAGTCTTAGCTGCAAATTGTAGCACTACGGTGAGGCGGTCGGCGATATTTTGGTTTTTGCAACTTTGCTCACCAGTAGCGCTACAATGCCGATGGCCCCAGGGAGTATAAAATAAGCGCATCCAACTAGACTAGGCGTGTTAGGATGAAATGCTACATATTTACTGCATTTGGTTGTACCAATTTATCACTACTGAAGATTAAACACTATACTACACTTAACCTTGTTGTTTATGGGGTTTGGAATTTGTTCAAACACGTCGATTGCGTTCCATAAACATTGAGCGTGGGGCATCCGTGTTTCTGGGAGCCGCCATTACTGGAAGTTGGTAATGGCTGCTCCACGTAATGTTTTTGGAAAGCGTTCGACGTGTTTGAACAAATTCCAAACCCCATAAAAGACAAGGTTGGCATAGTATAGTGTTCAGTCTTCAGTAGTGAAAAATCGGTATGACCAAATGCAGTAAATATCTGGCATTTCACGCTTACACGCCTAGTCAAGTGGGATGCGCTTATTTTGTACTCCCTGGGGCCATCGGCATTGTAGTGCTACTGGTGAGCGAAGTCGCAAAAACCAAAATCACCGACTGCCTGACCGTAGCGCTACAATTTTGCAGCTAGCACAGTCTATGCATCTCTGCTACCTCCATGATTTTTTACCTTGATTTTACCTGATTGCCATGATTCATACAACAGGGAAGGAAGCCTCTTGGCTTATATAATCCCTCAATGTCCATGGTAACTGTCAAGTCTTATTTTGAAGTCCAGTACTGTTTCAGCTTCAATAATATATGCTGGTAATTTGTTCCATGCAGAGACAATCCGCTGAGTGAAAAAGTATTTCCTGCAGTCCAGTCTAACTCTTGATTTGGCAAGTTTAAGTGTGTGTCCTCTTGTCCTGTGATGCTGACTAAATGTGAATAAATTGTATGGTGAAACTCTGTCAATTCCTTTGATAATCCTGAAAACTTGAATCAGGTCTCCTCTCATTCTTCTTTCCTCCAAAGTTGTCAATTTCAATTCTTTCAGCCTCTCTTCATAGCTAAGATGGCAAAGTTCCGGTATTAATTTTGTTGCTCGTCTCTGTACCTTTTCAACTAATGTGATATCCTTAATATAATGTGGGTTCCAAAACTGTACTGCATATTCAATGTGGGGTCTAACCAGTGACTTGTATAACCGTATAATATTGAATTTTGTTTTGTACTTTATATTCCTTTTGATAAAACCAAGAGCTCTGTTAGCCTTCCTTACTGCTTCTGCACAATGTTTACTTGTCTTCATAGAATAATGGATTAGTACACCCAAGTCTTTTTCTTCCTCAAATGGAGTAAGAGCTATGTTGTTCATGGTATAATTATACAGCGGATTGGTTGATCCCACATGCATGACCTTGCATTTATCCACATTGAAAGACATCTGCCAGTCCTTTGACCAAACTTCAAGGTTATTAAGATCCTCCTGGAATTTATCCCGGTCCTCCATTGATTTCACAATTCTGCCAAGTTTAGTGTCATCTGCAAACTTAAGAATATGAGACTTCACTACATCATCGATGTCATTTATATAAATCAAAAATAAGACTGGTCCAAGCACAGATCCCTGTGGAACACCACTAGTGACGGATGACCATGTTGATGATGAACCATTTAATACTGTTCTCTGTAATCTACCGTTCAACCACTTTTGTATCCATGTCTTTACTTTACCAACAATGCCATGTGCTTCAAGTTTGGCTATCAGCCTGGTATGCGGAACTTTATCAAATGCCTTGCTAAAGTCCAAGTAGGCAATATCGATTGGATCCCCTTCGTCCATGGATTTGGTAACATAATCGAAAAACACAAGTAGATTTGTAACACATGATAATCCTTTCCTAAAGCCATGCTGACTATCCTTTATTAACTGATGTATCTCCAAATGATTCTACGATGGCATTTCTAACAAGGGTTTCCAGTAGTTTGCACAGAATCGAGGTTAAGCTAACTGGCCTGTAGTTTCCAGTTTTACATTTTGGTCCTTTTTTATATATAGGTGTGACGTTAGCTTTTCTCCATACTTCTGGAACCACTCCTTGCTGTAGTGTTGCATTGAAGATATATGTAATAGGCACCGCCAGCTCCTCAGACAGTTCTCTTAATACTTTTGGATGGATGTTATCTGGACCTGGTGTTTTAATGGGATCTAGTTTTTTCAGTAGCTTCAATATATCCTCCTGAGTTATTTTGATGTCCGATAATAAATTTCCAGTGTCGCTGATCAAATTATCAGGTTTTGGTATATTGGATAGGTCTTCCTTGGTGAAAACTGATGTGAAAAAACTATTTAATAACTCAGCCATGTCTATATCCGAGACTACTACTTCACCACTATCATTCTTCAATGGACCAACTGTATCTCTGGTTTTCTGCATCCGTCTTATATATGCATAGTAGCTCTTAGGGTCCGTTTTAATATTCTCACAGAGTTTCTTTTCAAAAAGCCGCTTCGCTGAACGTACTAATCGACTTGATTCACTCTGTGCCCGTTTGTAACTTAGAAAGTCATTGTAGTCTCTTGATTGAGTATATTTCTTCCAAGCATTGTATTTCCTCCTAATACATCTTAGCACTTTCTTGTTGATCCACACTGGATTTTTTCGTGTCTTCCTATTGTGCAGGGGTGTAAACTTTAACACGGTCTCTTGTATAATACTGTTTAATATATTCAGACATGCTTCTACATCTTTTCCTCTAAAAGTTTTGTCCGAGCTCATGTGTTTTAAATAGTCTTTCATTCCTTTGTAATCTGCTCTACTGTAGTTCAATGCACAATCTTTCTTAGGCTGTACAGGTATGTTTACAACTGTGTTCCATACCAGAGTTAAGTGGTCACTGTTCCCAAGATGTTCCCTGACTTCAATATCATCTGTCATCTGTGGCTCTGAAGTGAACACCAAGTCCAAGATGGAATCTCCTCTAGTCGGCTGTAGTACGTGTTGTGTGAAAAAGCAATCCTGTACACTATCTAAGAACTCCTGGTCGTCTTTAGTTTCTGCACACTGATTTCGCCAATCTATCGAAGGAAAATTAAAATCTCCCATACAAAGTACTCGTTGTGGACTAACTGCCTTGAACAATTTTGTGAGTTCCATGTTGTTACATCTTTCCGAGTTGGGGCTACGATAACATACACCAACAAGTAGACTATCGTTGGCACCACACTTTATCTCGCTCCATGTACAGTCCTCAAAACCTGAATTTGTTAAGTCTTCTCTTGGTGTGACAACATACTTGTCCTTTATATACAGAAGTACTCCTCCTCCCCTTCTATTACATCTATCTTTCCTTTGTAAATTGTATCCTTGAAGTGATAATTCAGCATTAGAATGACCTTCATTTGCCCAGGATTCGGTTACTCCTATTATGTCTGGATTTAATTCAGCCACCAAGGCCTGCAGTTCCTCCAATTTTTTTATCAAACTTCTAGCATTGGTACAAATGCATACTAGATTATTTACAGTTTCACATCCAATAACTTGACTTTGATGCGATGAATAAATATTATTACATTATATACATTGTTCTTGTTTCTGTTGCTCGGTTCTTCAACTAGTTTTTTGTTGTGTCAGCATTCATTATATTTTGCTGACCTTTAACTATTGTTCCTTTATATATTCTGATGTCCGTTTCTCCTCTATCCCTGCGGGATTTCAATTCATACCTCAACTTCCTGTCTTCTCCCCTCTGCTCATATGTAAGATCTGGTGATATAATACATTTCTGTATAATTCCTTCGTTGACTTAGAAAGGTTCTTTGCTTTTTGCAAGACCTGACGTTTTGTCTTCATGTCCTTCAACTTGACTCTCAACATCTTCATCTTCTTCTCGTCAGTAGATCCTCTTCTAGTAGGCAGTCTATCAACTTCAACTACATCCTCATCTGAGAGACCAAGTTCTGACATCAAGCCTGACACTTGCCTGATATCGTCATTTCCTATAGAAATAGTTGTGCTGCCTTCAGAAACTGGCAAATTCCTTACAATAACGTTTAGCTTCTTCTTATCAACTTCAATTGCATTGTGTACTATCTGCTGAACTTGGACTTTGTCGCAGCACTTCTCCTTCTGCCCTATAAAATCCTCTTCCAATTCTTTAAACTTTTTCTCTAAGGCATCTTGACGTAGCTGTAAGTTGTTCATAATACTGAATAGTTTGACCGCTCCATCATTACAGTTTTTACAGAACCAGTGAATAGTATTACTTGGATCGCTTGAGACAAGAAATGCATACAGCTCCTTGGGTATTCCTTCACATATTATGTGGAACCATTTCATACATACTTCACACTGTAAAGCTTCATCATTATCCTTCACCTCCTTCTGACATGTACCACATGTGTAAGTTTCCTTCACTGACTTTGACTTCGACACACTATTCTTTCTTGTTGCTGCACTCCTCGTGATCGTCGCCATCTTGAAATGGCATTGCACAATGGTCTATCAGTGTATCACGTTCAGAAACAAACCGAAACTGGTCAAACACAGACCAAACGGATGTTATGGATCACCGAGGGTAATCAGTAACAATTCATGAGTATACTTATCACAATTCAACTACTTGAAATTTACACAGGACGGAAATTTTCGACCATTTTTGGCAGCGACTTGACAGTAACTGTTGCGCCCTAAAGCGCCCTCAATACATCTTCATTGAGATCTGACCATCTGTAATGATGGGACTGACATTCCAGATTCATGACTGAGCTGAGAGAAAAGAGGAAATCTCAATTTTGAGAACTCTAACAAACGGACACCTAAGAACAATAAAATGCTCATCTCATTGTGACGAAGTGTCATGTGGTTTTTCACAATGTGCCGCTTTCGCTGTCAACAGTCAAGTGGTCACGTTCTGGAGCGTAAAATTACTGTCAATATATCACTTGTAGTTCTCTACAGCGCATCAAACAGATGCCGCATAAGTTTGGAGAACTAAATTTAATATCAGATTATCAGCTTATATCAATGCTTGCAACGATTCATACACTCCACAAACATCGGGAGTGTCCTGACTGTGTTCGAGATCAAAACTTGCTGCGGATCCGTAGCCCTACCACTCCCTTTGCTGGTTGTGTTGTGTTGCAAAGGGAGTGGTAGGGCTACGGAACCGCAGCAAGATCAAAACAAACTTTATGATGACACACTGAGCTCGAGCTTACCCTACTACGAGAAATATACAAACGGCGGTTAGAAAATAGTTTGTTTGGTAGTATATCAGATTATTTACAACTCTATTATTCCATCGCACTGGGTCGTTGAAGGTAGGAGTTTGGAATCTTGCAGATTCTCCTAAAAAGTCTTTGTAGGATCGAAGCGGAGGAACCTGGACGTCATCCATCTTGAGAAATGTAACCTATGACCTAAGAATCCTTAACTTATTGAATATTAGGATTAAAGCATTTCGGGAACCTGATAATAAATGTTTGATTACCTCATATTTAGCTGATTCATGTATTGTACTGGATAATTTGTTTTTTACAAAAATAAAAGAAAACTGGTATGCTGTAGATTTACAAGTTTATGGTAAACTCACCTACCTAACCCTCTAACGCAGTTGTATTTTTTACAGAAAGTCAAGATGGCGGAAGAACCGTAAGTATTTTGATTTTCCCGGCGATATTTTCGACTAAGTAAATCTCCAGATCGACAAGGAAAGTCTCTTTTCCTTTGGAAATGTACATTATTATTATTTTTAAAATGGAGCACATACACGCTTTTGACCATTTGTTAACTAGAGAGGCAATGTACTCACTATAACACACGTGGTAATGTCATCGGGGTTATTGTAAATTTAGCGCTGTTTGTGCTAGGTCATCGTTCGGCGTGATAGGTGAACTTTGTGACATATACTCAAATCGAATACACCTCGATCTGTTCTGCGGAACTTATCCCAGTATCTGATGATAGTGCTGCTATCGCCTGACTAACTGTTTGGGCTTCCCTGACGCGGAGATTGCAGTTGTATTCGCCGTTGATGTTTGAAAATCTGCATGCATGAGCCGGAAAAAAAGGTATACTGTTACTGGTCACCCAGCTAGGCTGAAATGGTGACATTGCGTCACATACGTATACCACTGTACTCCCTATTCTTTGGCAACATTCTATTCATGAGTCGGCGTTTGCACGATAAGACGACTACAAGCTTTGTTTTCTATTAGGTGGTGGGACTGTGGTTTAGCCATAGGACAGACTGTCCACGATTTAGACAACAGGCTTCAAGCTTTATATGGTTTACTTTGTTTTGCTTTCTGTTTCATTGACATTGCTCCGTCTTCTTAGGCACAACCTTTTCATTTATTCTATTTTATTGTTGCGAGAATTATTTGTGACTAGCCTGCCGAAAACCGATTTTCTAAGGTTTTGGCCTGAGCACAAATGTTCAAGGGCAAAGTGTCATTGCACATGCATGCATGGACGAAAATTTTCATGGACTTCAAAAAAAAATTACGTCCATGATGCAAGTAAGTGTGAACACGTTGTTCTCACAACATCTTATTATTATTTAGTTAAAGAGACATATTCCTGTATGTGGGTAGGCAGAAAATCAATGTAAAACAAAGATTCACCCTATGTCATTGTGAATCACATTGGTACACACAAGGAACAAAAAGAGTACCATGTCAAGGAATATGTTCTGTTAAATATTTTGTCTGAGTATGAAACTATTGGTATGCGCAAGGAACAAAAAGTGTTAAGCAATATGTTCCTTTAAATATTTTGTTTTACTATGAAACCAGATATTAATCTGTCACAGATATGTGAAGATACGAGAAATTCTCCAACGTGCTACTGTTACTGCATAATATTAATGCTTTTGATAAATAGCCTCCCCTCCCCCACCTCCAAGTAATCATAATGAATCAAACAGCTTGTAAAGCTAACAAAACTCACCTTAGACCTACTACACGGATTGTAGCTGTAAATATGCTTTTAGTGCTGTAGCGTCTTGATTGACAGCAAGGCACACTAGACCAAAAGGGGGATTTTTGCCCTATTGGGAGAAGTCTCCTGATCAGGAGAAAAATTGACCTCCTGATCAGAAAAATTTCTCCTGATAAGGAGACTTTTTTGATAGAGTAGTTCTGCACAATTTTATAGACATTTGCGCATTTGGAAGTGTGTACCAGTGGCAGTATATCCGTTGTCAAATTTGAAGGTGGGTTTACCATTGTTCCGAAAAAGTTCGCCATTGCTTTCTTTGTATATATTCACATTTGTTCAATAATAGTGATACCCTCCGTAGAAAAGGCATACAGCAAATTGTCACTTTATATGAAAAAATGTATTTCCAAAGTGTTAATCAACTCCAAGGTCGAATTCATGTCCTGGATTTCATTCATTAACATTTTGAAACTGTTACACATTTTGGACAAAGTCTCCCAATCGGGAGATTTCTTCATCGATTGAGTTGCTGTATCTAAATACATGTAACATTTCTAGGAAGTCTCCCAATTTTCTCCTCATAGGGAGAGAATCCCGCTATTGGTCTAGTGTGCCATGAAGATATATTCATTGTATCTTGGAATTGTCAGTTCAACTTTAGCCAATTTGGAAATGGTATTTGAAAGTGTGGCAAAATATATGCTTCCTCATTGCAATTATTTTAGTGCTGTTCGGTAGTCTTTCAAATGTTCTTGTCCATGGGACTTTTAATGAGACTTGTATGAAGTTTTTGGCAGAACCACTTAAGACAAGTTGATTACCGTTAATTAATTAGCATCATTATTTCATGTGGTATAACACAATGGGAGTCGAATTTCATCGGTAATATCCTATTCATGAAGTTACCTATTTCATCACCAGCATTTGACGTAATGGCAATCAATCATTGAATCAGTTCCAAAGATTTGCACAGTGTTAGTCTGGATGATACATTTATTGGTTTAAGAAGTTCCTGACGTGATGAAAGGTGCATATGTTTGAATGAGAAATGTATTGAATGCATAAAGATTTATCATGATCAGAAGTGTATTGTTGCATCGATTTCAATGCTTGGTTATCCGGTTGGAGGCGACCTTCAGCAGTGAATTTAACCTGAAGTTTGTCATAGTCAGTGTGTTTGCTCCAGCAGAGTGTGCAAGCATTCAACGATCAAGCAAATAAAAATCAAAGCTTAAATGCTAGACCTCACCTTGAGGACGGTAAAAATCAATGCCGCAATCGTTTTACTTTTGGGGCAGTTTTATTTGCTCACGTGTTCACACACGTGAGCATATGGTTTAGCCATGTCTGTCTGTGTGTGTGTGTGTGTCCGTGTGTCTGTATCCCCATTATCTCAAAAACGGCTGAACGTATTTCAGTCAAATTCAGTAGACATCTTCAGAATTCAAATGGCTAGAACTGAAAAGGTTTTGGTGGGCGTGGCTTGCATATTAATGAAGTTATCACAGTTTTAATTTTTGTGATACATGGTAGTCTATGGGAAGCATGATGACCATGGTTTCTGGACATCTCGACCCCTAACCAACTCGACCCGCTACCAACCTAACCCTGGTTAGACCTTATAGCCTTGCTCCTTCATGCCAAATATCAAGTCACAGGTCTTGCCAATTTTGAAGATTTTTAAAGTATTATTTTTCTGATTTTTCTATGACCTTTGACCTCCCCTATACCTATGCAGCTAAGCTATGGCAATGGCTTATTCTGGCGTATGTTAAAGTCCAAGACAGCCAGCTTCTATTGAACAATGGCCAGTAGGGGACCAAATTGCTCTCCACAATTTTGGGGATTCCACTTGACCTTTGACCTTGGCATCTTCCTGCAACTCATTTATTATGTGCATTCTAATTCTGAGCTAGCCAATAGAGCTAGAGGTCTGATTTTTGGTATATAGGGACAACTTAGCAATTCAAAATTTTGACAAAATGTCATGTGATCTCGATGACCTTTGACCTTAAATATGAGTATATGTCCATAACTCAGTAACCACAAGTGCTACACCCTTCATATTTGGTATGATGGGAGACCTTATGACACCGCATTGTGTACCTCATTAATTATGCGCATATCTAATTATGAGCTAGCCAATAGAGCTAGAGGTCTGATTTTTGGTATATAGGAATAACTTAGCAATACCATTTTTTTGACAAAATGTCATGTGACCTTGATGACCTTTGACCTTAAATATGCATATATGGCCATAACTAAGTAACCACAAGTGCTACACCCTTCATATTTGGTATGATGGGAGACCTTATGACATCACATACTGTAACTCATTGATTATGCACATATCTAATTCTGAGCCAGCCAATAGAGCTAGAGGTCTGATTTTTGGTATATAGGGACAACTTAGCAATACAATTTTTCGGACAAAATGTCATGTGACCCTGATGACCTTTGACCTCAAATATACATATATGGCCATAACTAAGTAACCCAAGTGCTACACCCTTCATATTTGGTATGATGGGAGACCTTATGACATCACATCCTGTACCCAATTAATTATGCGCATATCTAATTCTGAGCCAGCCAATAGAGCTAGAGGTCTGATTTTTGGTATATAGGGATGACTTAGCAAAACAATTTTCGGACAAAATGTCATGTGACCTTGATGACCTTTGACCTCAAATATGCATATATGGCCATAACAAAGTAACCACAAGTGCTACACCTTTCATATTTGGTATGATGGGAGACCTTATGACATCACATACTGTACCTCATTGATTATGCGCATATCTAATTCTGAGCCAGCCAATGGAGCTAGAGGTCTGATTTTGGTATATAGGGATAACTTAGCAATACAATTTTTGGACAAAATGTCATGTGACCCTGATGACCTTTGACCTCAAATATACATATATGGCCATAACTAAGTAACCCCAAGTGCTACACCCTTCATATTTGGTATGATGGGAGACCTTATGACATCACGTCCTGTACCTAATTAATTATGTGCATATCTAATTCTGAGCCAACCAATAGAGCTGGAGGTCTGATTTTGGTATATAGGGATAACTTAGCAACACAATTTAACTTGATTTTAGTCATTGAAACTTGCTATATACATCAAAGATACTGTGATATAACATTATTGAAAGTCAAAAGACATTTTACTTCAGCCAATTCCTGATTTGCATATTAAATGAATTTTCATACTTAGGGATATTCATCTGAATTGGCTCGATCAAAATTGATGTAACTTGCTATGTACATTTCAGACACTGTAATACAATATTATTGAAAGTCATTAAGCATTTTCTCTTCAGCCAATTCCTAATTTGCATGTTTAATGAACTTTCCTAATTAGAGATATATATCTGAATTGACTTGACCAAAGTTGACAAAACTTGTTACATATATTGCAGATACCATGATACAACATTATTGACAATCATTAAGCATTTTTACTTAAGTCAATTCCTAATTTACATATTTAATGAACTTGCTTATTAGGGATATATACTGGGATTTACTTGATCAAAGTTGGCAAAACATGACAACATTGATGATTATACCTGGTTAAAACAATATCGAAAGTCATTTCACATTTTCATGTCAGCTAATTTACAATTTGCATATCTAATGAGCTTTCACAGCTCGGCATATATGGCTTGAAGGACTCGGCCAATGGTAATTACACTTGCTATATAAAATGGTGATACAATGACAGCAGTCAAAGAACTTTAATATTTTTATTTCAGCTAATTACATATTTGTATACTTCATGACCTTTGAGAATTATCGGCGGTGATTATTGTTCATTATGTTGATCATAATACTTTCAATGAAGTTGCAAACATGTGGCAAAGGTTCAAATTTACACATAACTGTATGAAACACGTGAGCATTTTCAGTTCATATCTGGTTGTGTATATTTTTATTTAGCTACTTGTCTATTTATAGACTGAGGAGCTATTCCAGTGAAAAAAAGGTGTTGAAGCACTTCCATCTGTCAACCTCTGGGCATTCTGATAGGTCATATCATAAACTGGTTTGGGTTGAGGTAGGGTTAGCCACTGTTAAGCCTTTCTTTAAGGTTACTGAGTTGACTGCAACCTATTACAGACTTTTAACTGTCTTTAGGCAGTTTACTGGAGCTTACAATTTTACTGATCGATCATTCATACAGTGTTGCATTCAGGACGCGCCCTTGCAACAATGTCCCCCAAAAAGGAACCCAGTGTCCCGCATTCTCACGTTCTGTGGGTCACCTCAGACGCAGTTATGAATCGACTGTGTTGGGTGTAGTGTGCAAGTAAATCTGATACTGACAGTGGCCTTTGTTTTGCACGATTATTTTGAGACATATATTAACATACTCTTGAGCTTTGATTAGTAAATAATTAAAATGCTACACTTGATATTATGACTTGCTTGTAGTCCGACTGAGCTCCAACCCCATGCCACTACATCATCTATTTTGTGGCAACAAATTTCAAGAGTTACTGCTAGCGGAGCTTGAAATTTCTGATCATGTTAGCGCCAAGGAAAGTGCAAACCATTCTCTTTTAAAACCTAGGAAAACTTCGGGGTTATCACAGAAATGTTGATATCATACAAAAAAATGGTTCTATGGTTCATAAATGCTGGTAGTGCTTGGTATATTGTAATTATTGTCTAGTGCTGAGGCATTCCAGTAAACTGCACATTGAAAAACCTTTTAACAAATACTTTTTTTGACAGCTGATATCCTCTTTATTTCATTGTTCATCAGAATGGCAGTAGACTCTAATAGAGTGGACACTGAGTGGCCTGGTAGATGGAACCATATCCGTAAATTTCTGGAACGGACAGGCCCCTTTGCCCATCCAGATTTTGAACCCAACCCTGATGTAAGTATATCCAGATTCACAGTAGAAAACATTCTTTTACAGAGCCTTGGGAGTATACTTATGAAGTACCCAATATATTTTGCTATGTCTATTGTTGCAAATGTAGAGGAAAACACAGGCTGTTCCTTCAAGGTCATTAAACTAATGAATCAAAATACCAGTACACCTAACCAAGTGTTGACCATGCAATTCACATCTGCAGGGTGTTTCACAAAAACTAGTTACAAAAGTGCTTGGAATACTCCCTGGTACATAATTGTTTAACATTCCTTTCCTGTTATATGTTTCAGTCATTTTGCTTTCTGCAAATATAATGCATTATATATTACCTCCCATTTATTCCGTTCATTTTCAGATGCTGAACTTTTTATTGGAAACATGCAAGGTGTTGGTTATAGGAGCTGGGGGTCTTGGATGTGAAGTTCTTAAGGACTTGGTAAGCTTTTTCATTGACTCCTGTCATTTTGCAAGATTCTAGTGATAGTCACAGTCCTGTCTCTGATTTTACATCATTCTTTGTTGGAATAAATGTAATCTATCCCAAGAAATAAGATAATAAGATATTCCATAATACCAATTTGTGACCAGAGGTATCAGAAGTCTGTACTTAACTGAGAAGACATTTAAAGGGACAAAGTCGGCCATTTTTCATGAATTTTGTTTGATACGAGATACTACTTATATTGTTTGGCATGATGAAAGATACTGAATGAATGGGTGACCATGCATATATGCGACCCAGGTTTTAGACAAATGAAACCATCGTGAAAATGAATTAATGGTCATGACCATTAATTCATTTTCACGATGATTTCATATATCGTGTCTAGAACCAGGGTTGAATATATGCATGGTCACCCATTCATTCATTATCTTTCAACATGTCCAACAATATAATTAATATCTCGTATCAAAGAAAATTCATGAAAAATGGCCGACTTTGTCCCTTTAAGAAAATAAATGAAAATGAATGAAATGATCTGACTTCAAGTTTCAAGGATAGTCTGTTTCTTTGATGTCATTTCAGTTTTAATCAGTCATTTTTTACGACCTCAGGCTCAGTGGACATTATTTGCACTCAGGCAAACTGACTTTAAACTTCATTAATCAAAATTAATTCCAATATGCTTTATTGGTTGAATCTACAGGCACTCAGTGGTTTTCGTCAAATTGATGTGATAGACATGGATACAATTGATGTCTCCAACCTCAATCGACAGTTTCTTTTCAGGTAAATCTATCTCATGACAGTTACTGTTGTTCTCCATTAGCTAATGTGTAAAATGTGCTAAGTTATCAAATATTTCTTTTTTAATTGTCTATGTGTATGTCTTGTAAGGTTAATTTTGTAATTATCTACGGTGGCCAGAATAGAATATCAAGTAAGAAACTGTACACAAAGTAAGTTTAGAAATTTGTTTTCTGTAGCCCTGTTGTGTCAAGATTCTCCTGATTACAATCAGTCAGTCATTCTTTGAAATGCATGATCTGTGATATGCTGACTCAACATAGTGTCCAAACAACTTGGCTACATTTCTGCTTGCTGATTCAACGTTTTCCCCGTTCACACATACAAAGTTGTGCTGTAGCTGCACCAACGTAAGCTTTACCTGGTGTCATGAAAGCTTTGCGTCAGCCCAGTGTCGGATCAATTTTGTTCTGATCAGGAGAGGGGTCCAGGGCAGACTTAAAATCCAAGTTGGCCCTGATTTCTGAGTGTGAACGCTTTACGAAGGTCCTGGTCCCAGATGATCGTCAAGTTTGATCATAGATCTTTTTAAGGTCTAAGTTTATGCTTTGATTGCCAATTTTACATTTACCAGAAGTTTTAAATCCAGTCCTTATCATCCCATATACAGTCAGAAAAACATTTTCTCATCAAGTTTTTAGCTCCCAAACGAGACCAAGTATACTGTTCCACAGAGTACATTGAGAGACACACATGTCAACGTGGTTAACATGCTATGTACTGATTATTCCTCCACTGTTGACATATCCAGTGCACTCAGTAAAGAAAAGTTTAAGTTGTCGCGGATCATTAAATAGTCAGAGGCAGTTATATTAGCCCTTCTTGTGCGTAAAACACGTACATTAGCATGAACAGTACAAACATTGTGATGTTATCCAAGCCTGCCATTTTGAACTTTGAAAGGTTAGAGGTCAAATAGAGCTACAGTTACAACTGCGTATTTTTTGTTGCAATCGTGTCTGAGCAGAAACTAAAATTAGGCCTTTGGCCGTTGCTATACCGGTACATCATACCAATTTTGTTGTGGCCAAATTTGTCTGTGTGAACATAGTGATTGTGTCTAAGGAACTTGGTCACATTTCTACTTGATGCATTTACTACTCGTTGAAAAGCAGCTAACCCATAGCAGTCAGAATGGGTAGCTGGTAAATAATGTGTAAATTTATAATATGATGTAATTTTGTTCATTCACTTCCACAGACCCAAAGATGTAGGAAAGTCAAAAGCAGAAGTCACTGCAAAATTTGTAAATTCCAGAGTCCCTGGTTGTAATGTCACTCCGTATCCTTTACCATAGCTGGTACGTCTCAGTAAAGATTTATATTTGATATATCAATCAATGAAAAGCACTTTGGTGTCTTGTCAAGGAATGTCAACTCACTGTTCGACATGTCTTTGTCTACAAAAATAGTGTTGTCAATGTAAATATAGAATTTTTACTGAAGATGTATGCTGCTGTATTTTTGAAATATCTTGAATGATCATGTTTTTTGTCATTAAGTGACAAAAGAGAAAGGTTTGTGCTGTTTGAATATTGATGTCAGTAATCATTTATCGGAGATTCCTTGACTCACTGTCAACCAGACATTTCAAGAAAATTCAGGATTTTGATTCATCATTTTACAGACGTAAGTGTAGTGTCTTTGTTAATTCTCTTTGGTTGTATTGCTGTATGGGCTCACATGTCTGTGAGATTCAATTTACAGCTTGTGATTTCATTGAACATTGATTTCCCAAAGCAATCAAGTCTTTCTTTTGAATCATAAATAGCCTTTCTGTTTCATCATTATATGTTAATTTATTCCTCTGATGTTTCAGTATCAAAGTTGGACCTTGTATTTAGACACTTAGAGGTAGAGATGTGAATTTGTTCACATGAGCATATTATTAGGCAAAATCCTGCAAATTGCTAAAATTCTGTAGTCAAATACAATATTTTATTGAAACCTGGTATGCAGTTTCTGTAGGTAGCCATAGGTAAGTTTTATTGAAATTGTGGTGATATTTCTATATTGAAGTTTTAGGGTAATTTTTCCCGCTTTTGGTCAAAGAATATTCTTCTGCGAAAGCGCTTGTCCAATTGCTTTTAAACTTGACATGCATGATCCTAGGGCTAACCTCAGTCAGATTTGTTCAAATTGTGGTGAAATTTTCACATTTGTATTTTTGGGTGATTTCCCCTTTTTTGTAAATAAATCATTGTTTCTGAAACAGTGTATCAGATTGCTTTAAAACTTCATATTATATTCCTGGGGGTGACCGTAGTTTAGTACTGGTATGTTCATTTGGTGAACTTATCATATTTGTAGTTTTTGGGCTTTCCCATTCCCATTATTAATGTTGTAAACAAAGTGTAAACTGATGACATACATCCATAAATGGTATTACAAACAAACTTTATCGTTTCATTGATTTACTAATTTAACCATTCTTTTCCTGTAGAATTTCATTTAATTATCTGCGGTTTAGATTCCATTGTAGCAAGAAGATGGCTAAATGGAATGCTGGTAAGACTACAGTATTTTCATTTCCAGAGTTTTGACATATTCCATACCTTTACATGTTCCCATATAAAATGTAGCTGCAAAGCAGCAATGACTGGTTTTTGCACAGGGACAATAAGAGAAATAGATATGCACATATCTGATGACCTATGGGTATATTTGTGAAATCGAAGTCAAAGGTCACCCTTGTCACCTGGCATTTTGTCAAAAAAATTTCCTCCCAGTTATCCCTGTGTACCAAAAATCAGATCTCTAGGTCTGTTGGCTAGCTCAGAATTGAATATGTGCATAATTGATTAGATACAGAATGTGGTGTCATAAGGTCTTCCATCATACCAAATATGAAGGGTGTACTGAGTTATGGGCATATACATATATTTGAGGTCAAAGGTTACTGAGGTCACATGACTTGTCAAAAAATTGTTGTTCTATAGTTAGCCTTATGTACCAAAATTGAAACCTCTAGCTCTATTATTAAGTCCGGAATTAGGTAAGTGCATAATTAATGAGATACAGGAAGATGCCAAGGTCAAAAGTCAAGAGGCATTCCGAAAATTGTAGTGTGTAATTTGGTCCCCTACTTGTCATTGTACAATAGACACGAGCATTCTCGGACTCTAACATTGGCCAGAATAAGCCAATGTCATAGCTTAGCTGCATAGGTATAGGGTACGTCAAAGGTCACTGACATCGGAAAAATAGTACTTTAAAAATCTTCTCAAAATTGGCACAGTCTATGACCTTGATATTTGGCATGAAGGAGCGTAGTCCTATTGTCTACAAAAACTGAGAACAGAATCTTGATTGATAAATGTTTATGCAAATTAAGTCAATTTTAAAGTTTAAATTCAAAATGGCCGCCAGGTCACGTGACCCATTGTTATTGTCAAGGGATCAAAAAATTTGAAGTCTCTAGGTGCAACGTTGTTCACGTCACAGTTGCATTTATGAGGTGGAAGAAGAAGCAGAATAATACAAAACAATGATTATTAGAGGGTTTCGGACCCATGGTCTCGAAAACCCCAATAAAAAACAGAATGATTACTATATGGTTTCGGACCCTTGGTCTCTAATCTTAAAAATCAAAATTTTCAGAGAACTGTTGCAGATATAGTGTAATTGAAACATTTTGCTCTGAAGATGTTTACTATGCTGTACTTACTGTCAAGGTGCAGTGGAACTTTATTATTTTGCCAATGACGAATGAGCTCTATAGTACAGATTCTGCAATTTATTAAGTTTCTATTGGAGATGTGATGTCAATAACACATTTTGAAAATGTGATCTGATATCTGTTTCCATTTTCAGATAAGTAGATTAATTTCTGTTGATTTTTGGTGAAGTTTTACAACTTGATTCTGAAATATGCTGAGCACAATGGTTCATGGCAATCAAGCTTTCTTCCTTCACTTTCTCACCCTAGTTCCTCATATTTAGGTTCACCCCATTCCTTGTATTTAGGTTCACCCATCCTATTCACAGAGATGTGCTGATGTAAAGGGTTAGCACTCTGAGCCCTGCTTCAGCAACTTTATTAAGGATGGTGCAGGTCCACAATTGTTTCATCTTTAGAGTTCCAAGCTCCCCAATTTTCATGATTGCCGTACAAAAAATATTTGACAAGTTTGGAAAGAGAGGGTTATTGTTTAGAAGCGGACTTTAAAATAATCACAATCATACCAATCCATAATCCAATAACTCTATGTCAGAATTCGTAAGACAATAGTTGTAAACATAAACACAAAACAGCACAGAACAGACAGTAAATAGACAGTACACAAACAAAGTCAACTTCATGAAAGAAAGATATATGGACGTCTGGCCAAAAGACCAAGAATTTATTTTGTTGTTGTTGCTGTGGCAACTTCATGTGGACCACCAATGTAGTGATCTACATGAACCACCAAACAGGATTTGAATTTCAAATCCTGTGATACAGTGGCAGAGACACCTGGCAGCCTAATCATGTCTGTCCATCTTATCTTGCAGCTTAGTCTTGTTAACTATGATGAAGATGGTGAACTAGATCAGAGTAGTATAATACCAATGATAGATGGCGGAACAGAGGGTTTCAAAGGCAGTGCTAGGGTCATATTACCTGGTCTTACTGCTTGTGTTGAGTGTACCCTAGAACTCTATCCACCACAGGTAGGGTCTTTAACAACTCGATAGTTTGTACATTTATCATACATGTGTTTTGCATGATTTCTTAAATAATTGAATTAATTTATGCAAAGAATATTGATTGGCATTGTTTAAGTATGCAAATCAGCTGATAATGAGTCATACAGAGAATATTCATTGACTTTAAGTCTAGCATCGTGTAACATTTATGGAGAGTAAGTACATTTTAGTCTCCACGAACAAAGTCTGCAGGGGCTTAAAGATTTGATGATGTGTTTGTGTCTGTCTGTTCATGCAAATTTCTCAGAGACACCAGGAGTGATTTTTTTTTTCAAACATGGTACAAGGATTAGTCCCTTTGTCATACATATGCATATCAATTTTTTTTGTGATTCAATCCAATATAGCCATGTAATGGTCATTTTGTTTCCAAATCATCAGCCTAGTGGGGACTATGTAATTTGTAATGACTTGTTCAAGACATTTCCCCCAGCTCATCATTATTTTAAAGATGAGAATGCTGTGCTGATATTTTGAAGATGGTATCGTACCGCAACTTTGCTGCTTGAGGAATGAGGAGTGTCTAATATCTCTCATGACATGTTTATTTGCACGGACCAATAATATGTAATTTACAAGTATTGAATTGTAAGGTATTCTTTTCATGAGTGACAGTCCATTATGTTGTGATCAGTAAAAGAGATTTCAATTTTTTCTTGAACAGGTTGTGTTTCCAATGTGTACCATTGCACACACTCCAAGGCTTCCAGAACACTGTATAGAATATGTCAAAGTTTTATTGTGGCGTCAAGAGCACCCATTTGGAGGTAAGTGTTCAAACTGTGTACACCTAGCTGTCTGTTGTCAAATTTTGTTCTGGTGGTTCACTTATTGTAACTACTGTCATTAGTGTTAATGTCAGAGTTTTTACAGTGTATACAAATATCGATAAAGTGTACTTTCAGTATAAGCAACAAGGCCTTGTGTTGCTTGGGTGCCATGTCTCATTCTCCAGTATGTTTCCTTTCCTACCTCTGTAGAAAATGTTGCAATTGATGGGGATGACCCGGTTCACATCCAGTGGATTCATGAGAAAGCAATGGACAGAGCCAAACAGTTTAATATCCAGGGTGTCACATACAGATTGACTCAGGGTAGGTCTCATTCCAGTCCTTTGGATCTTACTTTATAACTCTAAAGAAATGGACAAACTCTATCAGGACTTTGGTGTTATTTTGTTATTTTGATTCCTTCATTGCATCATTGCTAGTGCTATTTTTTGGGCATTTTTAGAGCAAATATTATAATTATTATAATTATGTGTTCTGCGCACGCGTGTAAGCATTGGGGGTTTAGTCTGAGGCAATCACCGCCATCTTGGTTTCTCATTGGTAAAGTGATTTCTGTTTTGTTGTTGTGAGAATTAACATTATTAATTCAGCCAGCGTTGCGACTAGAAGTGTATTTCTGGAAGTATTCCAAGGAGGTATATCGATTTTCATCATTTTACATCGACGCTAATGTTTTAATATGATGATAGTTGTGTGACCGCGGACGATGGTTGTGTGTGACTCAGTGCGGGCCTGCTGATGTGTCTGTGTTTAATAATATGACCAGATTGGGAAAAGGCGATCGCTCAAATTGAGTCTTCAGAATACTGCCTTGTGCACGCTCAGTATTTGTGAAATCAGCACGGGCGACTCGTGATATCAATATCGATTGGTTCTGTGTTTCGTTATAAAAGCTGTCCATCGGCTGTTGCATGGGTTACGTAAATTTCGCCACTTTGACAAGACATGAAATTGAAAACCATTGAAGTGAACAATCAGTTAATCACGGAAAGTTTGTCAGTTTCACTCATATGTTCGGGTCGAAAACAATTTTTTTTCTGTAAGTAATATTGGAATTTTAACAGTAAAATAGCAAAAATATTTTTTGTTAGCGTAACTTTCACTTTGGACGTGTAATTCCGATGTGGATGATGAATTGAGACCTCCACAGCCGTTGGCTAATATGCCTAAAAGTAGTACCATATTCAGATTCAGTGTCATTTTTGCATAAACCTTCCACCTTTACTGTGATTGTGCACTGCCAGCATTGGCTTCAGAGTGGAATATGACCCGATTCTGAGTCTGAAGCTAGCTTTACGATGCACAACACTCGTTCGTAATGCAAAATGCAATGTTGCATGTAGTTAATGATGAAGTTGAACGGAAAGATAGACTAATTTAGCAGATGAGAGGAACAGGATGAAGATTTTATTACCGGTTTAGATACTTATGTGGCATTTTGAATGTTCAAGGGCAACTCAGTATCAATTTCTTTATTTACCATTTTTCATGCGCTTTGCATGGCAACTTTTCAAAACCATTTTGTTATATTGTTGTTCATGTTAGTGCTATTTCAGATACCCCTTCTGAGATAATGTGCACTGGCACTGATTTCATGTTACAAGCAGTTTTAATGACAAATGCGGGTTTTCACCGCATTTTGCTCCTTTCTCCTGTTTTCCTTTTTTTGTGTTTCCAATAAAACATTGTTCATATTTGTTAAACAGTTGTTTGCATTCCTATATTTATTGTCCAGCCCACTTCAATGCCCCTGAGGTTAAATAACGGTTCCAGCAAAAAATCAGTAAACCTCAATGTCTTGCATATTTACTACAGAATGTTTGTAAACTTGTCCTCAAATTTAAAAAAAAATACTTCCCAGCATTACCAGTTGCTGACCTGTTTGCAACATTTAATGGTCTTAGCAACTAATGTGGTAAATTTAGGAACAAGTTCACAAACATATGGTTCTAGCAAAGCAATATATCACTCCCTCCTGCTAACTATTCTTTTTCTTGAATCATTATAAATATGTCACTTGTGATTTCTCTTGTTTTCCCTCATTCTATAACTCTATCAGTTAAAATGGATGAAACAAATGAAATTGTCTATAACACTGGCCCTTTCCAACTGTGAATGAATGGATACTGTTTTATTTTTCCCCCCTTTAACTTATTTCCCCCTTTACTCACCATCCGCATTTGTCCAAAGGACTTCGGTGCCCCTGGGCCCCATACCTTATTTTGGTTAGTTACATTGGATATTACCTCAAATTTTTATCTACAATTGATCCCAGGCACAGTTTTTTCTGAATCACAGATGTCTTTAGTAAGTGGTCTGGTGGGTTTTAGAAAGTAGTGCCAGGGAGCATACATTGATACAATGGCACATGCATTGTTTAGCTAAGTTCACATTCTGCTCAGGTCGGGAGGTTCAGCCTGTAGTCTGATCAAGAAATATTTCTACCGGTAAATAAGAAGGTTAAGGCAGTTACCAGTGGGTATGGTTTCCTGAAGTAAATGTTGTTTTTTTTACATTGATTTCTTGTCCCTGTAGGTGTTGTAAAACACATAATTCCTGCTGTAGCATCAACCAATGCGGTCATTGCAGCAGCATGTGTCACAGAAGTATTCAAAATAGCAACTAGGTATGTGTGTGTTTGGCAACATTTTTAACCTGTTTTACCTTAACTCCCTGTAGAACAGTCCACACTCACTTTTAAATAGCCATGGGTGTGGGTCAAACCATGATGATGAAAGGGTTAAAGCTACATAGTCTACTTTACCAATGTTTCCCATCAATTTTGACTACAATGTCAACGATTTAGTTTTGTTCTGTAGTGGTGATGTTGCTGCAGCCCTCAGATAAGAACATGGTCAATTCACCTGATACTTTTATGTTTTACAGAAATTTTTGCATGTGTCTTTCCTCATGTGTAAAACTGGTATGTACTATTTATTGGCCATAATATATCAGCGTCCCATTCATTGTTTTCTCAATTTTTTTCTCACCATCAGTTGTAGCCTACCATTGAATAATTACATGGTCTTCAATGACACTGATGGACTTTATACTTACACATTTGAAGCAGAGAAAAAGGTCAGTGTATTGAGTGATCTGTTTCATGTTGTCATGATTAAAAACATAATAAATGCTAGAATACACATCCACACACTGAGTAACAATACTCTCCGTGTAGCTATTCTCTTGAAACCAATGATTGAATCTCTTGAACTGTAACTATCAATTCGATGAATTCAATTGATGACACTGTAACATACCAGGGCTCTGCCTTTTGGTTCTTAAGTGGATGGAAGTCTTTTCCAAAAGATGGAAAGATGTGTAGTTGGTGTCAAGCAATGCTAAATGGTAGCATTTTGATGACTTTCCTAAATTACCTTTACACATTGTATTCCTGATGATATGGCCTGACTTCATACATTTCTGACTTTGACACATTCCAGTCATTATCAAAATATTATAACCCCAAGGTTATTGTTATTGGTTATTTTCTTCCCAACAGGATGATTGCATAGCTTGTAGTCAAGTACCACAGACTGTACCTTTTAATGAAGATGCAACTCTTCAAGATTTAGTCAACTATCTTCAAGAAAATGCTTCAATGTATGTGTGTTCCATCAATTGGTGAAACATATACACTCAGTGTGACAGTTTTCGGACAGGGTAGTGAATTTCGCCCAAAGTCGTTTCGTAAATGACCAGCAATACGAAATCTTATCACCATACATTTCGAAACTTTATTGCGGTTATCCTCAAACTCAGTTGACACTATGGGAGTGGTATTTTGGGGTCAAAGTTGCCAAAGTTTTGACCCCATGTTGAAGGCGTAATAATCGGACTGCAATCCCAGAAATCGGACGTCGTGTTTGGAATGTGATTAGGAGCTAAGTATTGATAATTTGAAACTTCAAACCACCGATTTTTAATTTCGATATGTTTAGAAAACTGTATATAAGAATATTATGATAATTAGTTATGTTTAATCCATGGACAACTCAACTATATTTCGACGTGTGTAGGCGCTTAGATATCGGACACGGGTTGTCTCTGGTGTGTTGCTTTCGGCACCTTGTATCGTACGGTGTGGCTAACTTCGCTAAGTTTGTTAAGTGAGTATTACTTGTTTCCATTGCATATTTTGTTTATATTAGAATCGCACAGGCATTATTTAATAAAAAATAGCGAGTATATATCATCGTATGGAATTATTTACCTGTCAAGTTTTTTACGCGGTAAGTCACTTATACGTTTACACATGCTAAATATAGTCTGTCCGAAAACTTGTACACTTCTTACGTTCATTAAATGTACTTTTTTCTTCGAAACAACTGTGCAGTTTTCGTTAAAACTACATGCAATCGTAGCAAACAATGGAAAGAATATTTTAAAATTCATTATTCTCCCCCACATTCAAAATTCAATGCTAAATCAGGACTTTAGTCAAAATTTCAGTTACTTTGACCTGACGGCAGTATGTTGACAGTATCACTGACGCGGTGTCAGACGACAATTTGTGACCGCCGCTCGTAGCGAACTCAATAGCTTCTACCAAAAAACTATCGAAAACGGGACAACAGTGTCACCTGACTTAATATGAGGTCACATGACCTGTAAAACGCTATCGATACGGAGCGAAGTGAGTGTAACTAACAGCATGTCACTAAATGTCCGAAAACTGAGGTCGTCCGAAAACTGTCACACTGAGTGTACATATGATCAAATTGATACTTGTTGCAGTTCTTCAGGTGTAAGGTTAAAGGTATACATGTCACCTGTTCCAATTTTGCCACAGTTACCATGGAAAGAGAAAATCTAACCAATCAAAGATTTAAGCAGGTGGCTGCATTTTAAAAACAGCGCCCTCACATGAGCATTTTGAATACCAAGGAACGCCCCTTTGACCATATATGGGCATATTTAGATTACAGGTGACTGTATACCTTTAATTAAATTGAGAATTCCTACTTGTTCTATTCTCAAGCTTTCTCTATTTTATATCAAAACAAATTTATTTGATGTTCTTGATACGTGTTTGATCACTTCAAAGTTGACAGAAGATTTATGAGTAGACATGATGATTCCAAATTTAGGCTTATGAAGGCAAAATCTCAATTCTTGGTTTGGTTTAGAAATTAAATTGAATCTATTTACATTTTGTATTACTATGAGCACTCACAAAAGACATCTGTGTTCAGGTGCCTCTCCTGTTGAATGAAATTTGATTCATCAGCAGATATTTTAGAGTTCAGTAAAATCATGTGATAAGGAATAAGATTTCAATTTTTTTTTACAATCAATGTTGTTTTTCACTTGGTTATATATTTTGTATTGTAGGCAAATGAAAGCCCCAGGAATTACGGCCATGATTGATGGTAAAAGTAAAACATTGTACATGCAAGCTGTAGAATCCATTGAAAAGAGGACAAAAGTCAACCTTCCAAAGAAGCTGAAAGGTAGAAACCCGGCAGCTTTTTTAGCACACACTTCATTCTATCTTTGCCAAAGAACAGTAGGGTCATACCATATTTTGGTGGTTGAGGGGCGAGTACAGCATGTTCGGTAGCATGATGTGCTTGATTAGTCCCCACAGACACCGTCCGTGGGGACTTATAGGTTTGGTCATGTCCGTGTGTGCATCCGTGCGTGTGTCCGTCCGTGCATGCGTCCGTCTGTTCACGCAGATATTTCAGAGATGCAGGGAGCGATTTCATTCAAACTTGGTACAAGCATTTCACCAATTTCATACAAATGCATGTCGATTTGTTTTGTGATACAATCCAATATGGCTGCCAGGCGGCCATTTTATTACAATTTTTTCATGTACAGAGCCATAACTCTGACATGTTTCAACCGATTTTATTCAAAGTTGATACAAGGACATTGACCAATGTCATACCGGTAGATATGCACGTCAATTTGTTTTGTGAAACGATCCAATATGGCTGCCATGCGGCCATTTTGCTATGATTTTTTCATGTACAAAGCCATAACTCAGACATGTTTCAACCGATTTTATTCAAAGTTGGTACAAGGACATTGACCAATGTCATAGATATGCACGTCAATTTGTTTTGTGAAACGATCCAATATGGCTGCCATGCGGCCATTTTGCTACGATTTTTTCATGTACAAAGCCATAACTCAGACATGTTTCAACCAATTTTATTCAAAGTTGGTACAAGGACATTGACCAATGTCATACATATGCACGTCGATTTGTTTTGTGATACGATCCAATATGGCCGCTAGGCAGCCATTTTATTACGATGTTTTCATGTACAGAGCCATAACTCAGGCATATCTCAATCGATTTTATTCAAAGTTGGTACAAGGACATTGACCTATGTCATGCATATGCACATTGATTTGTTTTGTGATACAATCCAATATGGCCGCTAGGCAGCCATTTTATTACGATGTTTTCATGTACAGAGCCATAATACTCAGACATGTATCAAGCGAATTTATTCAAAGTTGGTACAAGGAGATTGACTAATGTCATACATATGCATGTCAATTTGTTATGTGATACGATCCAATATGGCTGCCGTGCGGCCATTTTGTTACAATTTTTTCATGTACAGAACCATAATACTCAGGCATATCTCAACCGATTTTATTCAAAGTTGGTACAAGGACATTAACCTATGTCATACATATGTTGGTCAATTTGTTTCATGATATGATCCAATATGCTGCATGGAAGCCATTTTGTTACAATTATTTCATGTCCTTAGCCAAACTTGGGCATATCTCAACTAATTTATCCACCAATTTTATTAAAACTTAGTACAAGGACATTGACCTATGTCATGCATATGCACATTGATTTGTTTTGTGATACAATCCAATATGGCCGCCTTGTGGCCATTTTTTCTCCCAATTTTTCATGTCCGGAACCATAACTCAGACATGTATCAAGCGAAATATTCAAAGTTGGTACAAGGACATTGATTTATTTATACATATGTATGTGGATTGGTTTCACGAGATGGTCCAATATGGCCACTTGGTAGCAATTTTGTCATGATTGTTTCATGTCGAGAGCCATAAATCTGGCAAGTCTCAACTGATCTTATTCAAAGTTGGTACATGGACATTGACTTATGTAATACATATACGTGTTGATTTTTTAAACAGTAAGATCAAATATCGCTGCATGGCGGTGATTTTGTTACAATTTTCTAATGTACAGAGCCATAACTCAGACATATTTCCACCAGTATCATTCAAAGTAGGTACAAGGACATTGACCTATTTCATACATATGCTCGTCAATTTGTTTCACGTCATGTAGCAGTAACATGTCAATTATTGAAATTTTGTAATTAGGCTGATATGTCAGGAAATACTGCACCAAATTTCATGAAAATTTGTATAGATGTTAAGCTCACATTGCTTTTACATTGAAAAGACATTTATTAGTGTCATTTTCATTAACTTGTAATTGCATAAGTAATGAACTTTCCGTATTAGAGTGATATAGCCACAAATTAATACAACGTCAAATTTGATGAAACTTGATACAGATGTTGATCTCATAGTGTTGTAAATACTACATCAAACTTTATGAAATATGGTACCGGATTTTTCTGAGAGTACGCCCAGGGCCGTTAAACAGAAAATGGCTACATTGTCTGCTTCACACTGTAGCTAAATAACGGCCCAGGGCCGTAATTCGGTAAAAATTTACCGCCAATTAACTAAAAAATGCGGGATTTATTCTCTGGTCGTTCTACGTCACGACAACCCGCGTCTATGTCATCAATTTTGGTGCGTCGGACCTTTTTTTTGTCGATCTTCGGTGTGCTCGTAAATATGTAAACAAACAACATGGCAGCCGATGTTTCTCCCACGATCAAAAGTCATGTAATGAAATCGATATTTTCACAGACTACGACATTACTCATCCGAACAATGTAAACACAAGAGTGTACCGCCTGTATATTCCGAAGGAATTACGTGAATAATTTGCGGAAACAACGAACTCAAAAGCTGGTCGCATATACCGTGGGTTCCGTAAGCATTGCAAACAGGATCAGGCGCGACGTTTACAGTGTTCGCGCTGTCGAGATTCAGTCGATATTTGTTCCCGAAAAATAGCGTATCTTCGTCTGTGATAAATTTCTAGGACTATACTACATTTGAAATAGAGTATAACTTTGCGGAAGGTAGCCTACGTGTAGACCGAGAGCTGTCATTTGCTCCACACACGAACGAACGTGAGCGCTAACGCACACGATGGACGACTGGAAATGATTGACAACATGTGCACGGCGTACTGATATTTATTCCTAAAGTAGTTCAAAAGTTTAAACGCGGAATCGTCATGGAAAACTTATTTTATTTTGCAAAAAATAACGAATTCTTGGCTTGTGCATGTGATAAGTATATTATTCCCTAATATTTTTCTTCGTTCAGCTTGGAAAATACTCGTGACGTAATGACCGTGTCACCACTCGTCTTCGACTCGTGGTGACACGGTCATTACGTCACTCGTATTTTCCTTCGCTGAACGAAGAAAAATATTAGGGAATAATATCTAATTATCACATGCCTCCATGGTTTGTCGAACGCATTCAAATACGGCTAGTTTTCAATCGGATTCGAACCAACAACATACGGCATCAGTCGCCTAACTGAGAGGCCATAGACAGAACCGCTCGGCGATAAAGCGAAGAAAATCATCGATCAGATTTTGACGTGTGCACGTGTTCTGAGGTTGACCTAGTTTGTAAGTGTGACAAGTTAATCAAAGTAGTCGAATGTGTGAAAATAGATACAGTGTTTCACATTCGTTGCACGCAAAGAGGTCAATAATCGTAAACAATTGTGGATTATACCATTTCTACTACCTATTACTGCTACTGTTACGTTTGTGAATGCAACAAATTTACGCAAAGAAAATCATCAGATTTTTGTATCAAAGCGAAAAAAACCTGAAAAGTAATGATGTACATTAAATAAAAAATAATGAAACAGAGTTATTTTTTATGATAGTCATTTTATTTATTTCATGATCCCCATCGTGCAGAATGGAAAATTCCTGGCTCCTGCTTCTGTCAATCATTGTCGGCATGTGTGGCAAACTCTAACGTTAACTTTGCGTTCTTGTGGATCATTCCACCTGCATTTTAGTAGCATGAATAGGGGGATACGGACATATATCGCCGAAGTAATTATCTTAGAAGTGTAACTTATTTTATTTAGTACGCTATATAAAACTTTTTGACCTATTGCGTAGGTAATTTTTTTCAAGGGGAGTCAAGTTGAAATGCCGTAGACAAAGGTTGAGATGAAATTTAAAATTCTTAATAACGGCCCACCCCCCAAATAACCGCCCATGGGCGGTTTTCGAGTGGGCGTACTCTCAGAAAAATCCGGTACCAGTGATAATCTGTTAAGTGTTAGGATTGTATGCAAAAATGTTTTGCAACATCCTGTTGATTAATTCCTAGTTGACTCATTTTATGATCTTTAGGATGGTAGCCTACATTGGTTTTATGTTTTCATCACCATGGAACTCATTCTTGGCCATTGAGCGCCATCTGTATCAAAGTAGTTTTATCACAAACCTAATAATGAAGAGGACTCTATCCTCTCTGAGGACATGTAATCAAAGTACCCATTAACAAGTGGGGACTGTGTCATCAACGATGACTTGATTATTTGATGCCTTTATACTGTTTCTATATCATGTTGTGAATAGAGCATGCATATTGTAGCTTCTAGATCAATGTTGAAGGTCTGTTGAGTATTAAAACATCATAAAGAAATAGTTCAACCTCCAGACAAAGTTACGCTTGCATTGATAAGGAAACAAACAACAAATTCATCCTACTTGTATGTCAAAGTTATTGTGTCATTGTTTAAATTATAGTGATATATACAGCATCAGTTGAAAGTTGGTAATTTATTCTCTTACATTCACAGAGCTTGGTTTGGTGGAAGGTCAAGAGGTCATCATAGCTGACCCAACAACTCCTAGCTCTATTATCCTAAATTTACATTTCAATCAAACTACAAACATGGAAGTTTGAATAGGTCTCAAGATATCTGACATGTGGTGTTCTCCACTGCAGTGTCCAGCATCAAGCATGATATTATGCAGTGTCCAGGGCCAAGCATGATATTACGCAGTGTCCGGGGCCATGCATGATGCTATCCAGTATAAAGTGCCAGTGTGATATTTAAGCAATAAAGCACGCCCAGCGATGGTAGACCATGAGATTTTGACCAGTTCATGACATATATGCACGAGTGATAGCGAGTGCATACATGAAGTGAACTGGTCAAAATTGAGTGGTATACCATCGCTGGGTGTGATTTATTGCTCTTATATACAACAGTATATTGAAATTCTGGCGTGGAACGTCATAAATGGAGTTTTGCTCAAGCTGAGAGCTCGTGCGTATGCCAGCCGTGGTATATCGCCAATATACCACAGTTCTTTTCGCATCTCGACCAATCAGATCGCTGCATTTGCACCATCAATATACTGGTATGATATAATATGCATTATCATATACCCATGCCCAGATTGCTCCATCCTGCTAATGCTTACCATGAATACCTATTGTGATATTTTACGGTCAGTTTTGGAATGCTCCCAAACTACATATAAAATTTGATAATAAACAAAAAAGTAAACAGATAATAACTGTGACTGTCTGCCTATGATGCCATGTTGCCAACATAAAAATTTGAAGGGCTTTGAAGAACAAGGATATTTGGGAAAGCATTATACAGGAATAAAAAGTTGAATTGTGAAATGCCACCTCATGATTATTCCACTTAAGGTCCTGTTTGTTCCACGGACAAAGTTCGGGGAGACTTAATGATTTGGTCTTAAATATGTGTGCGTCAATGCGTGCATCCGTTCACACAAGTTTCTCAGAGGTGCTTGGAGTGATTTATTGCAAACTTGTACAAGGGTTACTCCCTATGTCATACATATGCATGTCAATTTATTTTTACGATACAATATGGCCGCTTGACAGCCATTTTATTTACTGTACCTTTTGTCTAGGACAGTCTACAGCCAATACTCAGAAGACAGGTTTTGACCAATTGACCAAAGTCTTTGAAACTTTGCTGCTGAGGTGCAGCTTCCTGGGAAGGTTATATCTAACTGGTTGATTGTCATTATTTACAGCAACTCCTAGGGAGTCTATCGTATATAATTCACTGATAATGGATCCAATTGGATAATAGCTTCCAAGATCCTGCACATTAGCCCCAAACTTTGCACCAGGACAACGCACTGTAACATACTTTTTGACGTTAAAGGGACATTATTTGTATCTTTTGACCTCATATTGTTGCAAACGAGCAGTTGATAATGTTGTTCGACTTACTGAAAGATGTCTAAAAAACGGTCGACCATAGACAACTTCCATCCCGTTTGCGTACACTGTATAGAAAAACCTTGGGTCAGGGGTTAAAGGTGGGCTACTTTTAACCTCAGAGTTGGCAAGGTGACCTAGTACCTGCGATCAGACCACACTGCTAACTGCTATCTGGGCCGCTGTAAGCATCCGCGTGTAAAAAAAATAAACCACGCTAAGTGAAAGTCGAAAGCGCAGTATTGCAGTTTCGGGATTCCCTATTACTGATGCCGTTTGCTCAGTTACATTTTGACGGTCAGTTTTTCATGGAGATCTTGACGGCCAATCCTGCTCTTAGATACACTATTCTTTGCTGCTAGAGAGCACATTTTATAATGGGCATTTCAAATGCCTACAAGCTGCAAGAAGTCGACGACAAGGCCTATAGTGGCGGATTTTTTTCGTCCCGTTTGTTCCTCCATATGCATATGTAGACTTGCCCAAAGCCTGTGGGCATAGAAATGTGAAAACAGAGTAAAATGAAGGGATAAACTTCAGTAGACAGTCATGTTATTGTCGAGGTGATCGCGAAATTGAAGCAATGTACTTTGACGACTGACACGTACATGATGTCACCGTCTGCGTGGCAGCACCTCGGTTGCGGCGTGCAGTTTCTCCACCAAAAACAACCCATTTTTAATCCCAAGCTTGCATTGAGTTTCGTTTTTGAGCACACCCACCTCGGCTGTGTTCCCGGCGTTATACGGCGTGGAGGCCGGAGAATAACAACATTTAAACAGATCTTGTGTGTCGAGAGGTGACTCTACTCGCGAGCAGTCCAATGACAGCACTCGCCCGGCGCGGTGTCACGATGTCACCGATGCTACACCGTGCACTGTTCAGTCCGAGTGCGATGTTTCCAAGTTCAACAAGTGATCATGTCATGTTTGTAAAACGAACCAACGTAATGGCAAGAAAATGCCCTAAAAATCTTGAAAGTTGACGAAGATTTGCCAACGATCAAATGCACAGAAAATGCATTACTCTGTACCTGTTTCACTATCACCACAGCAATCTGACATCGTTTTAGTTTTACCATTGACCCAATTGCGTCTATGGTTTTATTTGTTTCACAGTCCGTGTCATCAATACTAAAATCAAACTTACAAGCAAATGCCCTGCTTAGTTTCACTATTTGACAGTAGATTGTGCGGAGACGTGCATTTGTTTATGCGCGTGTGCTTCTCGATATCCATTGTGCTGAAGTTGGTGTACAGGTCACAGGCTGTTCACGTTCCAGCTGTACTTTGATGGTTGACGTATGCGTAGTAATATTGGTCATGTGCTTGGGTTCAATAATGGCGGTTGGTTCAAATCGCGCAGACGCCCTTACCAACATTGAACCTTGCCGTGAACAGCAAGAAGGTGGTTTTACATATCCTTGAAGCCGTCCATAGTCACAATTTAGGTCTCCTATTGATTTGACCAGGGATTTCAGTCATCGAAAAAATGAAAAGAAGTCAAAAGATACAAATAATGTCCCTTTAATTGATTTAGTAATATGATCCAATATTGCTGCCAGACAGCCATTTTTTATTTGGTTTATGGTGTGTTAATGAATAAAGAATAAGCTGAAATATGTCAGGACAAGTATTTGTATCAGGCAAAATGTGGTTAGTAAATGCATGTTTGTTTGTTTGTTTGTTAATCAGCTCTGGAAGTTTGCATTGACATTACTATGAATCTGATTCTGCAATTTCCTAACTTTTCATCATGACAATTAAAAACTCTTGAGTTTATATATTTTGTATTCAGTTTTGTGAAGTGCACAATTGTTATGATTGTGTTATTGAATAAAAGTTAATTACAGGGATGGTAGCCACCTTCCATGCAGAAAATTTCTTGTAATACGACAATGAAATTTGCTGGATCTTAGCACTAATCTTAATCCATTTTCGATAAAGCCGTTACATTTACAGATATAATCAAGAGCCCTGTATTTCCCTTTGCGCCCAGTACTTTCAAGCCAAGTTACATATTACTCTGAGCTATATACATTACCACGTCAACAATTTGGAAAATGTACAATACCTACAGACGTAATCCATGTGAGGGACTTCTAAATGTGTCCACTCATATCGATCTTTATCACAAACCAACACTGAGAATTCATGTAACCACATTGCAACTATTGATCACACACTCAACTATTTCTCAAATTTAGCTAATTAATTCCATTCATACATCAGACATCAACTGCACACACACACATCAATATAACATTTTCCCCACCATTTTCCGGATATCTGTTGACCAATATCATGTCACCATCATTTCTGTCAATGGTTTGCAAATTCATTAACCAAGTGGGGACTATGTCATTGGCAATGACTTGTAAGACTTTAGACAAGCTATATTAAAAATTATACTGTTTGCATATTTGGGCCTACTTCCCAACAAGTGCCAGCACGATGCATTATATCGATGTGGCGCACCTGACACCTGTAGACATTGCAATGCTTAGTGTAAACAAAATAAATAGAATGGCTCCCCTCTCGCAGCTTCATACCAACGATTAAGCTAATTCAAAATTGGGAAAGCTTTAAATCAGTGGAAAGTTTCTGATCTTTAACGATTGTAATAATATTGCACCTTGAAAAGTTCTTCCTAAGCAACTATTTTTGAGTCTCGGTATCTTTCTTTATGGTATCCATGGAGATATATGTAGGATTTGTTGAGCATGATACATGTTGTTTACTTCTGCGTTACCATTAATCTGTTTTCACAAATACTTCCATATTTATATGCAAGGTGGAATAAAAGTAAAGCCATTACCCATCAGTTGTAAAATTCTGGGCATCGGTATATGATAAATAGGTCATTACCCAATATCGCCAGTTCCTTGCATTGTATCAACATTTGTGTCATTTGTGCTGCGTCAGACACTCAACTTCGTCTTATGTATGATGCAGCACAAATGACACTCATGCTGATGGGATACAGGAAAAGGTGTTATTTGTAATAACCTCAAAGTGTCCAGTGCCATGCATGATATTATGCAGTGTCCAGGGCCATGCATGATCTTATGCAGTGTCCAGTGCCATGCATGATATTATGCAGTGACCAGGGCCATGCATGATATTATACAGCATTCAGAACCATGCATGATATTATGCAGTGTCCAGAGCCATGCATGATTTTATGCAGTGGAAAAAGAGGAAGATTGAAGACTTGCTTTTTCATCACCCTTTGCAGATGTAATGAACATAATTTTTTTTATGTACAAGTATATATGATTATAAACACTTAAAAACTATGTACAGAAGCAATTTTATGTAAATAGAAGTACAGTTTTAGCAGAAGTAGAAAGCGAAAATATGAGCTGTAAGTGCTTGCACTAACTACCTGTATGTCTTGTAAGACAAGATACATTTGTGTCATTTTCTTTTTTCCCTTATTCAGAAAGATACATACCTGTCAGGACCTGCCAAGAATTCACTTAAAAAACAACAGAAAATCATTTTGCATTGTCAGATCTTCAGGCATGTTCAGCCAGTAAAGAAACTATGGACTGCCATACGTTCAAGCACACCATATTAATGCCATCTTTTAAGTAATGTTCTGTTTATGTTGTTGATGGTACTTTCCCACCAGAGTTAAAAGAAAATTATCATTGATCAGATGGGTACAGAGATTGTGGAAATGCTCCACCATAGATACACAAGCACCAACCTGTCCTACAGAACATGTTTACAGTTTCGATACAAAAGAACCCTTTTCAACAGAAAGAAATCCCATCAAAGTGCATTATGGCTATGCCAGTATCATATCAATACATCGAAACATATGCCGTCAAAAATTGCAGTTTCCATATGGCTTGATTTTATGACAAGTACATTGCAGCCCTCATATTAGCTGTGTAATGAGCAAGTTAGAATTTCATACTTGGTGCATCGTGGTAAACCACGCACCTCTTTACGGCAACAGCTCAGCGCTACCCGTTAAGAGATTTGCGTAGGTCAGCGGAGCGGAAATTATTGCTCTGGCTCACGAGAATGACTTTGTGATACTGAAGAGCTCTTTACTGGTAGTAGATTCTTATATTAGACTACAAATAAAGTGAGCATTTTGTAAGTACATATTATATGGAAGGTTTAAGCAGTCTAAAAATATTTCTGGTTAGAGATGCAACTTCCACAAAACGTCAGAAAGGCAAACATCAGAGAGGCATACAAGTTGTGTGCAATAACTGTAAGATCATGCCAATTCAAAATTTTTCCTCCCATACAGGTGTTTAAGTGATGTGGCAATACAGTAGGTTAAACATGGTATTTAAACGGATCATGTAAAAACAAAACTATGTGCAGAAACATGCTCAGAAATGTATTTCTGTATGCATTTTGTACCCATGGGTTTGTTTGTAGTGCCATCCATGTGATCTCTTGGGCACTGTCCACACAGCACATCCCGTTATTCCAGAACAGATCCATTGAGTTCAGTTACAAAATCTATGATCAGCAGGCCATAAAATGTAATTTGAAACTTTTGCTAACAGTATGCAATTCATTAGGTGAAGTACTAGCCAGTGGGAATGCTTTATGTGTCATTTGCAGTCCAAGAGATCTGCATTTATTACTCACAGTTTCTCCTCTCAAAAATTTCAACAAACTTCAGCCCTTTGGCATTTTGTTGCAAGCTATCCTGTTGTTTACCATGTCATGATCAGGGCAGTATGGGGAAGCCCACGGTCCCTTATTCTTGCATCAGTGGTTGTTAACATTGACTCTTTATGTACAGTCAGAGATGAAACGGATTAAATATTAGTCTTTCAAAATATATCTGTCAACACATTATATGCTGACTGAAGAAAAGAAAGCAGCTTTTCACTTGATTAGTATCTCACACTAACGGAGAACTAGAGAATAGAGGCATGTGAATGTCTCACTTCTATTTCCATGATATTGATGTGCTACCTTAATACTCACAGCACATTGCCGTGGTCAACTTTCTCCCTTTATAGTAGTGTGTGTAGAGACATGCTAGAGAGAATAGTGAACTCTGTCTAAAAAGTTGTCACATATCAGGCACTTCATGTGAATAGCGATCAGTGTGACAAGACTAGCAGATTATGCAATTTAATAGATTTCTTTTCATCAAAACTTATCCATGTTGGCTTTAACTGACATCCTTTAGCAGTAGATACCAGAATACCAAACACATTGCTTTGCCCCATTTCCTATCAATGAAAGTCATGCAGTTCTCTGGCAAATAAACTATTCATATTACTATTGTAAAAAAATTTGTCAGTTCTGTTTGTGAATAGTCTATGTATGCACAGATACAGCACCATGTGTCATTGGTAATGATAGTGATTGCAAAGTTTTGTTCAGAATTTGCCCTGCTATACACTGGAAGGTCGATCGGTAGAGGGCGCTCTATACACTCCAAGAGGAGGGGAGAGTAGGGAGCATCCTCAAGCGACAGATCTTTCAGTCTAGTCCTGCTAATGCATATCAAAGACGGTGTGTTGGATGTTGTGTGGAATATCACCAAAAAAAAATCCCAATATGATTGCAAAATGTACAGTATTACAGGGTATAGACTTGAACATCTTTCACAGCGAACAAGACTCAACTGACACACTTTCTTGATGTGAATCATGATTTTCACTTCCTCTCACTCTTTTAAATAGTTCCTGTACACTCAGTGGAGCTCTTGCTCATCATGGACATTGCATAATACAGCAGAAAGATATGCCATGAAAGAAACAAAGACAGTTTCAGTGAAATAAACTTTTATTGAAATCTATTTGAAAAGAAACTTTGAAATAACGTAAAATTGAATGGAGTCATAAAGCACAAAGTTATTTTTTCTTCAAGTGTTGAGAATTTCAGAGTTTTTCTACCCTACAAAACATGAGAACTTCAGAACTTCAAGTGTTTCTGTGAAAGACCTGAATTGCTTATATGTAACTACACAGCCTAATAAGTGTAAGGTAGTTCTGTTTTAGAGCTAAGTTAAAATGTGTAAATAAAATGTAAAAACCCTTTGTCCCTGCATATTCATGGTGTGCCTCTGACTACGACACAGCACTTTCCATTATGCATACTAGTTTAGCACATCTAAATGCTTGAAGAAGAACATGATACCATATTCATTTATATAAAGGTTATTAATGATATCTTGAAGTATGCAAATTAGGTAATGACTCATTCTCAATGACAAATATTCTGTGGCTGTAGTTGATGCTCTCTATCATGCTTTGATCAGTGAATACAGGAGGGTGTATAGTCTCTGATGTTTCATTCACTGTTAGCTCTTCTTTTTGGAATTTTTAACGACAGTCCAGCCATCTTCCTCATCCCCGTTAACATCCATAGCATCTGTTTTTCCTGTTGTGTGAAATTAGAGGTGGAAAACTGATGGTGACAATGAATACTTTACAGCATTAAAAACGAAGTACAAAATCCCTAGTTTTTGCATTAGTGAGTTCACCTCTCGTTTAAACATATGCTTGCTTTCAATGTTTGATTTGATATTTCACTGGCAATGCAAATCAATTGCAACCATTTAGTGCAACAGCTAATCCCATAAACAAAGTGCTGTTGTGACGACAGCTTTCATAAATCACTGCTGGTATGTTCTTGTTGCAGTAGGAATCAAATCTGTGTCCATGGTTTGTGAGCTCTGTGATTGAAATGAGTTAGAATAGCGTGAAAGACATCAAGATAGAGATGATAGAGAGTGAACAGTAAACTTTGATTGGTGGAACTGAAATATGGAATATCCTGCAATATTTTATTGCTCAAAAAGTAGAATATCGTGGACATGTTTCTAATGTATAGCTGGCACTGTAGTTGTGCTACATGACAGCTTTTCCCCGCACAGATTTAAACATGGCAAGATGCGAGCATCAGAGCCTGGACTCAAAACTGGCAATGTTTATTAATATTCAGGAACAAAGATTAGGTACAATAACCACTGATTAGTGCTCCAGTTTGCACAATCATTTGATTGACAGCGGTTTTCAAATAACCAATGGTTGTCTCTTGCCTAATCTGCCAATCGACATCGCCGAAAAATCACCACTCTGTCATGACCACTTTGGAATATAATGTCATGTTTTGGTAACTTATTTATGACATGATAACATTTTCTGTTTATAGATTTGAATTTGGGATTAAAAAAAAGGTGAAAGCAGTATTTTAGGAGCTTCTCTCTTTGTGTTACCCCTTCAAATACGTTTTGCAAAATGAACATTGCCATCACACCATAGTCATGCACGAAAGCGGTCGACGTCAGATTGATTAACTACAGCATGAAACAGTTTCATCATTTGCTAACTATAATTATCCATTCTTGCTGCAGTTTTTCCTGGCACAGAAGTTAGTAGTCATACTTCTATATTTTGTAACCAATTTGGAAAAACCAGTTAAAACTTGGTGAACAACGTGAAAGACAACTTTTCATCACTTGACAAAGTCCTTTTATTTTTTACAAGGATTAACAGCAATACATGACTAAGACTGTTCAAACAGACTTTATTTCAACCAACTGCAGTATTTTCACCGAATCAGGTTCGGACTAAAACTTACCTGGATTGGATAGATTATCCTCTCCTTCCATCTGGGAATTCAGATCCATTCCGTCCAATCTTGCAACAGTATTCTCATGGTTTACATCTTCCTTTGATTCTTCCATCTCCTAACATGTACAATAATACAGGGTGAGAGAAACAATTTTGACAATGTGGTCATCTTTCTTAACAGCTGCACAAGTAATAACTTGTACTTATTTTATTCCCTCTACTTTTGTTTGTAAAATTACATGGTTTTGCTGAAGGGCATCCATGGGTAAAGCATGCACAAATGTTTCAAATACGTAGTACAGTACAAATGCACACATCTTTCTGCATCAATGATGTATGAAAATCTGTACATGAAGTCTACAGATGCTGCTCTAAACTGGTTATAACACAAATATGATGCAACTCTAACATTTAACATACATATAGACAGGTAGACAGCCAGATCACATGCAGACTTTTTTCAACCATATAACCTCCCAGTTGCCATATATGTATGGCAAATGGGAACTGATAAAAAATCTCTTATACTTATGTGAGACTAAACATGGGAAGGAAAGGGAAGGATCTCACCTCATCTTTATCATTTTGAATTTGTTGACAAGCTGATAAGTGGGATTTTGGACTCTGTTTTATTTTTGCTAGAACTTCATTTTCTCGTCCCTCTTGGCAGAGCTTAAAGTAATTGCAAATCAGTTGAGAGACCTGAAACAAGGGAAGAAAGGTGAAGTTTAATCAGGTAGCATAATAAATCTGCAGGGTAACACAATAAGGAAATGGAATTGACTGGGTGGAATCGGATATATTTTACAGAATGACAATTCCATTATCATAAATGTTTGTGATTTTAGGCTTTTCACCAGTGGCATAGCAGTGATGGTTCCACAGATGAAATGCTGTCGTACTTCAGGAAGTGCTATTCAGTGCAATGGTCAAAATTTATTCTTGAATAATCTTTCCCTTATTTCAAATAATTTTATTTCATTCTTTCCATCACAGTATGCAGAAAGGAAGGTAATAGTATAATATTCGTTTTTTCTTTAAAAAAAGAAAATCATGATTTCATGTATGACACTTTTGGCATGTTTGCGTAACGTTTTAATGTGTAGTCACTGAGACAGTCAGCATAAATGGCACTTTGTCATCCAGTGTTGAAATTGAAGAGAAAAGCCAATAAACAAAAATGCTTACTTGAGGTAAACTACCATCATCTGCTATTGTATCAAATTCGTTGTCTAAAATTACTGCTAGAAAGTCTTCTAACTCATATGGTTCTATATTACCTGATCAAATGAAAGCGGAAAAATAAGAATTTTAAAATAATGGATTCAGAAAGTGTAAATGAAAATAAAATTTTGACCAATATACTATGAAATTAATTGCTTTTTCATTCTCTTCATTCTGTGTACCGCGTGATGATTTTTGTGGAATGACAGTGGCCATACTTACATGAATAGTCTTCTAACACCGACTTAAATGAGTCACTCATGCAAATACTGAAATTTTACAATGCATTTACTTTCAATTCAAAACTTTTCTTTCCTTGCAGTAATTTTGTCTCTTTTTTGACTTAGCAATTTAACAATTTCTCATCTAATTCAGAAATGGATGCATACATGTACAGGTCAGGCAATAACTTGGCGGAGTCTCTCACTTTGAAATGGAATTATCTGTGCAATCAATCTTTAACATATTTAGTGTACAAAGTTATGCCATATCAAAGTGGTTGTCACAATTCATGTGAGTGCATTGCAAAGTACGTACTGGTATGGTATCTCAGATTGTCACAATTCATGTGAGAGCACTGCAGAGTATGTACTGGTATGGTATCACAGATTGTCACAATTCATATTCTTGCATTGTAAAGTACGTACACTACTCGTATGGTATCTCAGATTGTCACAATTCATGTGAGTGCAGTGCAAAGTACGTAATGGTTGGTAATATCAACACTGTCATATATTACATAAGATTGATAATGTTTTAGACAGCAATGTTTCATAAGGCCAAAAATAGTGAAAGATTTTGTTAGTCATCTTTGTGTACATTGATCTACCTAGCTGTGTCAGCCCTTTTTCAAGTTCACTTGAAAAAATTAAATATAAAAACAGATAAAATCTTCTATAGGCTCTAATGTTCCCATGCTACAATTTGAACAGTGAACAATCTCATTATTTTTTGCGTACATCAGGCAAATTACCAAGTATATTTAAACATTTCTGTATTGTTACTGTAGAGTTAGATCTTATAAGCTCAAAAAGAAAATTAAAAAAGAATGTTTGGATTCGAAATTTTTGTGTGGGACCAAATGTGAGAAACATTGATAGTACTTTCTAGCCTAACTTACTGTTTTCTCTGAACCACTCTTCTACAGCACCAACAAGCCACCTTGCTTTCTCTTGACTGTGTTGGCCACCAAAACCATGTTGCACAGCTAACTGTATTAAAGGGAAAATATTAACTTGACATCACATTGAAAATTTACATGGTGCTGAGATTAATTCTATTTCTGTAAATAGTTTTTGATGTATTATGATATAAGTAATCTTTGGCTAAATTTTAAAGCTGACTTTAAGTTAGAGAATTGAAAACAGTGACACTGACACATTGAAATGCCATACAGTCTCAGATGTTAGAAGGTGGAAAATGTTTCTATACAGTATTCAATAGCGCCCATCTTTTACCTTGCACTATTTCTAGGGTACTACAAACAATGAGTAGTTGGTGCTTGCTATAACAAGCGACCTAGCGGCTGATAAGAGCTCTGCTGTGGTATGTAGAGAATACCTTCTTGTGAAAAATCTGTTGATGAACAATTAGAATGCTAGTAATGCCTTGACAAACATCCACATATACTAATGAGAATCCGGGTAAAAACTCAGGTGTTTGTGTGCTGGCTGTATAGGCTTACACTGATTTGCGGAGCGGAACAGCATGGAATTTCTCACTTTGAGGTTTTGCAGCAATTATTTTATCATTCTCCATGGGGGGGATGACAATATTCCCCCTCCCGAATCCTCCAGCCCCTCCTTCAGAAATCAAATGATTCTCCCCTTAGCATGCTCGGTAAAAAACGTGGGACTGAAATCAATCTATCGATTGACCAAACAACTAGGTCAAAGGACATCAGTAATACATACAAAAGGCATCGCTCATACTTACATACACAGTCGATCAACGCGTTAACATGAAACTACGGCCGTTTTGCAATTTTAGTCATTCTGTTGTATCAGTTTTTGAAGGCAGGTAGTCTTTACACCCCTAATTGTCATTGTATGCCGTGCACATGCAATTGTTTCGCAATCGTACAAAACAGAGTGCACAACTACATGTTGGCTATAGACACGCCCTTTTTTGGGTTGACCACCCCCTCCGCACTATGGTACTGCCCTCTATGAGGCATGATTCTCGGGGTTAGATTTAAATATAGCTGTAGCTTCAAATTGAAATTACAGCCTCGTTTCCTGTGGTATTTGACATAATTTTCAGTTTGGAAACTTCAAAAACAAGTCATCGTTGATGACACACGCCCCACTTGTTAATGGGTACTTTGATTACAGGTCCTCAGAGAGGATAGAGTCCTCTTCATTAGGTCTGTGATAAAAATACTTTTGAATAAATTCGCTCGATACATGTCTGAGTTGTAGTTCAGGACATGAAAAAATCGTAATAAAATGGCCACACGGTGGCCATATTGGATCGTATCACAAAGCAAATAAATGTGCATATGTATGACATAGGTCAATGTCCTTGTAGCAAATTTGATTAAAATTGGTTGAATATGCCTGTGTTATGGCTTGTACATGAAAAATCATAACAAAATGGCCGCACAGCAGCCATATTGGATCGTATCACAAAACAAATTAATGTGCATATGTATGACATTGGTCAATCTCCTTGTACAAACTTTGAATAAATTCGCTTGATACATGTCTGAGTTATGGTTCTGGACATGAAAAAATGTAATAAAATGGCCACATGGCGGCCATATTGGATCGTATCACAAAACAAATCAATGTGCATGTGCATGACATAGGTCAATGTCCTTGTACCAAGTTTGAATAAAATCGGTTGAGTTATGCCTGAGTTATGGCTCTGTACATGAAAAAATCGTAACAAAATGGCCGCACAGCGGCCATATTGGATCGTATCACAAAACAAATTGATGTGTATAGCTATGACATTGGTCAATGCCCTTGTACCAACTTTGAATAAAATCTGTTGAAACATGCCTGAAATGGCTCTGTACATGAAAAAGTTGTATCAAAATGGCCGCACGGCGGCCATATTGGATCGTATCACAAAAAAATTGACGTGCATATCTATGACATTGATCAATGTCCTTGTACCAACTTCGAAAATACCGTCAAGGACACTATGTGCTCACATTCGGTTTGAATTGGTCCATTCGAGAAATATTTAAACCAGGAAAAACAAGAATGACAAAAGCAAATAAGATCTCCAACTTAGGTACTGGAGGTCATCTTTAGGAACATGCATATCAACTTCTATAGCAATGGGAGAAGCAGATCCTAAATACATAAGCAAATGTCAACAACAAAAACAGAGAAGGCTTGATAAAAAGAAAAGGTGGGAGTGGGCAAAAAATGCACAAGGGATCTGGTAAAAAAGTAATGCTACATCATTGATCTTCTAAACCCTACCCCCTCCTGCATATCAAATGTTCCATCCCTTGGTATTACACAAGTCATTGACAATGACATAGTCCCCACTTGTAATAGGAGTATTAGTCTTGAGGGGGCAGGGAAATGAGGTCATTAAGAAGTATCACTAAAGTGTATATGTTCAGATCTATGGACACATAGGTCTATGTCATTGTTCCCAATTTGAAACAAGAGGCATGTCTAAGTTATGGTTCTAAATCGGAAAAAAAGATCAAACCTCTAGCTGTATTGGCCAGCCAAGAAATACATATGTGCATAATAAATGAGGTACAAGATGTGACATCTTAATGTCTATTATCCTATCAAAATTGAAGCGTAAAGAACTTGTGATTACTGAGTTATGCATATATATGCATATTCAAGGTCAAAGGTCATCAAGGTCACGTGACATTTTGAAAAAAAACATTGTATTGCTAATTAATCCATATATGCCAAAATTCAGACCTCTAGCTCTATTGGCTTGCCCACAATTATATATGGGCATAATTAACGAGCCAAGGTCACGTGACATTTTGTCAAAAAAATTGTATTGCTAAGGTATCCCTATATACCAAAAATCAGACCTCTAGCTCTATTCGCTCACTCAAATTAGATATGTGCATAATTAATGAGGTACAATATGTGGCGTCATAAGGTGTCCCATCATACCGAATATGAAGGGTGTAGCACTTGTGGTTCCTGAGTTATGCACAAATATGTATATTTGAGGTCAAAGGTCATTGACATCACTTGACATTTTGTCAAAAAATTGTATTGCTAAGTTATCCCTATATACCAAAAATCAGACCTCTAGCTCTATTGGCTCGCTCAAAATTAGATATGCACATAATTAATGAGGTACAATATGTGGCGTCATAAGGTGTCCCATCATACCAAATATGAAGGGTGTAGCATTAGTGATTACTGAGTTATGGACAATATGTATATTTGAGGTTAAAGGTCACCAAGGTCACGTGACATTTTGTCAAAAAAATTGTATTGCTAAGTTATCCATATATACCAAAAATCTGACCTCTAGCTCTATTGGCTCGCTCAAAATTAGATATGCACATAATTAATGAGGTACAATATGTGGCGTCATAAGGTGTCCCATCATACCATATATGAAAGGTTTACCACTTGTGGTTACTGAGTTATGGACAAATATGTATATTCGAGGTCAAAGGTCACCAAGGTCACATGACATTTTGTCAAAGTGTCTGAGATATCTGCATGAACGGATGGACTCACGGACTGACATGACCCAATCTATGAGCCCCCTGGACTTTATCTGTGGGGACTAAAAACTGTGTCACTGCATCCTTTTTGCACTATGAATACGATGAGAAACTAAATTTTTATTTATCTTGGGAGCCTATGTACTGCCTTATACATGGGAGTCTATGGACTGCCTTATACATGGGAGTCTATGGACTTCCTTATACATGGGAGTCTATGGACTGCCTTATACATGGGAGTCTATGGACTGCCTTATACATGGGAGTCTATGGACTGCCTTATACATGGGAGTCTATGGTCTGCCTTATACATGGGAGTCTATGGTCTGCCTTATACATGGGAGTCTATGGTCTGCCTTATAAATGGGAGTCTATGGAGGTGAAAACTAAAAAGTCCTCTACCACGGCCAAATTTGATTGCATTGTGAAACAATCGACGTGCATCTGTATGAGGTATGGTACTATCCTTGTACCAAGTTTGAACGAAATCGCTCCAGGCGTCTCCGAGATATCTGCATGAACGGACGCGACGGACGACGGACGGACGGACGGACGGACAGACGCATGGACATGACCAACCTATAAGTCCCCCCGGACGGTGTCCGTGGGGACTAAAAATGATAGAGAAAACAGTGTGAAAATCTCAGTATACTTTATGGGTTGCCTGTGCCAGTGTGAAAATCTCAGTAATACTTTATGGGTTGCCTGTGCTTATACATGGGAGTCTATGGACTGCCTTATACATGGGGGTCTATGGAGGTGAAAACTAAAAAGTTCTCTAACACAACCAAATTTGATCGCATTGTGAAACAAATCGACGTGCATCTGTATGAGGTAGGGTACTATCCTTGTACCAAGTTTGAACGAAATCGCTCCAGGCGTCTCTGAGATATCTGGGTGAACGGACGGACGGACGCACGGACGCACGGACATGACCAGACCTATAAGTCCCCCCGGACGGTGTCCGTGGGGACTAATAAGACCAAATGACAGGAAGTACATTTACAACCTTGGAGATTTTTATTAATGCCATGAGTGCTATCATTCTTATGTAAACAGCACTTAAGTTAGTTACAGATAGTGAAATGCCTTCCACTGTGGGTGGTGATTACAACATCTGGAATTATCCTGGATCCAAATTTCTCATCAGTTTTTGTATGTCTTACATAGAAAAAATGCAAACATTGGTCCAAAATGAAAAAAATCACCTCAGCTTTGTTTTCTGGATCAAATTTTCCTACAAATTGGTATCAAATATGACAAAATTATGTTCACAGCCTTCAAAATTGTCTCACAACATATCCTGGGTTAGTATAGGTCATTTAAGGTCACAAACTGAGAAAAGTACCTAAAATATACAAATTTTGGGGTTTCCCAACACTTTGATTAGAAAATTTATCTAATAACATCTTTCGGGACTTTATACCAAATTACAAAGCTATCAAACAAGGGACTTTATACCAAATTACAAAGCTATCAAACAAGTAATGTTGAGATAAAGTTTTCTTGACCAAAAATGACAATCTTTATATTTCAGGACAATTTCCACATATCTAACTATTGTCATCTCTGTACGTCTGTGTACGAAATATGAAAGCTGTCTGTCCAGGGGTTTTAAAAAGGAAACACTGTCTAAGATTTTTTGACCAAAAATGACAAAATTGCACAAAAATAGTAATTTTCCCAATTTTGTCATAATTTCAACAAATTAGAAGAGTGACACCCTTGCAAAGAGACAACCCAAATTTGAGAGCGATTGGGCCGGCGGTTTCAGAGAAGAAGAATTTTTACTGAAAATGAGAAAAATCACAAAAAAATTCAGCAAAAATACAAAATTAAGGATATCTTCACAATATTCATAAAACTGTATAAGGTTAACCTAAGGTACTTGCACACAAATTTTCAAAGCAATCAAAACAGCGGTTCTAGAGTTATTAATTCTTGACCATTTTCACATTTTGTAAGCTCATTTGCATAATTTTGGCAATGCAGACTTCATTTGAACAAAATCCCATCTATAGCCCAGGATGCATCCACACACCAAATACCAAGCTGAAACGTGCAGCGGTTTGCGTGTTTTTGATGTTGACGGACATACTGTACATACATACATACATACATACATACATACATACACACATACATACAGACGCCATCGACTTCAGCCTATACGATAAACTCACATTGGTAAAACCAAATGTGAGCTAATAAAATCAGTTGAGATATGCCTGAGTTATGGCTCTGTACATGAAAAAATCGTAATAAAATGGCCGCCTGGCAGCCATATTGGATCGTATCACAAAAACAATCGACGTGCATCTGTATGACATATGAAGTAATCTTTGTACCAAGTTTAAATAAATTGCTCCGGGCATCTCTGAGATATCTGCGTGAAGGGATGGACGCACGGACGCACGCACACACGGACGGACATGACCAAACCTATAAGTCCACCCGGACGGTGTCCGTGGGGACTAATTAAGGTGCCTTACCTGTAGAGTTGAATAAATGAGATAATTTATTTAAATCAAAATGTCTCTGTTAATTCCATTCTTTCCGCTCAAAATTCTGTGGTCGAAGAAATGGACTCTAATTGAGAGAAACTAATTTTGTATTTAGTGTGGCCGTTCCGTTCCGCTCATTCCGTTCCGCAAATTAGTGTAAGCCGGCTGTATATTGTGTCTTTATCTGGTCAGCTCGATCAATCGATGGCCTGCTTACCGCAGTGCTCTGCCCTCTAATACACTTTAGTTGTGTTGGGGTATTTTTAATTTAGTTGCGTCAGAGCGCAGAGTACTGAGCAGGCGATCGATTGATCGAGCTGACAACCCAGCACACAAATGCCCGTGGGTAAAAATCACAGGCGTGATGTTTTCTGGGTAGTTTCTATAAGTGTAGTTTATGCTACGTTCCGACGTTCTCTTCCGTAGGGGATTAGGCTACGGAAGAGAACGTCGGAACGTAGCATAAACTACACTCATAGAAACGGGTCCTACTATTACTGCCCGTGACTGCCCGTAGCTGCCCGAGGACTGCCCGAGAACTGCCCGAGGACTGTCCGAGGGGCAAGTAGGCCAAATTTCGCCCATTTTAAGACTAAGCCAATAGGTTGAACTTATAATATGCCCAGCGAACCAAAATATCATTGATTTGGTGTTTTCTGCAGCGGTTTTAGAACCCGAAAGACGCCGGGCTTTCAACGAGAAAGACGTCCCCAACTTGATTGAGAGATCATACCATTCAGTGCAAGGGTGGTAGGCTGTCAGGCTGTATGCGCTCGGCGACGTTATTGTGCCACCTCTCGGACTGAATGGTATGATCTCACTATCAAGCTGGTAACGTCCTAAAGACCGACCTCCTCTGTGTTCCTAAACTGCCGGAAAAAACACCAGATTAACGCCAAATCAATGATATTTTTGGTTGGCTGGGCATGATATAAACTGAACCTATTGGCCTAGTGTTAAAATGGGCGAAATTTGGCCCACTTTTTCCTCGGGCAGTGCTCGGGCAGTTCTCGGGCAGTCCTCAGGCAGCTACGGGCAGTCACGGGCAGTAATTAGTAGGACCGATAGAAACTAACCAGACAACATCACGCCTGTGGTAAAAATCATCCATTGACTCGTCCATTGACTGATTGATTGAGTGAACGTCGAGGCAGCGGATGCGTATCATGGCTAGCATAAGAGAACGAAGTACACACCACTTCAAAGCAAGCACAAAATACGGTACAATATGTTGTTAGTGACTCTTTACTTGGTATCTTGGTAACATTACCTGGAGCACTGTCCAACTTTCGAGCACGTTTTTCACTCCAATGTAAAAAGTAGATTCACTCATGGCAGTCGCCATGATATGTCCTCGTCAAAGATAGGCTAAATGATAATATATAATTAGATACGTCTTTGTCTTTGTTCAACATTTATTCACCAGAAAGTATTAAAAATTTAGAATATAAAATTTTTTATCAAGGTAAAAATAAATGCGTTGTCTTATATTATGCGTAAGTAACAGCAACGTCTACTCCTCAATTTACACTGTTGAAAGAGGTTATTTATTGGAATAAATAATTGCCGAACAACCATACATGTTTTGTGTGCCAAGTCTCAACAGTGTGTCACTGTTATTATGGTTGATTTTTACACAATTTTGCAATTCTGCGATCGGGAATGTAAAGTAAAATGACAGAAGGGTTCACTAGAAGTCTTCTTAAGGTGGCCGTGGCCCAGGTTTGCCAAAGTTTGGGCTGGCATGCCGTGCAGACAACCCCCTGCGATCTGCTGACCGATATTTTGGAGAGGTACATCGAGAAGTTGGCCGACACCACTCATGCCTATGCAGAACAATGTAAGTTGTAAACGGTAATGTACTAGTACTTTTTACAGATTAGTTGCGCTGGATGATGTATAGGTTCTACATAGTAGCCCCGTGATTATTATATGTATAGTACACTGCACTTCACTTGTCCTCCAGAATAGTTCAATAGATGCAGTACTTAATGTAGCTGCCCTACTTGGCTGGAGACTCGGCTGAAGCTAGCAGCCAATACCTAGCAGCCAAAACTATGGTGTGGAAGCTAGCAGCCAAAACTTGCAAGCCACTTTCCTCCTATGTTTTGAAGTCAAGTGGACATCAATCTAACATACAAGGTTCTTTATACATGTATCAACACAAACACATCATTTACTAATTAATTTATTAGCATAAATTATCTCCATTCTAATTAGCACCTGGTATCCCAGCTAGCCTATGGCTATAAAGCACAATGCATTGTCTGCTGGAATGAAAGAAAGAGTGTGCACCCATTACACCTAGCATGTCTTACACATATACATCCATACTAACAAACTACACTTGTCTCATTTCTTAATTAATTTCTTTGCATAAATTATCTCCATTCTAATTAGCATCTACATGCTAGCCTATGGCTATAAAGCACAATGCATTGTCTGCTGGAATGAAAGAAAGAGTGTGCACCCATTACACCTAGCATGTCTTACACATATACATCCATACTAACAAACTACACTTGTCTCATTTCTTAATTAATTTCTTTGCATAAATTATCTCCATTCTAATTAGCATCTATATGCTAGCCTATAGCTATAAAGCACAATGCGTTGTCTGCTTGAATAAAAGAAAGAGTGTGCATCCATTTCATCTAGCATGTCTTACACATATACACCCATTCTAACAAACTACACTTGTCTCATTTCTTAATTAATTTCTTTGCATAAATTATCTCTGTTTTAATTATCACCTATAGCCAATGGCCACAAGAATATAGTGTCTGCGTCAATGCAAGAAAGAGTGTGCATCCATTTCACCTAGCATGTCTTACACATATACATCCATACTAACAAACCACACTTGTCTCATTTCTTAATTAATTTCTTTGCATAAATTATCTCTCCTTTAATTATTACCTATATGCTAGCCTATGGCCATACAGCAGAATATAGTGTCTGCATGGTCTGCTTGAATAAAAGAAAGAGTGTGCATCCATTTCATCTAGCATGTCTGACACATATACACACATTCTAACAAACTACACTTGTCTCATTTCTAAATTAATTTCTTTGCATAAATTATCTCAGCTTTAATTATCACCTATATGCTAACCTATGGCCATAGAGCAGAATATAGTGTCTGCTGGAATGAAAGAAAGAGTGTGCATCCATTACACCTAGCATGTCTTACTCATATACATCCATACTAACAAACTTCACTGCTCTCATTTCTTAATTAATTTCTTGGCATAAATTATCTCAGCTTTAATTATCACCTATATGCTAACCTATGGCCATAGAGCAGAATATAGTGTCTGCCTGAATAAAAGAAAGAGTGTGCATCCATTACACCTAGCATGTCTTACTCATATACATCCATACTAACAAACTTCACTGCTCTCATTTCTTAATTAATTTCTTTGCATAAATTATCTCCAATTCATTAACATATAAATGCCAACCTATGGCTATACAGCACAATGCATTGTCAACTGGAATGAAAGAAGAGAGTGTGCATCCATTACACCTAGCATGTCTTACACATATACATCCATACTAACAAACTACACTTGTCTCATTTCTTAATTAATTTCTTTGCATAAATTATCTCTGCGTTAATTATTACCTCAATATGCTAACCTATGGCCATAGAGCAGAATATAGTGTTTGCCTGAATAAAAGAAAGAGTGTGCATCCATTTCACCTAGCATGTCTTACTCATATACATCCATACTAACAAACCACACTTGTCTCATTTCTTAATTAATTTCTTTGCATAAATTATCTCCAATTAATTATCACCTATATGCTAGCCATAGAGCAGAATGCATTGTCTGCTGGAATGAAAGAAAGAGTGTGCATCCATTTCACCTAGCATGTCTTACACATATACATCCATACTAACAAACTACACTTGTCTCATTTCTTAATTAATTTCTTTGCATAAATTATCTCAGCTTTAATTATCACCTATATGCTAACCTATGGCCATAGAGCAGAATATAGTGTCTGCTGGAATAAAAGAAAGAGTGTGCATCCATTTCACCTAGCATGTCTTACTCATATACATCCATACTAACAATATTCACTGCTCTCATTTCTTAATTAATTTCTTTGCATAAATTATCTCAAATTAATAAACATATATATGCCAATTAACCTATGGCTATACAGCACAATGCATTGCCTACTGGAATAAAAGAAAGAGTGTGCATCCATTACACCTAGCATGTCTTACTCATATACATCCACACTAACAAACTTCACTACTCTCATTTCTTAATTAATTTCTTTGCATAAATTATCTCCATTAATTAACATATATACGCTAACCTTTGGCCATAAAGCAGAGTATTGTGTCTGCCTGAATGAAAGAAAGAGTGTGGAAAATTACACCTAGCATGTCTTACACATATACATCCATACTAAAAAACTATACTTGTCTCATTTCTTAATTAATTTTTTTGCATAAATTATCTCAGCTTTAATTATCACCTATATGCTAGCCTATGGCCATAGACCAGAATGCATTGTCTGAAGGAGTCAAGGAAAGAGTGTGCATCCATTTCACCTAGCATGTCTTACACATATACATCCATACTAACAAACTACACTGCTCTCATTTCTTAATTAATTTCTTTGCATAAATTATCTCTGCTTTAATTATCACCTATATGCTAGCCTATGGCCATATGATAGACCAGAATGCATTGTCTGCTGGAATCAAGAAAAGAGTGTGCATCCATTACACCTAGCATGTCTTACACATATACATCCATACTAACAAACTACACTTGTCTCATTTCTTAATTAATTTCTTTGCATAAATTATCTCAGCTTTAATTATCACCTATATGCTAGCCTATGGCCATAGAGCAGAATGCATTGTCTGCTGGAATGAAAGAAAGAGTGTGCATTTATTACACCTAGCATGTCTTACACATATACATCCATACTAACAAACTACACTTGTCTCATTTCTTAATTAATTTCTTTGCATAAATTATCTCAGCTTTAATTATCACCTATATGCTAACCTATGGCCATAGAGCAGAATATAGTGTCTGCCTGAATGAAAGAAAGAGTGTGCACCCATTTCACCTAGCATGTCTTACTCATATGCATCCATACTAACAAACCACACTTGTCTCATTTCTTAATTAATTTCTTTGCATAAATTATCTCCAATTAATTAACATATATATGCCAACCTATGGCTATACAGCAGAGTGCATTGTCTGCTGGAATGAAAGAAAGAGTGTGCATCTATTTCACCTAGCCTGTCTTACACATAGACATCCATATTAAGAACTATGACTTGTCTCATTTCTTAATTATTTCCCTTGCATAAATTGTCTCTAATTTAATTATCACCTATATGCTGGCCTGTGAATACAAGAGAATTCATTGTCTGCTGGAAAGAAAGAAAGAGAGTGCATCCATTTCACCTACCAATGTCTTACAGATATACATCCATACTAACAAATAAGGCTTCTCGCATTATAATTAATTTCTTTACATAAATTACATGTATCTCCATTAACTACCACATAATCGCTAGCCTATGGCTATACATAGTATGCAGTGTCTGCTGGAAAGATAGAGTGTGCATCCTTTTCACTTAGCCTGTCCTGTGTCTTTAGATCTATACAAACAAACTTCACAGCAGACTATGCACTCTGTTCTACAGCCATAAACTAGCATATACGTCCCAATTATAATTGAGATAATTTATGCAAAGAAATTATTTAAGAAATGGAAGAAGAGTAGTCTGTTAGTATAGATGTATATGTATAAGACTAGGTAGGTGAAATGGATGCACATTCTTTCTTTCATTCCAGCAGACCATGCATTCTATTTCAAGCCAGTATACAGATGCTAATTACAATAAAGATAATTTATGCAAAAAAAATAATTAAAGAGTTGAGGTATATGAAGTCTGTAAGTATTGATGTACGTGCAGAAAACAGGGCAGGTGAAATGGATGCACACTCTTTCTTTTGTTCCAGCAGACCATGCATTCACTTCTACAGCATTAGCCAGCATGCACATGCTCATTATAATAGAGATAATTTATGCAAAGAAATTAATTAAGAAGTGGGACAAGCGCAGTTTGCTAGTATGGATGGATATGTGTAAGACATGCTAGGTGACATGGGTGCACACTCTTTCTTTCATACAGCAAGTAATGCATTGTGCTTTATAGCCATAGGCTAGCATATAGATGCTAATTAGAATGGAGATAATTTATGCAAAGATATTAACTGTGAAATGAGACAAGTGTGGTTTGTTAGTATGGATGTATATGTGCAAGACATGCTAGGTGTAATGGGTGCACACTCATTCTTTCATTTCAGCAGACATTGCACTGTGTTGTATAGCCATATATAAGGCTAGCATAAGCAGTCTAATAGAATGGAGATAATTTATGCAAAGAAATTAATTAAGAAATGAGACAAGTGTGGTTTGTTAGTATGGATGTGTATGTGTAAGACATGCTAGGTGTAATGGATGCACACTCTTTCTTTCATTCCAGCAGACAATGCATTGTGCTGTATAGCCATAGGCTAGCATATAGATGCTAATTAGAATGGAGATAATTTATGCAAAGAAATTAATTAAGAAATGAGACAAGTGTAGTTTGTTAGTATGGATGTATATGAGTAAGACATGCTAGGTGTAATGGGTGCACACTCTTTCTTTCATTCCAGTAGACAATGCATTGTGCTGTATAGCCATAGGTTGGCATATATATGTTAATTAATTGGAGATAATTCATGCAAAGAAATTAATTAAGAAATGAGACAAGTGTGGTTTGTTAGTATGGATGTATATGAGTAAGACATGCTAGGTGAAATGGATGCACACTCTTTCTTTCATTCCAGCAGACAATACATTCTGCTCTATAGCCATAGGCTAGCATATAGATGATAATTAAAGCTGAGATAATTTATGCAAAGAAATTAATTAAGAAATGAGACAAGTGTAGTTTGTTAGTATGGATGTATATGAGTAAGACGTGCTAGGTGTAATGGATGCACACTCTTTCTTTCATTCCAGCAGACAATGCATTGTGCTGTATAGCCATAGGTTGGCATATATATGTTAATTAATTGAAGATAATTTATGCAAAGAAATTAATTAAGAAATGAGAGCAGTGAAGTTTGTTAGTATGGATGTATATGTGTAAGACATGCTAGGTGAAATGGATGCACACTCTTTCTTTCATTCAGGCAGACACTATACTCTGCCGTATGGCCATAGGTTGGCATATATATGTTAATTAATTGGAGATAATTTATGCAAAGAAATTAATTAAGAAATGAGACAAGTGTGGTTTGTTAGTATGGATGTGTATGTGTAAGACATGCTAGGTGTAATGGATGCACACTCTTTCTTTCATTCCAGCAGACAATGCATTGTGCTGTATAGCCATAGGTTGGCATATATATGTTAATTAATTGGAGATAATTTATGCAAAGAAATTAATTAAGAAATGAGAGTAGTGAAGTTTGTTAGTATGGATGTATATGTGTAAGACATGCTAGGTGTAATGGATGCACACTCTTTCTTTTATTCAGGCAGACACTATATTCTGTTCTATGGCCATAGGTTAGCATATAGGTAATAATTAATGCAGAGATAATTTACGCAAAGAAATTAATTAAGAAATGAGACAAGTGTAGTTTGCTAGTATGGATGTATATGTGTAAGACATGCTAGGTGTAATGGATGCACACTCTTTCTTTCATTCCAGCAGACAATGCATTGTGCTTTATAGCCATAGGCTAGCTGGGATACATGTACCAGGTGCTAATTAGAATGGAGATAATTTATGCAAAGAAATTAATTAAGAAATGAGACAAGTGTGGTTTGTTAATTTTGATGTATATGTGTAAGACATGCTAGGTTAAATGGATGCACACTCTTTCTTTCATTGACGCAGACACTATATTGTTGTGGCCATTGGCTATAGGTGATAATTAAAACAGAGATAATTTATGCAAAGAAATTAATTAAGAAATGAGACAAGTGTAGTTTGTTAGTATGGATGTATATGTGTAAGACATGCTAGGTGAAATGGATGCACACTCTTTCTTTGACTCCAGCAGACAATGCATTGTGCTGTATAGCCATAGGCTAGCATATAGGTAATAATTAATGCAGAGATAATTTATGCAAAGAAATTAATTAAGAAATGAGACAAGTGTAGTTTGTTAGTATGGATGTATATGTGTAAGACATGCTAGGTGTAATGGATGCACACTCTTTCTTTCATTCCAGCAGACAATGCATTGTGCTGTATAGCCATAGGTTGGCATATATATGTTAATTAATTGAAGATAATTTATGCAAAGAAATTAATTACGAAATGAGACAAGTGTGGTTTGTTAATTTGGATGTATATGTGTAAGACATGCTAGGTGAAATGGATGCACACTCTTTCTTTCATTCCAGCAGACAATGCATTGTGCTGTATAGCCATAGGTTAGCATATATATGTTAATTAATTGGAGATAATTTATGCAAAGAAATCAATTAAGAAATGAGACAAGTGTAGTTTGTTAGTATGGATGTAAATGTGTAAGACATGCTAGATGAAAAGGATGCACACTCTTTCTTGACTCCAGGAGACAATGCATTCTGGTCTATGGCCATAGGCTAGCATATAGGTGATAATTAAAGCAGAGATAATTTATGCAAAGAAATTAATTAAGAAATGAGACAAGTGAAATTTTTAGTATGGATGTATATGTGTAAGACATGCTAGGTTAAATGGATGCACACTCTTTCTTTCATTCAGGCAGACACTATATTCTGTTCTATGGCCATAGGCTAGCATATAGGTGATAATTAAAACAGAGATAATTTATGCAAAGAAATTAATTAAGAAATGAGACAAGTGTAGTTTGTTAGAATGGGTGTATATGTGTAAGACATGCTAGATGAAATGGATGCACACTCTTTCTTTTATTCAAGCAGACAATGCATTGTGCTTTATAGCCACATGTGCTAGCATATAGATGCTAATTAGAATGGAGATAATTTATGCAAAGAAATTAATTAAGAAATGAGAGAAGTGTGGTTTGTTAGTATGGATGTATATGTGTAAGACATGCTAGGTGTAATGGGTGCACACTCTTTCTTTCATTCCAGCAGACAATGCATTGTGCTTTATAGCCATAGGCTAGCTGGGATACATGTACCAGGTGCTAATTAGAATGGAGATAATTTATGCAAAGAAATTAATTAGTAAATGATGTGTTTGTGTTGATACATGTACAAAGAACCTTGTACGTTAGAATGATGTCCACTTGACTTCAAAATATAGGAGGAAAGTGGCTTGCAAGTTTTGGCTGCTAGCTTCCACACCATAGTTTTGGCTGCTAGGTTTTGGCTGCTAGCTTCAGCCGAGTCTACTTGGCTGGAGGTTTGCCTTGGGTCGTGTATATGATGTGGCCTTGTGTTTAGTCCAGCACCATAAGCCCAGTCAAACCCTCGAGCTTCAGCATTGCTAATATTAGGGACATCCTTTCTCTGCAAGTGGTTGGTGCATATTATACTCTCATGAATCTACATGTTGAAATTTAAAAGGAAGTGGCTGGCTATTCATCCCGCTCCAGTGCAAATATAAACCGATTACAGTGCCTAATTCGCAGTGTAGGCCATAGGGGGCTGTAGAAATGTCCGTCCCCAGGGTTAGGGGCAGGGGTAGGAGTGTCTTGGTCTCAGCGCAGGTTTCTCCTTGATATAGTTTATTTTATTTTAATACGTTTGACTATGATATGTATTGCCAATAAACATTTAAACTGCCAACCTTTGGTGCCTTATGCTAGCTCTGGTTTTGTAACGTTTTTTTTCTCTGTCCGCGTTGGCTGTGTCACGTATTTGTCCTTTGACAATCTTACGCGAAGTTTTGTGACTGTGTTGCGTCTATTATCTGATGCGTTTGATTGCCTATGCGCCAAAGCAAGCAAAGGTAAAATCTGTGGACGCTGTCACCAGATTATCACCGGATTAACTTTGACAAAGTCAACAACGAATGCACCAGCAAACCTTGCTGGTGGGTTCGTTGTTGACTTTGTCAAAGTTAATCCTGTGATAATCTGGTGACAGCGTCCACAGATTAGTAATTTACCCTTGCTTGCTTTGGCGCATTAGGCAATCAAACGCATCAGGTAATAGGCGCAGCGCTAGCACAGTGACAAAACTTCGCGTAAGATTGTCAAAGGACAAATACGTGACACAGCGAACGCGGACGGAGAAAAAACGTTACAAAACCATAACAGACACCAAAGGTTGGCAGTATAAATGTTTACTGGCAATACATGTCATAGTCAAACGTATTAAAATAAAATAAACTATATCAAGAAGAAACCTATGCGAAGACCAAGACACCCCTACCCCTGCCCCTGGGGATGGACATTTCTACAACCCTCTATGTGTAGGCTAAAACAAATCACAGAGCGGTTTACATGCAATCAATGAAATTGTATCTTTCAATCAGTGTTCGCGCTACCGCTCGCCAGACGGCAAAATGGCGAATTGATTCACTCATTGGCGACTCAGACGGTCAAAACAATCGCCAGACTGGCGACTCAAAATTTGTACGTTCGGTCACTTTGTTCTACGATGTTCTGTTGCATTGCGGTGTTTTGTTTTACTTCTTGGGAAGTCTTCCGCCATAGTACTATCGTACTCATCTAAGTATAAGCCCTGCCACTGTTTTCAGAGTATAATGGGTCGTACAAGTTGGTAAAATTACTTTTCAGATAAAAGAAGCTAATGGGACATCGAAGTTCCCGTGATAGTATCGTGAGCAAAATGGCACGTATACCCAATACATGTACTTGTGCCCCTCCGAAATGTCCCCCGTTACCTAAATAGAATAGTCCCACTCTAGTTACGTCCGCCATTGTTCACGTTCACGCTGTCCTGTTTTCCCGGGAGGTTGTCATAGTCCAAGTCTAAACATGCAATTTCAGTTGTTTTCAGCGATCATCCTTTCATCTGTGAAGAGCGGTTTTACTGGTGACCAATACAATTTTCACTGCTATGCTGTTGTTTTAACAAGACACGGACCGTTTGATCTTGGAAAGTAGAGTTGCTTTTACGTGCAGCCAATGCACATGCCAGTTCATGGGTTCACACCATGCTCTTGAACGTGAATAGCAGCACACATGATGTCTTTGTTTCACGTTATATTTTATCTCAAGGTATGATTCAAGCTGAAATGTCACCAAAATGTCACTTCTATATCGAGGGATTGTGCAAACCAGTTTGATTTAAAACAGCTTTGTAAAACACTGTTTACTTAGCTTGGAAATTGTTACTGAGTTTTGCTGTCTTTTGGCCATGCACGGACGTGTATCAATATCAGGCAGGGCTCCCGCTACCTATTCGCCAATTCGCCAAATGCGAAAGAAAGTTAAAAATGGCTACAAAAATTCCTGTTTGGCTAATGTAGTGGCTATTGAATTCTTAGACCTCCTCAACAGAAAACTACACCTAACAATAAAATGTTGTAAGATGTTGAAACAGTTTACCCTCCTTCCTACAAAGTTGCAATGTATTGAAACAGTTTAATCTTCTTTCTACAAAGTTACAAATTCCCTGGTACGTAAAACAAACACTGTTGCTGTTCGATACTACAATACATTATGAACGTAATGTCCATGAATACACTGAGGCCTGCTTTGCCTCTGTGAGTCCTGGGGTCGTCCTTGAGTCTATCAAAAGTTTTACCTACTTTGCTGTATCAAAATTTGGCCTGCAACTACTCAGTTTGATAGTAAAAACCATAATTTCAAAGGAAACTTTCACAAACGGAGCCATAATACAAAAGAAAAGGAGAAAAACTGAGGTTTCTGAAAGGTCAAGTCTAGGTCACCTTATCATGTGATGTTATGCATGAAGACCCCCTAATTACACAATTATGGTTCACAAGAAACCACCTAGGGTGGTCCAATAGGTGAAAGGTAATTTTGCTGCCTTTGGCATTCAGCTTGACTGACTCCCATTCGGCCTACTTTCAAACTGCTATAACTTATACAAGAAATTATGTGATTCTGAATGATTGTAATATTTTTGTAGATTCCACCAGTTTAATAATCTAGAAGTGAACATCACCAGACATTTCTTGATGATATCAAAATATCAAATGAAAATATATCTGGGCTAAAACATTATCATAATCATTAAACAATGAATGCCCTCAAACAGTGAGTAATTTAAATGAACATATATCGTTGTGTCTTGTTTTACAAGAGTTGTGTTTGGCCCAGCCCTTTTTGTCTCAAGAAAAGTACTTATACTCAAGATGCTATTTCAGCCTGCTTGATCACAACTATGATATACAAGTAAAACCGGGCCCTTAAATACCACAATAATCGTATCTACACTGCCATTGTGCTATACCATAAATGCTGTCTTCTGTATGGAAAATTGTTTTACTTGTGTGGCTCAAACATTTAGGTTATGGAAGACTGCATCAATTTGCCACATGAGAAGCCTGTAACTTATGACAAGCTATCATACTGTGAATACTAACTGAATGTGGCAGAAATATTCAATCTGTACCTTTTGTAATATACACTTAACATTGCTACCAGATTTTTAGAATTCAGTTGCTACCTAATTTTATTTCTGGTGTTTAAATTTTACCACCAAAAATGAGAAACGATTTCTATCCCTGAAATGTCATAAAAACACAGATTATAAATGCAAAAACTAAACACATATTTCGTTAATGTAAAAACCATCATGAACATCATACAAAACATCTTGATTTGTAAAATTTGGGACTCCTGAATGACGAGAAAGCTGTTGCCACACTTGAGATCATAAGCTGGCTAAAAGTTACTCAAAATGGCTAAAAGATTTTTGATTTGGCTAATGAGTTGGCTAATCATTTTGGTGACTTAGCGGGAGCCCTGACAGTGTGATCATGGCATGCCATGCCACGTTCATGAAGATCTTGAGGATGTTACTCTTTTCTGTGTTTTTTTGTACTTCACAATTTCTTGGTTGACGTTTGAAAGTTCACAAGTGGTGTTCAATAGTCATGCATGAGTTTTGATACGAAGCATTCTTTTTATTGAACTATTAAAGCAGCACTGAGGATACATATGATGATGAGAAAGTGGCAGACCTGAAATATTTGGTTATCATTACTCTTGAGTATTTAATGATATCACCTTTGACCCTTCGAGATGAATGTGTGTGACCCTTGACCTCACCTCTCAAAAGAAAAATCTGGCTACTTGTGTTCACACTGTATTAGCCAAAAAGGCTAATCAGCTTGAGTAGCCAGAGCAAACCCTGTTTCAAACATACAACAATATCTGGCAAGAGTTCCTTTTGTGAAATTTGCATGCTGGTATTTTTGGGGTAAATTTTTCATATTTTAGTCAAAAAGCCTTATCCGAAATGGCTTGTCTGAGTCCTCTGAAAGTTGGTATCCATGTTCCTCAGGATGACGTCAGTCAGGTTTGTCAAATTGTGATGAAATATTCATATTTGTAATTTTTGGGCATTTTTCCCTGATTTTGGTTAATATTTTTTTCTTTCTTTTCTTTTCTGTCTGATAAATGTGATATTTGGTATCCAGATTCATGGGGGTGATCAAATTTACTTTTAGGGCAATATTTGCTATTTTTAATCAACAAATTTTGTTTCTCCAAAACCAGCTATCAGCTGTGAGGTCATTTGTTTTAAATTTTCATAGAAATATCTTCAATTTTGTATTTTTGTGAAGTTCTCCTTTTCTCAATTTTTGAGAAAATTCAGAAATAGGTTAGGGTTAGGGTTAGGATGACAGCATCTCTGCTGAGAACAATAGCCTTCAATATGTATCAGGCCAAGATTAAACAGTATTGGCGGAAATGAAGCAGCATCGGGCCCGAGACTGTGGCCCAATACTGTCAAATGGCCTGGGGAGAACAATCAACTTTCTAATTCAGTGGGTGACTGGCACTCAGAAAAGTCACATTATAATATTCTAACCATTCTTACAATGTGCATCACGAGAGAAGTCATGCAGCAAGCTGACAAGAATTCATTGCATTATGCTTTATTTTTGGCTCAACAAGTTTGGCTAATTAGGTGAAAATGTTCTCACCAACAGCTACTTTTTCTTGCATTTGCTATTTGGTACATGGTCAGCGGAAACATTGATTGCAACATTGAGACATATTTCTTTTCATCATATGCCAGTGTATCGAAATAACACTTGTCTTTGGTGCCTGTCCCAGACAGGTAATTTGAGGCCTTGGACAGGCAGTTTTGAAACAAGTAATAGGCCAAGTAGACAGGTGGAATTTTCAGTCCTTAATCAAATTGCAATCTTTCCCCAACCGTCTATGTGAAAAATCCATATATCTTAAGAAATTTTTGAAACCATGCCCTGAAAATTCGAAGATCAAAAACAAAATGTAAAGATCAATGATCATTTCAACACTGTTGATAGGAGGCAGCCATATAGGAATATTCAAGATCACACTTCAAATTTCTAGCCAGTGCTAGATCTTTTCCCAGTGAGGGTGCTGCTGCTTTGTATTGCTGAACCATTTTGCATGAGAAAAACAATGTCCAGCATGAGTTTGTTGAATTTTCATGGGTTTACTGTTAGTGTTCGTATTAAGAATAAATAGAACCATTTTTCATGGAAAGGCACTTTTTTGATGCGAACAGGTACTTTTTTATTTAACTTGTCCAGTGGACAGGTGGTTAAAACAAAGTATTTTGAGCCCCGGTATATCTTACTTTAGAAGGTTAGAGCCTTTGATAAGGTCTGCAAGCTTCACCCCTTGATAAAGTCTGCAAGCCTCACCCACACTTATTATGTACCTCTGCACAGATAACCGAACGGAACCAAACCTTGATGATCTGGGGCTTGCTTTTCAGCAACTAAACATCAACTTAGGTGAAATAGAAGAATATGTCAGTGATGTTGAGCAGATTCCTTTTGCACATGAAGTTCCATTCTTTCCCTTACCAAAGAGTAACTGCTTACAACATCCCAGAGTGGGAAGTACAGAACACAGGGAAAGACTGGTGTACATTCCAGAGTACATGCCACCTTTGGTGCCACTTTCACAAGGTAAAGAAATTTATAAGCATTTATCTAGCTTGTATGCATGCATTTCATCCCCAAACTATGTCAAAAATTATGTCAGTTTAATTGCTGATGTGGAAGAAAATATCATACAACTATCCTAATGGATACATGTTGTTATCAATATAACCATTGGATTTGGCAAACATTCGATCCATCTTTAGACACAGTTGATCTCATGAAGATAGACAGCTTGAAGTGGTCCTATTCTGCATATGTAAAAAGTGAGGTAAATTTTATTTGTCCCCGCGGACACAGTCCCGCGGGGACTTATAGATTGGATCTGTGTGCAAGGATAAAGTACTGTGGCATACATAAGTATTTTAATTTATTTCGCGATACGATCCAATATGGCCGCTGGGCAGCCATTTTGTTGTGAATTTTTCATGGTTTTTGAACCATTACTCAACTATCCCTGAACCGATTTCGTTCAATGTTGGTACACAGATAAAGTACTATGGCATATATATACATGTCAATTTATTTTGCGATAGGACCCAATATGACCACCAGGCAGCTATTTTGTTGCGATTTTTTCATGCTTTTGAACCATAACTCAACTATCCCAGAATAGATTTTGTTCAAGCTTTGCACACAACACAGACTTTTAATCTTGTCATGGAAAACACCAACAGCCATAACTTTACTGTCCCAAGTATACAAACACGACCTCCACAAACCACTATGATGTGATTTCCCAACATTTAACAAATTCACCCCTCTCCCCTATAATGAAGCCACCAAGCATGTAATTCAATCACTGTAATTCAAACACCATAATCAAGCGGGGACTGTGTCATCAGTGATGACTTGCTATCCTTAGTTTTCCTTTTTTGTTTTAATGTCTCCATTCTGTTGTTTCTATTATGATATTTTGTCTTTTTAGATGATGATATTGTGGGATCTCCTACTCATGGATCAGGCAGTCTGTCTGTCATATCTGGTATGGACAATATACCATTGGACCCAAATCAGTTATCACCCCGAATACCAGGAAGGGGTGACAAACGCGACAGAGTTGCTCTTGGTTCAGATGAACCATCCAGTAAAAGGTTACGCATCAATGAAGATGGCACACCCCAGGAGCTGACTGCTATTTCAATGACAGCCCAGGGAGTGATAACACCCAAAAGAGAGGGAAAACTTCCTGAAGCATCTACGCCACCACAGAGCAGACTACCTTCAAATGTACATCTTCAGAAAACTATGCTCACCGATGATTCTAAAAGCAATGATATGGCAAAAGATGAGAATATGCCACCACCCCCTGTGGCAAGTCAGTCAGTGCCAAAGTCAAGACCAAAATCTCCAAAGTCACCTAAAGGTGGCGCTGAGACAATGTTGAAACCTTTGAAATCAACACACAATAAGCCTGTGTCACCCAAGGGATCTAGGACTTCTAAATCTCCCGAGGTAGGGAAAAACTCAAATAAAAAGTCACCAAGTCGGTCTAAATCACCAGCAAGACAATCAGCTGGTACCAATTCTTCCACTCCAGCAACGACTCCCATATTGACTGGGTTGTTGTCAAATGAAGCTAAACAGAGCCAGGCAAATGGTGAGATTAGCAGTCCAGATGAAACCAGCATATCAAAGCAGAGCTTGGTGTCCGGAGAAACTGTGGATACGTCTATTGATGCTGTGATTCTAAGGGCACAGCAGCAGATGGTGGAGGCTGACAAACAGCAAGCTCTAGATGAACAGAAAGCTTCAGAGATCAGAAAGGAGAAAGAGAAAGAGGACAGGGAGGAGATGGCTCGTGTTGAAAATACCATTGATGTTGTTATTCAAAGATCACAGCAAAAACTAGCTGAGGAGGAACAAAGAGCTGAGGAGGAACTGAGAGCCAGGATGAAATCAGAGCCTGTGCCAGAACCTGAACCAGTTCCACCTAAATCACCTGACCCTTATGCTTTTAGTGATGATGAACCTACCTCTGTACCTGCCAAGGAAAAATCTCCGGCTAAATTAGTCTTGAAGAAACCAACAAAGAAAAAGAACAAGCCTGATTTGAAGGTCAAAAGTAAGAAATTGAAACAAAAGATTGAGGGAAAGAAAGATAAAGACAGATTAAAGGTCAAGACAAAAGACACAGATAAAGCTAAGAAACAGGAACAAAGTGTCACAAATGTGATTGCTGATAAGCCATTTGATGCCAAACCGTCTGTCCCACAAAATGCTGTGCTCAGCATATCCCAGTCTGGGAAAAGTGATGCTGACGCACCTTTCAAAATAAGAATTAAAGATAAACTGAAAAGGAAGGAGAAAAAGAGAGACAAAAAAGATAAACACAAAGTTAAAAGGCTAAAAGTCAAAGATCCTTTGAAACCTTCAGAGACTAAAACTGTCCTGCATCCTCCTGCTGCTGCCCCTCCTTCTGTTCCTCCTCCCACCCCTGAGCCTAAGAAGTCTGTTCCTCCAATTGCCAAGTTAAGTATAAAAACAAAAGACTTACCTGTTACCACGTTGACGATAACAGGTTTACATCGAGCACAGGATACAGGCACTGTGCCTGTTGTTTCTGAGAGTGTTACCGCAGTACCACCTAAGAAAGTCAGTATTGACAAACACGGCAAACTCCACCATGACAAGGCCAAGAAAAAGAAGAAAGACAAACACAAGGAGAAACATAAGGAAAAGCACAGAGAAAAAGAAAAACACAAAGACAAAGACAAACATAAGAAGGATCATGCAAAACATAAAGATCTTAAGGAAACTGCTGATCAAGTGACAAAGGTATGTACAATTTAACATTACACCAGGGACATGAATGTTAAAGCCACATACCTGCATACAAATATGTGTATTTGATTTCTGTTATGTGGTTGGTTTATCAGGGCTCCCGCTACCCGATCGCCAATTAGCCAAATGCGAAGAAAGTTAAAAATGGCTACAAAAATTCCAGTTTGGCGAACATAGTGGCTAATGAATTTTTCCTGCCCAGGTGCCCACCTCAACAAAAAACTACCGCTAACAATAAAAAGTTGTAAGATTTTGAAACAGTTTACTGTCCTTCCTACAAAGTTGCAATGTATTGAAAGTTACAAATTCCCTGGTACGTGGAGCAGACATTGTTGCTGTTCCGTCTGCGGTACACAGAGGCTTTGTTTTGCCTCCGTACCGTGAGCCCCGTTCCTCCTTCAGTCTATCTGGAAGTTTTACCTACTTTGCTAGAATCAAAATTTGACCTGCAAATACTCAGTTTGATAGTAGAAACCATAATTTAAAAGGGAAATTTCACAAACGGAGCAATAATACAAAGGAAGAGGAGAAAAACTGAGGTTTTCTGAAAGGTCAAGTCTAGGTCATCTCATCATGTGATGTCATGCATGAAGACCCTTTAAGTGTACAATTATGGTTCAAAAGAGCCACCTAGGGTGGTCCAATAGGTAAAAGGTAATTTTGGTGTCTTCCAATTTAAATTGCATTCAGCTTGACTGTCAGTTTTAAATTAAATTTATTAAAAGTCATTGCAAAGGGATATTGTCAACAGTAATTGCAGATTATTCAATACAAACTGAACAAATATTTCTTTAATGTAAAAACTATCAGGAATATCATACAAAACATCTTGATTTGTAAATATTAGGAACTCCTGAATGCCAAGAAAGCTGTAATTGCCACGCTTAATTGAGATCATAAACTGGCTAAAAGTTGCTCAAAGTGGCTACAAGATTTTTGATTTGGCTAATCAGTTGGCTAATCATTTTGGTGACTTAGGGGAGCCCTGTTTATAATACGGTATGACATGAAACTCGTCCAATAATCATTTCCATTCAAGGTAATACATTACCAGGTCTATGGGACATGCGTGATTTACAAAGTTAAGTGAGACCATCCTGAACCACCAATAGGTAGTGGTGGTAACAGGTATCCGGAATGGGTGAGCTTATGTGTACCCTTCTTAGCATGCTACACCCATCAGGATTGGTCCCTAAATTGTCTACTTTGTGTGAAGTGATATAGTATATGAACCAATGTAATAAGTCAAAGATGGGAATGCTGTCGTTAATCATTTGAGTGACCGAGGTGTCATATTTGGCCACAATGTCATCATATCCACCATATAACTTTTGAAAGTCCTTTTTTGGTGTGTATCCCTGTCTCACTAGTTTTTAAAGAATATGCCAAATGATACTTGCCTTTTCCTATCAGCTTCTCTTTTCTACAATTTATTTGTAAATTTGTTTAGTGTAGCCAGTTTTAAAGTATCTTTTTAGTTGTCCATGGGGACATAGGTTTGGTCATGTCCCTGAGTGATTTCATTCAAACTTGGTACAAGGATTACTTCATATGTCATGCATATGCACGTCGATTTGTTCTGTGATACAATCCAGTATGGCCACCGTGCGGCCATTTTGTTACGATTTTATCATGTACAAAGCCATAACTCAGGCACATCTCAACCGATTTTATTCTAAGTTGGTATAAGGATATGGACCTAGTGTTCTCCCCAGGATTTTCTGGGAGAGTGGTGGCTAATTTGCATAGCAATAAATACAATTGTTATGGTAATGAGTTTCTATTGTTTGTCAAAAATTAAAGAGTGGCGGCCACCACTCTCTAATAGCTCTGGGAGAACACTGGGACCTATGTCATACATATGCACTTCAATTTGTTTCATACATATGCACCTCAATTTGTTTCATGATATGATCCAATATGGCTGCATGGGGGCCATTTTGTTATAATTTTTTCATGTCCTTAGCCATAACTCGGGCACCTCTCAACCAATTTTATTCTTAGTTGGTACAAGGATATTGACTTATGTCATACATATATAGGTCAATTTGTTTCATGATATGATCCAATATGGCCGCGTGGCAGCCATTTTGTCACAATTTTTTAATGTCCAGAGCTATAACTCTGGAACGTCTCATCTGATTTTATTCAAAGTTGGTACAAGGACATTGACCTATGTCATACATATGCACGTTGATTTGTTTTACAATAAGGATGAATATGGCTGCATTCTAAGCCATTTTCAATGGCATTTTATAAAAATTGATAATATGAACCATAAAATGGTTACCGTTGAAACATAAGACATCAAAACGGATATCGGTTTTATCCGTTTTGGCCAAAAATACACCTTTGCTGAAAAAATAGGTCCGGTTTTCACAAAAAAATGGACCTACTATTATTCTAATTATGATAATTATATAATTCTTTATTTAATTATTATTATCTTTCCTAGGCAAAGGGAGAACCAGCAAAATCAGAAGCTCCAAAAGATATTCCAAAGATAACATTGAAATTAGGTTCCAGGCCTTCCGTTGGTGGAGAATCTTCTACTCCAAAAATGTAAGAAATGTGTTTTTCTCTATTTTTGACTCTAGATAATGCTACTGCTGATTCAATCAGCAGCTGTTGCTAAAGTTTTACTCATACCAAAGGTATCAATTGATCATGAAGATAAATCATTAACTATAATAGAGGAACATTCCTCCTGTACTGTTTGTCTTGATCAAACGAAATTATAAAAAAAAACCTAATGTGCCATATAATAATACTTTTATTCTCAAGTCATTGAACAGTGTTCTCTGTGGTACATTGAAACAATTGTACCAGTTGACAATAGAGCCACTAGCCATATCTTCGAGGCCATTTACCTGTGTTCCCTTACAACAGGACTACATACTGGTATGTTATTTTATAAGTTCACCAAAACACTTCGCTAGTCCATTACCAAATTGATATTTTCATACCAATTAAGAAGTATAATCAAAACACCTTTCTTTTGTAATTCAAAGTTTTTGTTTATTTTGACTTTCAGCTTTATCAAACAACCAGTCACAACTGAAAAACCAGCTACACCATCTCCACCACCACCAGCTCATCCTCAGCCCCCACCCCCGCCGCCAATACAGCTACAACAGCCACCAACTCAACTTTTACCCCAGTTACCAACACCTACTCCATCTCCACCCTACCCACAATTCCACATGCCCCATTCCTCACCACCCCCGCCGCCCTACCATTCACCACGGTTTCCATTCCACTATCCATCACAATTTGGGTCACCACCCCCGCCTCATCCTCATTCCCATCCCCATGGTCACCCTCACTCCCATCATCCCATGTCGATTGCCTCTATTATGTCACAGTACCCAGCTTGGGCATCTCCTCCGCCAGTGCCCCATCCAGGAATGATGTCCCCTCCTCCACCCCAACGTAAACCCATGATTCCAACAGTCCAGGCACCCCACATCCCAAAATTGATGATGCATCCAGCAATGCCATCCTTTACATCAGCCCTCCATAGCAGTCCTCCTGGAGTCAGGCCCCCTCCTCCACCACCCCCTCCACCTCCGCCTCCTGCACCTCCACAGCAACAACTTCCGCCACCTCCGCGACCCCAACAGGAAGCAACTAGACCACCAGTGATCATGTCACCTCAACACAGTTCATCCAAAGCCCCTGCTAAACATGCAGCGGTTCAGCAGACAAAGAAAGTGCCAGCTGCCCAACCTGTATCCACATCAACACTAGCACCATCGCCACCTCAACTACCAGAGCCACCACTGCCAGTGCAGGCACCACCACAACCATCTCCAGCAACAACTTCAGCATCATCAAGTAATGTTGAAAGATCTGTGGTGACTGAAACACAGGGAAGCACAGTGTTGGTAAGACAGAGCTGTCAAAGTCTACAAATTACCATAGGTGTCATTCCTGATACTAGCCCCTACAGAAACCAAGTCTTCATTTAACCATTATAAGCTACTATAGACTATAGTCTATAGAAGCTATTGGGATGGGTATCCGTCCGGCGTCCGGCGTCAGTCTGTATGTATGTATGTATGTATGTATGTATGTATGTCCGTTTGTGAGGCGTCCGTCCACTCAAATATCTTGAGAACCGCAGTACTTACTGATTTGATATTTGTTGTGTAGATGAAAAATATGATTTTGAGAAACTTTTTTTTTAATGTTTTGATATTGTTGAAAATAGGCAAATTAATGCCAAAAAAGGTGTTTTTGGTAAAAAATCTTCTTCCTCATAACCGCTGGTCAGACAGCTTTGTTATTTGGTATACAGGTCCCTAGGGATAACCCAACTGGGATTTGTTCAAATTGTGATGAAATATGCAAATGTGTATTTTTAAGGAATTTTTTTTTCATTTTGTCATTTTTGGTCAAATTTGACTTACATTGTATGTAATTCTTGTACTGTATAAACCCTATCAATTCACCCAGAAAAAAATAATTAATATGATTTTAAATAGTAATTTTAAATATTGAATTAGGAAATCATCAAAGCCAAAATAATTTTAGTGTGGAATTATCAGAAAGTTCACTTTTTTGACAGTTCATAGTGATTTGGAGGATTAAATCATGTAAAGGCAACTTTCCTGAATCCCAACTTTGATATCTTCTGAACCACCATTTATGTTATCTAAAAGAAATTGCTCATAATAGTTTGTCATGATAGGTTGGTCAAATAAATAGAGATAGAGACAGTTCTAATTTCCATTATGGTTGACTTGGTAAGGATAAAATAAGATTACTTTTTGAGGAAAAAATTAGAGTGGTCAAAGTGATAGGGTATTTATGGTAAAGCTGGGCTGTAAGATTCCTCATGTGCTATTTATAGCAATTATGCAATCTGTGTAAACAGTGCAATGAAAGTGTAACATGATTCCTTATAATGCTTTTGATGACCTTGAACTTCTTAAGTTTCAAACATCTCTTAAGTTTCAAACATCTGTCTCTTCAGTGTGCTCTCTCTGAGTATGTACAGTCTCAACTTATTCAACAGAACTTACTTGCAATGTTAATTTGAAAGTTAAAATGTGCTTGGTTAATAGGATGAAAGTACTGATATTAACAGATAGCCAGCTCAAGATTCTTTATAACCTGACAGATATGCTGTTTTTTTATGACGTAAATCTTGATTTAAGCAAGTCTTGTTTACTTTAATTAGAATGTAATTAACTCTCGTTTATTTGCTATTATAGACTAATATAGTCTGATGAAATATGGAAATCTGTATTTTTACGGAATTTTTTTCCATTTTTGTCAGGCCATCCTGAAATGAGCTATCAAAGATATCCACCTTCTTCATCAATACATGTGTCACAAAAGTTATTCTCTACATAACACAGCAGAGCTCTGTCAACTGTTGAGTCGCTTGTTTTTTCAAACCGCTGGTCAGACAGCTTTAATATTTGGTTTACATGTCCCTAGGATGACCTTAGTGAGATAATTTCATACAGTCAGAAAATACTTAATTTTGTATCCATGTCTATAGTAGCTTCAGGGACTTTGGCCCTATGTTCAAACAACTTATTGTAGCGTAAAGATACTGGGAGAATTTACCTTGCCAAAGATAATACCTTAAAAAACTTATCAGTCAAGCTCTGTAGGCAGTGAATATCAGATATGCCCAAATCCCAGTATAGTGAAACCTGTACTTACAGACACCTCTCTAATCAGGACACCTCTTTATTGAGGACAGATTTATCAAATCAAAAATTGCACTTTGAGTAGAATTTTACCTGTCTATTAAGGACGTCTACTAAGGACATCTCCATATTAAGGACACTATATTTCCACTAAAAGACCATCAGAATTTCCTCTTGGCTACTTGAAATCGTGCACTGACATGCATGTAATTGTCAACATCACAATGATTGAATGTAGTAGACTCTCAAACTATGAATATATTGACTGTCACTGCATATTGCATATGTGTGCAAGTCACTCCATATCATATCAAAAAATATAGTATTGCAACAGATTACGAGAAAGTTATCTTACATGTAAAACTCAGTTCTACTGTGAACAAAACGCAAGCTATGTTGTATAACTATCGTGAATAGTAGAATATTATAAATATTTTGTACCTATTACTGTATCAGAAATTCAGAAGGAAACAAACCAGTCAGAGAAACTGTGGTCAGGATGATGCTGTCCAATTTCAATATTTGTCTCTTGGCACACACCAGATACTTATGACTGTCAGACAACATTTCCATATCGTTTTATATTCAGTTTTTATGATATTTAGTTTGCTTTTCACCATATTGTATGTCCTTCCCTGCATTACGTAATTCAAAATTAAATTTGGTTTTTGCCTATACATACTTGAGAGGTAAGCTTATTTAGTCTCATAGATTAAGATGCACTGTTGACTCACAGTCTTCAAACTTATTTTCATTGAACATGTATTGTAGATAGGTGTACACTCCAAATACTAAGTACAAGTGGTGAGTGTAAGAAGCAAATGTTTTTTAGTCAATGGCCTAAATTTATTTTAGATTTGATGGACAATAGATACATGTGTAATCAATGCCAACAATCCAGTTTAAGTAATTTGGGTAAGATTAGCCATTGTCCATTATATTGCAATAGTTTGTTGCTAAATTTTCTCCCCTTCTGCATTATATAAGTTCACCATTTCGTGTTTTAGATATTGTTGATCTTATTGAGTCCCATGTCTTAATTCACTTTCACACATATCAAGGCTGTTGAATTTATGCTTGAGCAGCAACCAACCAGTTCAAATAACTTTCATTTATATTCAAGCAATTTGACTTTTTTGACAAACTTCACATTTATGGCAAATAATAAACACTAAGGAGGTAAAAAGGACGTCGGTGCCCCCGGGCCCCCTGTTGTCAAATAATAATCTTCTCTGAAACCAATGCTCTGATTGCTTTAAAATATGGTTTGCAGGTTCCTAGCAATAACCAAAATAGGATTTACTGAAATTACGGGAAATTCGCATATTTGTATTTTTGGGACAATTTTTGAAACTATTTATCTCATTACTTTGAAATTAGGTACACTGGTCATTATGAGGTGAAGCATTTCATATTTGCTGGGATACAACATTTATTTGCAGTTGAATCTTCTTTGTAACCATTCTGTCGGCATGCAATGTCAGAAGTATACCAGTACTGAGTATTTCTGTAAAGCATAGTGTCATTGACACTAGTTTTTCCTTCACATTTAAAGGAGAACTTGAAGTTTAAAAGAGTTTTAGAAGGATCTCTGTAGTATTATGTGAGTGAATAATCCTAATGATGATAGACGAGTTCATGTAGTGATTAGTTTTAGAAACCTGTAAAACATTTTGAAACCATGATTCTCATCATTCATACATGTACCCATCAACATTTTCCATTGCTTTTTTTAAATTGTTGCCCAGTCACTGTTGTTGAAGCAATTGAGGCATGATGATTTATTAATCTTTTTTTTCCCCCACCAATTGTCGTGTTCCCTCCAGGATGCCAATGGTACAATGATATGGATATGTCCTGGATGTAAATTACCTGATGATGGCAGCCCTATGATTGGATGTGATTCTTGTGATGATTGGTATCATTGGTGAGTAGATCCATGTCCTTGCCTCCAAACATGCACAATCTTTTTGTAACATTCAATATGGTGGTATAAGATGTGTGATACTGTTTGTTATAATTATTGTTTATCTTTATTTCAGGCTGCATAGACCCTTATAAAACAAACAAACAAAAACAAAGCAATAAAAAACACTAATTATACATGACTCTTCTAAAGTGCGTCCAAACGTATGACAAGTAATACCTAAGAATCAGAATTTACAAATTTACCAATCAGAGAATTCTTGCTGTCAATGAGACTAGGACTATGCTGGAGTGAATTAAAATTAACATATTTCTAAGTACACAGGTATTGCTGATACTTCAGGCTTATTTAAGTTGGAACACAATTCACCTTGTGTTAGTAAAAGCCACCCTAAAGGCATTCCTTTGGTTAACCCTGTACTTACACTAAATGTTTAAAGAAAACACACCATACATCAAAGATATGAAAAGGAAATGTTGGTTTTGACTGCAATGTCTTCACAAAGTGACTAGGTACCGTATGTTGTTGGTTTGAATCTGATTGAAAATCTACTGAATTGACTGCATAGGTAGAGTGGCTAAAATTACTAATGATGAAGATTGCCCCAGCTTACATACACAGTTGTCACTGAATATCTGTGTCATCCTCTCCAGAAGTTGCAATTATATATCCCAAATGCAATTACTGTATAAGATACACCTGAGAGAGTTTTCAAATTTCCAAGACTTCAATGAAAACAAATACATGTACAATAAATGTGTCAGTGTTGTATAAAATATCGTGATCATTTCTTTTGAGTTCACAGTTTGTAATCAATTTTCTGCATGTTTTTACCGATGGACAAATTAGTACCTTATCATCAGCATGTACATGTAGTATGTGGTTGATTAGTGTACCAGCTATCTGACAGACAACTTTCGTTTTCTGGTACATTTTAGTGAGATTATCAACAAAAACTGCAAATTGGGGAGATGATATTTGCTTGTCATACCCCATTTATAACTTGAAACAGCAAAGAAAAGGCAGAAGCCGATTGGACATAAATGTTTGACAGTGATACCTGAATTGCAAGATACAAACAACAAAGGGTGATGTGACCCATTCAAATAATTTTTTGAACATGGCCGAGTGATTCCCCTTTATATCTAATGCCTTCCTAGTGTCAAGGAAACGTGTGAAAGCTCGGAAATTGTGCCTGTTATAAAAGTTGAACATCATTTTGAGGATGTAAATGCACCTGTCGGTAAAATGTTTACTCTTGAAACCAAACTGAGAATGTGGCTTTAAAAGGACATTGCAATAAAGAGTCATTGCAGTACTGTATATCAACCTAAAGCTATGTACACTTTAGTAAAGCGAGCATATTTTTTTGCTTTACCAGCTACTTTACATATTTACTGCTCTATGCTAGGCACTTTTGCCATCATCCAATAAGCATGGCTTGTCTAGGTGGCCTATGTAAACCTCCCCTAACCTATCCATGTTGGAAACATATTCAGTTTGGTGTGGAGCATTTCACCAACAGCTTCAAAACATTAACCAATCAGTAGTATTGAACAATCTCTGCTTTTGGAGAATTTGGCAGTGCAAAGGGCTTGACAGCACATTTGTCTTGCAACTTGTAAAACTGCTAATGACAAAGACATTGCAACTATTTAAATCAAGTTGACTGATTTCCTTTGATTATGAGTCAAACTCTTGATGGAAAAATGCCAGTGATATATTTCTGGAGATCACACATAAGATTCCTGGATGTTAATACGTCTCAAAATGTTGATGACTTTAGGGACCGTCTAAGATTGTCCCATAAATTCAAAAAGTGAAATTCATTTGTTTACTAGGGGAGGGGGTTTGACCTCCATTTAGGGAACTTTACTTTCACACTTTTATTTTTGTGATTACAAGTTCTCTTTACATTGTGTGTAAAAATAAACAAAAACTACACACTCATATCGACAAATTTTGCAGTAACTATTTCCAACTCATTCTTGTCATGCTGATGGTGGTTAGTACTCTATCTTGATCGATTACTTGACAGTGTAATGTGGTTAGGATAAACATATTCTTCAGTAGCTATAGTAAAATGCTACATTGTACTCTGAGGCAGACATCAACATTTCACACTTTTTAGCTTTCGTGTTTGGGAGGATTGACAGGTTTTGATGTAAACGAAGGAATTTCATTTCTTAAACATATGCGACCATTGGAGACGGTCCCTCAGTGAGGAATTGAAGATTGATTGCTCATGATATACAACTGTGTGATGGTGCTTCTCAATCACACAATAGCCTTGTGCCACAAAGAAATGTTTAATTTGTTCACCCAAACTCCATGTAAACAGGTCCACAATCACCATTTATAACAATGGATTTGGGCCACACCATGGTGGTGAAAGGGTTCAAGGAGGGTCCCTATCTGAATACCTATTGGAAGATGCATTTCGCAAAATTATTTTATCATTTCCTGTTCTTACATACGTTTAGCACAGCTTGTTTGAAAAGATTATTAGTACTTTTTGAAAAATCAGTACTTTACTCTTTGGCTTTATCTAAAACTTGTAGCTGACAGTATTAAGAATTGATTCAGAATAGTATAACATCCCCTGTCTGATTTCTGTGCTTTGCTAGGCCTTGTGTCGGTGTTGTGCAGGCACCCAAGGAAGAGGACAACTGGTACTGCCCTCGGTGTACAGCCAAGAGAAAAGCAGCAGCAAGCAAAAAGAAGAAAAAGAAGAAACATAAGGGTTCCTATGACTAGTTTTGAATGCACTGACAATGCACCTATTTAATTCAGGTATCCCTATTATGGTATAAACTACTGCTGGTATTCTGGCTGTTTTGATTGGTTTGCATAGACATTCTGAATACATACCGGTATCTTTTTCAAGGATGCAAGTACCATAACACACCCTGTAAAATGCAGATAGTTTCTCAATTTATTTCTTGACGTTTAACTCCACGTAGTGTATCATTTCTGAAAGCTGAACAACCAAGCTGAATACACCTTTGATCTCCTTTTATCATACCTGAAATGTCACATGTATATTTAGAAAGATAGGAAATTGTCCCTTTCCTGAAAAAGAATTCTTTTGATATCTCGCAAAGCGCTAACTTGACTGTCGACAGTCCCTTGTGCCTTTTTTGTCTCTCACTGGTGTTGTTTCTCTCTCACAAACAACGGTGGGGGAATCACAAGCAGAGCGGCAAAGGCACTAGCCACGAGCACTGTAAGGCGTGAGCGACTGTTGTCTTTCAAGGACTTGGGTTGCTATTAATTATTCATGAGATATGCGTCATGGACAGGGCCGAGGCAATAACTATTTGAGCCACTTCATATGGCATTGATTTGCTGCTCCCTGTAGGCACGCTGACAAAGACATCTTTTCCGGCAGCATAACCTTCAGTAACTTGACTCTTAAAGTCTGCAGTGTGCATATCTGAGTTCCTCCAAGGCTTTGTAAAACTCCTTCGCTGTCGCCGTGTTAAGTTGGTAGGTTACAACTGGGTTTTCCCTATTGTTGTCGTTGAGGGCGCAGTGGAACACAACCAGTTGTGTCTATGTTTTCTTTTCTGAATTTCCTGCTCGTGCCTTCGGCGCTACTCTTGCGATTCCCCCAACCGTCTTATGTGCGAGAGACAACATCAGTGAGAGACAGAAAAGGCACAAGGGACAGTTGACAGTCTAAGCTTGAATTGGTTGTCTTGATTGAAAATATTTTTATCATCTTACAGTCTTCACACTGCTATTGTGTCAAAAACCAAGCATGCATATCTTTAGCAATCCTAAACAACATGTTGAAGTATATGCTATTGTTTGTTTTTATGTGGTTATTTTTTTTGTTCAGTGATTAGATGGTATTTTACTATGCAAATTTAAGTTCAGGAACTATTTTTATTTCAAAGGAGGTTCTGTTATTTTTGTCAATATGTTTTTGTGCAGCATGATTCTAAAAAATTGCAGTATCATAAAACTATATTTCATAAGTAAAATCTTCAACGTGTAGGCTGCTAGCAAATAAATGCTTCATTTTGGTCAAGCATTTTATTACGTGCAAAGAATTCATTGTACTTTTTAAGAGTATTCATATTTTTGGTTATGTCATTCATTGAATTACTTTTCTGATAGTGATAAGATGTTGACTGATTTCAGTTGTGTATGACAACAAGGAAAGCCAGGTGGCAAATGACCTACAAAAATTGTAAATAATGTAAGTGAATGTTGAAATTTTACTTATCTTGCCCAATGAAAGCATAATCACTTTAGCCAAAATAGCCTCCTGTCTCTTGAGATCAAAACAATTGCAAAATATCATGTTGATGTCGTAAAATTAGCTCAGAGTATAATACTGTTTTATCTGTGATATTGATGTTTATTTCATTCATTGTAACTGTGTTTTATGAAATTTAGATTTCCATTATAAGTTATTTACTACAAATGTAATATGAAATATGCATGAAGTGTGGTTTTTATAGCGTTCTGATAATTCTGCTGATGGGAGAGACAAGAAAAACATCTCTTACATTATGTAAGGTCAGTGAGATAGAGTCTGTTGACCTTTAATATATTTCATCATTCACAAATGAACAGTATTTCAAACAGTCATTCCACGATTATGTAGATTTAATAGTTTCAATTTCAAAGGTCAGATTAAATATGTCTGAGTTTACGTAAAGACCAACTAGCTGTAACGTTCAACAAATTTTTGATACTCTCGTAACAGACAGTTTCTTGTTCTACTCCAAATTTCATGCTAATATACTCGGTGTCCAAATTGTTGTAAACACAGCTTTTGTACAGGCCAATGTTGTCATGGACTAATGAAACTCGTCCAAACCAGAATTCATTTGATACCAGAGGCATTACATATTGTACACAAACATAGTATTGAGTAGGCTGGTACTTCTTATTCTTCAATATCAATAACGTGATCCAGATATGTGACCCATGACATTGTCATTACCAAGTGACAGGCAAAGTAACGTAGTCGTCTGCGCAGTGCATTGCATGTTGCCCATCAGCTGGTAATTTGAATATGCACATGACTAGATATGACATCATTTGATAGAAAAGAATAGAAAGACAGTGAAGAAATTTTACTCATTTTCAAGAACAAAAGTAATGAAAGTACTACAACAATTTCAATCATTGCTTCATTAAATTGTACTAAAGTGTACTATCTCCAATTTACTGTAGTCTAGATATTGTTTTGGGGATATTGCATTTTGTATAGGACATTTTTTATTTTCTAAACTTCCATGTGTTGTTAAAGCAAATTGGGATTGCCTTCTTTAGATCTGTGGATAATTAGAAAGTTTTGCAATAATGATGTAGGGAAATAGATGCAAATCTTCAATGCCACAACCAAATCCAAAGCTACATAATGATTTTGTGTTTATTGATGTTTGCATGGCAGTTTGATAAATGTGTTTCCAACACCATGTTCAGTATGTGTCTTATGATATCCACCAAGATTCACCATATGATGACAAGGAATAAAAAAGTAGGCGTGAGTGTGTCTACTTCATGTTAGTTCAGATGCAGACATGGAGAAAAGAATATCATTCATTTATATTGGTATTGTTTAAGTGGACGGGTAGTGCTAATGAACTGCTATACATTGGATTGTAGAAGAATCTCTGTATTGTGTAGAAGCAGTGCAACACTAATGTATTAACTTGAGCTCAAAAGTGAGTACCAACTGGTATTTTAATAAAGGACTTCCTTGAGTCATGAGCTGTAAGTAGTCAAAAATGTTGCCTCTACACTGTCCGTCAAGAATAGGACTGTTACTCACTTTTCAAGGACTAGCTGTTTAGATTTTGCAGTATATCCTGAATGGTACAGAACACTACACAGCAAATTATTTATTACTTTGTTTTTATAAGTTTTATCAAGCTTAACTTAGGTTCCCAAAAAAGTGTCAATAGCAGGAAACTAGAGGTGCAAAAAATAATTCTTTGCACATGTACTGAAAAACACTCAATGTGTTTTTCAACGTTCTTTGTTTATTGCTTTTCAATGTTGTCATGATCCTTCGATGGGTATTTTGGTATTTTCATTCAGATTGACCTACCTGTAAGGTTGATGCATATAAATATATGCCAATAAGTCATAAAAAGTCTGTATAAATAAATTTTCTCACAAAATGACTTCTTGCTCAGTTTTTGTCATATGTGAACTAGACAAGCTCCCTTCCAGAGCTTGGATTACATACACTGCTCACAGAATCACGCCAGGAAGGAATGTTTTAGAACAATACAGGAAATAGCAGTACTTCAATCTCAATTAACTTGCTACATGATTGGAGTCGATTGTAATTCCAATTGCCATCTCATGTGTACAGTGCAAATTATAAGAATAACTACTTCTTCCAGAAATTTCAAATCCTCCAGTATTATTGGATGCAGCCTAAGATGTATTTCAGAAAGTAAGATGGTAGCACACTTCTTTTTATCATCATTTTTGCACTTTACTTAGCATGGGCAAAATAAAAAAAATGAGTGATTAAGTTTTGTTTTGTTGAAATGAACATTGATCTGACCTTATTTTTGATTGATTACATTGAAGTATTTGAATTATTTACACACTGTTAGAGACTTCTTAAAATTTATTTTTGTATGCTTTGATTGGATCCAGATGTACACATGGACAGGTCCAAAAGCTATTGTTTCACCCAATTTCCATTCAGATCATCTTGATCAACACCAAAAAAGGAAGGAAATCTACGAAAAATCTCAAACTTCTGTCCACTATGTAAACATAGGGCCGAATGTCCCTGAAGCTACTGAAGATGGTTCAGAGGAAGTACATAGCATAATACCAGATATAGTGAGAACAGAGGGCCTTTGTCAATACAGTGTATTCTTATGGCACTGTTTCTGTATGGCTCATTCTTACTGACTCCCCCCACCTATACCCAGACATTCATCAATAGCCAGCATAGAAAACTGCCATCTATGCTTATAAAAATGGCGAAAATTACCGAAAAATACAAAATTGCAGATTTTATCATTATTTCAATGCATCATAAGATAACCCCTACAAACCTGTGTACCAAATATCAAAGCTATCAGATAAGCATTTTTTGAAAAACAAATTTTTTGACCACAAAATTGCCAAAATTGCGCCCAAAATCAAACAGGCGGGGAAGGCAGAAAGGAGGAAAACTAATAGCAGTAAGAAAGAAGGAAGGGAATAGAGCGGAGAGAAAATGGGGCACAGGAGGGGCGGTGCAAAATGGCAGAAGGATTTGGGAACAAAACTGGGAAAATAACCAGACAAGAGAGTCGGAAAACACCGGCAAAGCAGTGGAAAGGGTAGAAGAGAGTGAGTGCTGGAAAAGAAGGGAAAATACCGGGTATAGGCAACATAGAGACGGCAGGACAGGGCGGTTCATAAATGTCAGGTGGAACAGGGATAAATGTTGGGAAAATTGGCCGACAATTAAGCTAATCGGAAAACACGGGCAAAGCGGCAAAAAGGGTAGGGGAGAGCGAGTGCTGGAAAAGAAGGGAAAATAGCGGGTATAAGCATCATAGGGAGGGCGGAACAGGGATAAATGTCGGGAAAATGGGCCAACAAGAGAGTCAGAAAGCGGGGGCAAGAAGGAAGGAGGCAAAGTGTCGGGTATTGGACATATAGGGAAGGCGGAGCAGAATGGTAGTCATACTTAGGTAAGACAAGAAGGGAAAATGTCAAGGAAAAAAATGATAAAATGATAAGGACAAAGGAGAGGATGTTCGAAAGGAGGAGAGAATGATGGGTATGGTAACAAAGAAGTGGCGGGGAAGGGCAGTTCACAAATAGCGGGCGAAACTTGGTAAAATGTCGGGAAAAGAGGCATAGCAAGATATTTGAAAAACAAAAGAGGCAGCTAAGAGAAAAAGATATGTCCAATACCAGAAATAAAAAGCAGGAGAGGGGGCGTGAATGATTGATATTGGCAACAAAGGGACGGTGAAGTGGAGAGGTGCGCCAGTGTTGGGCGGAAAAAATTGAAGGAAATAAAATGAAATAAAATAAGATAAAATAAATAATAAGTAACAGAAACTAAGTTGTGAGATAAATAAATAGCTAAATAAATTTATCAATAAAATAACCCAGGGCAAGAGAAGGGAATGGAGGGAGTTGGCGACACAGAAATTTTAACGGACAGGAAAAAGTAAAAAAACCAAATAGGGATGGCGAAGCGGTCGGACAGGAGAGCTATAGTACCTTGGATAGGAAGACGAGAAGGAAAAATACTGCAAAAGAGGGTGGAAAAAACAGAGAACGGCGACATGAGAGAACGGGCATGGGGGATGGAAAAATGGTCAGGAAGGGCGAAACACGGAGAGGATACAGTGGCCAAACGGGTACATAGAGAGGAAAGACAAGAGGTGGACGGCATATATGGTGCCTGAGGGCGTAGCCGGGTGGTCAGTTCTGAAAGGTAGTAACGAACGAGGCTATTATAACGGCAAATAAGGTAAAGGGGACAAGGAGAAAGTGTGACAAAAAGCCGTGAAGCCGGCAAATTGAACAATCATGTGGAGTGGTGGGAGGTAGGAGGGAGAGAAAGAGAGACGAGAAGGGAAAAGGGGCTGGTGATGAACAAAATAAAATAAATTAAAATAAAATATGATAAAATAAAGTTAAGAAATGAAACAAAATACTGCGCAGGAATTTAACAATGCAGGCGTGGTAGGGGTAGGAAAGAGCCTATTAGAAAGGAAGGAAGGAAAAGAACAATTTTATTCACAAAAAAGGAAACAAAACCGGGAGAGAGTACGATGGTTTCAATCGGGCTCGAACTCACAACGTACGGTACCCAATCACCTAGCAGAGAAAGCAACAGACTGACCGGTCGGCTAAATCCCCAATCTCAAAAAAGATTGGTTCAATAACCGACCTAAAATTGTTACAATTAACACAATTGGAACTATTTTGTGATTATAAGATGAACAGTAAAAGTCACAGAATGTGCTCGCTAAGAGAGGGTTTACTCAAAGCATTTAGTAATTGTAAATTTTCTAGTGAAAACATCAAATCTGTAATTATTGAATTAAATGTTAAAGTAGCATTTAAAAATTGTAGTATTTAAAGCCATCTGCTTTTCAAAAATTGTAAATTTATCCTTTTTGACAATTTTTTAAGGATAATTCATCTCATTGATACACATTCTTGAAAATGTCAAGATTAGAGGTCAAAACTTGATGATTGCTGTATTGTTTAGAGGACCTGGATGCTTTGAAGGTTTCGGGATCATATCTGATTGGTTCTTTACTATTTCAAAGTGCCTCTTTAGGCCAGTCCTTAAAAATGTTTAGGGGTCATATCTGAGTGGTCCCTTAAAAAGATTAAGGGACACATCAGGGTGGTCCCCGAAAGTTTCAAGGACTCATCTGGGTGGTCCCTGAAAGTTTCAAGGTCACATTAGGATAGTCCTTGAAAAATTCAGGGGCACCTCAGGTTGGTCCCTGAAAGTTTCAAGGACTCATCCGGGTGGTCCCTCAAAGTTTCAAGGACTCATCCGGGTGGTCCCTGGAAGTTTCAAGGTCACATCAGAGTGGTCTCTAAAAGATCCAGGGACACATCAGGGTGGTCCTTGAATGTTTCAAAGACTCGTCTTGCAATGGCGGTATTTGAAAGATTCAAGTCACATTAGGATAGTCCTTGAAAAATTCGGGGACACCTCAGGTTGGTCTCTGAAAGTTTCAAGGACTCATAGTCTTAGTCGTGTTCACGCTACAATCACAGTTGCTGACATCATTGTCGAGATCGGGAACAGCACTGTCAGTGCACTCCACAAAGGACCGTGGTCACAGACATCAAATTCGTCGGAGATATCCGTATTCCGTTGCTTTCCATGTAGTCCTGTCATTAAATAATTAAGGTAATGGACGTCCTACATTCAGAATCGGCAACCTTTCCCGACGTGCAGTAGTCAAAATCCATTCGAACATCACACTGTTTACACACTCGACTTGAAACAATGCAGAGCCTCACAACAATGTGACCCGTGACTTTTACTATGTAAATTAGCAGGGACCATATTAGTTTGTGTACGATTCAGTGTCTCGCTTAATGAGCAAAGTATCATTGACTATATCTCCAAATTAATCATGAAGACTGTAAGATATAACCATAGTATTTTAAATAGTGGGGAAACTTCACAGCATAAAAGAGCAACATGTACCTTACCCGGGACCTTACTCAATCGCACAATCCTAGATGCCCCTGTAGGTTAAAATGGAATGTGCCATTATGAACTGATTGTTTGCGAATAATTAATTGTTTCTGTTCAGACCATCGGCGCGTCGGCTAATAACAGCATACTTCAACCAGCTAGTAAATTACCATTAATCGTCAAGGCTTGCTTGTCTAAGTCGATTGAAGGTTCAGCCACTGCCCAGTTTATCACATTTATGCCGGGAAGAACATGCCTTGTAGATCTCGTCGCGTGATAAATATGCAAAGACGTGTTTTGGAGCCGGCCGACCAGTCACACATGGGAGCGATGAGGACGCTGTGTTAAGCCATTACATAATCTTAGCTTCGACCGTCATGAATATTGACGCTGTATGTGCAGGAAGTTGGACCAAATCTTTTCAGTGATTCGTCTGCCTGTCAGCTTTACCAAGTAATGCTTGTGAATGCACAAGCTGACGAGCGAAGGTCACATCAGGATAGTCCTTGAAAGGTTAAGGGTCTCATCTGGGTGGTCCCTGAAAGTTTCAAGGACTCATCCGGGTGGTCCCTGAAAGTTTCGAGGTCACACCAGGATAGTCCTTGAACGATTCAGGGTCACACCTGGGTGGTCCCTGAAAGTTTCAAGGACTCATCTGGGTGGTCCCTGAAAGTTTCAAGGACTCATCCGGGAGGTCCTGAAAGTTTCGAGGTCACACCAGGATAGTCCTTGAACGATTCAGGGTCACATCTGGGTGGTCCCTGAAAGTTTCAAGGACTCATCTGGGTGGTCCCTGAAAGTTTCAAGGACTCATCCGGGAGGTCCCTGAAAGTTTCGAGGTCACACCAGGATAGTCCTTGAACGATTCAGGGTCACATCTGGGTGGTCCCTGAAAGTTTCAAGGACTCATCTGGGTGGTCCCTGAAAGTTTCAAGGTCATGTCAGTGTGGTCTCTAAAAGATTTAGAGTCTCCTCGGAAAGCTGCAAAGACATCTCTGCACAGTCCCTAAAGATTCCAGACAAAAACTGTTGGTTTTTGCCGTTTATATTTTAAGGTTTCAACAGACAGATGATATTGATTACATTTCTTTGCATCTACCAAAAAGAGTTCATTTTTAATAGCAGGGCTGAAATAATTCAGTGATTTTTTAAAATTTTCAGCATTAATTAGCACAAGAACAAGAAAAGGGTAGTTTTATCAAATTTACAAGGTCTCATTTCTTTGTATATGAAATAAATAAATGTCTAAGTCATTTTCTTAACATCTACCAAATCATTTCAAAGAGAGATCACCAAAAAAACATACACTACAGCAGAACTGATTTGGGTAGAGGTAGAAGGCCATTTTACCATCGAAAATTTAAAATTTTATCATGCATCGTTCGGTGAGAAAAGCAAATGCCTACAAATCAGCCTTGGAAAGGAAATTTGTATTTTCACTTAAACATAAACAAAATTGACAAATCAGTTACATTTAATGGGTTCTCCTTTCATGAGAGTGCGAAAAGCTAGACAAAAATGTAAAATTTGTTAAAGATGTACTTGATGATTGTGCAATTATCAATAATTTATAGAATTTGCCCTCGTCTTCACACAAAAACACTGTTAGATTCGTAATTTTTAAATAGATTACAACAAAATGCTCAAGATCTTATAATCACAAAATAGTTCCAATTATGTTAATTCTGACTGCGCCCTCTCCACTCGCTGTAGAGTTCGTGAAGCATTCACGCTGGCACGCACACAACCATACATCGCACACACAAACTTTATCGAAGCGAAGCAATGAATACATCGCTTAAATCCTTAAATGGGAGAAGCTTGTATGTAAACGGTTAAAACGGTAACTCTCTTTCGGAGGATACGGTGGTCGTGAAAAGGGCCATTTGGTATTTGCAGGTGCAGCCAACTGGTAAATTTCATCAACTTCGCAAAATCATAACAAATATGTTTTGAAGCTGATATACCAATTTTACTTATTTTTGACCTTGTCCCAAAATTTGGAGAGGAAAGTAGAGCTGTTCGTAACTGCCCTCCCACTGGCATACACGGAAAATGTACCCTTCCACTGAATTGTGATGCCCACTGCCCTCCAGCATCTATGTTCTGCCCGCTCCCCACTGCCCTCTCCCCCCACTACTGGAAATTCACCATTGCCCTCTAGATGCCCCCCAGACAACCCAGATCAATGCAAAACCTTGCGAGCAGTTAGCAGTATACCTAGAAACATTGCTCCCTCTAAGTTAGTTCTATCAACCACGGCTTTCCCCTCCCTCTACGTATTTTCCGGTACCCACTGTCAAAATTTTTCTCCCCACCCACAGAAAATAATGACATTTCTTCCCCTCCCACAGTAAATATCGATTTTTTCTCCCCGCCCGCTGATTAATTTTGAAATTTGCCCGCCCGCTGAAAAACTGCGCACGAACACCTTTTTGCACGAACAGCTTAGTTGGCGCATAGACTCTCGAGAAAAACGGGACAGGCAACTCCGATAGAGAACAAAGGGTCTATGGGATTAGCAGCGTCTGATCTATCTTGGAATAATTAAGAGGTGTTAATGGGTCGGGGAAGGAATGAAGCTGGGCCCGATCGATTGCACAACGTCCGGTTCATAGACACGTGCATGCGGGTATACGGTAATGTTTTCGGATTACAAGTTATTCCGGATACCCGCAAGTCCATTTTTAGAAATAAAAGTGTTACAACTATTTTGAGAAGAATTCGTCAAAATGGTTTTAAAGTACTTTTTACATATGGTAGTGCGAGATTCGATGCAACTAGAAGTCTGCAGGGAGTCAGTATGTTGCTGTAAAGTGACAAAGTTTCGAATAGAAATCCGAAAAACATACCGCTGCAGTTCCAGACTTAACAGCAGTTGACATCACAGAGTTGTTTACATTCCGCAATCGTCCGTGTATCTCCGAATTTTCCCTCGTTTTTGCAGTTTTTTAACCGTCGGAATATTTTCTGTGCGAGGAGTGCTCCATGATTCGTAAAGTATGTATGTTATCTACTGAAATGTTGTTGTTTGAAACTGTGAACGGCCAAATTTACGAGTACAGCGTTCAGCTTTGTGTAAATGCATGTCTACCTTACCGCTTCTGACTCCATCAACCGATGGATAGTCCCGATTTATCGCGAAGTTTCTCCTGACAGCGAAAGTCAGTGTTACAAATGTATTTTCTAGTACTTTGCGGATGTAAACATGTGTAGCTTATCCGAACTTTGGTGTTTCTTTAGGCTAAAACAGTACCAAAATGTTAGAGGTCGTTTTTGAGCTCCGATGGAGTAGTCATTTTTGTGTTCCCTGATTTTCGTCAAATGTTGCGTGACAGATGAAATAAAGGTCAGATTTTCGTTTCGCAGGACTGGGGAAGTGTAAACCTGTCTAACTTGTAAATGTTTGTTGTTATCGGAGATTTTTATGGTAGGGAATGTAAAACTATATTGTCGATATCTAGTAAGAGTTTTCTGTAGCGTCTATGGCTAAATGTACACTGTTTTTATCGTCTGGTTTTTTCCCGTTGGCTTCGGCTTGAATCCAAAATGTGATCTTCATCGTTACCGGAACATTCACCATGACTAGTATCAAAAAACCCCTCAAATTCTCTGTGTCATTACTCGGAACATGCCATGCAAGAGCAAAGTGTACATATTCAGAACGTCAGTTTGATCGTTAATGAGATTCAGTGTTAAGTACGAAGTATTGTTGTCGGGGACCGCTTGGCAAAAAACTTTAATGTATTCAAAGATAGATCGCACAAAGAAACCTCAGCAGTTGCCTGTCCGTTTTTCTCGATGTTTTTCTCGAGAGTCTATGGTTGGCGGCACCTGTATTTGTGTGGAGAAATGAAGAGGCAATAACTGGTGACATCAGTGGATGGAACTGGAGCGTTGAACAAACAGAGAAATTACTCCCAGTAGGGACGAAGACGGTGATGCATGGACGGCGGAGGATATGAGTAGGACGCCAGCCGGGTGGTGGCCGTGTGGGAATATCACAGGCGCTCCTTAGCTGGGTAGTCTGCTAAGTAGATCGGTTTTCGGATCGATCTATTGATCCCGTAGTCGATATGCCCGCCACTGGTTGCAGTGGCGGGCATATCGACTACGGGATCAATAGATCGATCCGAAAATCGATCTACTTAGCAGACTACCCAGCTAAGGAGCGCCTGTGGGGAATATGTCCATTAGCACCGGGATCAACTTGGTGGTGGGCAGTGGAGGCAGGCACTGCTTCGATGAGACAGGTGAAGTCTGCTTTGAGCTGTCGGCGGTAGACGGTGGCAAACTGGTACTGGTGGCGGAGTTGGTTGTGAGAATAAGGGTGAAACCAGAATACGAAGCGTAGACGGAGAATGTCGGATCATTAATTGTCAGGAGTCGCTGAAGCGGTGTGGACGGTGAGTGATCGCCCCGAAGACGCTTGAGAGACTGGAGGTGTGGTACGTTGAAAGCGATAATAATGGAGGTGACAAGGGTCTATCTGTCTATCTATCTAGAAAATTTGTATAGCGCCTAATATCCAAAGTTAAACAATGCTCAGTGGCGCTTAGAGCATAGGGAATTCAGGCTCCGATGATGATGATCAGATGAAGAACAAAGTGTGGGTTGCAAATTCAATACAGCCAAACTATACACATATGCACATGCACTGCAAAAATCAATACAGCCTTTATAGTATACTATACACATGCGCTGCAAAATTCAATACAGCCTAAACTATACATGTGCGTTGCAGCCTAACTATGGGTAATGTTAGGCTGTATTGAATTTGCAACGCACATGTATAGTTAGGCTACAACGCACATGTATAGTTAGGCTGTATTGAATTTGCAACGCATAGTATAGTTGGCTGCAACGCACATGTGGGGATATGTATAGTTAGGCTGTATTGAATTTTGCAGCGCATAGTATAGTAAAGCTGTATTGAATTTCGCAGCGCATACTTTGTTCTTTTCTGCAAATACTATCAACAACAACAACAATAATAAAAACAACAACAAATTTACAGAGTCCAATATATTTTTATTTTTCTCCATTTTCAAATATTTAATTATCATCATCATCATCAATATCGCTGTATTGAATTTTGCAGCGCATGTGTATAGCATGGAGGTAGCTTACCTCCATGTGTACAGTGAGGCTGTATTGAATTTTGCAGCGCATAATTTGTCCTTTTCTGCAAATACTATCAACTACAACAACAACAACAACAATAACAACAACACCAACAACTTTACTGAGTCCAAATATATTTTTATTTTTCTTCATTTTTAAATGTTTAATCATCATCATCATCGGAGCTCGAGGACCCTATGCTTGGAGTTACAATGAAAATGCTCTGTGGAAGATGTAAGTTTTAATTGTCTTTTGAAAATGTTGACATTAGGAGAGGTTTTTATGTCGAGGGGCAAAGAGTTCCAAAGGACAGGAGCTGCTACAGAGAAAGAGCGGCGACCATAGGTAGTCAGATTCCATCTAGGTGTGTGCAGAAGGCATTTATCAGATGAACGAAGAACACGTGATGAGGCAGAGGGTGTTATAAATTCCTGAGATATTGTGGAGCTTGTCCATTTAGGGCTTTGTAGGTAATCAGCAATCAGGGTCTAGATGGTAGTTGTTGTGGTGCAGAAAGTGGTCGGTTTAGTCGAGTATGGCAACAGGGTGAAGCCAGGGAGGGTTAACGAAGAGGTTAAATGGCAACAGGCGGCGAAGACGGTGCTGCTTAGGCAGTCGGCGATGGTGCGACGGAAAGTATGGCGTCTGTGGCGTCAGCAGGAGCGTTACTAACTGGAATGGAGAACCTGGGGGGACGCCGACTAAAATAAAGGGCAAATGTGAATGTAGCTGATGTAGGAGGAAACAGTGGTACAAGTAGAGGGAGCACACCGGGTGGTAATATAAACAGAAGGGGCTTGTCCAGAGAACCAAAAAACGGTGAGAAGGCACGTATTGCACGAAACAGATCAGAAAGTCTAGAGAAGAGAAAGGATGAATCCGGGGTATGGAGTGCCCGAAATCCAGGGGCAACATAAAATGCGCTTCCGGCGGAAAGTGCTGATGATGTACGCGACGGTTGGGGGAGACCGGGTCAAGGCCCTAACAAGACTTGGACTAGTGGAGAAAAGGAAAAGGAAACAAAGGGGTAGAGGTAGGGATATTGGAAGGCAAACAGGGGAAAGAGAAAAAAGTAGAGAGAAATAATACGGTAATGATGTGGCAATAAGGAAATTATGTAAGCGGGGAAAAGGTAGATAAGAAGGGACAAAGACAGTGGAAAAAAACAAGGAAAAGGAGAGAAAAATAGTGCCAATGGCACTGAACACAACTTATTTGCGACATATACATACTATGTAAGTCTCTGTGATCAAGAATGACCAATGAGTTAATTTGCAGCGAACCTGAAAGGCATTTTTCACAACGTGAAGGGCCATTTTCGTGCCAAAGATGCTGAAACTTGATGTTTGCTGCTATTGGTATATTGAAATGTTAAATAGATAAGGAAGAAATGTGACAAATAAAAATTATTGAATATGATAAATAGCGAATGGTATTGAAAAACAAGCGGACGATATATTTGAAAGTGGATGTTTACAGCAAAAATAATAATAAGTGATCCAAAAAAGAGTAACAAAAGCAATGGCTTATGTATAGCTTTGGCACCACAAGGTCTTAAAGTGAATTGTAGATACCATCTAAATAGGTCATCAAAGTCATGTTCGTCTTTTTGTCAAATTGCAGCTTGTGAAAGTTCATGAACTCTTGCCAAAGATTTGTTGCGAATGGCCCATAACTGTTTCAGATAATTAGAAAGCCATCCATCCCACAGTAAGTGAGGCTACCCACAGTTCCCCTTGATTTGAGCACTCAGACATTGTTTGCTACAGGCTTCTTCAAGTGACCTTACCCGATGACGGATAAATGATACAGTTCGCCCACAACTTAAGAAAACAACAACTCCGTTCTTTCACATCTTTCTTTTGAATCGTAAAACTGCTTCGCAGGTAATATTTTATCATTAGAATATCTCATAAAGACTAGTTTTTGGTAGTGTTCGTAATTTTCAGTCCATGATCCGTGGATGTGTTTGTTGGTGTCCTGTCAACTCTTGTGTTAAGATTTCCCTAAAATTGTTGCGAAAAAGGCACACATGGTCCGAAATGTGTGAAAGTCGCCACCATGAGAGGCGATATGAAAGCCCTTATTATTTAGAGGACATATAAAACAATTAACTTGCATAACTATGACTTGAGGCCTGAAAGGTCGACGTATTAAAGATACAGCACTTGAACTTTAAGGGCTAAGAATGTTGTGTTGTAACTACATCGTGAGAAAATGATATTAAGAGGAGAGGTTACTACATACTATTAAATACAAACTCCACTGTGTTTTTATTAACATTTAAAGTGATATGAAACTTGGAGCACATTTTTACAGTCATTTTACACTTATCATTCTATCTGAGGCAGTCGGAGATTACTGGATCTGACGCCGGTGAAGCTGACGCTGTAGCGTCATCCTCATCCTCTTTATATTATACCTCCTCCCGACAGAAGGCCGATGGTCTATTTTTAGCCCTGCTACAGTATGTCTAAGTGCTAAGAAGGTTGTGTCGTTGTCATGACGACTATCAAAATTTGCATACAACTCTGAGAGTAAAACGGGTTTTCAATAGGTCACCAAACTTTTGAGTATCACTATCGTCCATTATAACTGTTTCCTTGGATACTAAATGTGTGCAATATTCACATCAAATGACTAGAAAATTCACTTTATGGGCAGAATCTCGAAAAATAGTCTTTTCTTGTCAGGGTAACCATACAAGACATCTCTGAACTAAAAAATGCGTGGGCTACCAGCCATTGCCACTGGACTACCAACTTCAGAATATGGTAGCCCAAGTGGACTACCAAGGGAAAAGGTTAAATTCGAGCCCGGCATAGAAAGATAGATAGATACATAGATAGATAGATAGATTCATACATACATACATACATACATACATACATACATACATACATAGAAAATAATATTAGACTTTCACAGGCACCAAGGTTGCATTTAGTTCGTTTTCAACAAACTATATCTTTATAATAGGAGTGAATGAGAGCAGCTCAGGTAACCAGAAATATATGTTGCACACATAATTGTTAACGTCGCTGAATTAGACATAAATAAGAAGTTAAAATTTAGGAAGCTCAAATCTTTCGAGTTTCAGTGACTGTAGACTTGCTCAGCCATTCGTTGCGTGCCGTCGTCTTTGGACATTGATATTCTAGTCTTCCATTTAGTGAATTGCTACACTGGACAAAAATAATAAGTAGAATAATTAGGACAAAAAAAACATTAACTTGAAGAATCAAAATTCAATACAAGGTAACCATATTTTATTTAACTTTATGTGCATGCATTACTACAGTGCTATTTTTTCCTTCTGATAATGTGCGATGCAAACCTCGTGCATATCTAATAAGGCATCAGCATACTGAATGAAAAGCAAGGTTTCGGCTGATATATTAACAATGCTAAATATATAGACAAGGCGTACAATATTATTAATGCCAGTGATGTAAGGGCCCTGCAAGGTTCATGTGTGAGTGAATGAATTAACTATTACCTTCTTTTTCACAGATGTACCATGAATCTTGAAGAACGTAATCGAGAGGTCGGTCGTTCCACTGGAAATTCGACCAGTCGCTGCTTCTCAATTCTATTTCACCAGACTTCTCAACTTCGCCGTTGTTAGGCTCACCGGGCGCCCATGGCATAAAGCTTTCATCCACTGCTGATCCATCAGACCATTTGTAACCTACACCAGGCTAAAATTAAAAACAAATTAGCTAGATATGATCTTCTAGTATTAGAAACGTAGGGGTTAAATTTATGTTATGTATGTTTGATGGGACACACCAAAATTACTTTGCTTTGTACGTGTCGCCTAGATGCC